>NC_080437.1:2407500-3007500 GCF_028018845.1 Melospiza georgiana | reverse complement strand
GTTTTGTTTTCCAGGGAAAAGCGCCGTTGTTTGTGTTTGGGGACCTGTGGCTGGGAGTGGCCGGCTGGCTCCTTAGAATCCACAATACGCAGCATGGTTCCCAGACCAGAGGTGGCACCAGTGCCAAGTTGGGCTGGTTTGATAGTACGAAGTGCGTCCTGCAATCTGCCATCCACAAGCAGGGCAGCTTACTTTTGTTTGCCAGGGAAACGGGCCGAGGTTTGTGTCTGGGGGCCTATGGCTGGGAGTGACCGGCTGGCTCCTGAAAAGCTACGATAGGCAGGATGGTGACCAGACCCATGGTGGCAGCAGTGCCAAGTTGGGCTGGTTTGATAGTACCAAGTGGCTCCTGCAATCTGCCATCAAAAAGTTGGCAGGCGAGTTTTGTTTTCCAGGGAAAAGCGCCGTTGTTTGTGTTTGGGGGCCTGTGGCTGGGAGTGGCCGGCTGGCTAATTAGAATCCACGATACGCAGGATGGTTCCCAGACCAGAGGTGGCACCAGTGCCAAGTCGGGCTGGTTTGATAGTACCAAGTGCGTCCTGCAATCTGCCATCCAGAAGCGGGGCAGCTTACTTTTGTTTGCCAGGGAAACGGGCCGAGGTTTGTGTCTGGGGGCCTATGGCTGGGAGTGACCGGCTGGCTCCTGAAAAGCTACGATAGGCAGGATGGTGACCAGAGCCGTGGTGGCACCAGTGCCAAGTTGGGCTGGTTTGATAGTACCAAGTGGCTCCTGCAATCTGCCATCAAAATGTTGGCAGGCGAGTTTTGTTTTCCAGGGAAAAGCGCCGTTGTTTGTGTTTGGGGGCCTGTGGCTGGGAGTGGCCGGCTGGTTCCTTGGAATCCATGATACGCAGCATGGTTCCCAGACCCAAGGTGGCACCAGTGCCAAGTCGGGCTGGTTTGATAGTACCAAGTGGTTCCTGCAATCTGCCATCCAGAAGCGGGGCAGCTTACTTTTGTTTGCCAGGGAAAGGGGCCGAGGTTTGTGTCTGGGGGCCTATGGCTGGGAGTGACCGGCTGGCTCCTGAAAAGCTACGATAGGCAGGATGGTGACCAGACCCATGGTGGCACCAGTGCCAAGTTGGGCTGGTTTGATAGTACCAAGTGGCTCCTGCAATCTGCCATCAAAAAGTTGGCAGGCGAGTTTTGTTTTCCAGGGAAAAGCGCCGTTGTTTGTGTTTGGGGACCTGTGGCTGGGAGTGGCCTGCTGGCTCCTTAGAATCCACGATACGCAGCATGGTTCCCAGACCTGAGGTGGCACCAGTGCCAAGTCGGGCTGGTTTGATAATACCAAGTGGTTCCTGCAATCTGCCATCCAGAAGCGGGGCAGCTTACTTTTGTTTGCCAGGGAAACGGGCCGAGGTTTTTGTCTGGGGGCCTATGGCTGGGAGTGACCGGCTGGCTCCTGGAAAGCTACGATAGGCAGGATGGTGACCAGACCCATGGTGGCACCAGTGCCAAGTTAGGCTGGTTTGATAGTACAAGTGGCTCCTGCAATCTGCCATCAAAATTTGGCAGGCGAGTTTTGTTTTCCAGGGAAAAGCGCCGTTGTTTGTGTTTGGGGACCTGTGGCTGGGAGTGGCCGGCTGGCTCCTTAGAATCCACAATACGCAGCATGGTTCCCAGACCAGAGGTGGCACCAGTGCCAAGTTGGGCTGGTTTGATAGTACGAAGTGCGTCCTGCAATCTGCCATCCACAAGCAGGGCAGCTTACTTTTGTTTGCCAGGGAAACGGGCCGAGGTTTTTGTCTGGGGGCCTATGGCTGGGAGTGACCGGCTGGCTCCTGGAAAGCTATGATAGGCAGGATGGTGACCAGACCCATGGTGGCACCAGTGCCAAGTCGGGCTGGTTTGATAGTACCAAGTGGCTCCTGCAATCTGCTATCAAATATTTGGCAGACGAGTTTTGTTTTCCAGGGAAAAGCGCCGTTGTTTGTGTTTGGGGGCCTGTGGCTGGGAGTGGCCGGCTGGCTCCTTAGAATCCACGATACGCAGCATGGTTCCCAGACCCAAGGTGGCACCAGTGCCAAGTTGGGCTGGTTTGATAGTACGAAGTGGCTCCTGCAATCTGCCATCCAGAAGCGGGGCAGCTTACTTTTGTTTGCCACCGAACCGGGCGGAGGTTTGTGTCTGCGGGCCTATGGCTGGGAGTGACCGGCTGGCTCCTGAAAATCTACGATAGGCAGGATGGTGACCAGACCCATGGTGGGACCAGTGCCAAGTTGGGCTGGTTTGATAGTACCAAGTGGCTCCTGCAATCTGCCATCGAAAAGTTGGCAGGCGAGTTTTGTTTTCCAGGGAAAAGCGCCGTTGTTTGTGTTTGGAGACCTGTGCCTGGGAGAGGCCGGCTGGCTCCTTGGAATCCATGATACGCAGCATGGTTCCCAGACCCAAGGTGGCACCAGGGCCAAGTCGGGCTGGTTTGATAGTACCAAGTGCCTCCTGCAATCTGCCATCCAGAAGCGGGGCAGCTTACTTTTGTTTGCCAGGGAAACGGGCCGAGGTTTGTGTCTGGGGGCCTATGGCTGGGAGTGACCGGCTGGCTCCTGAAAAGCTACGATAGGCAGGATGGTTACCAGACCCATGGTGGCACCAGTGCCAAGTTGGGCTGGTTTGATAGTACCAAGTGTCTCCTGCAATCTGCCATCAAAAATTTGGCAGACAAGTTTTGTTTTCCAGGGAAAAGCGCCGTTGTTTGTGTTTGGGGACCTGTGGCTGGGAGTGGCCTGCTGGCTCCTTAGAATCCACGATACGCAGCATGGTTCCCAGACCTGAGGTTGCACCAGTGCCAAGTCGGGCTGGTTTGATAATACCAAGTGGTTCCTGCAATCTGCCATCCATAAGCGGGGCAGCTTACTTATGTTTGCCAGGGAAACGGGCCGAGGTTTTTGTCTGGGGGCCTATGGCTGGGAGTGACCGGCTGGCTCCTGGAAAGCTACGATAGGCAGGATGGTGACCAGACCCATGGTGGCACCAGTGCCAAGTTAGGCTGGTTTGATAGTACAAGTGGCTCCTGCAATCTGCCATCAAAATTTGGCAGGCGAGTTTTGTTTTCCAGGGAAAAGCGCCGTTGTTTGTGTTTGGGGGCCTGTGGCTGGGAGTGGCCGGCTGGCTAATTAGAATCCACGATACGCAGGATGGTTCCCAGACCAGAGGTAGCACCAGTGCCAAGTCGGGCCAGTTGGATGGTGCAAAGTGGCTCCTGCAATCTGCCATCCAGAAGCGGGTTAACAAACTTTTGTTTACCAGGGAAACGGGCCGAGGTTTTTGTCTGGGGGCCTATGGCTGGGAGTGACCGGCTGGCTCCTCAAAAGCTACGATAGGCAGGATAGTGACCAGACCCATGGTGGCACCAGTGCCAAGTTGGGCTGATTTGATAGTACTAAGTGGCTCCTGCAATCTGCCATCAAAAAGTTGGCAGGCGAGTTTTATTTTTCAGGGAAAAGCGCCATTGTTTTTGTTTGGGGGCCTGTGGCTGGGAGTGGCCGGCTGGATCCTTAGAATCCACGATACGCAGGATGGTTCCCAGACCAGAGGTGGCACCAGTGCCATGTTGGGCTGGTTTGATAGTACCAAGGGCGTCCTGCAATCTGCCATCCAGAAGCGGGGCAGCTTACTTTTGTTTGCCAGGGAAACGGGCCGAGGTTTGTGTCTGGGGGCCTATGGCTGAGAGTGACCGGCTGGCTCCTGAAAAGCTACGATAGGCAGGATGGTGACCAGACCCATCGTGGCAGCAGTGCCAAGTCGGACTGGTTTGATAGTACCAAGTGGCTCCTGCAATCTGCCATCAAAATATTGGCAGGCGAGTTTTGTTTTCCAGGGAAAAGCGCCGTTGTTTGTGTTTGGGAGCCTGTGGCTCGGAGTGGGCGGCTGGCTCCTTAGAAGCCACAATACGCAGGATGGTACCCAGACCAGAGGTGGCACCAGTGAGAAGTCGGTCCAGTTTGATAGTACCAAGTGCGTCCTGCAATCTGCCATCCAGAAGCGGGGTAGCTTACTTTTGTTTTCCAGGGAAACGGGCCGAGGTTTTTGTCTGGGGACATATGGCTGGGAGTGACCGGCTGGCTCCTGAAAAGCTACGATAGGCAGGATGCTGACCAGACCCATGGTGGGACCAGTGCCAAGTTGGGCTGTTTTTGTAGTACCAAGTGCGTCTTGCAATTTGCCATCCAGAAGAGGGGCAGTTGAGTTTTGTTTGCCAGAGAAAGGGGCCGTGGTTTGTGTTTGGGGGCATATGGCTGAGAGTGACCGGCTGGCTCCTGAAAAGCTACGATAGGCAGGATGGTGACCAGACCCATGGTGGCAACAGTGCCAAGTTGGGCTGGTTTGATAGTACCAAGTGGCTCCTGCAATCTGCCATCAAAAATTTGGCAGGCGAGTTTTGTTTTCCAGGGAAAAGCGCCGTTGTTTGTGTTTGGGGGCCTGTGGCTGGGAGTGGCCGGCTGGCTAATTAGAATCCACGATACGCAGGATGGTTCCCAGACCTGAGGTGGCACCAGTGACAAGTCAGGCTAGTTTGAGGGTGCAAAGTGGCTCCTGCAATCTGCCATCCAGAAGCGGGGTAGCTTACTTTTGTTTGCCAGGGAAAGGGGCCGAGGTTTTTGTCTGGGGGCCTAGGGCTGGGAGTGACCGGCCGGCTCCTTAGAATCCACGATACGCAGGATGGTGACCAGACCCATGGTGGCACCAGTGCCAAGTTGGGCTGGTTTGATATTACCAAGTGGCTCCTGCAATCTGCCATCAAAAAGTTGGCAGACGATTTTTGTTTTCCAGGGAAAAACGCCGTTGTTTGTGTTTTCGGACCTGAGTCTGGGAGTGGCCGGCTGGCTCCTTAGAATCCACGATACGCAGCATGGTTCCCAGACCCAAGGTGGCACCAGTGCCAAGTTGGGCTGGTTTGATAGTACCAAGTGCCTCCTGCAATCTGCCATCCAGAAGCGGGGCAGCTTACTTTTGTTTGCCAGGGTAACGGGCCGAGGTTTGTGTCTGGGGGACTAAGGCTGGGAGTGACCGGCTGGCTCCTGAAAAGCTACGATAGGCAGGATGGTGACCAGACCCATGGTGGCAGCAGTGCCAAGTTGGGCTGGTTTGATAGTACCAAGTGGCTCCTGCAATCTGCCATCAAAAAGTTGGCAGGCGAGTTTTGTTTTCCAAAGAAAAGCGCAGTTGTTTGTGTTTGGGGGCCTGTGGCTGGGAGTGGCCGGCTGGCTCCTTAGAATCCACGATACGCAGGATGGTTCCCAGACCTGAGGTGGCACCAGTGCCAAGTCGGGCAGTTGGATGGTGCAAAGTGGCTCCTGCAATCTGCCATCCAGAAGCGGGGTAGCTTACTTTTGTTTGCCAGGGAAGCAGGCCGAGGTTTGTGTCTGGGGGCCTATGGCTGAGAGTGACCGGCTGGCTCCTGAAAAGCTACGATAGGCAGGATGGTGACCAGACCCATGGTGGCACCAGTGCCAAGTTGGGCTGGTTTGATACTACCAAGTGGCTCCTGCAATCTGCCATCAAAAATTTGGCAGACGAGTTTTGTTTTCCAGGGAAAAGCGCCGTTGTTTGTGTTTGGGGACCTGTGGCTGGGAGTGGCCGGCTGGCTCCTTAGAATCCACAATACGCAGCATGGTTCCCAGACCAGAGGTGGCACCAGTGCCAAGTTGGGCTGGTTTGATAGTACCAAGTGCGTCCTGCAATCTGCCATCCGCAAGCAGGGCAGCTTACTTTTGTTTGCCAGGGAAACGGGCCGAGGTTTGTGTCTGGGGGCCTATGGCTGGGAGTGACCGGCTGGCTCCTGAAAAGCTACGATAGGCAGGATGGTGACCAGACCCATGGTGGCACCAGTGCCAAGTTGGGCTGGTTTGATAGTACCAAGTGGCTCCTGCAATCTGCCATCAAAATGTTGGCAGGCGAGTTTTGTTTTCCAGGGAAAAGCGCCGTTGTTTGTGTTTGGGGGCCTGTGGCTGGGAGTGGCCGGCTGGCTAATTAGAATCCACGATACGCAAGATGGTTCCCAGACCAGAGGTGGCACCAGTGCCAAGTCGGGCTGGTTTGATAGTACCAAGTGCGTCCTGCAATCTGCCATCCAGAAGCGGGGCAGCTTACTTTTGTTTGCCAGGGAAACGGGCCGAGGTTTGTGTCTGGGGGCCTATGGCTGGGAGTGACCGGCTGGCTCCTGAAAAGCTACGATAGGCAGGATGGTGACCAGAGCCGTGGTGGCACCAGTGCCAAGTTGGGCTGGTTTGATAGTACCAAGTGGCTCCTGCAATCTGCCATCAAAATGTTGGCAGGCGAGTTTTGTTTTCCAGGGAAAAGCGCCGTTGTTTGTGTTTGGGGGCCTGTGGCTGGGAGTGGCCGGCTGGTTCCTTGGAATCCATGATACGCAGCATGGTTCCCAGACCCAAGGTGGCACCAGTGCCAAGTCGGGCTGGTTTGATAGTACCAAGTGCGTCCTGCAATCTGCCATCCAGAAGCGGGGCAGCTTACTTTTGTTTGCCAGGGAAACGGGCCGAGGTTTGTGTCTGGGGGCCTATGGCTGGGAGTGACCGGCTGGCTCCTGAAAAGCTACGATAGGCAGGATGGTGACCAGACCCATGGTGGCACCAGTGCCAAGTTGGGCTGGTTTGATAGTACCAAGTGGCTCCTGCAATCTGCCATCAAAATGTTGGCAGGCGAGTTTTGTTTTCCAGGGAAAAGCGCCGTTGTTTGTGTTTGGGGACCTGTGGCTGGGAGTGGCCTGCTGGCTCCTTAGAATCCACGATACGCAGCATGGTTCCCAGACCTGAGGTGGCACCAGTGCCAAGTCGGGCTGGTTTGATAATACCAAGTGCGTCCTGCAATCTGCCATCCAGAAGCGGGGCAGCTTACTTTTGTTTGCCAGGGAAACGGGCCGAGGTTTGTGTCTGGGGGCCTATGGCTGGGAGTGACCGGCTGGCTCCTGGAAAGCTACGATAGGCAGGATGGTGACCAGACCCATGGTGGCACCAGTGCCAAGTTAGGCTGGTTTGATAGTACAAGTGGCTCCTGCAATCTGCCATCAAAATTTGGCAGGCGAGTTTTGTTTTCCAGGGAAAAGCGCCGTTGTTTGTGTTTGGGGGCCTGTGGCTGGGAGTGGCCGGCTGGCTCCTTAGAATCCACGAAATGCAGGATGGTTCCCAGACCAGAGGTGGCCCCCGTGACAAGTCGGGCTAGTTTGATGGTGCAAAGTGGCTCCTGCAATCTGCCATCCAGAAGCGGGGTAGCTTACTTTTGTTTGCCAGGGAAAGGGGCCGAGGTTTTTGTCTGGGGGCCTATGGCTGGGAGTGACCGGCTGGCTCCTGGAAAGCTATGATAGGCAGCATGGTGACCAGACCCATGGTGGCACCAGTGCCAAGTCGGGCTGGTTTGATAGTACCAAGTGGCTCCTGCAATCTGCTATCAAATATTTGGCAGACGAGTTTTGTTTTCCAGGGAAAAGCGCCGTTGTTTGTGTTTGGGGGCCTGTGGCTGGGAGTGGCCGGCTGGCTCCTTAGAATCCACGATACGCAGCATGGTTCCCAGACCCAAGGTGGCACCAGTGCCAAGTTGGGCTTGTTTGATAGTACCAAGTGCCTCCTGCAATCTGCCATCCAGAAGCGGGGCAGCTTACTTTTGTTTGCCACCGAACCGGGCGGAGGTTTGTGTCTGCGGGCCTATGGCTGGGAGTGACCGGCTGGCTCCTGAAAATCTACGATAGGCAGGATGGTGACCAGACCCATGGTGGGACCAGTGCCAAGTTGGGCTGGTTTGATAGTACCAAGTGGCTCCTGCAATCTGCCATCGAAAAGTTGGCAGGCGAGTTTTGTTTTCCAGGGAAAAGCGCCGTTGTTTGTGTTTGGAGACTTGTGCCTGGGAGTGGCCGGCTGGCTCCTTGGAATCCATGATACGCAGCATGGTTCCCAGACCCAAGGTGGCACCAGTGCCAAGTCGGGCTGGTTTGATAGTACCAAGTGGTTCCTGCAATCTGCCATCCAGAAGCGGGGCAGCTTACTTTTGTTTGCCAGGGAAACGGGCCGAGGTTTGTGTCTGGGGGCCTATGGCTGGGAGTGACCGGCTGGCTCCTGAAAAGCTACGATAGGCAGGATGGTTACCAGACCCATGGTGGCACCAGTGCCAAGTTGGGCTGGTTTGATAGTACCAAGTGTCTCCTGCAATCTGCCATCAAAATGTTGGCAGGCGAGTTTTGTTTTCCAGGGAAAAGCGCCGTTGTTTGTGTTTGGGGACCTGTGGCTGGGAGTGGCCTGCTGGCTCCTTAGAATCCACGATACGCAGCATGGTTCCCAGACCTGAGGTTGCACCAGTGCCAAGTCGGGCTGGTTTGATAATACCAAGTGGTTCCTGCAATCTGCCATCCATAAGCGGGGCAGTTTACTTATGTTTGCCAGGGAAACGGGCCGAGGTTTTTGTCTGGGGGCCTATGGCTGGGAGTGACCGGCTGGCTCCTGGAAAGCTACGATAGGCAGGATGGTGACCAGACCCATGGTGGCACCAGTGCCAAGTTAGGCTGGTTTGATAGTACAAGTGGCTCCTGCAATCTGCCATCAAAATTTGGCAGGCGAGTTTTGTTTTCCAGGGAAAAGCGCCGTTGTTTGTGTTTGGGGGCCTGTGGCTGGGAGTGGCCGGCTGGCTAATTAGAATCCACGATACGCAGGATGGTTCCCAGACCAGAGGTAGCACCAGTGCCAAGTCGGGCCAGTTGGATGGTGCAAAGTGGCTCCTGCAATCTGCCATCCAGAAGCGGGTTAACTTACTTTTGTTTACCAGGGAAACGGGCCGAGGTTTTTGTCTGGGGGCCTATGGCTGGGAGTGACCGGCTGGCTCCTTAAAAGCTACGATAGGCAGGATAGTGACCAGACCCATGGTGGCACCAGTGCCAAGTTGGGCTGATTTGATAGTACTAAGTGGCTCCTGCAATCTGCCATCAAAAAGTTGGCAGGCGAGTTTTATTTTTCAGGGAAAAGCGCCATTGTTTTTGTTTGGGGGCCTGTGGCTGGGAGTGGCCGGCCGGATCCTTAGAATCCACGATACGCAGGATGGTTCCCAGACCAGAGGTGGCACCAGTGCCATGTTGGGCTGGTTTGATAGTACCAAGTGCGTCCTGCAATCTGCCATCCAGAAGCGGGGCAGCTTACTTTTGTTTGCCAGGGAAAGGGGCCGAGGTTTGTGTCTGGGGGCCTATGGCTGAGAGTGACCGGCTGGCTCCTGAAAAGCTACGATAGGCAGGATGGTGACCAGACCCATCGTGGCAGCAGTGCCAAGTCGGGCTGGTTTGATAGTACCAAGTGGCTCCTGCAATCTGCCATCAAAATATTGGCAGGCGAGTTTTGTTTTCCAGGGAAAAGCGCCGTTGTTTGTGTTTGGGAGCCTGTGGCTCGGAGTGGGCGGCTGGCTCCTTAGAAGCCACAATACGCAGGATGGTACCCAGACCAGAGGTGGCACCAGTGAGAAGTCGGTCCAGTTTGATAGTACCAAGTGCGTCCTGCAATCTGCCATCCAGAAGCGGGGTAGCTTACTTTTGTTTGCCAGGGAAACGGGCCGAGGTTTTTGTCTGGGGACATATGGCTGGGAGTGACCGGCTGGCTCCTGAAAAGCTACGATAGGCAGGATGCTGACCAGACCCTTGGTGGGACCAGTGCCAAGTTGGGCTGATTTGATAGTACCAAGTGGCTCCTGCAATCTGCCATCAAAAAGTTGGCAGGCGAGTTTTGTTTTCCAGGGAAAAGCGCCGTTGTCTGTGTTTGGGGGCCTGTGGCTGGGAGTGGCCGCCTGGCTCCTTAGAATCCACGATACGCAGGATGGTTCCAAGGCCCTAGGTGGCACCAGTGCCAAGTCGGGCTGGTTTGATAGTACCAAGTTCTTCCTGCAATCTGCCATCCAGAAGCGCGTTAGCTTACTTTAGTTTGCCAGGGAAACGGGCCGAGGTTTGTGTCTGGGGGTCTATGGCTGGGAGTGACCGGCTGGCTCCTGAAAAGCTACGATAGGCAGGATGGTGACCAGACCCATGGTGGCAACAGTGCCAAGTCAGGCTAGTTTGAGGGTGCAAAGTGGCTCCTGCAATCTGCCATCCAGAAGCGGGGTAGCTTACTTTTGTTTGCCAGGGAAAGGGGCCGAGGTTTTTGTCTGGGGGCCTAGGGCTGGGAGTGACCGGCCGGCTCCTTAGAATCCACGATACGCAGGATGGTGACCAGACCCATGGTGGCACCAGTGCCAAGTTGGGCTGGTTTGATATTACCAAGTGGCTCCTGCAATCTGCCATCAAAAAGTTGGCAGACGAGTTTTGTTTTCCAGGGAAAAACGCCGTTGTTTGTGTTTTCGGACCTGAGTCTGGGAGTGGCCGGCTGGCTCCTTAGAATCCACGATACGCAGCATGGTTCCCAGACCCAAGGTGGCACCAGTTCCAAGTTGGGCTGGTTTGATAGTACCAAGTGGTTCCTGCAATCTGCCATCCAGAAGCGGGGCAGCTTACTTTTGTTTGCCAGGGTAACGGGCCGAGGTTTGTGTCTGGGGGACTAAGGCTGGGAGTGACCGGCTGGCTCCTGAAAAGCTACGATAGGCAGGATGGTGACCAGACCCATGGTGGCAGCAGTGCCAAGTTGGGCTGGTTTGATAGTACCAAGTGGCTCCTGCAATCTGCCATCAAAAAGTTGGCAGGCGAGTTTTGTTTTCCAAAGAAAAGCGCCGTTGTTTGTGTTTGGGGGCCTGTGGCTGGGAGTGGCCGGCTGGCTCCTTAGAATCCACGATACGCAGGATGGTTCCCAGACCAGAGGTGGCACCAGTGCCAAGTCGGGCAGTTGGATGGTGCAAAGTGGCTCCTGCAATCTGCCATCCAGAAGCGGGGTAGCTTACTTTTGTTTGCCAGGGAAGCAGGCCGAGGTTTGTGTCTGGGGGCCTATGGCTGAGAGTGACCGGCTGGCTCCTGAAAAGCTACGATAGGCAGGATGGTGACCAGACCCATGGTGGCACCAGTGCCAAGTCGGGCTGGTTTGATACTACCAAGTGGCTCCTGCAATCTGCCATCAAAAATTTGGCAGACGAGTTTTGTTTTCCAGGGAAAAGCGCCGTTGTTTGTGTTTGGGGACCTGTGGCTGGGAGTGGCCGGCTGGCTCCTTAGAATCCACAATACGCAGCATGGTTCCCAGACCAGAGGTGGCACCAGTGCCAAGTTGGGCTGGTTTGATAGTACGAAGTGCGTCCTGCAATCTGCCATCCAGAAGCGGGGCAGCTTACTTTTGTTTGCCAGGGAAACGGGCCGAGGTTTGTGTCTGGGGGCCTATGGCTGGGAGTGACCGGCTGGCTCCTGAAAAGCTACGATAGGCAGGATGGTGACCAGACCCATGGTGGCACCAGTGCCAAGTTGGGCTGGTTTGATAGTACCAAGTGGCTCCTGCAATCTGCCATCAAAATGTTGGCAGGCGACTTTTGTTTTCCAGGGAAAAGCGCCGTTGTTTGTGTTTGGGGGCCTGTGGCTGGGAGTGGCCGGCTGGCTAATTAGAATCCACGATACGCAGGATGGTTCCCAGACCAGAGGTGGCACCAGTGCCAAGTCGGGCTGGTTTGATAGTACCAAGTGCGTCCTGCAATCTGCCATCCAGAAGCGGGGCAGCTTACTTTTGTTTGCCAGGGAAACGGGCCGAGGTTTGTGTCTGGGGGCCTATGGCTGGGAGTGACCGGCTGGCTCCTGAAAAGCTACGATAGGCAGGATGGTGACCAGAGCCGTGGTGGCACCAGTGCCAAGTTGGGCTGGTTTGATAGTACCAAGTGGCTCCTGCAATCTGCCATCAAAATGTTGGCAGGCGAGTTTTGTTTTCCAGGGAAAAGCGCCGTTGTTTGTGTTTGGGGGCCTGTGGCTGGGAGTGGCCGGCTGGTTCCTTGGAATCCATGATACGCAGCATGGTTCCCAGACCCAAGGTGGCACCAGTGCCAAGTCGGGCTGGTTTGATAGTACCAAGTGCGTCCTGCAATCTGCCATCCAGAAGCGGGGCAGCTTACTTTTGTTTGCCAGGGAAAGGGGCCGAGGTTTGTGTCTGGGGGCCTATGGCTGGGAGTGACCGGCTGGCTCCTGAAAAGCTACGATAGGCAGGATGGTGACCAGACCCATGGTGGCACCAGTGCCAAGTTGGGCTGGTTTGATAGTACCAAGTGGCTCCTGCAATCTGCCATCAAAAAGTTGGCAGGCGAGTTTTGTTTTCCAGGGAAAAGCGCCGTTGTTTGTGTTTGGGGACCTGTGGCTGGGAGTGGCCTGCTGGCTCCTTAGAATCCACGATACGCAGCATGGTTCCCAGACCTGAGGTGGCACCAGTGCCAAGTCGGGCTGGTTTGATAATACCAAGTGGTTCCTGCAATCTGCCATCCAGAAGCGGGGCAGCTTACTTTTGTTTGCCAGGGAAACGGGCCGAGGTTTTTGTCTGGGGGCCTATGGCTGGGAGTGACCGGCTGGCTCCTGGAAAGCTACGATAGGCAGGATGGTGACCAGACCCATGGTGGCACCAGTGCCAAGTTAGGCTGGTTTGATAGTACAAGTGGCTCCTGCAATCTGCCATCAAAATTTGGCAGGCGAGTTTTGTTTTCCAGGGAAAAGCGCCGTTGTTTGTGTTTGGGGGCCTGTGGCTGGGAGTGGCCGGCTGGATCCTTAGAATCCACGAAACGCAGGATGGTTCCCAGACCAGAGGTGGCCCCCGTGACAAGTCGGGCTAGTTTGATGGTGCAAAGTGGCTCCTGCAATCTGCCATCCAGAAGCGGGGTAGCTTACTTTTGTTTGCCAGGGAAAGGGGCCGAGGTTTTTGTCTGGGGGCCTATGGCTGGGAGTGACCGGCTGGCTCCTGGAAAGCTATGATAGGCAGCATGGTGACCAGACCCATGGTGGCACCAGTGCCAAGTCGGGCTGGTTTGATAGTACCAAGTGGCTCCTGCAATCTGCTATCAAATATTTGGCAGACGAGTTTTGTTTTCCAGGGAAAAGCGCCGTTGTTTGTGTTTGGGGGCCTGTGGCTGGGAGTGGCCGGCTGGCTCCTTAGAATCCACGATACGCAGCATGGTTCCCAGACCCAAGGTGGCACCAGTGCCAAGTTGGGCTGGTTTGATAGTACCAAGTGCCTCCTGCAATCTGCCATCCAGAAGCGGGGCAGCTTACTTTTGTTTGCCACCGAACCGGGCGGAGGTTTGTGTCTGCGGGCCTATGGCTGGGAGTGACCGGCTGGCTCCTGAAAATCTACGATAGGCAGGATGGTGACCAGACCCACGGTGGTACCAGTGCCAAGTTGGGCTGGTTTGATAGTACCAAGTGGCTCCTGCAATCTGCCATCGAAAAGTTGGCAGGCGAGTTTTGTTTTCCAGGGAAAAGCGCCGTTGTTTGTGTTTGGGGGCCTGTGCCTGGGAGTGGCCGGCTGGCTCCTTGGAATCCATGATACGCAGCATGGTTCCCAGACCCAAGGTGGCACCAGTGCCAAGTCGGGCTGGTTTGATAGTACCAAGTGGTTCCTGCAATCTGCCATCCAGAAGCGGGGCAGCTTACTTTTGTTTGCCAGGGAAACGGGCCGAGGTTTGTGTCTGGGGGCCTATGGCTGGGAGTGACCGGCTGGCTCCTGAAAAGCTACGATAGGCAGGATGGTTACCAGACCCATGGTGGCACCAGTGCCAAGTTGGGCTGGTTTGATAGTACCAAGTGTCTCCTGCAATCTGCCATCAAAATGTTGGCAGGCGAGTTTTGTTTTCCAGGGAAAAGCGCCGTTGTTTGTGTTTGGGGACCTGTGGCTGGGAGTGGCCTGCTGGCTCCTTAGAATCCACGATACGCAGCATGGTTCCCAGACCTGAGGTTGCACCAGTGCCAAGTCGGGCTGGTTTGATAATACCAAGTGGTTCCTGCAATCTGCCATCCATAAGCGGGGCAGCTTACTTATGTTTGCCAGGGAAACGGGCCGAGGTTTTTGTCTGGGGGCCTATGGCTGGGAGTGACCGGCTGGCTCCTGGAAAGCTACGATAGGCAGGATGGTGACCAGACCCATGGTGGCACCAGTGCCAAGTCGGGCTGGTTTGATAGTACAAGTGGCTCCTGCAATCTGCCATCAAAATTTGGCAGGCGAGTTTTGTTTTCCAGGGAAAAGCGCCGTTGTTTGTGTTTGGGGGCCTGTGGCTGGGAGTGGCCGGCTGGCTAATTAGAATCCACGATACGCAGGATGGTTCCCAGACCAGAGGTAGCACCAGTGCCAAGTCGGGCCAGTTGGATGGTGCAAAGTGGCTCCTGCAATCTGCCATCCAGAAGCGGGTTAACTTACTTTTGTTTACCAGGGAAACGGGCCGAGGTTTTTGTCTGGGGGCCTATGGCTGGGAGTGACCGGCTGGCTCCTCAAAAGCTACGATAGGCAGGATAGTGACCAGACCCATGGTGGCACCAGTGCCAAGTTGGGCTGATTTGATAGTACTAAGTGGCTCCTGCAATCTGCCATCAAAAAGTTGGCAGGCGAGTTTTGTTTTCCAAAGAAAAGCGCCGTTGTTTGTGTTTGGGGGCCTGTGGCTGGGAGTGGCCGGCTGGCTCCTTAGAATCCACGATACGCAGGATGGTTCCCAGACCTGAGGTGGCACCAGTGCCAAGTCGGGCAGTTGGATGGTGCAAAGTGGCTCCTGCAATCTGCCATCCAGAAGCGGGGTAGCTTACTTTTGTTTGCCAGGGAAGCAGGCCGAGGTTTGTGTCTGGGGGCCTATGGCTGAGAGTGACCGGCTGGCTCCTGAAAAGCTACGATAGGCAGGATGGTGACCAGACCCATGGTGGCACCAGTGCCAAGTTGGGCTGGTTTGATACTACCAAGTGGCTCCTGCAATCTGCCATCAAAAATTTGGCAGACGAGTTTTGTTTTCCAGGGAAAAGCGCCGTTGTTTGTGTTTGGGGACCTGTGGCTGGGAGTGGCCGGCTGGCTCCTTAGAATCCACAATACGCAGCATGGTTCCCAGACCAGAGGTGGCACCAGTGCCAAGTTGGGCTGGTTTGATAGTACGAAGTGCGTCCTGCAATCTGCCATCCACAAGCAGGGCAGCTTACTTTTGTTTGCCAGGGAAACGGGCCGAGGTTTGTGTCTGGGGGCCTATGGCTGGGAGTGACCGGCTGGCTCCTGAAAAGCTACGATAGGCAGGATGGTGACCAGACCCATGGTGGCAGCAGTGCCAAGTTGGGCTGGTTTGATAGTACCAAGTGGCTCCTGCAATCTGCCATCAAAAAGTTGGCAGGCGAGTTTTGTTTTCCAGGGAAAAGCGCCGTTGTTTGTGTTTGGGGGCCTGTGGCTGGGAGTGGCCGGCTGGCTAATTAGAATCCACGATACGCAGGATGGTTCCCAGACCAGAGGTGGCACCAGTGCCAAGTTGGGCTGGTTTGATAGTACCAAGTGCGTCCTGCAATCTGCCATCCAGAAGCGGGGCAGCTTACTTTTGTTTGCCAGGGAAACGGGCCGAGGTTTGTGTCTGGGGGCCTATGGCTGGGAGTGACCGGCTGGCTCCTGAAAAGCTACGATAGGCAGGATGGTGACCAGAGCCGTGGTGGCACCAGTGCCAAGTTGGGCTGGTTTGATAGTACCAAGTGGCTCCTGCAATCTGCCATCAAAATGTTGGCAGGCGAGTTTTGTTTTCCAGGGAAAAGCGCCGTTGTTTGTGTTTGGGGGCCTGTGGCTGGGAGTGGCCGGCTGGTTCCTTGGAATCCATGATACGCAGCATGGTTCCCAGACCCAAGGTGGCACCAGTGCCAAGTCGGGCTGGTTTGATAGTACCAAGTGGTTCCTGCAATCTGCCATCCAGAAGCGGGGCAGCTTACTTTTGTTTGCCAGGGAAAGGGGCCGAGGTTTGTGTCTGGGGGCCTATGGCTGGGAGTGACCGGCTGGCTCCTGAAAAGCTACGATAGGCAGGATGGTGACCAGACCCATGGTGGCACCAGTGCCAAGTTGGGCTGGTTTGATAGTACCAAGTGGCTCCTGCAATCTGCCATCAAAAAGTTGGCAGGCGAGTTTTGTTTTCCAGGGAAAAGCGCCGTTGTTTGTGTTTGGGGACCTGTGGCTGGGAGTGGCCTGCTGGCTCCTTAGAATCCACGATACGCAGCATGGTTCCCAGACCTGAGGTGGCACCAGTGCCAAGTCGGGCTGGTTTGATAATACCAAGTGGTTCCTGCAATCTGCCATCCAGAAGCGGGGCAGCTTACTTTTGTTTGCCAGGGAAACGGGCCGAGGTTTTTGTCTGGGGGCCTATGGCTGGGAGTGACCGGCTGGCTCCTGGAAAGCTACGATAGGCAGGATGGTGACCAGACCCATGGTGGCACCAGTGCCAAGTTAGGCTGGTTTGATAGTACAAGTGGCTCCTGCAATCTGCCATCAAAATTTGGCAGGCGAGTTTTGTTTTCCAGGGAAAAGCGCCGTTGTTTGTGTTTGGGGACCTGTGGCTGGGAGTGGCCGGCTGGCTCCTTAGAATCCACAATACGCAGCATGGTTCCCAGACCAGAGGTGGCACCAGTGCCAAGTTGGGCTGGTTTGATAGTACGAAGTGCGTCCTGCAATCTGCCATCCACAAGCAGGGCAGCTTACTTTTGTTTGCCAGGGAAACGGGCCGAGGTTTTTGTCTGGGGGCCTATGGCTGGGAGTGACCGGCTGGCTCCTGGAAAGCTATGATAGGCAGGATGGTGACCAGACCCATGGTGGCACCAGTGCCAAGTCGGGCTGGTTTGATAGTACCAAGTGGCTCCTGCAATGTGCTATCAAATATTTGGCAGACGAGTTTTGTTTTCCAGGGAAAAGCGCCGTTGTTTGTGTTTGGGGGCCTGTGGCTGGGAGTGGCCGGCTGGCTCCTTAGAATCCACGATACGCAGCATGGTTCCCAGACCCAAGGTGGCACCAGTGCCAAGTTGGGCTGGTTTGATAGTACGAAGTGGCTCCTGCAATCTGCCATCCAGAAGCGGGGCAGCTTACTTTTGTTTGCCACCGAACCGGGCGGAGGTTTGTGTCTGCGGGCCTATGGCTGGGAGTGACCGGCTGGCTCCTGAAAATCTACGATAGGCAGGATGGTGACCAGACCCATGGTGGGACCAGTGCCAAGTTGGGCTGGTTTGATAGTACCAAGTGGCTCCTGCAATCTGCCATCGAAAAGTTGGCAGGCGAGTTTTGTTTTCCAGGGAAAAGCGCCGTTGTTTGTGTTTGGAGACCTGTGCCTGGGAGAGGCCGGCTGGCTCCTTGGAATCCATGATACGCAGCATGGTTCCCAGACCCAAGGTGGCACCAGGGCCAAGTCGGGCTGGTTTGATAGTACCAAGTGCCTCCTGCAATCTGCCATCCAGAAGCGGGGCAGCTTACTTTTGTTTGCCAGGGAAACGGGCCGAGGTTTGTGTCTGGGGGCCTATGGCTGGGAGTGACCGGCTGGCTCCTGAAAAGCTACGATAGGCAGGATGGTTACCAGACCCATGGTGGCACCAGTGCCAAGTTGGGCTGGTTTGATAGTACCAAGTGTCTCCTGCAATCTGCCATCAAAAATTTGGCAGACAAGTTTTGTTTTCCAGGGAAAAGCGCCGTTGTTTGTGTTTGGGGACCTGTGGCTGGGAGTGGCCTGCTGGCTCCTTAGAATCCACGATACGCAGCATGGTTCCCAGACCTGAGGTTGCACCAGTGCCAAGTCGGGCTGGTTTGATAATACCAAGTGGTTCCTGCAATCTGCCATCCATAAGCGGGGCAGCTTACTTATGTTTGCCAGGGAAACGGGCCGAGGTTTTTGTCCGGGGGCCTATGGCTGGGAGTGACCGGCTGGCTCCTGGAAAGCTACGATAGGCAGGATGGTGACCAGACCCATGGTGGCACCAGTGCCAAGTTAGGCTGGTTTGATAGTACAAGTGGCTCCTGCAATCTGCCATCAAAATTTGGCAGGCGAGTTTTGTTTTCCAGGGAAAAGCGCCGTTGTTTGTGTTTGGGGGCCTGTGGCTGGGAGTGGCCGGCTGGCTAATTAGAATCCACGATACGCAGGATGGTTCCCAGACCAGAGGTAGCACCAGTGCCAAGTCGGGCCAGTTGGATGGTGCAAAGTGGCTCCTGCAATCTGCCATCCAGAAGCGGGTTAACAAACTTTTGTTTACCAGGGAAACGGGCCGAGGTTTTTGTCTGGGGGCCTATGGCTGGGAGTGACCGGCTGGCTCCTCAAAAGCTACGATAGGCAGGATAGTGACCAGACCCATGGTGGCACCAGTGCCAAGTTGGGCTGATTTGATAGTACTAAGTGGCTCCTGCAATCTGCCATCAAAAAGTTGGCAGGCGAGTTTTATTTTTCAGGGAAAAGCGCCATTGTTTTTGTTTGGGGGCCTGTGGCTGGGAGTGGCCGGCTGGATCCTTAGAATCCACGATACGCAGGATGGTTCCCAGACCAGAGGTGGCACCAGTGCCATGTTGGGCTGGTTTGATAGTACCAAGGGCGTCCTGCAATCTGCCATCCAGAAGCGGGGCAGCTTACTTTTGTTTGCCAGGGAAACGGGCCGAGGTTTGTGTCTGGGGGCCTATGGCTGAGAGTGACCGGCTGGCTCCTGAAAAGCTACGATAGGCAGGATGGTGACCAGACCCATCGTGGCAGCAGTGCCAAGTCGGGCTGGTTTGATAGTACCAAGTGGCTCCTGCAATCTGCCATCAAAATATTGGCAGGCGAGTTTTGTTTTCCAGGGAAAAGCGCCGTTGTTTGTGTTTGGGAGCCTGTGGCTCGGAGTGGGCGGCTGGCTCCTTAGAAGCCACAATACGCAGGATGGTACCCAGACCAGAGGTGGCACCAGTGAGAAGTCGGTCCAGTTTGATAGTACCAAGTGCGTCCTGCAATCTGCCATCCAGAAGCGGGGTAGCTTACTTTTGTTTGCCAGGGAAACGGGCCGAGGTTTTTGTCTGGGGACATATGGCTGGGAGTGACCGGCTGGCTCCTGAAAAGCTACGATAGGCAGGATGCTGACCAGACCCATGGTGGGACCAGTGCCAAGTTGGGCTGATTTGATAGTACCAAGTGGCTCCTGCAATCTGCCATCAAAAAGTTGGCAGGCGAGTTTTGTTTTCCAGGGAAAAGCGCCGTTGTCTGTGTTTGGGGGCCTGTGGCTGGGAGTGGCCGCCTGGCTCCTTAGAATCCACGATACGCAGGATGGTTCCAAGGCCCTAGGTGGCACCAGTGCCAAGTCGGGCTGGTTTGATAGTACCAAGTTCTTCCTGCAATCTGCCATCCAGAAGCGCGTTAGCTTACTTTAGTTTGCCAGGGAAACGGGCCGAGGTTTGTGTCTGGGGGTCTATGGCTGGGAGTGACCGGCTGGCTCCTGAAAAGCTACGATAGGCAGGATGGTGACCAGACCCATGGTGGCACCAGTGCCAAGTTGGGCTGGTTTGATAGTACCAAGTGGCTCCTGCAATCTGCCATCAAAAAGTTGGCAGGCGAGTTTTGTTTTCCAGGGAAAAGCGCCGTTGTTTGTGTTTGGGGGCCTGTGGCTGGGAGTGGCCGGCTGGCTAATTAGAATCCACGATACGCAGGATGGTTCCCAGACCTGAGGTGGCACCAGTGACAAGTCAGGCTAGTTTGAGGGTGCAAAGTGGCTCCTGCAATCTGCCATCCAGAAGCGGGGTAGCTTACTTTTGTTTGCCAGGGAAAGGGGCCGAGGTTTTTGTCTGGGGGCCTAGGGCTGGGAGTGACCGGCCGGCTCCTTAGAATCCACGATACGCAGGATGGTGACCAGACCCATGGTGGCACCAGTGCCAAGTTGGGCTGGTTTGATATTACCAAGTGGCTCCTGCAATCTGCCATCAAAAAGTTGGCAGACGAGTTTTGTTTTCCAGGGAAAAACGCCGTTGTTTGTGTTTTCGGACCTGAGTCTGGGAGTGGCCGGCTGGCTCCTTAGAATCCACGATACGCAGCATGGTTCCCAGACCCAAGGTGGCACCAGTTCCAAGTTGGGCTGGTTTGATAGTACCAAGTAGTTCCTGCAATCTGCCATCCAGAAGCGGGGCAGCTTACTTTTGTTTGCCAGGGTAACGGGCCGAGGTTTGTGTCTGGGGGACTAAGGCTGGGAGTGACCGGCTGGCTCCTGAAAAGCTACGATAGGCAGGATGGTGACCAGACCCATGGTGGCACCAGTGCCAAGTTGGGCTGGTTTGATACTACCAAGTGGCTCCTGCAATCTGCCATCAAAAATTTGGCAGACGAGTTTTGTTTTCCAGGGAAAAGCGCCGTTGTTTGTGTTTGGGGACCTGTGGCTGGGAGTGGCCGGCTGGCTCCTTAGAATCCACAATACGCAGCATGGTTCCCAGACCAGAGGTGGCACCAGTGCCAAGTTGGGCTGGTTTGATAGTACGAAGTGCGTCCTGCAATCTGCCATCCACAAGCAGGGCAGCTTACTTTTGTTTGCCAGGGAAACGGGCCGAGGTTTGTGTCTGGGGGCCTATGGCTGGGAGTGACCGGCTGGCTCCTGAAAAGCTACGATAGGCAGGATGGTGACCAGACCCATGGTGGCACCAGTGCCAAGTTGGGCTGGTTTGATAGTACCAAGTGGCTCCTGCAATCTGGCATCAAAATGTTGGCAGGCGACTTTTGTTTTCCAGGGAAAAGCGCCGTTGTTTGTGTTTGGGGGCCTGTGGCTGGGAGTGGCCGGCTGGCTAATTAGAATCCACGATACGCAGGATGGTTCCCAGACCAGAGGTGGCACCAGTGCCAAGTCGGGCTGGTTTGATAGTACCAAGTGGTTCCTGCAATCTGCCATCCAGAAGCGGGGCAGCTTACTTTTGTTTGCCAGGGAAACGGGCCGAGGTTTGTGTCTGGGGGCCTATGGCTGGGAGTGACCGGCTGGCTCCTGAAAAGCTACGATAGGCAGGATGGTGACCAGAGCCGTGGTGGCACCAGTGCCAAGTTGGGCTGGTTTGATAGTACCAAGTGGCTCCTGCAATCTGCCATCAAAATGTTGGCAGGCGAGTTTTGTTTTCCAGGGAAAAGCGCCGTTGTTTGTGTTTGGGGGCCTGTGGCTGGGAGTGGCCGGCTGGCTCCTTAGAATCCACGATACGCAGCATGGTTCCCAGTCCCAAGGTGGCACCAGTGCCAAGTTGGGCTGGTTTGATAGTACCAAGTGCCTCCTGCAATCTGCCATCCAGAAGCGGGGCAGCTTACTTTTGTTTGCCACCGAACCGGGCCGAGGTTTGTGTCTGCGGGCCTATGGCTGGGAGTGACCGGCTGGCTCCTGAAAAGCTGCGATAGGCAGGATGGTTACCAGACCCATGGTGGCACCAGTGCCAAGTTGGGCTGGTTTGATAGTACCAAGTGTCTCCTGCAATCTGCCATCAAAATGTTGGCAGGCGAGTTTTGTTTTCCAGGGAAAAGCGCCGTTGTTTGTGTTTGGGGACCTGTGGCTGGGAGTGGCCTGCTGGCTCCTTAGAATCCACGATACGCAGCATGGTTCCCAGACCTGAGGTTGCACCAGTGCCAAGTCGGGCTGGTTTGATAATACCAAGGTGTTCCTGCAATCTGCCATCCATAAGCGGGGCAGCTTACTTATGTTTGCCAGGGAAACGGGCCGAGGTTTTTGTCTGGGGGCCTATGGCTGGGAGTGACCGGCTGGCTCCTGGAAAGCTACGATAGGCAGGATGGTGACCAGACCCATGGTGGCACCAGTGCCAAGTTAGGCTGGTTTGATAGTACAAGTGGCTCCTGCAATCTGCCATCAAAATTTGGCAGGCGAGTTTTGTTTTCCAGGGAAAAGCGCCGTTGTTTGTGTTTGGGGGCCTGTGGCTGGGAGTGGCCGGCTGGCTAATTAGAATCCACGATACGCAGGATGGTTCCCAGACCAGAGGTGGCACCAGTGCCAAGTCGGGCCAGTTGGATGGTGCAAAGTGGCTCCTGCAATCTGCCATCCAGAAGCGGGTTAACTTACTTTTGTTTACCAGGGAAACGGGCCGAGGTTTTTGTCTGGGGGCCTATGGCTGGGAGTGACCGGCTGGCTCCTGGAAAGCTACGATAGGCAGGATAGTGACCAGACCCATGGTGGCACCAGTGCCAAGTTGGGCTGATTTGATAGTACTAAGTGGCTCCTGCAATCTGCCATCAAAAAGTTGGCAGGCGAGTTTTATTTTTCAGGGAAAAGCGCCATTGTTTTTGTTTGGGGGCCTGTGGCTGGGAGTGGCCGGCTGGATCCTTAGAATCCACGATACGCAGGATGGTTCCCAGACCAGAGGTGGCACCAGTGCCATGTTGGGCTGGTTTGATAGTACCAAGGGCGTCCTGCAATCTGCCATCCAGAAGCGGGGCAGCTTACTTTTGTTTGCCAGGGAAACGGGCCGAGGTTTGTGTCTGGGGGCCTATGGCTGAGAGTGACCGGCTGGCTCCTGAAAAGCTACGATAGGCAGGATGGTGACCAGACCCATCGTGGCAGCAGTGCCAAGTCGGGCTGGTTTGATAGTACCAAGTGGCTCCTGCAATCTGCCATCAAAATATTGGCAGGCGAGTTTTGTTTTCCAGGGAAAAGCGCCGTTGTTTGTGTTTGGGAGCCTGTGGCTCGGAGAGGGCGGCTGGCTCCTTAGAAGCCACGATACGCAGGATGGTACCCAGACCAGAGGTGGCACCAGTGAGAAGTCGGTCCAGTTTGATAGTACCAAGTGCGTCCTGCAATCTGCCATCCAGAAGCGGGGTAGCTTACTTTTGTTTGCCAGGGAAACGGGCCGAGGTTTTTGTCTGGGGACCTATGGCTGGGAGTGACCGGCTGGCTCCTGAAAAGCTACGATAGGCAGGATGGTGACCAGACCCATGGTGGCACCAGTGCCAAGTTGGGCTGATTTGATAGTACCAAGTGGCTCCTGCAATCTGCCATCAAAAAGTTGGCAGGCGAGTTTTGTTTTCCAGGGAAAAGCGCCGTTGTCTGTGTTTGGGGGCCTGTGGCTGGGAGTGGCCGCCTGGCTCCTTAGAATCCACAATACGCAGCATGGTTCCCAGACCAGAGGTGGCACCAGTGCCAAGTCGGGCTGGTTTGATAGTACCAAGTTCTTCCTGCAATCTGCCATCCAGAAGCGCGTTAGCTTACTTTAGTTTGCCAGGGAAACGGGCCGAGGTTTGTGTCTGGGGGTCTATGGCTGCGAGTGACCGGCTGGCTCCTGAAAAGCTACGATAGGCAGGATGGTGACCAGACCCATGGTGGCAACAGTGCCAAGTTGGGCTGGTTTGATAGTACCAAGTGGCTCCTGCAATCTGCCATCAAAAAGTTGGCAGGCGAGTTTTGTTTTCCAGGGAAAAGCGCCGTTGTTTGTGTTTGGGGGCCTGTGGCTGGGAGTGGCCGGCTGGCTCCTTAGAATCCACGATACGCAGGATGGTTCCCAGACCTGAGGTGGCACCAGTGACAAGTCAGGCTAGTTTGAGGGTGCAAAGTGGCTCCTGCAATCTGCCATCCAGAAGCGGGGTAGCTTACTTTTGTTTGCCAGGGAAAGGGGCCGAGGTTTTTGTCTGGGGGCCTAGGGCTGGGAGTGACCGGCCGGCTCCTTAGAATCCACGATACGCAGGATGGTGACCAGACCCATGGTGGCACCAGTGCCAAGTTGGGCTGGTTTGATATTACCAAGTGGCTCCTGCAATCTGCCATCAAAAAGTTGGCAGACGAGTTTTGTTTTCCAGGGAAAAACGCCGTTGTTTGTGTTTTCGGACCTGAGTCTGGGAGTGGCCGGCTGGCTCCTTAGAATCCACGATACGCAGCATGGTTCCCAGACCCAAGGTGGCACCAGTTCCAAGTTGGGCTGGTTTGATAGTACCAAGTGGTTCCTGCAATCTGCCATCCAGAAGCGGGGCAGCTTACTTTTGTTTGCCAGGGAAACGGGCCGAGGTTTGTGTCTGGGGGACTAAGGCTGGGAGTGACCGGCTGGCTCCTGAAAAGCTACGATAGGCAGGATGGTGACCAGACCCATGGTGGCAGCAGTGCCAAGTTGGGCTGGTTTGATAGTACCAAGTGGCTCCTGCAATCTGCCATCAAAAAGTTGGCAGGCGAGTTTTGTTTTCCAAAGAAAAGCGCCGTTGTTTGTGTTTGGGGGCCTGTGGCTGGGAGTGGCCGGCTGGCTCCTTAGAATCCACGATACGCAGGATGGTTCCCAGACCTGAGGTGGCACCAGTCCCAAGTCGGGCAGTTGGATGGTGCAAAGTGGCTCCTGCAATCTGCCATCCAGAAGCGGGGTAGCTTACTTTTGTTTGCCAGGGAAGCAGGCCGAGGTTTGTGTCTGGGGGCCTATGGCTGAGAGTGACCGGCTGGCTCCTGAAAAGCTACGATAGGCAGGATGGTGACCAGACCCATGGTGGCACCAGTGCCAAGTTGGGCTGGTTTGATACTACCAAGTGGCTCCTGCAATCTGCCATCAAAAATTTGGCAGACGAGTTTTGTTTTCCAGGGAAAAGCGCCGTTGTTTGTGTTTGGGGACCTGTGGCTGGGAGTGGCCGGCTGGCTCCTTAGAATCCACAATACGCAGCATGGTTCCCAGACCAGAGGTGGCACCAGTGCCAAGTTGGGCTGGTTTGATAGTACCAAGTGCGTCCTGCAATCTGCCATCCACAAGCAGGGCAGCTTACTTTTGTTTGCCAGGGAAACGGGCCGAGGTTTGTGTCTGGGGGCCTATGGCTGGGAGTGACCGGCTGGCTCCTGAAAAGCTACGATAGGCAGGATGGTGACCAGACCCATGGTGGCACCAGTGCCAAGTTGGGCTGGTTTGATAGTACCAAGTGGCTCCTGCAATCTGCCATCAAAATGTTGGCAGGCGACTTTTGTTTTCCAGGGAAAAGCGCCGTTGTTTGTGTTTGGGGGCCTGTGGCTGGGAGTGGCCGGCTGGCTAATTAGAATCCACGATACGCAGGATGGTTCCCAGACCAGAGGTGGCACCAGTGCCAAGTCGGGCTGGTTTGATAGTACCAAGTGCGTCCTGCAATCTGCCATCCAGAAGCGGGGCAGCTTACTTTTGTTTGCCAGGGAAACGGGCCGAGGTTTGTGTCTGGGGGCCTATGGCTGGGAGTGACCGGCTGGCTCCTGAAAAGCTACGATAGGCAGGATGGTGACCAGACCCATGGTGGCACCAGTGCCAAGTTGGGCTGGTTTGATAGTACCAAGTGGCTCCTGCAATCTGCCATCAAAATGTTGGCAGGCGAGTTTTGTTTTCCAGGGAAAAGCGCCGTTGTTTGTGTTTGGGGGCCTGTGGCTGGGAGTGGCCGGCTGGTTCCTTGGAATCCATGATACGCAGCATGGTTCCCAGACCCAAGGTGGCACCAGTGCCAAGTCGGGCTGGTTTGATAGTACCAAGTGGTTCCTGCAATCTGCCATCCAGAAGCGGGGCAGCTTACTTTTGTTTGCCAGGGAAACGGGCCGAGGTTTGTGTCTGGGGGCCTATGGCTGGGAGTGACCGGCTGGCTCCTGGAAAGCTACGATAGGCAGGATGGTGACCAGACCCATGGTGGCACCAGTGCCAAGTTAGGCTGGTTTGATAGTACAAGTGGCTCCTGCAATCTGCCATCAAAATTTGGCAGGCGAGTTTTGTTTTCCAGGGAAAAGCGCCGTTGTCTGTGTTTGGGGGCCTGTGGCTGGGAGTGGCCGGCTGGCTCCTTAGAATCCATGAAACGCAGGATGGTTCCCAGACCAGAGGTGGCCCCAGTGACAAGTCGGGCTAGTTTGATGGTGCAAAGTGGCTCCTGCAATCTGCCATCCAGAAGCGGGGTAGCTTACTTTTGTTTGCCAGGGAAAGGGGCCGAGGTTTTTGTCTGGGGGCCTATGGCTGGGAGTGACCGGCTGGCTCCTGGAAAGCTATGATAGGCAGCATGGTGACCAGACCCATGGTGGCACCAGTGCCAAGTCGGGCTGGTTTGATAGTACCAAGTGGCTCCTGCAATCTGCTATCAAATATTTGGCAGACGAGTTTTGTTTTCCAGGGAAAAGCGCCGTTGTTTGTGTTTGGGGGCCTGTGGCTGGGAGTGGCCGGCTGGCTCCTTAGAATCCACGATACGCAGCATGGTTCCCAGACCTGAGGTAGCACCAGTGCCAAGTTGGGCTGGTTTGATGGTGCAAAGTGGTTCCTGCAATCTGCCATCCAGAAGCGGGGCAGCTTACTTTTGTTTGCCAGGGAAACGGGCCGAGGTTTGTGTCTGGGGGCCTATGGCTGGGAGTGACCGGCTGGCTCCTGAAAATCTACGATAGGCAGGATGGTGACCAGACCCATGGTGGCACCAGTGCCAAGTTGGGCTGGTTTGATAGTACCAAGTGGCTCCTGCAATCTGCCATCGAAAAGTTGGCAGGCGAGTTTTGTTTTCCAGGGAAAAGCGCCGTTGTTTGTGTTTGGAGACCTGTGCCTGGGAGTGGCCGGCTGGCTCCTTGGAATCCATGATACGCAGCATGGTTCCCAGACCCAAGGTGACACCAGTGCCAAGTCGGGCTGGTTTGATAGTACCAAGTGGTTCCTGCAATCTGCCATCCAGAAGCGGGGCAGCTTACTTTTGTTTGCCAGGGAAACGGGCCGAGGTTTGTGTCTGGGGGCCTATGGCTGGGAGTGACCGGCTGGCTCCTGAAAAGCTACGATAGGCAGGATGGTTACCAGACCCATGGTGGCACCAGTGCCAAGTGGGGCTGGTTTGAATGTACCAAGTGGCTCCTGCAATCTGCCATCAAAATGTTGGCAGGCGAGTTTTGTTTTCCAGGGAAAAGCGCCGTTGTTTGTGTTTGGGGACCTGTGGCTGGGAGTGGCCTGCTGGCTCCTTAGAATCCACGATACGCAGCATGGTTCCCAGACCTGAGGTTGCACCAGTGCCAAGTCGGGCTGGTTTGATAATACCAAGTGGTTCCTGCAATCTGCCATCCATAAGCGGGGCAGCTTACTTATGTTTGCCAGGGAAACGGGCCGAGGTTTTTGTCTGGGGGCCTATGGCTGGGAGTGACCGGCTGGCTCCTGGAAAGCTACGATAGGCAGGATGGTGACCAGACCCATGGTAGCACCAGTGCCAAGTTAGGCTGGTTTGATAGTACAAGTGGCTCCTGCAATCTGCCATCAAAATTTGGCAGGCGAGTTTTGTTTTCCAGGGAAAAGCGCCGTTGTTTGTGTTTGGGGGCCTGTGGCTGGGAGTGGCCGGCTGGCTAATTAGAATCCACGATACGCAGGATGGTTCCCAGACCAGAGGTAGCACCAGTGCCAAGTCGGGCCAGTTGGATGGTGCAAAGTGGCTCCTGCAATCTGCCATCCAGAAGCGGGTTAACTTACTTTTGTTTACCAGGGAAACGGGCCGAGGTTTTTGTCTGGGGGCCTATGGCTGGGAGTGACCGGCTGGCTCCTCAAAAGCTACGATAGGCAGGATAGTGACCAGACCCATGGTGGCACCAGTGCCAAGTTGGGCTGATTTGATAGTACTAAGTGGCTCCTGCAATCTGCCATCAAAAAGTTGGCAGGCGAGTTTTATTTTTCAGGGAAAAGCGCCATTGTTTTTGTTTGGGGGCCTGTGGCTGGGAGTGGCCGGCTGGATCCTTAGAATCCACGATACGCAGGATGGTTCCCAGACCAGAGGTGGCACCAGTGCCATGTTGGGCTGGTTTGATAGTACCAAGGGCGTCCTGAAATCTGCCATCCAGAAGCGGGGCAGCTTACTTTTGTTTGCCAGGGAAACGGGCCGAGGTTTGTGTCTGGGGGCCTATGGCTGAGAGTGACCGGCTGGCTCCTGAAAAGCTACGATAGGCAGGATGGTGACCAGACCCATCGTGGCAGCAGTGCCAAGTCGGGCTGGTTTGATAGTACCAAGTGGCTCCTGCAATCTGCCATCAAAATATTGGCAGGCGAGTTTTGTTTTCCAGGGAAAAGCGCCGTTGTTTGTGTTTGGGAGCCTGTGGCTCGGAGTGGGCGGCTGGCTCCTTAGAAGCCACAATACGCAGGATGGTACCCAGACCAGAGGTGGCACCAGTGAGAAGTCGGTCCAGTTTGATAGTACCAAGTGGTTCCTGCAATTTGCCATCCAGAAGCGGGGTAGCTTACTTTTGTTTGCCAGGGAAACGGGCCGAGGTTTTTGTCTGGGGACATATGGCTGGGAGTGACCGGCTGGCTCCTGAAAAGCTACGATAGGCAGGATGCTGACCAGACCCATGGTGGGACCAGTGCCAAGTTGGGCTGATTTGATAGTACCAAGTGGCTCCTGCAATCTGCCATCAAAAAGTTGGCAGGCGAGTTTTGTTTTCCAGGGAAAAGCGCCGTTGTTTGTGTTTGGGGGCCTGTGGCTGGGAGTGGCCGCCTGGCTCCTTAGAATCCACGATACGCAGGATGGTTCCAAGGCCCTAGGTGGCACCAGTGCCAAGTCGGGCTGGTTTGATAGTACCAAGTTCTTCCTGCAATCTGCCATCCAGAAGCGCGTTAGCTTACTTTAGTTTGCCAGGGAAACGGGCCGAGGTTTGTGTCTGGGGGTCTATGGCTGGGAGTGACCGGCTGGCTCCTGAAAAGCTACGATAGGCAGGATGGTGACCAGACCCATGGTGGCAACAGTGCCAAGTTGGGCTGGTTTGATAGTACCAAGTGGCTCCTGCAATCTGCCATCAAAAAGTTGGCAGGCGAGTTTTGTTTTCCAGGGAAAAGCGCCGTTGTTTGTGTTTGGGGGCCTGTGGCTGGGAGTGGCCGGCTGGCTAATTAGAATCCACGATACGCAGGATGGTTCCCAGACCTGAGGTGGCACCAGTGACAAGTCAGGCTAGTTTGAGGGTGCAAAGTGGCTCCTGCAATCTGCCATCCAGAAGCGGGGTAGCTTACTTTTGTTTGCCAGGGAAAGGGGCCGAGGTTTTTGTCTGGGGGCCTAGGGCTGGGAGTGACCGGCCGGCTCCTTAGAATCCACGATAGGCAGGATGGTGACCAGACCCATGGTGGCACCAGTGCCAAGTTGGGCTGGTTTGATATTACCAAGTGGCTCCTGCAATCTGCCATCAAAAAGTTGGCAGGCGAGTTTTGTTTTCCAGGGAAAAACGCCGTTGTTTGTGTTTTCGGACCTGAGTCTGGGAGTGGCCGGCTGGCTCCTTAGAATCCACGATACGCAGGATGGTTCCCAGACCCAAGGTGGCACCAGTTCCAAGTTGGGCTGGTTTGATAGTACCAAGTGGTTCCTGCAATCTGCCATCCAGAAGCGGGGCAGCTTACTTTTGTTTGCCAGGGAAACGGGCCGAGGTTTGTGTCTGGGGGACTAAGGCTGGGAGTGACCGGCTGGCTCCTGAAAAGCTACGATAGGCAGGATGGTGACCAGACCCATGGTGGCAGCAGTGCCAAGTTGGGCTGGTTTGATAGTACCAAGTGGCTCCTGCAATCTGCCATCAAAAAGTTGGCAGGCGAGTTTTGTTTTCCAAAGAAAAGCGCCGTTGTTTGTGTTTGGGGGCCTGTGGCTGGGAGTGGCCGGCTGGCTCCTTAGAATCCACGATACGCAGGATGGTTCCCAGACCTGAGGTGGCACCAGTGCCAAGTCGGGCAGTTGGATGGTGCAAAGTGGCTCCTGCAATCTGCCATCCAGAAGCGGGGTAGCTTACTTTTGTTTGCCAGGGAAGCAGGCCGAGGTTTGTGTCTGGGGGCCTATGGCTGAGAGTGACCGGCTGGCTCCTGAAAAGCTACGATAGGCAGGATGGTGACCAGACCCATGGTGGCACCAGTGCCAAGTTGGGCTGGTTTGATACTACCAAGTGGCTCCTGCAATCTGCCATCAAAAATTTGGCAGACGAGTTTTGTTTTCCAGGGAAAAGCGCCGTTGTTTGTGTTTGGGGACCTGTGGCTGGGAGTGGCCGGCTGGCTCCTTAGAATCCACAATACGCAGCATGGTTCCCAGACCAGAGGTGGCACCAGTGCCAAGTTGGGCTGGTTTGATAGTACCAAGTGCGTCCTGCAATCTGCCATCCACAAGCAGGGCAGCTTACTTTTGTTTGCCAGGGAAACGGGCCGAGGTTTGTGTCTGGGGGCCTATGGCTGGGAGTGACCGGCTGGCTCCTGAAAAGCTACGATAGGCAGGATGGTGACCAGACCCATGGTGGCACCAGTGCCAAGTTGGGCTGGTTTGATAGTACCAAGTGGCTCCTGCAATCTGCCATCAAAATGTTGGCAGGCGACTTTTGTTTTCCAGGGAAAAACGCCGTTGTTTGTGTTTGGGGGCCTGTGGCTGGGAGTGGCCGGCTGGCTAATTAGAATCCACGATACGCAGGATGGTTCCCAGACCAGAGGTGGCACCAGTGCCAAGTCGGGCTGGTTTGATAGTACCAAGTGCGTCCTGCAATCTGCCATCCAGAAGCGGGGCAGCTTACTTTTGTTTGCCAGGGAAACGGGCCGAGGTTTGTGTCTGGGGGCCTATGGCTGGGAGTGACCGGCTGGCTCCTGAAAAGCTACGATAGGCAGGATGGTGACCAGAGCCGTGGTGGCACCAGTGCCAAGTTGGGCTGGTTTGATAGTACCAAGTGGCTCCTGCAATCTGCCATCAAAATGTTGGCAGGCGAGTTTTGTTTTCCAGGGAAAAGCGCCGTTGTTTGTGTTTGGGGGCCTGTGGCTGGGAGTGGCCGGCTGGTTCCTTGGAATCCATGATACGCAGCATGGTTCCCAGACCCAAGGTGGCACCAGTGCCAAGTCGGGCTGGTTTGATAGTACCAAGTGCGTCCTGCAATCTGCCATCCAGAAGCGGGGCAGCTTACTTTTGTTTGCCAGGGAAAGGGGCCGAGGTTTGTGTCTGGGGGCCTATGGCTGGGAGTGACCGGCTGGCTCCTGAAAAGCTACGATAGGCAGGATGGTGACCAGACCCATGGTGGCACCAGTGCCAAGTTGGGCTGGTTTGATACTACCAAGTGGCTCCTGCAATCTGCCATCAAAAAGTTGGCAGGCGAGTTTTGTTTTCCAGGGAAAAGCGCCGTTGTTTGTGTTTGGGGACCTGTGGCTGGGAGTGGCCTGCTGGCTCCTTAGAATCCACGATACGCAGCATGGTTCCCAGACCTGAGGTGGCACCAGTGCCAAGTCGGGCTGGTTTGATAATACCAAGTGGTTCCTGCAATCTGCCATCCAGAAGCGGGGCAGCTTACTTTTGTTTGCCAGGGAAACGGGCCGAGGTTTTTGTCTGGGGGCCTATGGCTGGGAGTGACCGGCTGGCTCCTGGAAAGCTACGATAGGCAGGATGGTGACCAGACCCATGGTGGCACCAGTGCCAAGTTAGGATGGTTTGATAGTACAAGTGGCTCCTGCAATCTGCCATCAAAATTTGGCAGGCGAGTTTTGTTTTCCAGGGAAAAGCGCCGTTGTTTGTGTTTGGGGGCCTGTGGCTGGGAGTGGCCGGCTGGCTCCTTAGAATCCACAATACGCAGCATGGTTCCCAGACCAGATGTGGCCCCCGTGACAAGTCGGGCTAGTTTGATGGTGCAAAGTGGCTCCTGCAATCTGCCATCCAGAAGCGGGGTAGCTTACTTTTGTTTGCCAGGGAAAGGGGCCGAGGTTTTTGTCTGGGGGCCTATGGCTGGGAGTGACCGGCTGGCTCCTGGAAAGCTATGATAGGCAGCATGGTGACCAGACCCATGGTGGCACCAGTGCCAAGTCGGGCTGGTTTGATAGTACCAAGTGGCTCCTGCAATCTGCTATCAAATATTTGGCAGACGAGTTTTGTTTTCCAGGGAAAAGCGCCGTTGTTTGTGTTTGGGGGCCTGTGGCTGGGAGTGGCCGGCTGGCTCCTTAGAATCCACGATACGCAGCATGGTTCCCAGACCCAAGGTGGCACCAGTGCCAAGTTGGGCTGGTTTGATAGTACCAAGTGCCTCCTGCAATCTGCCATCTAGAAGCGGGGCAGCTTACTTTTGTTTGGCACCGAACCGGGCGGAGGTTTGTGTCTGGGGGCCTATGGCTGGGAGTGACCGGCTGGCTCTTGAAAAGCTATGATAGGCAGGATGGTGACCAGACCCATGGTGGCACCAGTGCCAAGTTGGGCTGGTTTGATAGTACCAAGTGGCTCCTGCAATCTGCCATCAAAAAGTTGGCAGGCGAGTTTTGTTTTCCAGGGAAAAGCGCCGTTGTTTGTGTTTGGGGGCCTGTGGCTGGGAGTGGCCGGCTGGCTAATTAGAATCCACGATAGGCAGGATGGTTCCCAGACCAGAGGTGGCACCAGTGCCAAGTCGGGCCAGTTGGATGGTGCAAAGTGGCTCCTGCAATCTGCCATCCAGAAGCGGGCTAGCTTACTTATGTTTGCCAGGGAAACGGGCCGAGGTTTGTGTCTGGGGGCCTATGGCTGGGAGTGACCGGCTGGCTCCTGAAAAGCTACGATAGGCAGGATGGTGACCAGACCCATGGTGGCACCAGTGCCAAGTTGGGCTGGTTTGATAGTACCAAGTGGCTCCTGCAATCTGCCAACAAAAATTTGGCAGACGAGTTTTGTTTTCAGGGAAAAGCGCCGTTGTTTGTGTTTGGGGGCCTGTGGCTGGGAGTGGCCGGCTGGCTCCTTAGAATCCACGATACGCAGCATGGTTCCCAGACCTGAGGTGGCACCAGTGCCAAGTCGGTCTGGTTTGATGGTGCAAAGTGGTTCCTGCAATCTGCCATTCAGAAGCGGGGCAGCTTACTTTTGTTTGCCAGGGAAACGGGCCGAGGTTTGTGTCTGGGGGCCTATGGCTGAGAGTGACCGGCTGGCTCCTGAAAAGCTACGATAGGCAGGATGGTGACCAGACCCATGGTGGCAGCAGTGCCAAGTTGGGCTGGTTTGATAGTACCAAGTGGCTCCTGCAATCTGCCATCAAAAAGTTGGCTGGCGAGTTTTGTTTTCCAGGGAAAAGCGCCGTTGTTTGTGTTTGGGGGCCTGTGGCTGGGAGTGGCCTGCTGGCTCCTTAGAATCCACGATACGCAGCATGGTTCCCAGACCTGAGGTGGCACCTGTGCCAAGTCGGGCTGGTTTGATAATACCAAGTGGTTCCTGCAATCTGCCATCCAGAAGCGGGGCAGCATACTTTTGTTTGCCAGGGAAACGGGCCGAGGTTTTTGTCTGGGGGCCTATGGCTGGGAGTGACCGGCTGGCTCCTGGAAAGCTACGATAGGCAGGATGGTGACCAGACCCATGGTGGCACGTTGCCAAGTTAGGCTGGTTTGATAGTACAAGTGGCTCCTGCAATCTGCCATCAAAATTTGGCAGGCGAGTTTTGTTTTCCAGGGAAAAGCGCCGTTGTTTGTGTTTGGGGGCCTGTGGCTGGGAGTGGCCGGCTGGCTCCTTAGAATCCACGAAACGCAGGATGGTTCCCAGACCAGAGGTGGCCCCAGTGACAAGTCGGGCTAGTTTGATGGTGCAAAGTGGCTCCTGCAATCTGCCATCCAGAAGCGGGGTAGCTTACTTTTGTTTGCCAGGGAAAGGGGCCGAGGTTTTGTCTGGGGGCCTATGGCTGGGAGTGACCGGCTGGCTCCTGGAAAGCTATGATAGGCAGCATGGTGACCAGACCCATGGTGGCACCAGTGCCAAGTCGGGCTGGTTTGATAGTACCAAGTGGCTCCTGCAATCTGCTATCAAATATTTGGCAGACGAGTTTTGTTTTCCAGGGAAAAGCGCCGTTGTTTGTGTTTGGGGGCCTGTGGCTGGGAGTGGCCGGCTGGCTCCTTAGAATCCACGATACGCAGCATGGTTCCCAGACCCAAGGTGGCACCAGTGCCAAGTTGGGCTGGTTTGATAGTACCAAGTGCCTCCTGCAATCTGCCATCCAGAAGCGGGGCAGCTTACTTTTGTTTGCCACCGAACCGGGCGGAGGTTTGTGTCTGCGGGCCTATGGCTGGGAGTGACCGGCTGGCTCTTGAAAAGCTATGATAGGCAGGATGGTGACCAGACCCATGGTGGCAGCAGTGCCAAGTTGGGCTGGTTTGATAGTACCAAGTGGCTCCTGCAATCTGCCATCAAAAAGTTGGCAGGCGAGTTTTGTTTTCCAGGGAAAAGCGCCGTTGTTTGTGTTTGGGGGCCTGTGGCTGGGAGTGGCCGGCTGGCTAATTAGAATCCACGATAGGCAGGATGGTTCCCAGACCAGAGGTGGCACCAGTGCCAAGTCGGGCTGGTTTGATAGTACCAAGTGCGTCCTGCAATCTGCCATCCAGAAGCGGGGCAGCTTACTTTTGTTTGCCAGGGAAACGGGCCGAGGTTTGTGTCTGGGGGCCTATGGCTGGGAGTGACCGGCTGGCTCCTGAAAAGCTACGATAGGCAGGATGGTGACCAGAGCCGTGGTGGCACCAGTGCCAAGTTGGGCTGGTTTGATAGTACCAAGTGGCTCCTGCAATCTGCCATCAAAATGTTGGCAGGCGAGTTTTGTTTTCCAGGGAAAAGCGCCGTTGTTTGTGTTTGGGGACCTGTGGCTGGGAGTGGCCTGCTGGCTCCTTAGAATCCACGATACGCAGCATGGTTCCCAGAGCCAAGGTGGCACCAGTGCCAAGTCGGGCTGGTTTGATAGTACCAAGTGGTTCCTGCAATCTGCCATCCAGAAGCGGGGCAGCTTACTTTTGTTTGCCAGGGAAACGGGCCGAGGTTTTTGTCTGGGGGCCTATGGCTGGGAGTGACCGGCTGGCTCCTGAAAAGCTACGATAGGCAGTATGGTGACCAGACCCATGGTGGCACCAGTGCCAAGTTGGGCAGATTTGATAGTACTAAGTGGCTCCTGCAATCTGCCATCAAAAAGTTGGCGGGCGAGTTTTGTTTTCCAGGGAAAAGCGCCATTGTTGGTGTTTGGGGGCCTGTGGCTGGGAGTGGCCGGCTGGATCCTTAGAATCCACGATACGCAGGATGGTTCCCAGACCCAAGGTGGCACCAGTGCCTAGTCGGGCTGGTTTGATAGTACCAAGTGCCTCCTGCAATCTGCCATCAAATAGTTGGCAGGCGAATTTTGTTTTCCAGGGAAAAGCGCGGTTGTTTGTGTTTGGGGGCATATGGCTGCGAGTGGCCGGCTGGCCCCTGAAAATCCACGATAGGCAGGATGGTTCCCAGACCAGAGGTGGCACCAGTGCCGAGTCGGGCTGGTTTGATGGTGCAAAGTGGCTCCTGCAATCTGCCATCCAGAAGCGGGGTAGCTTACTTTTGTTTTCCAGGGAAAAGCGCCGTTGTTTGTGTTTGGGGGCCTGTGGCTGGGAGTGGCCGGCTGGCTCCTTAGAATCCACGATACGCAGGATGGATCCCCCGCCTAAGGTGGCACCAGTGCCAAGTTGGGCAGGTTTGATAGTACCATGTGGCTCCTGCAATCTGCCATCCAGAAGCGGGGCAGCTTACTTTTGTTTGCCAGGGAAACGGGGGAAAGGTTTGTGTCTGGGGGCCTATGGCTGGGAGTGACCGGCTGGCTCCTGAAAAGCTACGATAGGCAGGATGGTGACCAGACCCATGGTGGCACCGATGCCAAGTTGGGCTGGTTTGATAGTACCAAGTGGCTCCTGCAATCTGCCATCAAAAAGTTGGCAGGCGAGTTTTATTTTCCAGGGAAAAGCGCCGTTGTTTGTGTTTGGGTGCCTGTGGCTGGGAGTGGCCGGCTGGCTCCTTAGAATCCACGATACGCAGGATGGTTCCCCCGCCCAAGGTGGTACCAGTGCCCAGTTGGACTGGTTTGATAGTACCAAGTGCGTCCTGCAATCTGCCATCCAGAAGCGCGTTAGCATACTTTTGTTTGCCAGGGAAACGGGCCGAGGTCTGTGTCTGGGGGCCTATGGCTGGGAGTGACCGGCTGGCTCCTGAAAAGCTACGTTAGGCAGGATGGTGACCAGACCCATGGTGGCACCAGTTCCAAGTTGGGCTGGTTTGATAGTACCAAGTGGTTCCTGCAATCTGCTATCCAGAAGCGGGGCAGCTTAATTTTGTTTGCCAGGGAAAGGGGCCGAGGTTTGTGTCTGGGGGCCTATGGCTGGGAGTGACCGGCTGGCTCCTGGAAAGCTACGATAGGCAGGATGGTGACCAGACCCATGGTGGCACCAGTGCCAAGTTGGGCTGGTTTGATAGTACCAAGTGGCTCCTGCAATCTGCCATCAAAAAGTTGGCAGGCGAGTTTTGTTTTCCAGGGAAAAGCGCCGTTGTTTGTGTTTGGGGGCCTGTGGCTGGGAGTGGCCGGCTGGATCCTTAGAATCCACGATACGCAGCATGGTTCCCAGACCAGAGGTGGCACCAGTGTCAAGTTGGGCTGGTTTGATAGTACCAAGTGGTTCCTGCAATCTGCCATCCAGAAGCGGGGCAGCTTACTTTTGTTTGCCAGGGAAACGGGCCGAGGTTTGTGTCTGGGGGCCTATGGCTGGGAGTGACCGGCTGGCTCCTGAAAAGCTACGATAGGCAGGATGGTGACCAGACCCATGGTGGCACCAGTGCCAAGTTGGGCTGGTTTGATAGTACCAAGTGGCTCCTGCAATCTGCCATCAAAATGTTGGCAGGCGAGTTTTGTTTTCCAGGGAAAAGCGCCGTTGTTTGTGTTTGGGGGCCTGTGGCAGGGAGTGGCCGGCCGGCTCCTTAGAATCCACGATACGCAGGATGGTTCCCAGACCAGAGGTGGCACCAGTGACAAGTCCGGCCACTTTGATGGTGGAAAGTGGCTCCTGCATTCTGCCATCCAGAAGCGGGGTAGCTTTCTTTTGTTTACCAGGGAAACGGGCCGAGGTTTTTGTCTGGGGGCCTATGGCTGGGAGTGACCGGCTGGCTCCGGAAAAGCAATGATAGGCAGGATGGTGACCAGACCCATGGTGGCACCAGTGCCAAGTCGGGCTGGTTTGATAGTACCAAGTGGCTCCTGCAATCTGCTATCAAATATTTGGCAGACGAGTTTTGTTTTCCAGGGAAAAGCGCAGTTGTTTGTGTTTGGGGGCCTGTGGCTGGGAGTGGCCGGCTGGCTCCTTAGAATCCACAATACGCAGCATGGTTCCCAGACCCAAGGTGGCACCAGTGCCACGTCGGGCCAGTTGGATGCTGCAAAGTGGCTCCTGCAATCTGCCATCCAGAAGCGGGGTAGCTTACTTTGGTTTGCCAGGGAAACAGGCCAAGGTTTGTGTCTGGGGGCCTATGGCTGGGAGTGACCGGCTGGCTCCTGAAAAGCTACGATAGGCAGGATGGTGACCAGACCCATGGTGGCACCAGTGCAAAGTTGGGCTGGTTTGATAGTACTAAGTGGCTCCTGCAATCTGCCATCAAATAGTTGGCAGGCGAGTTTTATTTTCCAGGGAAAAGCGCCGTTGTTTGTGTTTGGGAGCCTGTGGCTGGGAGTGGCCGGCTGGCTCCTTAGAATCCACGATACGCAGCATGGTTTCCAGACCAGAAGTGGCACCAGTGCCAAGTTGGGCTGCTTTGATAGTACCAAGTGGTTCCTGCAATCTGCCATCCAGAAGCGCGTTAGCTTACTTTTGTTTGCCAGGGAAACAGGCCGAGGTTTGTGTCTGGGGGCCTATGGCTGGGAGTGACCGGCTGGCTCCTGAAAAGCTACGATAGGCAGGATGGTGACCAGACCCATGGTGGCACCAGTGCCAAGTTGGGCTGGTTTGATAGTACCAAGTGGCTCCTGCAATCTGCCATCAAAAAGTTGGCAGGCGAGTTTTGTTTACCAGGGAAAAGCGCCGTTGTTTGTGTTTGGGGGCATGTGGCTGGCAGTGGCCGGCTGGCTCCTTAGAATCCACGATATGCAGGATGGTTCCTAACCAGAGATGGCACCAGTGCCAAGTGTGGCTGGTTTGATAGTACGATGTGCGTCCTGCAATCTGCCATCCAGAAGCGAGGTAGCTTAATTTTGTTTGCCAGGGAAACGGGCCGAGGTTTGTGTCTTGGGGCCAATGGCTGGGAGTGACCGGCTGGCTCCTGAAAAGCTACGATAGGCAGGATGGTGACCAGACCCATGGTGGCACCAGTGCCAAGTTGGGCTGGTTTGATAGTACCAAGTGGCTCCTGCAATCTGCCATCCTGACGCGGGGCATCGGTTTTTTGTTTGCAAGGGAAAATGTCCCTGGTTTGTTTTTGGGGGCATATGGCTGGGAGTGGCCGGCTGGCTCCTTATAAAGCGGGATACGCAGGATGGTGACAAGACCCAAGGTTGCACCAGTGCCAAGTCGGGCTGTTTTTGTAGTACCAAGTGCGTCCTGCAATTTGCCATCCGGATGAGGGGCAGTTGAGTTTTGTTTGCCAGAGAAAAGTGCCGCGGTTTGTGTTTGGGGGCATATGGCTGAGAGTGGCCGGCTGGCCCCCCTAAATCTACGATGCGCAGGATGGTTCCCAGGCCAAGGGGGCACCAGTGCCATGTCGGGCTGGTTTTATAGTACCAAGTGGTTCCTGCAATCTGCCATCAAAAAGTTGGCAGGCGAGTTTTGTTTTCCGGGGAAAAGCGCCGTTGTTTGTGTTTGGGGGCCTGTGTCTGGGAGTGGCTGGCTGGCTCCTGAAAATCCACGATACGCAGGATGGTTCCCAGACCCAAGGTGGCACCAGTGCCAAGTAGGGCTGGTTTGACAGTGTCAAGTGCCTCCTGCAATCTCCCATCCAGAAGCGGGGTAGCTGAGTTTTTTTTGCCTGTGAAAGGGGACGTTGTTTTTTATTGGGGTCTGTGGCCGAGAGTGGTCGGCTGGCTCCTGACAATCCACAATACGCAGGATGGTTCCCAGACCCCAGATGGCACCAGTGCCAAGTCGGGCTGGTTTGATAGTACGAAGTGGCTCCTGCAATCTGCCATCCTGACGAGGAGCAGCGGATTTTTCTTTGCAAGGGAAAATGTCCGTGGTTTGTTTTTGGGGCATATGGCTGGGAGTGGCCGGCTGGCTCCTTAAGAAGAGGGATACGCAGGATGGTGACCAGACCCATGGTGGCACCAGTGCCAAGTAGGGCTGTTTTTGTAGTACCAAGTGCGTCCTGCAATTTGCCATCCAGAAGAGGGCCAGTTGAGTTTTGTTTGCCAGAGAAAGGGGCCGTGGTTTGTGTTTGGGGGCATATGGCTGAGAGTGGCCGGCTGGCCCCTGAAAATCCACGATACGCAGGATGGTTCCCAGACCAGAGGTGGCACCAGTGCCAAGTCGGGCCAGTTGGATGGTGCAAGTGGCTCCTGCAATCTGCCATCCAGAAGCGGGGTAGCTTACTTTTGTTTGCCAGGGAAACGGGCTGAGGTTTGTGTCTGGGGGCCTATGGCTGGGAGTGACCGGCTGGCTCCTGAAAAGCTACGATAGGCAGGATGGTGACCAGACCCATGGTGGCACCAGTGCCAAGTTGGGCTGGTTTGATAGTACTAAGTGGCTCCTGCAATCTGCCATCAAAATTTTGGCAGGCGAGTTTTATTTTCCAGGGAAAAGCGCCATTGTTTGTGTTTGGGGGCCTGTGGCTGGGAGTGGCCGGCTGGCTCCTTAGAATCCACGATACGCAGGATGGTTCCCAGACCAGAGGTGTCACCAGTGCCAAGTTGGGCTGGTTTGATAGTACGAAGTGCGTCCTGCAATCTGCCATCCAGAAGCGGGGCAGCTTACTTTTGTTTGCCAGGGTAACGGGCCGAGGTTTGTGTCTGGGGGCCTATGGCTGGGAGTGACCGGCTGGCTCCTGAAAAGCTACCATAGGCAGCATGGTGACCAGACCCATGGTGGCAGCAGTGCCAAGTTAGGCTGGTTTGATAGTACCAAGTGGCTCCTGCAATCTGCCATCAAAAAGTTGGCAGGCGAGTTTTGTTTTCCAGGGAAAAGCGCCGTTGTTTGTGTTTGGGGGCCTGTGGCTGGGAGTGGCCGGCTGGCTCCTTAGAATCCACGATACGCAGGATGGTTCCTAGACCAGAGGTGGCACAAGTGCCAAGTTGGGCTGGTTTGATAGTACGAAGTGCGTCCTGCAATCTGCCATCCAGAAGCGAGGTAGCTTAATTTTGTTTGCCATGGAAACCGGCCGAGGTTTGGGTCTTGGGGCCTATGGCTGGGAGTGACCGGCTGGCTCCTGAAAAGCTACGATAGGCAGGATGGTGACCAGACCCATGGTGGCACCAGTGCCAAGTTGGGCTGGTTTGATAGTACCAAGTGGCTCCTGCAATCTGCCATCCTGACGCGGGGCATCGGTTTTTTGTTTGCAAGGGGAAATGTCCCTGGTTTGTTTTTGGGGGCATATGGCTGGGAGTGGCCGGCTGGCTCATTATAAAGCGGGATACGCAGGATGGTGACCGGACCCAAGGTGGCACCAGTGCCAAGTCGGGCTGTTTTTGTAGTACCAAGTGCGTCCTGCAATTTGCCATCCAGAAGAGGGGCAGTTGAGTTTTGTTTGCCAGAGAAAAGTGCCGTGGTTTGTGTTTGGGGGCATATGGCTGAGAGTGGCCGGCTGGCCCATGAAAATCTACGATATGCAGGATGGTCCCTAGGCCAAGGTGGCACCAGTGCCAAGTTGGGCTGGTTTGATACTACTAAATAGCTTCTGCAATCTGCCATCCAGAAGCGGGGCAGCTTACTTTTGTTTGCCAGGGAAACGGGCCAAGGTTTGAATCTCGGGGCCTATGGCTGGGAGTGACCCGCTGGCTCCTGAAAAGCTACGATAGGCAGGATGGTTACCAGACCCATGGTGGCACCAGCCCCAAGTTGGGCTGGTTTGATAGCACCAAGTGGCTCCTGCAATCTGCCATCAAAGAGTTGGCAGGCGAGTTTTGTTTTCCGGGGAAAAGCGCCGTTGTTCTTGTTTGGGGACCTGTGGCTGGGAGTGGCCGGCTGCCTCCTTAGAATCGACGATACGCAGGATGGTTCCCAGACCCAAGGTGGCACCAGTGCCAAGTCGGGCTGGTTTGATAGTACCAAGTGGCTCCCGCAATCTGCCATCCAGAAGCGGCGCAGCTTACTTTTGTTTGCCAGGGAAACGGGCCGAGGTTTGTGTCTTGGGGCCTATGGCTGGGAGTGACCGGCTGGCTCCTGAAAAGCTACGATAGGCAGGATGGTGACCAGACCCATGGTGGGACCAGTGCCAAGTTGGGCTGGTTTGATAGTACCAAGTGGCTCCTGCAATCTGCCATCAAAAAGTTGGCAGGCGAGTTTTGTTTTCCAGGGAAAAGCGCCGTTGTTTGTGTTTGGGGGCCTGTGGCTTGCAGTGGCCGGCTGGTTCCTGTAAATCCACGATACGCGGCATGGTTCCCAGACCCAAGGTGGCACCAGTGTCAAGTAGGCCTGGTTTGACACTGTCAAGTGCCTCCTGCAATCTCCCATCCAGAAGCGGGGCAGCTGAGTATTTTTTGCCTGTGAAACGGGCCGTTGTGTTTGATTGGGGTCTGTGGCCGAGAGTGGTCGGCTGGCTCCTGACAATCCACAATACGCAGGATGGTTCCCAGACCCCAGATGGCACCAGTGCCAAGTCGGGCTGGTTTGATAGTACGAAGTGGCTCCTGCAATCTGCCATCCTGACGAGGAGCAGCGGATTTTTCTTTGCAAGGGAAAATGTCCGTGGTTTGTTTTTGGGGCATATGGCTGGGAGTGGCCGGCTGGCTCCTTAAGAAGAGGGATACGCAGGATGGTGACCAGACCCATGGTGGCACCAGTGCCAAGTAGGGCTGTTTTTGTAGTACCAAGTGCGTCCTGCAATTTGCCATCCAGAAGAGGGGCAGTTGAGTTTTGTTTGCCAGAGAAAGGGGCCGTGGTTTGTGTTTGGGGGCATATGGCTGAGAGTGGCCGGCTGGCCCCTGAAAATCCACGATACGCAGGATGGTTCCCAGACCAGAGGTGGCACCAGTGCCAAGTCGGGCCAGTTGGATGGTGCAAGTGGCTCCTGCAATCTGCCATCCAGAAGCGGGGTAGCTTACTTTTGTTTGCCAGGGAAACGGGCCGAGGTTTGTGTCTGGGGGCCTATGGCTGGGAGTGACCGGCTGGCTCCTGAAAAGCTACGATAGGCAGGATGGTGACCAGACCCATGGTGGCACCAGTGCCAAGTTGGGCTGGTTTGATAGTACTAAGTGGCTCCTGCAATCTGCCATCAAAATTTTGGCAGGCGAGTTTTATTTTCCAGTGTAAAGCGCCATTGTTTGTGTTTGGGGGCCTGTGGCTGGGAGTGACCGGCTGGCTCCTGAAAAGCTACGATAGGCAGGATGGTTACCAGACCCATGGTGGCACCAGCCCCAAGTTGGGCTGGTTTGATAGCACCAAGTGGCTCCTGCAATCTGCCATCAAAGAGTTGGCAGGCGAGTTTTGTTTTCCGGGGAAAAGCGCCGTTGTTCTTGTTTGGGGACCTGTGGCTGGGAGTGGCCGGCTGCCTCCTTAGAATCGACGATACGCAGGATGGTTCCCAGACCCAAGGTGGCACCAGTGCCAAGTCGGGCTGGTTTGATAGTACCAAGTGGCTCCCGCAATCTGCCATCCAGAAGCGGGGCAGCTTACTTTTGTTTGCCAGGGAAACGGGCCGAGGTTTGTGTCTTGGGGCCTATGGCTGGGAGTGACCGGCTGGCTCCTGAAAAGCTACGATAGGCAGGATGGTGACCAGACCCATGGAGGCACCAGTGCCAAGTTGGGCTGGTTTGATAGTACCAAGTGGCTCCTGCAATCTGCCATCAAAAAGTTGGCAGGCGAGTTTTGTTTTCCAGGGAAAAGCGCCGTTGTTTGTGTTTGGGGGCCTGTGGCTTGCAGTGGCCGGCTGGTTCCTGTAAATCCACGATACGCGGCATGGTTCCCAGACCCAAGGTGGCACCAGTGTCAAGTAGGCCTGGTTTGACACTGTCAAGTGCCTCCTGCAATCTCCCATCCAGAAGCGGGGCAGCTGAGTATTTTTTGCCTGTGAAACGGGCCGTTGTGTTTGATTGGGGTCTGTGGCCGAGAGTGGTCGGCTGGCTCCTGACAATCCACAATACGCAGGATGGTTCCCAGACCCCAGATGGCACCAGTGCCAAGTCGGGCTGGTTTGATAGTACGAAGTGGCTCCTGCAATCTGCCATCCTGACGAGGAGCAGCGGATTTTTCTTTGCAAGGGAAAATGTCCGTGGTTTGTTTTTGGGGCATATGGCTGGGAGTGGCCGGCTGGCTCCTTAAGAAGAGGGATACGCAGGATGGTGACCAGACCCATGGTGGCACCAGTGCCAAGTTGGGCTGTTTTTGTAGTACCAAGTGCGTCCTGCAATTTGCCATCCAGAAGAGGGGCAGTTGAGTTTTGTTTGCCAGAGAAAGGGGCCGTGGTTTGTGTTTGGGGGCATATGGCTGAGAGTGGCCGGCTGGCCCCTGAAAATCCACGATACGCAGGATGGTTCCCAGACCAGAGGTGGCACCAGTGCCAAGTCGGGCCAGTTGGATGGTGCAAGTGGCTCCTGCAATCTGCCATCCAGAAGCGGGGTAGCTTACTTTTGTTTGCCAGGGAAACGGGCTGAGGTTTGTGTCTGGGGGCCTATGGCTGGGAGTGACCGGCTGGCTCCTGAAAAGCTACGATAGGCAGGATGGTGACCAGACCCATGGTGGCACCAGTGCCAAGTTGGGCTGGTTTGATAGTACTAAGTGGCTCCTGCAATCTGCCATCAAAATTTTGGCAGGCGAGTTTTATTTTCCAGGGAAAAGCGCCATTGTTTGTGTTTGGGGGCCTGTGGCTGGGAGTGGCCGGCTGGCTCCTTAGAATCCACGATACGCAGGATGGTTCCCAGACCAGAGGTGTCACCAGTGCCAAGTTGGGCTGGTTTGATAGTACGAAGTGCGTCCTGCAATCTGCCATCCAGAAGCGGGGCAGCTTACTTTTGTTTGCCAGGGAAACGGGCCGAGGTTTGTGTCTGGGGGCCTATGGCTGGGAGTGACCGGCTGGCTCCTGAAAAGCTACCATAGGCAGCATGGTGACCAGACCCATGGTGGCAGCAGTGCCAAGTTGGGCTGGTTTGATAGTACCAAGTGGCTCCTGCAATCTGCCATCAAAATGTTGGCAGGCGAGTTTTGTTTTCCAGGGAAAAGCGCCGTTGTTTGTGTTTGGGGGCCTGTGGCAGGGAGTGGCCGGCTGGCTCCTTAGAATCCACGATACGCAGGATGGTTCCTAGACCAGAGGTGGCACAAGTGCCAAGTTGGGCTGGTTTGATAGTACGAAGTGCGTCCTGCAATCTGCCATCCAGAAGCGAGGTAGCTTAATTTTGTTTGCCATGGAAACCGGCCGAGGTTTGGGTCTTGGGGCCTATGGCTGGGAGTGACCGGCTGGCTCCTGAAAAGCTACGATAGGCAGGATGGTGACCAGACCCATGGTGGCAGCAGTGCCAAGTTGGGCTGGTTTGATAGTACCAAGTGGCTCCTGCAATCTGCCATCCTGACGCGGGGCATCGGTTTTTTGTTTGCAAGGGAAAATGTCCCTGGTTTGTTTTTGGGGGCATATGGCTGGGAGTGGCCGGCTGGCTCATTATAAAGCGGGATACGCAGGATGGTGACCGGACCCAAGGTGGCACCAGTGCCAAGTCGGGCTGTTTTTGTAGTACCAAGTGCGTCCTGCAATTTGCCATCCAGAAGAGGGGCAGTTGAGTTTTGTTTGCCAGAGAAAAGTGCCGTGGTTTGTGTTTGGGGGCATATGGCTGAGAGTGGCCGGCTGGCCCATGAAAATCTACGATATGCAGGATGGTCCCTAGGCCAAGGTGGCACCAGTGCCAAGTTGGGCTGGTTTGATACTACTAAATAGCTTCTGCAATCTGCCATCCAGAAGCGGGGCAGCTTACTTTTGTTTGCCAGGGAAACGGGCCAAGGTTTGAATCTCGGGGCCTATGGCTGGGAGTGACCCGCTGGCTCCTGAAAAGCTACGATAGGCAGGATGGTTACCAGACCCATGGTGGCACCAGCCCCAAGTTGGGCTGGTTTGATAGCACCAAGTGGCTCCTGCAATCTGCCATCAAAGAGTTGGCAGGCGAGTTTTGTTTTCCGGGGAAAAGCGCCGTTGTTCTTGTTTGAGGACCTGTGGCTGGGAGTGGCCGGCTGCCTCCTTAGAATCGACGATACGCAGGATGGTTCCCAGACCCAAGGTGGCACCAGTGCCAAGTCGGGCTGGTTTGATAGTACCAAGTGGCTCCCGCAATCTGCCATACAGAAGTGGGGCAGCTTACTTTTGTTTGCCAGGGAAACGGGCCGAGGTTTGTGTCTTGGGGCCTATGGCTGGGAGTGACCGGCTGGCTCCTGAAAAGCTACGATAGGCAGGATGGTGACCAGACCCATGGAGGCACCAGCCCCAAGTTGGGCTGGTTTGATAGTACCAAGTGGCTCCTGCAATCTGCCATCAAAAAGTTGGCAGGCGAGTTTTGTTTTCCAGGGAAAAGCGCCGTTGTTTGTGTTTGGGGGCCTGTGGCTTGCAGTGGCCGGCTGGTTCCTGTAAATCCACGATACGCGGCATGGTTCCCAGACCCAAGGTGGCACCAGTGTCAAGTAGGCCTGGTTTGACACTGTCAAGTGCCTCCTGCAATCTCCCATCCAGAAGCGGGGCAGCTGAGTATTTTTTGCCTGTGAAACGGGCCGTTGTGTTTGATTGGGGTCTGTGGCCGAGAGTGGTCGGCTGGCTCCTGACAATCCACAATACACAGGATGGTTCCCAGACACAAGATGGCACCAGTGCCAAGTCGGGCTGGTTTGATAGTACGAAGTGGCTCCTGCAATCTGCCATCCTGACGAGGAGCAGCGGATTTTTCTTTGCAAGGGAAAATGTCCGTGGATTGTTTTTGGGGCATATGGCTGGGAGTGGCCGGCTGGCTCCTTAAGAAGCGGTATACGCAGGATGGTGACCAGACCCATGGTGGCACCAGTGCCAAGTTGGGCTGTTTTTGTAGTACCAAGTGCGTCCTGCAATTTGCCATCCAGAAGAGGGGCAGTTGAGTTTTGTTTGCCAGAGAAAGGGGCCGTGGTTTGTGTTTGGGGGCATATGGCTGAGAGTGGCCGGCTGGCCCCTGAAAATCCACGATAGGCAGGATGGTTCACAGACCCAAGGTGGCACCAGTGCCATGTCGGGCCTGTTTGATAGTACTAAATAGCTCCTGCAATCTGCCATTCAGAAGCGGGGCAGCTTACTTTTGTTTGCCAGGGAAACGGGCCGAGGTTTGTGTCTGGGGGCCTATGGCTGGGAGTGACCGGCTGGCTCCTGAAAAGCTACGATAGGCAGGATGGTGACCAGACCCAAGGTGGCACCAGTGCCAAGTTGGGCTGGTTTGATAGTACCAAGTGGCTCCTGCAATCTGCCATCAAATGTTGGCAGGCGAGTTTTCTTTTCCAGGGAAAAGCGCCGTTGTTTGTGTTTGGGGGCCTGTGGCTGGGAGTTGCCAGCTGGCTCCTTAGAATCCACGATACGCAGGATGGTTCCCAGACCAGAGGTGGCACCAGTGCCAAGTCGGGCTGGTTTGATGGTGCAAAGTGGCTCCTGCAATCTGCCATCCAGAAGCGGGGTAGCTTACTTTTGTTTGCCAGGGAAACAGGCCGAGGTTTGTGTCTGGGGGCCTATGGCTGGGAGTGACCGGCTGGCTCCTGAAAAGCTACGATAGGCAGGATGGTGACCAGACCCATGGTGGCACCAGTGCCAAGTTGGGCTGGTTTGATAGTACCAAGTGGCTCCTGCAATCTGCCATCAAAAAGTTGGCAGGCGAGTTTTGTTTTCCAGGGAAAAGCGCCGTTGTTTGTGTTTGGGGGCATGTGGCTGGCAGTGGCCGGCTGGCTCCTTAGAATCCACGATATGCAGGATGGTTCCTAACCAGAGATGGCACCAGTGCCAAGTGTGGCTGGTTTGATAGTACGATGCGCGTCCTGCAATCTGCCATCCAGAAGCGAGGTAGCTTAATTTTGTTTGCCAGGGAAACGGGCCGAGGTTTGTGTCTTGGGGCCAATGGCTGGGAGTGACCGGCTGGCTCCTGAAAAGCTACGATAGGCAGGATGGTTCCCTGACCCATGGTGGCACCAGTGCCAAGTTGGGCTGGTTTGATAGTACCAAGTGGCTCCTGCAATCTGCCATCATGACGCGGGGCATCGGTTTTTTGTTTGCAAGGGAAAATATCCCTGGTTTGTTTTTGGGGGCATATGGCTGGGAGTGGCCGGCTGGCTCCTTATAAAGCGGGATACGCAGGATGGTGACAAGACCCAAGGTTGCACCAGTGCCAAGTCGGGCTGTTTTTGTAGTACCAAGTGCGTCCTGCAATTTGCCATCCGGATGAGGGGCAGTTGAGTTTTGTTTGCCAGAGAAAAGTGCCGTGGTTTGTGTTTGGGGGCCTGTGGCTGGGAGTTGCCAGCTGGCTCCTTAGAATCCACGATACGCAGGATGGTTCCCAGACCAGAGGTGGCACCAGTGCCAAGTCGGGCTGGTTTGATGGTGCAAAGTGGCTCCTGCAATCTGCCATCCAGAAGCGGGGTAGCTTACTTTTGTTTGCCAGGGAAACAGGCCGAGGTTTGTGTCTGGGGGCCTATGGCTGGGAGTGACCGGCTGGCTCCTGAAAAGCTACGATAGGCAGGATGGTGACCAGACCCATGGTGGCACCAGTGCCAAGTTGGGCTGGTTTGATAGTACCAAGTGGCTCCTGCAATCTGCCATCCTGACGCGGGGCATCGGTTTTTTGTTTGCAAGGGAAAATATCCCTGGTTTGTTTTTGCAGGCATATGGCTGGGAGTGGCCGGCTGGGTCCTTATAAAGCTCGATACGCAGGATAGTGACCAGACCCAAGGTGGCACCAGTCCCAAGTCGGGCTGTTTTTGTAGTACCAAGTGCGTCCTGCAATTTGCCATCCAGAAGAGGGGCAGTTGAGTTTTGTTTGCCAGAGAAAAGTGCCATGGTTTGCGTTTGGGGGCATATGGCTTAGAGTGGCCGGCTGGCCCATGAAAATCTACGATATACAGGATGGTCCCTAGGCCAAGGTGGCACCAGTGTCAAGTAGGGCTGGTTTGACAGTGTCAAGTGCCTCCTGCAATCTCCCATCCAGAAGCGGGGCAGCTGAGTTTTTTTTGCCTGTGAAACGGGCCGTTGTGTTTGATTGGGGTCTGTGGCCGAGAGTGGTCGGCTGGCTCCTGACAATCCACAATACACAGGATGGTTCCCAGACACAAGATGGCACCAGTGCCAAGTCGGGCTGGTTTGATAGTACGAAGTGGCTCCTGCAATCTGCCATCCTGACGAGGAGCAGCGGATTTTTCTTTGCAAGGGAAAATGTCCGTGGTTTGTTTTTGGGGCATATGGCTGGGAGTGGCCGGCTGGCTCCTTAAGAAGCGGTATACGCAGGATGGTGACCAGACCCATGGTGGCACCAGTGCCAAGTTGGGCTGTTTTTGTAGTACCAAGTGCGTCCTGCAATTTGCCATCCAGAAGAGGGCCAGTTGAGTTTTGTTTGCCAGAGAAAGGGGCCGTGGTTTGTGTTTGGGGGCATATGGCTGAGAGTGGCCAGCTGGCCCCTGAAAATCCACGATAGGCAGGATGGTTCCCAGACCCAAGTTGGCACCAGTGCCATGTCGGGCCTGTTTGATAGTACTAAATAGCTCCTGCAATCTGCCATTCAGAAGCGGGGCAGCTTACTTTTTTTTGCCAGGGAAACGGGCCGAGGTTTGTGTCTGGGGGCCTATGGCTGGGAGTGACCGGCAGGCTCCTGAAAAGCTACGATAGGCAGGATGGTGACCAGACCCAAGGTGGCACCCGTGCCAAGTTGGGCTGGTTTGATTGTACCAAGTGGCTCCTGCAATCTGCCATCAAATGTTGGCAGGCGAGTTTTGTTTTCCAGGGAAAAGCGCCGTTGTTTGTGTTTGGGGGCCTGTGGCTGGGAGTGGCCTGCTGGCTCCTTAGAATCCACGATACGCAGCATGGTTCCCAGACCAGAGGTGGCACCAGTGCCAAGTCAGGCTGGTTTGATGGTGCAAAGTGGCTCCTGCAATCTGCCATCCAGAAGCGGGGTAGCTTACTTTTGTTTGCCAGGGAAACGGGCAGAGCTTTTTGTCTGGGGGCCTATGGCTGGGAGTGGACAGCTGGCTCCTTAAAATGCACGATATGCAGGATGGTGACCAGACCCAAGGTGGCACCAGTGCCAAGTCGGCCTGGTTTTGTAGCACCAAGTGCGTTCTGCAATTTGCCATCCAGAAGAGGGGCAGTTGAGTTTTGTTTACCAGAGGAAAGGGCCGTGGTTTGTGTTTGGGGGCCTATGGCTGAGAGTGGCCGGCTGGCCCCTGAAAATCCACATTAGGCAGGATGGTTCCCAGATCCAAGGTGGCAGCAGTGCCAAGTTGGGCTTGTTTGATGGTGCAAAGTGGCTCCTGCAATCTGCCATCCAGACGGGGGGCAGCGGATATTTGTTTGCAAGAGAAAAGCTCCGTGGTTTGTTTTTGGTGGTGTATGGCTGAGCGTCGCCGGCTGGCTCCTTAAAAAGCTCGATACGCAGGATGGTTCCCAGACCCAAGGTGGCATCAGTGCCAAGTCGGGCTGTTTTCGTAGTACCAAGTGCGTCCTGCAATTTGCCATCCAGAAGAGGGGCAGTTGACTTTTGTTTGCCAGAGAAAAGGGCCGTGGTTTGTGTTTGGGGGCATATGGCTGAGAGTGCCCGGCTGGCCCCTGAAAATCCACGATAGGCAGGATGGTTCCCAGACCAGAGGTGGCACCAGTGCCAAGTTGGGCTGCTTTGATAGTACCAAGTGGTTCCGGCAATCTGCCATCCAGAGGCGGGGCAGCTTACTTTTGTTTGCCAGGGAAACGGGCCGAGGTTTGTGTCTGGGGGCCTATGGCTGGGGATGACTGGCTGGCTCCTGAAAACCTACGATAGGCAGGATGGTGACCAGACCCATGGAGGCACCCGTGCCAAGTTGGGCTGGTTGATAATACCAAGTGGCTCCTGCAATCTGCCATCAAAAAGTTGGCAGGCGACTTTTGTTTTCCGGGGAAAAGCGCGGTTGTTTGTGTTTGGGGCAGTGCCAAGTAGGGCTGGTTTGACAGTGTCAAGTGCCTCCTGCAGTCTCCCATCCAGAAGCGGGGCAGCTGAGTTTTTTTTGCCTGTGAAAGGGGCTGTTGTTTTTGATTGGGGTCTGTGGCCGAGAGTGGTCGGCTGGCTCCTAACAATCCACAATACGCAGGATGGTTCCCAGACCCCAGATGGCACCAGTGCCAAGTCGGGCTGGTTTGATATTATGAAGTGGCTCCTGCAATCTGCCATCCTGACGAGGAGCAGCGGATTTTTCTTTGCAAGGGAAAATGTCCGTGGTTTGTTTTTGGGGCATATGGCTGGGAGTGGCCGGCTGGCTCCTTAAGAAGCGGGATACGCAGGATGGTGACCACACCCAAGGTGGCACCAGTGCCAAGTAGGGCTGTTTTTGTAGTACCAAGTGCGTCCTGCGATTTGCCCTCCAGAACAGGGGCAGGTGAGTTTTGTTTGCCAGAGAAAGGGGGCGTGGTTTGTGTTTGGGGGCATATGGCTGAGAGTGGCCGGCTGGCCCCTGAAAATCCACGATACGCAGGATGGTTCCCAGACCAGAGGTGGCACCAGTGCCAAGTCGGGCCAGTTGGATGGTGCAAAGTGGCTCCTGCAATCTGCCATCCAGAAGCGGGGTAGCTTACTTTTGTTTGCCAGGGAAACGGGCTGAGGTTTGTGTCTGGGGGCCTATGGCTGGGAGTGACCGGCTGGCTCCTGAAAAGCTACGATAGGCAGGATGGTGACCAGACCCATGGTGGCAACAGTGCCAAGTTGGGCTGGTTTGATAGTAATAAGTGGCTCCTGCAATCTGCCATCAAAATGTTGGCAGGCGAGTTTTATTTTCCAGGGAAAAGCGCCCTTGTTTGTGTTTGGGGGCCTGTGGCTGGGAGTGGCCTGCTGGCTCCTTAGAATCCACGATACGCAGGATGGTTCCTAGACCAGAGATGGCACAAGTGCCAAGTTGGGCTGGTTTGATAGTACGAAGTGCGTCCTGCAATCTGCCATCCAGAAGCGAGGTAGCTTAATTTTGTTTGCCAGGGAAATGGGCCGAGGTTTGGGTCTTGGGGCCAATGGCTGGGAGTGACCGGCTGGCTCCTGAAAAGCTACGATAGGCAGGATGGTGACCAGACCCATGGTGGCACCAGTGCCAAGTTGGGCTGGTTTGATAGTACCAAGTGGCTCCTGCAATCTGCCATCCTGACGCGGGGCATCGGTTTTTTGTTTGCAAGGGAAAATGTCCCTGGTTTGTTTTTGGGGGCATATGGCTGGGAGTGGCCGGCTGGCTCATTATAAAGCGGGATACGCAGGATGGTGACCAGACCCAAGGTGGCACCAGTGCCAAGTCGGGCTGTTTTTGTAGTACCAAGTGCGTCCTGCAATTTGCCATCCAGAAGAGGGGCAGTTGAGTTTTGTTTGCCAGAGAAAAGTGCCGTGGTTTGTGTTTGGGGGCATATGGCTGAGAGTGGCCGGCTGGCCCCTCTAAATCTACGATACGCAGGATGGTTCCCAGACCCAAGGTGGTACCAGTGCCAAGTCGGGCTGGTTTGATACTACTAAATAGCTCCTGCAATCTGCCATCCAGAGGCGGGGTAGCTTACTTTTGTTTGCCAGGGAAACGGGCCGAGGTTTGTGTCTGGGGACCTATGGCTGGAAGTGATCGGCTGGCTCCTGAAAAGCTACGATAGGCAGGATGGTGACCAGACCCATGGTGGCACCAGTGCCAAGTTGGGCTGGTTTGATAGTACCAAGTGGCTCCTGCAATCTGCCATCCTGACGCGGGGCATCGGATTTTGTTTGCAAGGGAAAATATCCCTGGTTTGTTTTTGCGGGCATATGGCTGGGAGTGGCCGGCTGGGTCCTTATAAAGCTCGATACGCAGGATAGTGACCAGACCCAAGGTGGCACCAGTGCCAAGTCGGGCTGTTTTTGTAGTACCAAGTGCGTCCTTCAATTTGCCATCCAGAAGAGGGGCAGTTGAGTTTTTTTTGCCAGAGAAAAGTGCCATGGTTTGCGTTTGGGGGCATATGGCTTAGAGTGGCCGGCTGGCCCATGAAAATTTACGATATACAGGATGGTCCCTAGGCCAAGGTGGCACCAGTGTCAAGTAGGGCTGGTTTGACAGTGTCAAGTGCCTCCTGCAATCTCCCATCCAGAAGGGGGGCAGCTGAGTTTTTTTTGCCTGTGAAACGGGCCGTTGTGTTTGATTGGGGTCTGTGGCCGAGAGTGGTCGGCTGGCTCCTGACAATCCACAATACACAGGATGGTTCCCAGACACAAGATGGCACCAGTGCCAAGTCGGGCTGGTTTGATAGTACGAAGTGGCTCCTGCAATCTGCCATCCTGACGAGGAGCAGCGGATTTTTCTTTGCAAGGGAAAATGTCCGTGGTTTGTTTTTGGGGCATATGGCTGGGAGTGGCCGGCTGGCTCCTTAAGAAGCGGTATACGCAGGATGGTGACCAGACCCATGGTGGCACCAGTGCCAAGTTGGGCTGTTTTTGTAGTACCAAGTGCGTCCTGCAATTTGCCATCCAGAAGAGGGGCAGTTGAGTTTTGTTTGCCAGAGAAAGGGGCCGTGGTTTGTGTTTGGGGGCATATGGCTGAGAGTGGCCGGCTGGCCCCTGAAAATCCACGATAGGCAGGATGGTTCACAGACCCAAGGTGGCAGCAGTGCCAAGTTGGGCTTGTTTGATGGTGCAAAGTGGCTCCTGCAATCTGCCATCCAGACGGGGGGCAGCGGATATTTGTTTGCAAGAGAAAAGCTCCGTGGTTTGTTTTTGGTGGTGTATGGCTGAGCGTCGCCGGCTGGCTCCTTAAAAAGCTTGATACGCAGGATGGTTCCCAGACCCAAGGTGGCATCAGTGCCAAGTCGGGCTGTTTTCGTAGTACCAAGTGCGTCCTGCAATTTGCCATCCAGAAGAGGGGCAGTTGAGTTTTGTTTGCCAGAGAAAAGTGCCGTGGTTTGTGTTTGGGGGCATATGGCTGAGAGTGGCCGGCTGGCCCCTGAAAATCCACGATAGGCAGGATGGTTCCCAGACCAGAGGTGGCACCAGTGCCAAGTCGGGCTGGTTTGATAGTACCAAGTGGCTCCTGCAATCTGCCATCCAGAAGCGGGGCAGCTTACTTTTGTTTGCCAGGGAAACGGGCAGAGCTTTGTGTCTGGGGCCTATGGCTGGGAGTGACCGGTTGGCTCCTGGAAAGCTGCGATAGGCAGGATGGTGACCAGACCCATGGTGGCAGCAGTGCCAAGTTGGGCTGGTTTGATAGTACCAAGTGGCTCCTGCAATCTGCCATCAAAAATTTGGCAGGCGAGTTTTGTTTTCCAGGGTAAAGCGCCGTTGTTTGTGTTTGGGGTCCTTTGGCTGGGAGTGGCCGGCTGGCTCCTTAGAATCCACGATACGCAGGATGGTTCCCAGACCTGAGGTGGCACCAGTGCGAAGTCGGGCTGGTTTGATAGTAACAAGTGGTTCCTGCAATCTGCCATCCAGAAGCGGGGTAGCTTACTTTTGTTTGCCAGGGAAACGGGCCGAGGTTTGTGTCTCGGAGCCTATGGCTGGGAGTGACCGGCTGGCTCCTGAAAAGCTACGATAGGCAGGATGGTGACCAGACCCATGGTGGCACCAGTGCCAAGTTGGGCTGGTTCGATAGTACCAAGTGGCTCCTGCAATCTGCCATCAAAAAGTTGGCAGGCGAGTTTTGTTTTCCAGGGAAAAGCGCCGTTGTTTGTGTTTGGGGGCCTGTGGCTGGGAGTGGCCGGCTGGCTAATTAGAATCCACGATACGCAGGATGGTTCCCAGACCTGAGGTGGCACCACTGACCAGTCGGGCTAGTTTGATGGTGCAAAGTGGCTCCTGCAATCTGCCATCCAGAAGCGGGGTAGCTTACTTTTGTTTGCCAGGGAAACGGGCTGAGGTTTGTGTCTGGGGGCCTATGGCTGGGAGTGACCGGCTGACTCCTTAGAATCCACGATACGCAGGATGGTTCCCAGACCCATGGTGGCACCAGTGCCAAGTTGGGCTGGTTTGATAGTACCAAGTGGCTCCTGCAATCTGCCATCAAAAAGTTGGCAGGCGAGTTTTGTTTTCCAGGGAAAAGCGCCGTTGTTTGTGTTTGGGGGCCTGTGGCTGGCAGTGGACGCCTGGTTCCTGTAAATCCACGATACGCAGGATGGTTCCCAGACCCAAGGTGGCACCAGTGTCAAGTAGGGCTGGTTTGACAGTGTCAAGTGCCTCCTGCAATCTCCCATCCAGAAGCGGGGCAGCTTATTTTATTTTGCCCGTGAAACGGGCCGTTGTGTTTGATTGGGGTCTGTGGCCGAGAGTGGTCGGCTGGCTCCTGACAATCCACAATACACAGGATGGTTCCCAGACACAAGATGGCACCAGTGCCAAGTCAGGCTGGTTTGATAGTACGAAGTGGCTCCTGCAATCTGCCATCCTGACGAGGAGCAGCGGATTTTTCTTTGCAAGGGAAAATGTCCGTGGTTTGTTTTTGGGGCATATGGCTGGGAGTGGCCGGCTGGCTCCTTAAGAAGCGGTATACGCAGGATGGTGACCAGACCCATGGTGGCACCAGTGCCAAGTTGGGCTGTTTTTGTAGTACCAAGTGCGTCCTGCAATTTGCCATCCAGAAGAGGGGCAGTTGAGTTTTGTTTGCCAGAGAAAGGGGCCGTGGTTTGTGTTTGGGGGCATATGGCTGAGAGTGGCCGGCTGGCCCCTGAAAATCCACGATAGGCAGGATGGTTCCCAGACCCAAGGTGGCACCAGTGCCATGTCGGGCCTGTTTGATAGTACTAAATAGCTCCTGCAATCTGCCATTCAGAAGCGGGGCAGCTTACTTTTGTTTGCCAGGGAAACGGGCCGAGGTTTGTGTCTGGGGGCCTATGGCTGGGAGTGACCGGCAGGCTCCTGAAAAGCTACGATAGGCAGGATGGTGACCAGACCCAAGGTGGCACCCGTGCCAAGTTGGGCTGGTTTGATAGTACCAAGTGGCTCCTGCAATCTGCCATCAAATGTTGGCAGGCGAGTTTTGTTTTCCAGGGAAAAGCGCCGTTGTTTGTGTTTGGGGGCCTGTGGCTGGGAGTTGCCAGCTGGCTCCTTAGAATCCACGATACGCAGCATGGTTCCCAGACCAGAGGTGGCAGGAGTGCCAAGTCGGGCTGGTTTGATGGTGCAAAGTGGCTCCTGCAATCTGCCATCCAGAAGCAGGGTAGCTTACTTTTGTTTGCCAGGGAAACGGGCAGAGCTTTTTGTCTGGGGGCCTATGGCTGGGAGTGGACAGCTGGCTCCTTAAAATGCACGATACGCAGGATGGTGACCAGACCCAAGGTGGCACCAGTGCCAAGTCGGCCTGATTTTGTAGCACCAAGTGCGTTCTGCAATTTGCCATCCAGAAGAGGGGCAGTTGAGTTTTGTTTACCAGAGGAAAGGGCCGTGGTTTGTGTTTGGGGGCCTATGGCTGAGAGTGGCCTGCTGGCCCCTGAAAATCCACGTTAGGCAGGATGGTTCCCAGATCCAAGGTGGCAGCAGTGCCAAGTTGGGCTTGTTTGATGGTGCAAAGTGGCTCCTGCAATCTGCCATCCAGACGGGGGGCAGCGGATTTGTGTTTGCAAGAGGAAAGCTGCGTGGTGTGTTTTTGGTGGTGTATGGCTGAGCGTCGCCGGCTGGCTCCTTAAAAAGCTCGATACGCAGGATGGTTCCCAGACCCAAGGTGGCATCAGTGCCAAGTCGGGCTGTTTTCGTAGTACCAAGTGCGTCCTGCAATTTGCCATCCAGAAGAGGGGCAGTTGAGTTTTGTTTGCCAGAGAAAAGGGCCGATGTTTGTGTTTGGGGGCATATGGCTGAGAGTGCCCGGCTGGTCCCTGAAAATCCACGATAGGCAGGATGGTTCCCAGACCAGAGGTGGCACCAGTGCCAAGTCGGGCTGGTTTGATAGTACCAAGTGGCTCCTGCAATCTGCCATCCAGAAGCGGGGCAGCTTACTTTTGTTTGCCAGGGAAACGGGCAGAGCTTTGTGTCTGGGGCCTATGGCTGGGAGTGACCGGTTGGCTCCTGGAAAGCTACGATAGGCAGGATGGTGACCAGACCCATGGTGGCACCAGTGCCAAGTTGGGCTGGTTTGATAGTACCAGGTGGCTCCTGCAATCTGCCATCAAAATATTGGCAGGCGAGTTTTGTTTTCCAGGGAAAAGTGCCGTTGTTTGTGTTTGGGGAGCTGTGGCTGGGAGTGGCCGGCTGGCTCCTTAGAATCCACGATACGCAGGATGGTTCCCAGACCCAAGGGGGCACCAGTGCCCAGTTGGGCTGGTTTGATAATACCAAATGGCTCCTGCAATCTGCCATCCAGAAGCGGGGCAGCTTACTTTTGTTTGCCAGGGAAACGGGCCGAGGTTTGTGTCTGGGGGCCTATGGCTGGGAGTGACCGGCTGGCTCCTGAAAAGCTACGATAGGCAGGATGGTGACCAGACCCATGGTGGCACCAGTGCCAAGTTGGGCTGGTTTGATAGTACCAAGTGGCTCCTGCAATCTGCCATCAAAAAGTTGGCAGGCGAGTTTTGTTTTCCAGGGAAAAGCGCCATTGTTTGTGTTTGGGGTCCTTTGGCTGGGAGTGGCCGGCTGGTTCCTTAGAATCCACGATACGCAGGATGGTTCCCAGACCAGAAGTGGCACCAGTGTGAAGTCGGGCTGGTTTGATAGTACCAAGTGGTTCCTGCAATCTGCCATCCAGAAGCGGGGCAGCTTACTTTTGTTTGCCAGGGAAACGGGCAGAGCTTTGTGTCTGGGGCCTATGGCTGGGAGTGACCGGTTGGCTCCTGGAAAGCTGCGATAGGCAGGATGGTGACCAGACCCATGGTGGCAGCAGTGCCAAGTTGGGCTGGTTTGATAGTACCAAGTGGCTCCTGCAATCTGCCATCAAAAAGTTGGCAGGCGAGTTTTGTTTTCCAGGGTAAAGCGCCGTTGTTTGTGTTTGGGGTCCTTTGGCTGGGAGTGGCCGGCTGGCTCCTTAGAATCCACGATACGCAGGATGGTTCCCAGACCTGAGGTGGCACCAGTGCGAAGTCGGGCTGGTTTGATAGTAACAAGTGGTTCCTGCAATCTGCCATCCAGAAGCGGGGTAGCTTACTTTTGTTTGCCAGGGAAACGGGCCGAGGTTTGTGTCTCGGAGCCTATGGCTGGGAGTGACCGGCTGGCTCCTGAAAAGCTACGATAGGCAGGATGGTGACCAGACCCATGGTGGCACCAGTGCCAAGTTGGGCTGGTTCGATAGTACCAAGTGGCTCCTGCAATCTGCCATCAAAAAGTTGGCAGGCGAGTTTTGTTTTCCAGGGAAAAGCGCCGTTGTTTGTGTTTGGGGGCCTGTGGCTGGGAGTGGCCGGCTGGCTAATTAGAATCCACGATACGCAGGATGGTTCCCAGACCTGAGGTGGCACCACTGACCAGTCGGGCTAGTTTGATGGTGCAAAGTGGCTCCTGCAATCTGCCATCCAGAAGCGGGGTAGCTTACTTTTGTTTGCCAGGGAAACGGGCTGAGGTTTGTGTCTGGGGGCCTATGGCTGGGAGTGACCGGCTGACTCCTTAGAATCCACGATACGCAGGATGGTTCCCAGACCCATGGTGGCACCAGTGCCATGACGGGGTGGTTTGATAGTACCAAGTGGCTCCTGCAATCTGCCATCAAAAAGTTGGCAGGCGAGTTTTGTTTTCCAGGGAAAAGAGCCGTTGTTGTTGTTTGGGGACCTGTGGCTGGGAGTGGCCGGCTGGTTCCTTAGAATCCACGACACGCAGCATGGTTCCCAGACCCAAGGTGGCACCAGTGCCAAGTTGGGCTGCTTTGATAGTACCAAGTGGTTCCTGCAATCTGCCATCCAGAAGCGGGGCAGCTTACTTTTGTTTGCCAGGGAAACGGGCCGAGGTTTGTGTCTGGGGGCCTATGGCTGGGAGTGACCGGCTGGCTCCTGAAAACCTACGATAGGCAGGATGGTGACCAGACCCATGGTGGCAGCAGTGCCAAGTTGGGCTGGTTTGATAGTACCAAGTGGCTCCTGCAATCTGCCATCAAAAAGTTGGCAGGCGAGTTTTGTTTTCCAGGGAAAAGCGCCGTTGTTTGTGTTTGGGGGCCTGTGGCTGGCAGTGGACGCCTGGTTCCTGTAAATCCACGATACGCAGGATGGTTCCCAGACCCAAGGTGGCACCAGTGTCAAGTAGGGCTGGTTTGACAGTGTCAAGTGCCTCCTGCAATCTCCCATCCAGAAGCGGGGCAGCTTATTTTTTTTTGCCCGTGAAACGGGCCGTTGTGTTTGATTGGGGTCTGTGGCCGAGAGTGGTCGGCTGGCTCCTGACAATCCACAATACACAGGATGGTTCCCAGACACAAGATGGCACCAGTGCCAAGTCAGGCTGGTTTGATAGTACGAAGTGGCTCCTGCAATCTGCCATCCTGACGAGGAGCAGCGGATTTTTCTTTGCAAGGGAAAATGTCCGTGGTTTGTTTTTGGGGCATATGGCTGGGAGTGGCCGGCTGGCTCCTTAAGAAGCGGTATACGCAGGATGGTGACCAGACCCATGGTGGCACCAGTGCCAAGTTGGGCTGTTTTTGTAGTACCAAGTGCGTCCTGCAATTTGCCATCCAGAAGAGGGGCAGTTGAGTTTTGTTTGCCAGAGAAAGGGGCCGTGGTTTGTGTTTGGGGGCATATGGCTGAGAGTGGCCGGCTGGCCCCTGAAAATCCACGATAGGCAGGATGGTTCCCAGACCCAAGGTGGCACCAGTGCCATGTCGGGCCTGTTTGATAGTACTAAATAGCTCCTGCAATCTGCCATTCAGAAGCGGGGCAGCTTACTTTTGTTTGCCAGGGAAACGGGCCGAGGTTTGTGTCTGGGGGCCTATGGCTGGGAGTGACCGGCAGGCTCCTGAAAAGCTACGATAGGCAGGATGGTGACCAGACCCAAGGTGGCACCCGTGCCAAGTTGGGCTGGTTTGATAGTACCAAGTGGCTCCTGCAATCTGCCATCAAATGTTGGCAGGCGAGTTTTGTTTTCCAGGGAAAAGCGCCGTTGTTTGTGTTTGGGGGCCTGTGGCTGGGAGTTGCCAGCTGGCTCCTTAGAATCCACGATACGCAGCATGGTTCCCAGACCAGAGGTGGCAGGAGTGCCAAGTCGGGCTGGTTTGATGGTGCAAAGTGGCTCCTGCAATCTGCCATCCAGAAGCGGGGTAGCTTACTTTTGTTTGCCAGGGAAACGGGCAGAGCTTTTTGTCTGGGGGCCTATGGCTGGGAGTGGACAGCTGGCTCCTTAAAATGCACGATACGCAGGATGGTGACCAGACCCAAGGTGGCACCAGTGCCAAGTCGGCCTGATTTTGTAGCACCAAGTGCGTTCTGCAATTTGCCATCCAGAAGAGGGGCAGTTGAGTTTTGTTTACCAGAGGAAAGGGCCGTGGTTTGTGTTTGGGGGCCTATGGCTGAGAGTGGCCTGCTGGCCCCTGAAAATCCACGTTAGGCAGGATGGTTCCCAGATCCAAGGTGGCAGCAGTGCCAAGTTGGGCTTGTTTGATGGTGCAAAGTGGCTCCTGCAATCTGCCATCCAGACGGGGGGCAGCGGATTTGTGTTTGCAAGAGGAAAGCTGCGTGGTGTGTTTTTGGTGGTGTATGGCTGAGCGTCGCCGGCTGGCTCCTTAAAAAGCTCGATACGCAGGATGGTTCCCAGACCCAAGGTGGCATCAGTGCCAAGTCGGGCTGTTTTCGTAGTACCAAGTGCGTCCTGCAATTTGCCATCCAGAAGAGGGGCAGTTGAGTTTTGTTTGCCAGAGAAAAGGGCCGATGTTTGTGTTTGGGGGCATATGGCTGAGAGTGCCCGGCTGGCCCCTGAAAATCCACGATAGGCAGGATGGTTCCCAGACCAGAGGTGGCACCAGTGCCAAGTCGGGCTGGTTTGATAGTACCAAGTGGCTCCTGCAATCTGCCATCCAGAAGCGGGGCAGCTTACTTTTGTTTGCCAGGGAAACGGGCAGAACTTTGTGTCTGGGGCCTATGGCTGGGAGTGACCGGTTGGCTCCTGGAAAGCTACGATAGGCAGGATGGTGACCAGACCCATGGTGGCACCAGTGCCAAGTTGGGCTGGTTTGATAGTACCAAGTGGCTCCTGCAATCTGCCATCAAAAAGTTGGCAGGCGAGTTTTGTTTTCCAGGGAAAAGTGCCGTTGTTTGTGTTTGGGGAGCTGTGGCTGGGAGTGGCCGGCTGGCTCCTTAGAATCCACGATACGCAGGATGGTTCCCAGACCCAAGGGGGCACCAGTGCCAAGTTGGGCTGGTTTGATAGTACCAAATGGCTCCTGCAATCTGCCATCCAGAAGCGGGGCAGCTTACTTTTGTTTGCCAGGGAAACGGGCCGAGGTTTGTGTCTGGGGGCCTATGGCTGGGAGTGACCGGCTGGCTCCTGAAAAGCTACGATAGGCAGGATGGTGACCAGACCCATGGTGGCAGCAGTGCCAAGTTGGGCTGGTTTGATAGTACCAAGTGGCTCCTGCAATCTGCCATCAAAAAGTTGGCAGGCGAGTTTTGTTTTCCAGGGAAAAGCGCCATTGTTTGTGTTTGGGGTCCTTTGGCTGGGAGTGGCCGGCTGGTTCCTTAGAATCCACGATACGCAGGATGGTTCCCAGACCAGAAGTGGCACCAGTGTGAAGTCGGGCTGGTTTGATAGTACCAAGTGGTTCCTGCAATCTGCCATCCAGAAGCGGGGCAGCTTACTTTTGTTTGCCAGGGAAACGGGCAGAGCTTTGTGTCTGGGGCCTATGGCTGGGAGTGACCGGTTGGCTCCTGGAAAGCTGCGATAGGCAGGATGGTGACCAGACCCATGGTGGCAGCAGTGCCAAGTTGGGCTGGTTTGATAGTACCAAGTGGCTCCTGCAATCTGCCATCAAAAAGTTGGCAGGCGAGTTTTGTTTTCCAGGGTAAAGCGCCGTTGTTTGTGTTTGGGGTCCTTTGGCTGGGAGTGGCCGGCTGGCTCCTTAGAATCCACGATACGCAGGATGGTTCCCAGACCTGAGGTGGCACCAGTGCGAAGTCGGGCTGGTTTGATAGTAACAAGTGGTTCCTGCAATCTGCCATCCAGAAGCGGGGTAGCTTACTTTTGTTTGCCAGGGAAACGGGCCGAGGTTTGTGTCTCGGAGCCTATGGCTGGGAGTGACCGGCTGGCTCCTGAAAAGCTACGATAGGCAGGATGGTGACCAGACCCATGGTGGCACCAGTGCCAAGTTGGGCTGGTTCGATAGTACCAAGTGGCTCCTGCAATCTGCCATCAAAAAGTTGGCAGGCGAGTTTTGTTTTCCAGGGAAAAGCGCCGTTGTTTGTGTTTGGGGGCCTGTGGCTGGGAGTGGCCGGCTGGCTAATTAGAATCCACGATACGCAGGATGGTTCCCAGACCTGAGGTGGCACCACTGACCAGTCGGGCTAGTTTGATGGTGCAAAGTGGCTCCTGCAATCTGCCATCCAGAAGCGGGGTAGCTTACTTTTGTTTGCCAGGGAAACGGGCTGAGGTTTGTGTCTGGGGGCCTATGGCTGGGAGTGACCGGCTGACTCCTTAGAATCCACGATACGCAGGATGGTTCCCAGACCCATGGTGGCACCAGTGCCATGACGGGGTGGTTTGATAGTACCAAGTGGCTCCTGCAATCTGCCATCAAAAAGTTGGCAGGCGAGTTTTGTTTTCCAGGGAAAAGAGCCGTTGTTGTTGTTTGGGGACCTGTGGCTGGGAGTGGCCGGCTGGTTCCTTAGAATCCACGACACGCAGCATGGTTCCCAGACCCAAGGTGGCACCAGTGCCAAGTTGGGCTGCTTTGATAGTACCAAGTGGTTCCTGCAATCTGCCATCCAGAAGCGGGGCAGCTTACTTTTGTTTGCCAGGGAAACGGGCCGAGGTTTGTGTCTGGGGGCCTATGGCTGGGAGTGACCGGCTGGCTCCTGAAAACCTACGATAGGCAGGATGGTGACCAGACCCATGGTGGCAGCAGTGCCAAGTTGGGCTGGTTTGATAGTACCAAGTGGCTCCTGCAATCTGCCATCAAAAAGTTGGCAGGCGAGTTTTGTTTTCCAGGGAAAAGCGCCGTTGTTTGTGTTTGGGGGCCTGTGGCTGGCAGTGGACGCCTGGTTCCTGTAAATCCACGATACGCAGGATGGTTCCCAGACCCAAGGTGGCACCAGTGTCAAGTAGGGCTGGTTTGACAGTGTCAAGTGCCTCCTGCAATCTCCCATCCAGAAGCGGGGCAGCTTATTTTTTTTTGCCCGTGAAACGGGCCGTTGTGTTTGATTGGGGTCTGTGGCCGAGAGTGGTCGGCTGGCTCCTGACAATCCACAATACACAGGATGGTTCCCAGACACAAGATGGCACCAGTGCCAAGTCAGGCTGGTTTGATAGTACGAAGTGGCTCCTGCAATCTGCCATCCTGACGAGGAGCAGCGGATTTTTCTTTGCAAGGGAAAATGTCCGTGGTTTGTTTTTGGGGCATATGGCTGGGAGTGGCCGGCTGGCTCCTTAAGAAGCGGTATACGCAGGATGGTGACCAGACCCATGGTGGCACCAGTGCCAAGTTGGGCTGTTTTTGTAGTACCAAGTGCGTCCTGCAATTTGCCATCCAGAAGAGGGGCAGTTGAGTTTTGTTTGCCAGAGAAAGGGGCCGTGGTTTGTGTTTGGGGGCATATGGCTGAGAGTGGCCGGCTGGCCCCTGAAAATCCACGATAGGCAGGATGGTTCCCAGACCCAAGGTGGCACCAGTGCCATGTCGGGTCTGTTTGATAGTACTAAATAGCTCCTGCAATCTGCCATTCAGAAGCGGGGCAGCTTACTTTTGTTTGCCAGGGAAACGGGCCGAGGTTTGTGTCTGGGGGCCTATGGCTGGGAGTGACCGGCAGGCTCCTGAAAAGCTACGATAGGCAGGATGGTGACCAGACCCAAGGTGGCACCCGTGCCAAGTTGGGCTGGTTTGATAGTACCAAGTGGCTCCTGCAATCTGCCATCAAATGTTGGCAGGCGAGTTTTGTTTTCCAGGGAAAAGCGCCGTTGTTTGTGTTTGGGGGCCTGTGGCTGGGAGTTACCAGCTGGCTCCTTAGAATCCACGATATGCAGCATGGTTCCCAGACCAGAGGTGGCAGGAGTGCCAAGTCGGGCTGGTTTGATGGTGCAAAGTGGCTCCTGCAATCTGCCATCCAGAAGCGGGGTAGCTTACTTTTGTTTGCCAGGGAAACGGGCAGAGCTTTTTGTCTGGGGGCCTATGGCTGGGAGTGGACAGCTGGCTCCTTAAAATGCACGATACGCAGGATGGTGACCAGACCCAAGGTGGCACCAGTGCCAAGTCGGCCTGATTTTGTAGCACCAAGTGCGTTCTGCAATTTGCCATCCAGAAGAGGGGCAGTTGAGTTTTGTTTACCAGAGGAAAGGGCCGTGGTTTGTGTTTGGGGGCCTATGGCTGAGAGTGGCCTGCTGGCCCCTGAAAATCCACGTTAGGCAGGATGGTTCCCAGATCCAAGGTGGCAGCAGTGCCAAGTTGGGCTTGTTTGATGGTGCAAAGTGGCTCCTGCAATCTGCCATCCAGACGGGGGGCAGCGGATTTGTGTTTGCAAGAGGAAAGCTGCGTGGTGTGTTTTTGGTGGTGTATGGCTGAGCGTCGCCGGCTGGCTCCTTAAAAAGCTCGATACGCAGGATGGTTCCCAGACCCAAGGTGGCATCAGTGCCAAGTCGGGCTGTTTTCGTAGTACCAAGTGCGTCCTGCAATTAGCCATCCAGAAGAGGGGCAGTTGAGTTTTGTTTGCCAGAGAAAAGGGCCGATGTTTGTGTTTGGGGGCATATGGCTGAGAGTGCCCGGCTGGCCCCTGAAAATCCACGATAGGCAGGATGGTTCCCAGACCAGAGGTGGCACCAGTGCCAAGTCGGGCTGGTTTGATAGTACCAAGTGCGTCCTGCAATCTGCCATCCAGAAGCGGGGCAGCTTACTTTTGTTTGCCAGGGAAACGGGCAGAGCTTTGTGTCTGGGGCCTATGGCTGGGAGTGACCGGTTGGCTCCTGGAAAGCTACGATAGGCAGGATGGTGACCAGACCCATGGTGGCAGCAGTGCCAAGTTGGGCTGGTTTGATAGTACCAAGTGGCTCCTGCAATCTGCCATCAAAAAGTTGGCAGGCGAGTTTTGTTTTCCAGGGAAAAGTGCCGTTGTTTGTGTTTGGGGAGCTGTGGCTGGGAGTGGCCGGCTGGCTCCTTAGAATCCACGATACGCAGGATGGTTCCCAGACCCAAGGGGGCACCAGTGCCAAGTTGGGCTGGTTTGATAGTACCAAATGGCTCCTGCAATCTGCCATCCAGAAGCGGGGCAGCTTACTTTTGTTTGCCAGGGAAACGGGCCGAGGTTTGTGTCTGGGGGCCTATGGCTGGGAGTGACTGGCTTGCTCCTGAAAAGCTACGATAGGCAGGATGGTGACCAGACCCATGGTGGCAGCAGTGCCAAGTTGGGCTGGTTTGATAGTACCAAGTGGCTCCTGCAATCTGCCATCAAAAAGTTGGCAGGCGAGTTTTGTTTTCCAGGGAAAAGCGCCATTGTTTGTGTTTGGGGTCCTTTGGCTGGGAGTGGCCGGCTGGTTCCGTAGAATCCACGATACGCAGGATGGTTCCCAGACCAGAAGTGGCACCAGTGTGAAGTCGGGCTGGTTTGATAGTACCAAGTGGTTCCTGCAATCTGCCATCCAGAAGCGGGGTAGCTTACTTTTGTTTGCCAGGGAAACGGGCCGAGGTTTGTGTCTCGGAGCCTATGGCTGGGAGTGACCGGCTGGCTCCTGAAAAGATACGATAGGCAGGATGGTGACCAGACCCATGGTGGCAGCAGTGCCAAGTTGGGCTGGTTCGATAGTACCAAGTGGCTCCTGCAATCTGCCATCAAAAAGTTGGCAGGCGAGTTTTGTTTTCCAGGGAAAAGCGCCGTTGTTTGTGTTTGGGGGCCTGTGGCTGGGAGTGGCCGGCTGGCTAATTAGAATCCACGATACGCAGGATGGTTCCCAGACCTGAGGTGGCACCAGTGACAAGTCGGGCTAGTTTGGTGGTGCAAAGTGGCTCCTGCAATCTGCCATCCAGAAGCGGGGTAGCTTACTTTTTTTTGCCAGGGAAACGGGCTGAGGTTTTTGTCTGGGGGCCTATGGCTGGGAGTGACCGGCTGGCTCCTGAAAAGCTACGATAGGCAGGATGGTGACCAGACCCATGGTGGCACCAGTGCCAAGTTGGGCTCGTTTGATAGTACCAAGTGGCTCCTGCAATCTGCCATCAAAAAGTTGGCAGGCGACTTTTGTTTTCCAGGGAAAAGCGCCGTTGTTTGTGTTTGGGGGCCTGTGGCTGGGAGTGGCCGGCTGGCTCCTTAGAATCCACGATACGCAGGATTGTTCCCAGACCAGAGGTGGCACCAGTGCCAAGTCGGGCCAGTTGGATGGTGCAAAGTGGCTCCTGCAATCTGCCATACAGAAGAGGGTTAGCTTACTTTTGTTTGCCAGGGAAACGGGCCGAGCTTTGTGTCTGGGGGCCTATGGCTGGGAGTGACCGGCTGACTCCTTAGAATCCACGATACGCAGGATGGTTCCCAGTCCCATGGTGGCACCAGTGCCAAGTCGGGGTGGTTTGATAGTACCAAGTGGCTCCTGCAATCTGCCATCAAAAAGTTGGCAGGCGAGTTTTGTTTTCCAGGGAAAAGCGCCGTTGTTTGTGTTTGGGGAGCTGTGGCTGGGAGTGGCCGGCTGGTTCCTTAGAATCCACGACAAGCAGCATGGTTCCCAGACCCAAGGTGGCACCAGTGCCAATTTGGGCTGGTTTGATAGTACCAAGTGGTTCCTGCAATCTGCCATCCAGAAGCGGGGCAGCTTACTTTTGTTTGCCAGGGAAACGGGCCGAGGTTTGTGTCTGGGGGCCTATGGCTGGGAGTGACCGGCTGGCTCCTGAAAAGCTACGATAGGCAGGATGGTGACGAGACCCATGGTGGCAGCAGTGCCAAGTTGGGCTGGTTTGATAGTACCAAGTGGCTCCTGCAATCTGCCATCAAAATTTGGCAGGCGAGTTTTGTTTTCCAGGGAAAAGCGCCGTTGTTTGTGTTTGGGGACCTGTGGCTGGGAGTGGCCGGCTGGCTAATTAGAATCCACGATACGCAGGATGGTTCCCAGACCAGAGGTGGCACCAGTGACAAGTTGGGCTGGTTTGATGGTGCAAAGTGGCTCCTGCAATCTGCCATCCAGAAGCGGGGCAGCTTACTTTTGTTTGCCAGGGAAACGGGCCGAGGTTTGTGTCTGGGGGCCTATGGCTGGGAGTGACCGGCTGACTCCTTAGAATCCACGATACGCATGATGGTGACCAGACCCATGGTGGCACCAGTGTCAAGTCGGGCTGGTTTGATAGTACCAAGTGGCTCCTGCAATCTGCCATCAAAATGTTGGCAGGCGAGTTTTGTTTTCCAGGGAAAAGCGCCGTTGTTTGTGTTTGGGGACCTGTGGCTGGGAGTGGCCGGCTGGTTCCTTAGAATCCACGATACGCAGCATGGTTCCCAGACCCAAGGTGGCACCAGTGCCAAGTTGGGCTGGTTTGATAGTACCAAGTGGTTCCTGCAATCTGCCATCCAGAAGCGGGGCAGCTTACTTTTGTTGGCCAGGGAAACGGGCCGAGGTTTGTGTCTGGGGGCCTATGGCTGGGAGTGACCGGCTGGCTCCTTAAAAGGTACGATAGGCAGGATGGTGACCAGACCCATGGTGGCACCAGTGCCAAGTTGGGCTGGTTTGATAGTACCAAGTGGCTCCTGCAATCTGCCATCAAAAAGTTGGCAGGCGAGTTTTGTTTTCCAGGGAAAAGCGCCGTTGTTTGTGTTTGGGGGCCTGTGGCTGGGAGTGGCCGGATGGCTAATTAGAATCCACGATATGCAGGATGGTTCCCAGACCTGAGGTGGCACCAGTGACAAGTTGGTCCAGTTGGATGGTGCAAAGTGACTCCTGCAATCTGCCATCCAGAAGCGGGGTAGCTTACTTTGGTTTGCCAGGGAAACGGGCCGAGGTTTTTGTCTGGGGGCCTATGGCTGGGAGTGACCGGCTGGCTCCTGAAAAGCTACGATAGGCAGGATGGTGACCAGACCCATGGTGGCACCAGTGCCAAGTCCGGCTGGTTTGATAGTACCAAGTGGCTCCTGCAATCTGCCATCAAAAATTTGGCAGACAAGTTTTGTTTTCCAGGGAAAAGCGCCATTGTTTGTGTTTGGGGGCATGTGGCTGGGAGTGGCCGGCTGGCTCCTTAGAATCCACGATACGCAGGATGGTTCCCAGACCTGAGGTGGCACCAGTGACAAGTCGGGCTAGTTTGATGGTGCAAAGTGGCTCCTGCAATCTGCCATCCAGAAGCGGGGCAGCTTACTTTTGTTTGCCAGGGAAACGGGCCGAGGTTTGTGTCTGGGGGCCTATGGCTGGGAGTGACCGGCTGACTCCTTAGAATCCACGATACGCATGATAGTGACCAGACCCATGGTGGCACCAGTGTCAAGTCGGGCTGGTTTGATAGTACCAAGTGGCTCCTGCAATCTGCCATCAAAATGTTGGCAGGCGAGTTTTGTTTTCCAGGGAAAAGCGCCTTTGTTTGTGTTTGGGGACCTGTGGCTGGGAGTGGCCGGCTGGTTCCTTAGAATCCACGATACGCAGCATGGTTCCCAGACCCAAGGTGGCACCAGTGCCAAGTTGGGCTGGTTTGATAGTACCAAGTGGTTCCTGCATTCTGCCATCCAGAAGCGGGGCAGCTTACTTTTGTTGGCCAGGGAAACGGGCCGAGGTTTGTGTCTGGGGGCCTATGGCTGGGAGTGACCGGCTGGCTCCTGAAAAGGTACGATAGGCAGGATGGTGACCAGACCCATGGTGGCACCAGTGCCAAGTTGGGCTGGTTTGATAGTACCAAGTGGCTCCTGCAATCTGCCATCAAAAAGTTGGCAGACGAGTTTTGTTTTCCAGGGAAAAGCACCCTTGTTTGTGTTTGAGGACCTGTGGCTGGGAGTGGCCGGCTGGCTAATTAGAATCCACGATACGCAGGATGGTTACCAGACCAGAGGTGGCACCAGTGACAAGTCGGGCTAGTTTGATGGTGCAAAGTGGCTCCTGCAATCTGCCATCCAGAAGCGGGGTAGCTTACTTTTGTTTGCCAGGGAAACGGGCCGAGGTTTTTGTCTGGGGGCCTATGGCTGGGAGTGACCGGCTGGCTCCTGAAAAGCTACGATAGGCAGGATGGTGACCAGACCCATGGTGGCACCAGTGCCAAGTTAGGCTGGTTTGATAGTACCAAGTGGCTCCTGCAATGTGCCATCAAAAAGTTGGCAGGCGAGTTTTGTTTTCCAGGGAAAAGCGCCGTTGTTGTGTTTGGGGGCCTGTGGCTGGGAGTGGCCGGCTGGCTCCTTAGAATCCACGATACGCAGGATGGTTCCCAGACCTGAGGTGGCACCAGTGACAAGTCGGGCTAGTTTGATGGTGCAAAGTGGCTCCTGCAATCTGCCATCCAGAAGCGGGGCAGCTTACTTTTGTTTGCCAGGGAAACGGGCCGAGGTTTGTGTCTGGGGGCCTATGGCTGGGAGTGACCGGCTGACTCCTTAGAATCCACGATACGCATGATGGTGACCAGACCCATGGTGGCACCAGTGTCAAGACGGGCTGGTTTGATAGTACCAAGTGGCTCCTGCAATCTGCCATCAAAATGTTGGCAGGCGAGTTTTGTTTTCCAGGGAAAAGCGCCGTTGTTTGTGTTTGGGGACCTGTGGCTGGGAGTGGCCGGCTGGTTCCTTAGAATCCACGATACGCAGCATGGTTCCCAGACCCAAGGTGGCACCAGTGCCAAGTTGGGCTCGTTTGATAGTACCAAGTGGTTCCTGCAATCTGCCATCCAGAAGCGGGGTAGCTTACTTTTGTTTGCCAGGGAAACGGGCCGAGGTTTGTGTCTCGGAGCCTATGGCTGGGAGTGACCGGCTGGCTCCTGAAAAGCTACGATAGGCAGGATGGTGACCAGACCCATGGTGGCACCAGTGCCAAGTTGGGCTGGTTCGATAGTACCAAGTGGCTCCTGCAATCTGCCATCAAAAAGTTGGCAGGCGAGTTTTGTTTTCCAGGGAAAAGCGCCGTTGTTTGTGTTTGGGGGCCTGTGGCTGGGAGTGGCCGGCTGGCTAATTAGAATCCACGATACGCAGGATGGTTCCCAGACCTGAGGTGGCACCACTGACCAGTCGGGCTAGTTTGATGGTGCAAAGTGGCTCCTGCAATCTGCCATCCAGAAGCGGGGTAGCTTACTTTTGTTTGCCAGGGAAACGGGCTGAGGTTTGTGTCTGGGGGCCTATGGCTGGGAGTGACCGGCTGACTCCTTAGAATCCACGATACGCAGGATGGTTCCCAGACCCATGGTGGCACCAGTGCCATGACGGGGTGGTTTGATAGTACCAAGTGGCTCCTGCAATCTGCCATCAAAAAGTTGGCAGGCGAGTTTTGTTTTCCAGGGAAAAGAGCCGTTGTTGTTGTTTGGGGACCTGTGGCTGGGAGTGGCCGGCTGGTTCCTTAGAATCCACGACACGCAGCATGGTTCCCAGACCCAAGGTGGCACCAGTGCCAAGTTGGGCTGCTTTGATAGTACCAAGTGGTTCCTGCAATCTGCCATCCAGAAGCGGGGCAGCTTACTTTTGTTTGCCAGGGAAACGGGCCGAGGTTTGTGTCTGGGGGCCTATGGCTGGGAGTGACCGGCTGGCTCCTGAAAACCTACGATAGGCAGGATGGTGACCAGACCCATGGTGGCAGCAGTGCCAAGTTGGGCTGGTTTGATAGTACCAAGTGGCTCCTGCAATCTGCCATCAAAAAGTTGGCAGGCGAGTTTTGTTTTCCAGGGAAAAGCGCCGTTGTTTGTGTTTGGGGGCCTGTGGCTGGCAGTGGACGCCTGGTTCCTGTAAATCCACGATACGCAGGATGGTTCCCAGACCCAAGGTGGCACCAGTGTCAAGTAGGGCTGGTTTGACAGTGTCAAGTGCCTCCTGCAATCTCCCATCCAGAAGCGGGGCAGCTTATTTTTTTTTGCCCGTGAAACGGGCCGTTGTGTTTGATTGGGGTCTGTGGCCGAGAGTGGTCGGCTGGCTCCTGACAATCCACAATACACAGGATGGTTCCCAGACACAAGATGGCACCAGTGCCAAGTCAGGCTGGTTTGATAGTACGAAGTGGCTCCTGCAATCTGCCATCCTGACGAGGAGCAGCGGATTTTTCTTTGCAAGGGAAAATGTCCGTGGTTTGTTTTTGGGGCATATGGCTGGGAGTGGCCGGCTGGCTCCTTAAGAAGCGGTATACGCAGGATGGTGACCAGACCCATGGTGGCACCAGTGCCAAGTTGGGCTGTTTTTGTAGTACCAAGTGCGTCCTGCAATTTGCCATCCAGAAGAGGGGCAGTTGAGTTTTGTTTGCCAGAGAAAGGGGCCGTGGTTTGTGTTTGGGGGCATATGGCTGAGAGTGGCCGGCTGGCCCCTGAAAATCCACGATAGGCAGGATGGTTCCCAGACCCAAGGTGGCACCAGTGCCATGTCGGGTCTGTTTGATAGTACTAAATAGCTCCTGCAATCTGCCATTCAGAAGCGGGGCAGCTTACTTTTGTTTGCCAGGGAAACGGGCCGAGGTTTGTGTCTGGGGGCCTATGGCTGGGAGTGACCGGCAGGCTCCTGAAAAGCTACGATAGGCAGGATGGTGACCAGACCCAAGGTGGCACCCGTGCCAAGTTGGGCTGGTTTGATAGTACCAAGTGGCTCCTGCAATCTGCCATCAAATGTTGGCAGGCGAGTTTTGTTTTCCAGGGAAAAGCGCCGTTGTTTGTGTTTGGGGGCCTGTGGCTGGGAGTTACCAGCTGGCTCCTTAGAATCCACGATATGCAGCATGGTTCCCAGACCAGAGGTGGCAGGAGTGCCAAGTCGGGCTGGTTTGATGGTGCAAAGTGGCTCCTGCAATCTGCCATCCAGAAGCGGGGTAGCTTACTTTTGTTTGCCAGGGAAACGGGCAGAGCTTTTTGTCTGGGGGCCTATGGCTGGGAGTGGACAGCTGGCTCCTTAAAATGCACGATACGCAGGATGGTGACCAGACCCAAGGTGGCACCAGTGCCAAGTCGGCCTGATTTTGTAGCACCAAGTGCGTTCTGCAATTTGCCATCCAGAAGAGGGGCAGTTGAGTTTTGTTTACCAGAGGAAAGGGCCGTGGTTTGTGTTTGGGGGCCTATGGCTGAGAGTGGCCTGCTGGCCCCTGAAAATCCACGTTAGGCAGGATGGTTCCCAGATCCAAGGTGGCAGCAGTGCCAAGTTGGGCTTGTTTGATGGTGCAAAGTGGCTCCTGCAATCTGCCATCCAGACGGGGGGCAGCGGATTTGTGTTTGCAAGAGGAAAGCTGCGTGGTGTGTTTTTGGTGGTGTATGGCTGAGCGTCGCCGGCTGGCTCCTTAAAAAGCTCGATACGCAGGATGGTTCCCAGACCCAAGGTGGCATCAGTGCCAAGTCGGGCTGTTTTCGTAGTACCAAGTGCGTCCTGCAATTAGCCATCCAGAAGAGGGGCAGTTGAGTTTTGTTTGCCAGAGAAAAGGGCCGATGTTTGTGTTTGGGGGCATATGGCTGAGAGTGCCCGGCTGGCCCCTGAAAATCCACGATAGGCAGGATGGTTCCCAGACCAGAGGTGGCACCAGTGCCAAGTCGGGCTGGTTTGATAGTACCAAGTGCGTCCTGCAATCTGCCATCCAGAAGCGGGGCAGCTTACTTTTGTTTGCCAGGGAAACGGGCAGAGCTTTGTGTCTGGGGCCTATGGCTGGGAGTGACCGGTTGGCTCCTGGAAAGCTACGATAGGCAGGATGGTGACCAGACCCATGGTGGCAGCAGTGCCAAGTTGGGCTGGTTTGATAGTACCAAGTGGCTCCTGCAATCTGCCATCAAAAAGTTGGCAGGCGAGTTTTGTTTTCCAGGGAAAAGTGCCGTTGTTTGTGTTTGGGGAGCTGTGGCTGGGAGTGGCCGGCTGGCTCCTTAGAATCCACGATACGCAGGATGGTTCCCAGACCCAAGGGGGCACCAGTGCCAAGTTGGGCTGGTTTGATAGTACCAAATGGCTCCTGCAATCTGCCATCCAGAAGCGGGGCAGCTTACTTTTGTTTGCCAGGGAAACGGGCCGAGGTTTGTGTCTGGGGGCCTATGGCTGGGAGTGACTGGCTTGCTCCTGAAAAGCTACGATAGGCAGGATGGTGACCAGACCCATGGTGGCAGCAGTGCCAAGTTGGGCTGGTTTGATAGTACCAAGTGGCTCCTGCAATCTGCCATCAAAAAGTTGGCAGGCGAGTTTTGTTTTCCAGGGAAAAGCGCCATTGTTTGTGTTTGGGGTCCTTTGGCTGGGAGTGGCCGGCTGGTTCCGTAGAATCCACGATACGCAGGATGGTTCCCAGACCAGAAGTGGCACCAGTGTGAAGTCGGGCTGGTTTGATAGTACCAAGTGGTTCCTGCAATCTGCCATCCAGAAGCGGGGTAGCTTACTTTTGTTTGCCAGGGAAACGGGCCGAGGTTTGTGTCTCGGAGCCTATGGCTGGGAGTGACCGGCTGGCTCCTGAAAAGATACGATAGGCAGGATGGTGACCAGACCCATGGTGGCAGCAGTGCCAAGTTGGGCTGGTTCGATAGTACCAAGTGGCTCCTGCAATCTGCCATCAAAAAGTTGGCAGGCGAGTTTTGTTTTCCAGGGAAAAGCGCCGTTGTTTGTGTTTGGGGGCCTGTGGCTGGGAGTGGCCGGCTGGCTAATTAGAATCCACGATACGCAGGATGGTTCCCAGACCTGAGGTGGCACCAGTGACAAGTCGGGCTAGTTTGGTGGTGCAAAGTGGCTCCTGCAATCTGCCATCCAGAAGCGGGGTAGCTTACTTTTTTTTGCCAGGGAAACGGGCTGAGGTTTTTGTCTGGGGGCCTATGGCTGGGAGTGACCGGCTGGCTCCTGAAAAGCTACGATAGGCAGGATGGTGACCAGACCCATGGTGGCACCAGTGCCAAGTTGGGCTCGTTTGATAGTACCAAGTGGCTCCTGCAATCTGCCATCAAAAAGTTGGCAGGCGACTTTTGTTTTCCAGGGAAAAGCGCCGTTGTTTGTGTTTGGGGGCCTGTGGCTGGGAGTGGCCGGCTGGCTCCTTAGAATCCACGATACGCAGGATTGTTCCCAGACCAGAGGTGGCACCAGTGCCAAGTCGGGCCAGTTGGATGGTGCAAAGTGGCTCCTGCAATCTGCCATACAGAAGAGGGTTAGCTTACTTTTGTTTGCCAGGGAAACGGGCCGAGCTTTGTGTCTGGGGGCCTATGGCTGGGAGTGACCGGCTGACTCCTTAGAATCCACGATACGCAGGATGGTTCCCAGTCCCATGGTGGCACCAGTGCCAAGTCGGGGTGGTTTGATAGTACCAAGTGGCTCCTGCAATCTGCCATCAAAAAGTTGGCAGGCGAGTTTTGTTTTCCAGGGAAAAGCGCCGTTGTTTGTGTTTGGGGAGCTGTGGCTGGGAGTGGCCGGCTGGTTCCTTAGAATCCACGACAAGCAGCATGGTTCCCAGACCCAAGGTGGCACCAGTGCCAATTTGGGCTGGTTTGATAGTACCAAGTGGTTCCTGCAATCTGCCATCCAGAAGCGGGGCAGCTTACTTTTGTTTGCCAGGGAAACGGGCCGAGGTTTGTGTCTGGGGGCCTATGGCTGGGAGTGACCGGCTGGCTCCTGAAAAGCTACGATAGGCAGGATGGTGACGAGACCCATGGTGGCAGCAGTGCCAAGTTGGGCTGGTTTGATAGTACCAAGTGGCTCCTGCAATCTGCCATCAAAATTTGGCAGGCGAGTTTTGTTTTCCAGGGAAAAGCGCCGTTGTTTGTGTTTGGGGACCTGTGGCTGGGAGTGGCCGGCTGGCTAATTAGAATCCACGATACGCAGGATGGTTCCCAGACCAGAGGTGGCACCAGTGACAAGTTGGGCTGGTTTGATGGTGCAAAGTGGCTCCTGCAATCTGCCATCCAGAAGCGGGGCAGCTTACTTTTGTTTGCCAGGGAAACGGGCCGAGGTTTGTGTCTGGGGGCCTATGGCTGGGAGTGACCGGCTGACTCCTTAGAATCCACGATACGCATGATGGTGACCAGACCCATGGTGGCACCAGTGTCAAGTCGGGCTGGTTTGATAGTACCAAGTGGCTCCTGCAATCTGCCATCAAAATGTTGGCAGGCGAGTTTTGTTTTCCAGGGAAAAGCGCCGTTGTTTGTGTTTGGGGACCTGTGGCTGGGAGTGGCCGGCTGGTTCCTTAGAATCCACGATACGCAGCATGGTTCCCAGACCCAAGGTGGCACCAGTGCCAAGTTGGGCTGGTTTGATAGTACCAAGTGGTTCCTGCAATCTGCCATCCAGAAGCGGGGCAGCTTACTTTTGTTGGCCAGGGAAACGGGCCGAGGTTTGTGTCTGGGGGCCTATGGCTGGGAGTGACCGGCTGGCTCCTTAAAAGGTACGATAGGCAGGATGGTGACCAGACCCATGGTGGCACCAGTGCCAAGTTGGGCTGGTTTGATAGTACCAAGTGGCTCCTGCAATCTGCCATCAAAAAGTTGGCAGGCGAGTTTTGTTTTCCAGGGAAAAGCGCCGTTGTTTGTGTTTGGGGGCCTGTGGCTGGGAGTGGCCGGATGGCTAATTAGAATCCACGATATGCAGGATGGTTCCCAGACCTGAGGTGGCACCAGTGACAAGTTGGTCCAGTTGGATGGTGCAAAGTGACTCCTGCAATCTGCCATCCAGAAGCGGGGTAGCTTACTTTGGTTTGCCAGGGAAACGGGCCGAGGTTTTTGTCTGGGGGCCTATGGCTGGGAGTGACCGGCTGGCTCCTGAAAAGCTACGATAGGCAGGATGGTGACCAGACCCATGGTGGCACCAGTGCCAAGTCCGGCTGGTTTGATAGTACCAAGTGGCTCCTGCAATCTGCCATCAAAAATTTGGCAGACAAGTTTTGTTTTCCAGGGAAAAGCGCCATTGTTTGTGTTTGGGGGCATGTGGCTGGGAGTGGCCGGCTGGCTCCTTAGAATCCACGATACGCAGGATGGTTCCCAGACCTGAGGTGGCACCAGTGACAAGTCGGGCTAGTTTGATGGTGCAAAGTGGCTCCTGCAATCTGCCATCCAGAAGCGGGGCAGCTTACTTTTGTTTGCCAGGGAAACGGGCCGAGGTTTGTGTCTGGGGGCCTATGGCTGGGAGTGACCGGCTGACTCCTTAGAATCCACGATACGCATGATAGTGACCAGACCCATGGTGGCACCAGTGTCAAGTCGGGCTGGTTTGATAGTACCAAGTGGCTCCTGCAATCTGCCATCAAAATGTTGGCAGGCGAGTTTTGTTTTCCAGGGAAAAGCGCCTTTGTTTGTGTTTGGGGACCTGTGGCTGGGAGTGGCCGGCTGGTTCCTTAGAATCCACGATACGCAGCATGGTTCCCAGACCCAAGGTGGCACCAGTGCCAAGTTGGGCTGGTTTGATAGTACCAAGTGGTTCCTGCATTCTGCCATCCAGAAGCGGGGCAGCTTACTTTTGTTGGCCAGGGAAACGGGCCGAGGTTTGTGTCTGGGGGCCTATGGCTGGGAGTGACCGGCTGGCTCCTGAAAAGGTACGATAGGCAGGATGGTGACCAGACCCATGGTGGCACCAGTGCCAAGTTGGGCTGGTTTGATAGTACCAAGTGGCTCCTGCAATCTGCCATCAAAAAGTTGGCAGACGAGTTTTGTTTTCCAGGGAAAAGCACCCTTGTTTGTGTTTGAGGACCTGTGGCTGGGAGTGGCCGGCTGGCTAATTAGAATCCACGATACGCAGGATGGTTACCAGACCAGAGGTGGCACCAGTGACAAGTCGGGCTAGTTTGATGGTGCAAAGTGGCTCCTGCAATCTGCCATCCAGAAGCGGGGTAGCTTACTTTTGTTTGCCAGGGAAACGGGCCGAGGTTTTTGTCTGGGGGCCTATGGCTGGGAGTGACCGGCTGGCTCCTGAAAAGCTACGATAGGCAGGATGGTGACCAGACCCATGGTGGCACCAGTGCCAAGTTAGGCTGGTTTGATAGTACCAAGTGGCTCCTGCAATGTGCCATCAAAAAGTTGGCAGGCGAGTTTTGTTTTCCAGGGAAAAGCGCCGTTGTTGTGTTTGGGGGCCTGTGGCTGGGAGTGGCCGGCTGGCTCCTTAGAATCCACGATACGCAGGATGGTTCCCAGACCTGAGGTGGCACCAGTGACAAGTCGGGCTAGTTTGATGGTGCAAAGTGGCTCCTGCAATCTGCCATCCAGAAGCGGGGCAGCTTACTTTTGTTTGCCAGGGAAACGGGCCGAGGTTTGTGTCTGGGGGCCTATGGCTGGGAGTGACCGGCTGACTCCTTAGAATCCACGATACGCATGATGGTGACCAGACCCATGGTGGCACCAGTGTCAAGACGGGCTGGTTTGATAGTACCAAGTGGCTCCTGCAATCTGCCATCAAAATGTTGGCAGGCGAGTTTTGTTTTCCAGGGAAAAGCGCCGTTGTTTGTGTTTGGGGACCTGTGGCTGGGAGTGGCCGGCTGGTTCCTTAGAATCCACGATACGCAGCATGGTTCCCAGACCCAAGGTGGCACCAGTGCCAAGTTGGGCTCGTTTGATAGTACCAAGTGGTTCCTGCAATCTGCCATCCAGAAGCGGGGCAGCTTACTTTTGTTGGCCAGGGAAACGGGCCGAGGTTTGTGTCTGGGGGCCTATGGCTGGGAGTGACCGGCTGGCTCCTGAAAAGCTACGATAGGCAGGATGGTGACCAGACCCATGGTGGCACCAGTGCCAAGTTGGGCTGGTTTGATAGTACCAAGTAGCTCCTGCAATCTGCCATCAAAAAGTTGGCAGGCGAGTTTTGTTTTCCAGGGAAAAGCGCCGTTGTTTGTGTTTGGGGGCCTGTGGCTGGGAGTGGCCGGATGGCTAATTAGAATCCACGATATGCAGGATGGCTCCCAGACATGAGGTGGCACCAGTGAAAAGTTGGTCCAGTTGGATGGTGCAAAGTGACTCCTGCAATCTGCCATCCAGAAGCGGGGTAGCTTACTTTGGTTTGCCAGGGAAACGGGCCGAGGTTTTTGTCTGGGGGCCTATGGCTGGGAGTGACCGGCTGGCTCCTGAAAAGCTACGATAGGCAGGATGGTGACCAGACCCATGGTGGCACCAGTGCCAAGTCCGGCTGGTTTGATAGTACCAAGTGGCTCCTGCAATCTGCCATCAAAAATTTGGCAGACAAGTTTTGTTTTCCAGGGAAAAGCGCTGTTGTTTGTGTTTGGGGTCATGTGGCTGGGAGTGGCCGTCTGGCTCCTTAGAATCCACAACACGCATCATGGTTCCCAGACCCAAGGGGGCACCAGTGCCAATTCGGGCTGGTTTGATAGTACCAAGGGGTTCCTGCAATCTGCCATCCAGAAGCGGGGCAGCTTACTTTTGTTTGCCAGGGAAACGGGCCGAGGAATTTGTCTGGGGGCCTATGGCTGGGAGTGACCGGCTGGCTCCTGAAAAGCTACGATAGGCAGGATGGTGACCAGAGCCATGGTGGCACCAGTGCCAAGTTGGGCTCGTTTGATAGTACCAAGTGGCTCCTGCACTCTGCCCTCAAAAAGTTGGCAGACGAGTTTTGTTTTCCAGGGAAAAGCGCCGTTGTTTGTGTTTGGGGGCCTGTGGCTGGGAGTGGCCGTCCGGCTCCTTAGAACCCACTATACGCGGCATCGTTCCCAGACCAAAGGTGGCACCAGTGACAAGTCGGGCTGGTTTGATAGTACCACGTGGCTCCGGCAATCTGCCATCAAAAAGTTGGCAGGCGAGTTTTGTTTTCCAGGGAAAAGCGCCGTTGTTTGTGTTTGGGGGCCTGTGGCTGGGAGTGGCCGGATGGCTAATTAGAATCCACGATACGCAGGATGGTTCCCAGACCAGAGGTGGCACCAGTGCCAAGTTGGGCCAGTTTGATGGTGCAAAGTGGCTCCTGCAATCTGCCATCCAGAAGCGGGGTAGCTTACTTTTGTTTGCCAGGGAAACGGGCCGAGGTTTTTGTCTGGGGGCCTATGGCTGGGAGTGACCGGCTGGCTCCTGAAAAGGTACGATAGGCAGGATGGTGACCAGACCCATGGTGGCACCAGTGCCAAGTTGGGCTGGTTTGATAGTACCAAGTGGCTCCTGCAATCTGCCATCAAAAAGTTGGCAGACGAGTTTTGTTTTCCAGGGAAAAGCGCCGTTGTTTGTGTTTGGGGCATGTGGCTGGGAGTGGCCGGCTGGCTCCTTAGAATCCACGATATGCAGGATGGCTCCCAGACCCAAGGTGGCACCAGTGCCAAGTCGGGCTGGTTTGATACTACCAAGTGGCTCCCGCCATCTGCCATCCAGAAGTGGGGCAGCTTAATTTGTTTGCCAGGGAAACGGGCCGAGTTTTGTGTCTGGGGGCCTATGGCTGGGAGTGACCGCCTGGCTCCTGAAATGCTACGATAGGCAGGATGGTGACCAGACCCATAGTGGCAGCAGTTCCAAGTTGGGCTGGTTTGATAGTACCAAGTGGCTCCTGCAATCTGCCATCAAAAAGTTGGCAGGCGTGTTTTGTTTTCCGGGAAAAAAGCGCCGTTGTTTGTGTTTGGGGGCCTGTGGCTGGGAGTGGCCGGCTGGCGCCTTAGAATCCACGATACGCAGGATGGTTCCCAGACCAGAGGTGGCACCAGTAACAAGTCGGGCTGGTGTGATAGTACGAAGTGGTTCCTGCAATCTGCCATCCAGAAGCGGGGCAGCTTAATTTGTTTGCCAGGGAAACGGGCCGAGATTTGTGTCTGGGGGCCTATGGCTGGGAGTGACCGGCTGGCTCCTGAAAAGCTACGATAGGCAGGATGGTGACCAGACCCATGGTGGCAGCAGTGCCAAGTTGGGCTGGTTTGATAGTACCAAGTGGCTCCTGCAATCTGCCATCAAAATATTGGCAGGCGAGTTTTGTTTTCCAGGGTAAAGCGCCGTTGTTTTTGTTTGGGGACCTGTGGCTGGGAGTGGCCGGCCGGCTCCTTAGAACCCACGATACGCGGCATCGTTCCCAGACCAAAGGTGGCACCAGTGACAAGTTGGGCTGGTTTGATAGTACCAAGTGGCTCCGGCAATCTGCCATCAAAAAGTTGGCAGGCGAGTTTTGTTTTCCAGGGAAAAGCGCCGTTGTTTGTGTTTGGGGGCCTGTGGCTGGGAGTGGCCGGCTGGCTCCATAGAATCCACGATACGCAGGATGGTTCCCAGACTAGAGGTGGCACCAGTGCCAAGTCGGGCCAGTTGGATGGTTCAAAGTGGCTCCTGCAATCTGCCATCCAGAAGCGGGGCAGCTTACTTTTGTTTGCCAGGGAAACGGGCCGAGGTTTTTGTCTGGGGGCCTATGGCTGAGAGTGACCGGCTGGCTCCTGAAAAGCTACGATAGGCAGGATGGTGACCAGACCCATGGTGGCGCCAGTGCCAAGTTGGGCTGGTTTGATAGTACCAAGTGGCTCCTGCAATCTGCCATCAAAAAGTTGGCAGGCGAGTTTTGTTTTCCAGGGAAAAGCGCCGTTGTTTGTGTTTGGCGGCCTGTGGCTGGGAGTGGCCGGCTGGCTCCTTAGAATCCACGATACGCAGGATGGTTCCCAGACCCATGGTGGCAGCAGTGCCGAGTTGGGCTGGTTTGATAGTACCAAGTGGCTCCTGCAATCTGCCATCAAAAAGATGGCAGGCGAGTTTTGTTTTCCAGGGAAAAGCGCCGTTGTTTGTGTTTGGGGGCCTGTGGCTGGGAGTGGCCGGCTGGCTCCATAGAATCCACGATACGCAGGATGGTTCCCAGACCTGAGGTGGCACCAGTGACAAGTCGGGCTAGTTTGATGGTGCAAAGTGGCTCCTGCCATCTGCCATCCAGAAGCGGGGCAGCTTACTTTTGTTTGCCAGGGAAACGGGCCGAGGTTTGTGTCTGGGGGCCTATGGCTGGGAGTGACCGGCTGACTCCTTAGAATCCACGATACGCAGGATGGTGACCAGACCCATGGTGGCACCAGTGCCAAGTCAGGCTGGTTTGATAGTACCAAGTGGCTCCTGCAATCTGCCATCAAAAAGATGGCAGGCGAGTTTTGTTTTCCAGGGAAAAGCGCCGTTGTTTGTGTTTGGGGGCCTGTGGCTGGGAGTGGCCGGCTGGCTAATTAGAATCCACGATACGCAGGATGGTTCCCAGACTAGAGGTGGCACCAGTGACACGTCGGGCTAGTTTGATGGTGCAAAGTGGCTCCTGCAATCTGCCATCCAGAAGCGGGGTAGCTTACTTTTGTTTGCCAGGGAAACGGGCCGAGGTTTGTGTCTGAGGGCCTATGGCTGGGAGTGACCGGCTGGCTCCTGAAAAGCTACGATAGGCAGGATGGTGACCAGACCCATGGTGGCACCAGTGCCAAGTTGGGCTGGTTTGATAGTACCAAGTGGCTCCTGCAATATGCCATCAAAAAGTTGGCAGGCGAGTTTTGTTTTCCAGGGAAAAGCGCCGTTGTTTGTGTTTGGGGGACTGTGGCTGGGAGTGGCCGGCTGGTTCCTTAGAATCCACGATACGCAGGATGGTTCCCAGACCTGAGGTGGCACCAGTGACAAGTCGGGCTAGTTTGATGGTGCAAAGTGGCTCCTGCAATCTGCCATCCAGAAGCGGGGCAGCTTACTTTTGTTTGCCAGGGAAACGGGCCGAGGTTTGTGTCTGGGGGCCTATGGCTGGGAGTGACCGGCTGACACCTTAGAATCCACGATACGCAGGATGGTGACCAGACCCATGGTGGCACCAGTGCCAAGTCGGGCTGGTTTGATAGTACCAAGTGGCTCCTGCAATCTGCCATCAAAAAGATGGCAGGCGAGTTTTGTTTTCCAGGGAAAAGCGCCGTTGTTTGTGTTTGGGGGCCTGTGGCTGGGAGTGGCCGGCTGGCTAATTAGAATCCACGATACGCAGGATGGTTCCCAGACTAGAGGTGGCACCAGTGACACGTCGGGCTAGTTTGATGGTGCAAAGTGGCTCCTGCAATCTGCCATCCAGAAGCGGGGTAGCTTACTTTTGTTTGCCAGGGAAACGGGCCGAGGTTTGTGTCTGGGGGCCTATGGCTGGGAGTGACCGGCTGGCTCCTGAAAAGCTACGATAGGCAGGATGGTGACCAGACCCATGGTGGCACCAGTGCCAAGTTGGGCTGGTTTGATAGTACCAAGTGGCTCCTGCAATCTGCCATCAAAAAGTTGGCAGGCGAGTTTTGTTTTCCAGGGAAAAGCGCCGTTGTTTGTGTTTGGGGGCCTGTGGCTGGGAGTGGCCGGCTGGTTCCTTAGAATCCACGATACGCAGGATGGTTCCCAGACCAGAGGTGGCACCAGTGACAAGTTGGGCCAGTTGGATGGTTCAAAGTGGCTCCTGCAATCTGCCATCCAGAAGCGGGGTAGCTTACTTTTGTTTGCCAGGGAAACGGGCCGAGGTTTGTGTCTGGGGGCCTATGGCTGGGAGTGACCGGCTGACTCCTTAGAATCCACGATACGCAGGATGGTTCCCAGACCCATGGTGGCAGCAGTGCCAAGTCGGGCCAGTTGGATGGTGCAAAGTGGCTCCTGCAATCTGCCATCCAGAAGCAGGGTAGCTTAATTTTGTTTGCCAGGGAAACGGGCCGAGGTTATTGTCTGGGGGCCTATGGCTGGGAGTGACTGTCTGGCTCCTGAAAAGCTACGATAGGCAGGATGGTGACCAGACCCATGGTGGCACCAGTGCCAAGTTGGGCTGGTTTGATAGTACCAAGTGGCTCCTGCAATCTGCCATCAAAATGTTGGCAGACGAGTTTTGTTTTCCAGGGAAAAGCGCCGTTGTTTGTGTTTGGGGGCCTGTGGCTGGGAGTGGCCGGCTGGATCCTTAGAATCAACGATACGCAGCATGGTACCCAGACCTGAGGTGGCACCAGTGCCAAGTCGGGCTGGTTTGATGGTGCAAAGTGGTTCCTGCAATCTGCCATCCAGAAGCGGGGCAGCTTACTTTTGTTTGCCAGGGAAACGGGCCGAGGTTTGTGTCTGGGGGCCTATGGCTGGGAGTGACCGGCTGGCTCCTGAAAAGCTACGATAGGCAGGATGGTTACCAGACCCATGGTGGCACCAGTGCCAAGTCGGGCTGGTTTGAAAATACCAAGTGGCTCTTGCAATCTGCCATCAAAATGTTGGCAGACGAGTTTTGTTTTCCAGGGAAAAGCGCCGTTGTTTGTGTTTGGGGGCCTGTGGCTGGGAGTGGCCGGCTGGATCCTTAGAATCAACGATAGGCAGCATGGTACCCAGACCTGAGGTGGCACCAGTGCCAAGTCGGGCTGGTTTGATGGTGCAAAGTGGCTCCTGCAATCTGCCATCCAGAAGCAGGGTAGCTTACTTTTGTTTGCCAGGGAAACGGGCCGAGGTTTTGTCTGGGAGCCTATGGCTGGGAGTGACCGGCTGGCTCCTGAATAGCTACGATAGGCAGGATGGTGACCAGACCCATGGTGGCACCCGTGCCAAGTCGGGCTGGTTTGATAGTACCAAGTGGCTCCTGCAATCTGCCATCAAAAATTTGGAAGACGAGTTTTGTTTTCCAGGGAAAAGTGCCGTTGTTTGTGTTTGGGGGCCTGTGGCTGGGAGTGGCCGGCTGGCTCCTTAGAGTCCACATTACGCAGCATTGTTCCCAGACCCCAGGTGGCACCAGTGCCAAGTTGGGCTGGTTTGATAGTACCAAGTGCGTCCTGCAATCTGCCATCCAGAAGCAGGGCAGCTTACTTTTGTTTGCCACGGAAATGGGCCGAGGTTTGTGTCTGGGGGCCTATGGCTGGGAGTGACCGGCTGGCTCCTGAAAAGCTACGATAGGCAGGATGGTGACCAGACCCATGGTGGCACCAGTGCCAAGTTGGGCTGGTTTGATAGTACCAAGTGGCTCCTGCAATCTGCCATCAAAAAGTTGGCAGGCGAGTTTTGTTTTCCAGGGAAAAGCGCCGTTGTTTATGTTTGGGGGCCTGTGGCTGGGAGTGGCCGGCTGGCTAATTAGAATCCACGATACGCAGAATGGTTCCCAGACAAGAGGTGGCGCCAGTGCCAAGTCGGGCCAGTTGGATGGTGCAAAGTGGCTCCTGCAATCTGCCATCCAGAAGCGGGGTAGCTTACTTTTGTTTGCCAGGGAAACGGGCCGATGTTTTTGTCTGGGAGCCTATGGCTGGGAGTGACCGGCTGGCTCCTGAAAAGCTACGATTGGCAGGATGGTGACCAGACCCATGGTGGCACCAGTGCCAAGTGGGGCTGGTTTGATATTACTAAGTTGCTCCTGCAATCTGCCATCAAAAAGTTGGCAGGCGAGTTTTGTTTTCCAGGGAAAAGCGCCGTTGTTTGTGTTTGGGGACCTGTGGCTGGGAGTGGCCTGCTGGCTCCTTAGAATCCACGATACGCAGCATGGTTCCCAGACCCAAGGTGGCACCAGTGCCAAGTCGGGCTGGTTTGATAGTACCAAGTGGTTCCTGCAATCTGCCATCCAGAAGCGGGGCAGCTTACTTTTGTTTGCCAGGGAAACGGGCCGAGGTTTGTGTCTGGGGGCCTATGGCTGGGAGTGACCGGCTGGCTCCTGAAAAGCTACAATAGGCAGGATGGTGACCAGACCCATGGTGGCAGCAGTGCCAAGTTGGGCTGGTTTGATAGTACCAAGTGGCTCCTGCAATCTGCCATCAAAAAGTTGGCAGGCGAGTTTTGTTTTCCAGGGAAAAGCGCCGTTGTTTGTGTTTGGGGGCCTGTGGCTGGGAGTGGCCGGCTGGCTCCTTAGAGTCCACATTACGCAGCATGGTTCCCAGACCCCAGGTGGCACCAGTGCCAAGTTGGGCTGGTTTGATAGTACCAAGTGCGTCCTGCAATCTGCCATCCAGAAGCAGGGCAGCTTACTTTTGTTTGCCACGGAAATGGGCCGAGGTTTGTGTCTGGGGGCCTATGGCTGGGAGTGACCGGCTGGCTCCTGAAAAGCTACGATAGGCAGGATGGTGACCAGACCCATGGTGGCACCAGTGCCAAGTTGGGCTGGTTTGATAGTACCAAGTGGCTCCTGCAATCTGCCATCAAAAAGTTGGCAGGCGAGTTTTGTTTTCCAGGGAAAAGCGCCGTTGTTTGTGTTTGGGGGCCTGTGGCTGGGAGTGGCCGGCTGGCTCCTTAGAATCCACGATACGCAGAATGGTTCCCAGACAAGAGGTGGCGCCAGTGCCAAGTCGGGCCAGTTGGATGGTGCAAAGTGGCTCCTGCAATCTGCCATCCAGAAGCGGGGTAGCTTACTTTTGTTTGCCAGGGAAACGGGCCGATGTTTTTGTCTGGGAGCCTATGGCTGGGAGTGACCGGCTGGCTCCTGAAAAGCTACGATTGGCAGGATGGTGACCAGACCCATGGTGGCACCAGTGCCAAGTTGGGCTGGTTTGATATTACTAAGTTGCTCCTGCAATCTGCCATCAAAATGTTGGCAGGCGAGTTTTGTTTTCCAGGGAAAAGCGCCGTTGTTTGTGTTTGGGGACCTGTGGCTGGGAGTGGCCTGCTGGCTCCTTAGAATCCACGATACGCAGCATGGTTCCCAGACCCAAGGTGGCACCAGTGCCAAGTCGGGCTGGTTTGATAGTACCAAGTGGTTCCTGCAATCTGTCATCCAGAAGCGGGGCAACTTACTTTTGTTTGCCAGGGCAACGGGCCGAGGTTTGTGTCTGGGGGCCTATGGCTGGGAGTGACCGGCTGGCTCCTGAAAAGCTACGATAGGCAGGATGGTGACCAGACCCATGGTGGCAGCAGTGCCAAGTTGGGCTGGTTTGATAGTACCAAGTGGCTCCTGCAATCTGCCATCAAAAATTTGGCAGACGAGTTTTGTTTTCCAGGGAAAAGCGCCCTTGTTTGTGTTTGGGGGCCTGTGGCTGGGAGTGGCCGGCTGGCTCCTTAGAATCCACGATACGCAACATGGTTCCCAGACCTGAGGTGGCACCAGTGACAAGTCGGGCCAGTTGGATGGTGCAAAGTGGCTCCTGCAATCTGCCATCCAGAAGCAGGGTAGCTTACTTTTGTTTGCCAGGGAAACGGGCCGAGGTTTTGTCTGGGAGCCTATGGCTGGGAGTGACCGGCTGGCTCCTGAAAAGTTACGATAGGCAGGATGGTGACCAGACCCATGGTGTCACCAGTGCCAAGTCGGGCTGGTTTGATAGTACCAAGTGGCTCCTGCAATCTGCCATCAAAAATTTGGAAGACGAGTTTTGTTTTCCAGGGAAAAGTGCCGTTGTTTGTGTTTGGGGGCCTGTGGCTGGGAGTGGCCGGCTGGCTCCTTAGAGTCCACATTACGCAGCATGGTTCCCAGACCCAAGGTGGCACCAGTGCCAAGTTGGGCTGGTTTGATAGTACCAAGTGCGTCCTGCAATCTGCCATCCAGAAGCAGGGCAGCTTACTTTTGTTTGCCACGGAAATGGGCCGAGGTTTGTGTCTGGGGGCCTATGGCTGGGAGTGACCGGCTGGCTCCTGCAAAGCTACGATAGGCAGGATGGTGACCAGACCCATGGTGGCACCAGTGCCAAGTTGGGCTGGTTTGATAGTACCAAGTGGCTCCTGCAATCTGCCATCAAAAAGTTGGCAGGCGAGTTTTGTTTTCCAGGGAAAAGCGCCGTTGTTTGTGTTTGGGGAGCTGTGGCTGGGAGTGGCCGGCTGGCTAATTAGAATCCACGATACGCAGAATGGTTCCCAGACAAGAGGTGGCACCAGTGCCAAGTCGGGCCAGTTGGATGGTGCAAAGTTGCTCCTGCATTTTGCCATCCAGAAGCGGGGTAGCTTACTTTTGTTTGCCAGGGAAACGGGCCGATGTTTTTGTCTGGGAGCCTATGGCTGGGAGTGACCGGCTGGCTCCTGAAAAGCTACGATAGGCAGGATGGTGACCAGACCCATGGTGGCAGCAGTGCCAAGTTGGGCTGGTTTGATATTACTAAGTTGCTCCTGCAATCTGCCATCAAAAAGTTGGCAGGCGAGTTTTGTTTTCCAGGGAAAAGCGCCGTTGTTTGTGTTTGGGGACCTGTGGCTGGGAGTGGCCTGCTGGCTCCTTAGAATCCACGATACGCAGCATGGTTCCCAGACCCAAGATGGCACCAGTGCCAAGTCGGGCTGGTTTGATAGTACCAAGTGGTTCCTGCAATCTGCCATCCAGAAGCAGGGCAGCTTACTTTTGTTTGCCAGGGCAACGGGCCGAGGTTTGTGTCTGGGGGCCTATGGCTGGGAGTGACCGGCTGGCTCCTGAAAAGCTACGATAGGCAGGATGGTGACCAGACCCATGGTGGCAGCAGTGCCAAGTTGGGCTGGTTTGATAGTACCAAGTGGCTCCTGCAATCTGCCATCAAAAAGTTGGCAGGCGAGTTTTGTTTTCCAGGGAAAAGCGCCGTTGTTTGTGTTTGGGGGCCTGCAGCTGGGAGTGGCCGGCTGGCTAATTAGAATCCACGATACGCAGGATGGTTCCCAGACCAGAGGTGGCACCAGTGCCAAGTCGGGCCAGTTGGATGGTGCAAAGTGGCTCCTGCAATCTGCCATCCAGAAGCGGGGCAGCTTACTTTTGTTTGCCAGGGAAACGGGCCGAGGTTTTTGTCTGGGGGCCTATGGCTGGGAGTGACCGGCTGGCTCCTGAAAAGCTACGATAGGCAGGATGGTGACCAGACCCATGGTGGCACCAGTGCCAAGTGGGGCTGGTTTGAATGTACCAAGTGGCTCCTGCAATCTGCCATCAAAAATTTGGCAGACGAGTTTTGTTTTCCAGGGAAAAGCGCCATTGTTTGTGTTTGGGGGCCTGTGGCTGGGAGTGGCCGGCTGGCTCCTTAGAATCCACGATACGCCACATGGTTCCCAGACCTGAGGTGGCACCAGTGACAAGTCGGGCCTGTTGGATGGTGCAAAGTGGCTCCTGCAATCTGCCATCCAGAAGCAGGGTAGCTTACTTTTGTTTGCCAGGGAAACGGGCCGAGGTTTTGTCTGGGAGCCTATGGCTGGGAGTGACCGGCTGGCTCCTGAAAAGTTACGATAGGCAGGATGGTGACCAGACCCATGGTGGCACCCGTGCCAAGTCGGGCTGGTTTGATAGTACCAAGTGGCTCCTGCAATCTGCCATCAAAAATTTGGAAGACGAGTTTTGTTTTCCAGGGAAAAGTGCCGTTGTTTTTGTTTGGGGGCCTGTGGCTGGGAGTGGCCGGCTGGCTCCTTAGAGTCCACATTACGCAGCATGGTTCCCAGACCCCAGGTGGCACCAGTGCCAAGTTGGGCTGGTTTGATAGTACCAAGTGCGTCCTGCAATCTGCCATCCAGAAGCAGGGCAGCTTACTTTTGTTTGCCACGGAAATGGGCCGAGGTTTGTGTCTGGGGGCCTATGGCTGGGAGTGACCGGCTGGGTCCTGAAAAGCTACGATAGGCAGGATGGTGACCAGACCCATGGTGGCACCAGTGCCAAGTTGGGCTGGTTTGATAGTACCAAGTGGCTCCTGCAATCTGCCATCAAAAAGTTGGCAGGCGAGTTTTGTTTTCCAGGGAAAAGCGCCGTTGTTTGTGTTTGGGGGCCTGTGGCTGGGAGTGGCCGGCTGGCTAATTAGAATCCACGATACGCAGAATGGTTCCCAGACAAGAGGTGCCACCAGTGCCAAGTCGGGCCAGTTGGATGGTGCAAAGTGGCTCCTGCAATCTGCCATCCAGAAGCAGGGTAGCTTACTTTTGTTTGCCAGGGAAACGGGCCGAGGTTTTGTCTGGGAGCCTATGGCTGGGAGTGACCGGCTGGCTCCTGAAAAGTTACGATAGGCAGGATGGTGACCAGACCCATGGTGGCACCCGTGCCAAGTCGGGCTGGTTTGATAGTACCAAGTGGCTCCTGCAATCTGCCATCAAAAATTTGGAAGACGAGTCTTGTTTTCCAGGGAAAAGTGCCGTTGTTTGTGTTTGGGGGCCTGTGGCTGGGAGTGGCCGGCTGGCTCCTTAGAGTCCACATTACGCAGGATGGTTCCCAGACCCCAGGTGGCACCAGTGCCAAGTTGGGCTGGTTTGATAGTACCAAGTGCGTCCTGCAATCTGCCATCCAGAAGCAGGGCAGCTTACTTTTGTTTGCCACGGAAATGGGCCGAGGTTTGTGTCTGGGGGCCTATGGCTGGGAGTGACCGGCTGGCTCCTGAAAAGCTACGATAGGCAGGATGGTGACCAGACCCATGGTGGCACCGGTGCCAAGTTGGGCTGGTTTGATAGTACCAAGTGGCTCCTGCAATCTGCCATCAAAAAGTTGGCAGGCGAGTTTTGTTTTCCAGGGAAAAGCGCCGTTGTTTGTGTTTGGGGGCATGTGGCTGGGAGTGGCCGGCTGGCTAATTAGAATCCACGATACGCAGAATGGTTCCCAGACAAGAGGTGGCGCCAGTGCCAAGTCGGGCCAGTTGGATGGTGCAAAGTGGCTCCTGCATTTTGCCATCCAGAAGCGGGGTAGCTTACTTTTGTTTGCCAGGGAAACGGGCCGATGTTTTTGTCTGGGAGCCTATGGCTCGGAGCGACCGGCTGGCTCCTGAAAAGCTACGATAGGCAGGATGGTGACCAGACCCATGGTGGCACCAGTGCCAAGTTGGGCTGGTTTGATATTACTAAGTTGCTCCTGCAATCTGCCATCAAAAAGTTGGCAGGCGAGTTTTGTTTTCCAGGGAAAAGCGCCGTTGTTTGTGTTTGGGGACCTGTAGCTGGGAGTGGCCGGCTGGCTCCTTAGAATCCACGATACGCAACATGGTTCCCAGACCTGAGGTGGCACCAGTGCCAAGTCGGGCCAGTTGGATGGTGCAAAGTGGCTCCTGCAATCTGCCATCCAGAAGCGGGGTAGCTTACTTTTGTTTGCCAGGGAAACGGGCCGAGGTTTTGTCTGCGAGCCTATGGCTGGGAATGACCGGCTGGCTCCTGAAAAGTTACGATATGCAGGATGGTGACCAGACCCATGGTGGCACCCGTGCCAAGTCGGGCTGGTTTGATAGTACCAAGTGGCTCCTGCAATCTGCCATCAAACATTTGGAAGACGAGTTTTGTTTTCCAGGGAAAAGTGCCGTTGTTTGTGTTTGGGGGCCTGTGGCTGGGAGTGGCCGGCTGGCTCCTTAGAGTCCACATTATGCAGCATGGTTCCCAGAGCCAAGGTGGCACCAGTGCCAAGTTGGGCTGGTTTGATAGTACCAAGTGCGTCCTGCAATCTGCCATCCAGAAGCAGGGCAGCTTACTTTTGTTTGCCACGGAAATGGGCCGAGGTTTGTGTCTGGGGGCCTATGGCTGGGAGTGACCGGCTGGCTCCTGAAAAGCTACGATAGGCAGGATGGTGACCAGACCCATGGTGGCACCAGTGCCAAGTTGGGCTGGTTTGATAGTACCAAGTGGCTCCTGCAATCTGCCATCAAAAAGTTGGCAGGCGAGTTTTGTTTTCCAGGGAAAAGCGCCGTTGTTTGTGTTTGGGGGCCTGTGGCTGGGAGTGGCCGGCTGGCTAATTAGAATCCACGATACGCAGAATGGTTCCCAGACAAGAGGTGGCGCCAGTGCCAAGTCGGGCCAGTTGGATGGTGCAAAGTGGCTCCTGCAATCTGCCATCCAGAAGCGGGGTAGCTTACTTTTGTTTGCCAGGGAAACGGGCCGAGGTTTTTGTCTGGGGGCCTATGGCTGGGAGTGACTGTCTGGCTCCTGAAAAGCTACGATAGGCAGGATGGTGACCAGACCCATGGTGGCACCAGTGCCAAGTTGGGCTGGTTTGATAGTACCAAGTGGCTCCTGCAATCTGCCATCAAAATGTTGGCAGACGAGTTTTGTTTTCCAGGGAAAAGCGCCGTTGTTTGTGTTTGGGGGCCTGTGGCTGGGAGTGGCAGGCTGGATCCTTAGAATAAACGATACGCAGCATGGTACCCAGACCTGAGGTGGCACCAGTGCCAAGTCGGTCTGGTTTGATGGTGCAAAGTGGTTCCTGCAATCTGCCATCCAGAAGCGGGGCAGCTTACTTTTGTTTGCCAGGGAAACGGGCCGAGGTTTGTGTCTGGGAGCCTATGGCTGGGAGTGACCGGCTGGCTCCTGAAAAGCTACGATAGGCAGGATGGTTACCAGACCCATGGTGGCACCCGTGCCAAGTCGGGCTGGTTTGATAATACCAAGTGGCTCCTGCAATCTGCCATCAAAATGTTGGCAGACGAGTTTTGTTTTCCAGGGAAAAGCGCCGTTGTTTGTGTTTGGGGGCCTGTGGCTGGGAGTGGCCGGCTGGATCCTTAGAATCAATGATACGCAGCATGGCACCCAGACCTGAGGTGGCACCAGTGCCAAGTCGGGCTGGTTTGATGGTGCAAAGTGGCTCCTGCAATCTGCCATCCAGAAGCAGGGTAGCTTACTTTTGTTTGCCAGGGAAACGGGCCGAGGTTTTGTCTGGGAGCCTATGGCTGGGAGTGACCGGCTGGCTCCTGAAAAGTTACGATAGGCAGGGTGTTGACCAGACCCATGGTGGCACCCGTGCCAAGTCGGGCTGGTTTGATAGTACCAAGTGGCTCCTGCAATCTGCCATCAAAAATTTGGAAGACGAGTTTTGTTTTCCAGGGAAAAGTGCCGTTGTTTGTGTTTGGGGGCCTGTGGCTGGGAGTGGCCGGCTGGCTCCTTAGAGTCCACATTACGCAGCATGGTTCCCAGACCCAAGGTGGCACCAGTGCCAAGTTGGGCTGGTTTGATAGTACCAAGTGCGTCCTGCAATCTGCCATCCAGAAGCAGGGCAGCTTACTTTTGTTTGCCACGGAAATGGGCCGAGGTTTGTGTCTGGGGGCCTATGGCTGGGAGTGACCGGCTGGCTCCTGAAAAGCTACGATAGGCAGGATGGTGACCAGACCCATGGTGGCACCAGTGCCAAGTTGGGCTGGTTTGATAGTACCAAGTGGCTCCTGCAATCTGCCATCAAAAAGTTGGCAGGCGAGTTTTGTTTTTCCAGGGAAAAGCGCCGTTGTTTGTGTTTGGGGGCCTGTGGCTGGGAGTGGCCGGCTGGCTAATTAGAATCCACGATACGCAGAATGGTTCCCAGACAAGAGGTGGCGCCAGTGCCAAGTCGGGCCAGTTGGATGGTGCAAAGTGGCTCCTGCAATCTGCCATCCAGAAGCGGGGCAGCTTACTTTTGTTGGCCAGGGAAACGGGCCGATGTTTTTGTCTGGGAGCCTATGGCTGGGAGTGACCGGCTGGCTCCTGAAAAGCTACGATTGGCAGGATGGTGACCAGACCCATGGTGGCAGCAGTGCCAAGTTGGGCTGGTTTGATATTACTAAGTTGCTCCTGCAATCTGCCATCAAAAAGTTGGCAGGCGAGTTTTGTTTTCCAGGGAAAAGCGCCGTTGTTTGTGTTTGGGGACCTGTGGCTGGGAGTGGCCGGCTGGCTCCTTAGAATCCACGATACGCAGCATGGTTCCCAGACCCAAGGTGGCACCAGTGCCAAGTCGGGCTGGTTTGATAGTACCAAGTGGTTCCTGCAATCTGCCATCCAGAAGCGGGGCAGCTTACTTTTGTTTGCCAGGGCAACGGGCCGAGGTTTGTGTCTGGGGGCCTATGGCTGGGAGTGACCGGCTGGCTCCTGAAAAGCTACGATAGGCAGGATGGTGACCAGACCCATGGTGGCAGCAGTGCCAAGTTGGGCTGGTTTGATAGTACCAAGTGGCTCCTGCAATCTGCCATCAAAAAGTTGGCAGGCGAGTTTTGTTTTCCAGGGAAAAGCGCCGTTGTTTGTGTTTGGGGGCCTGCGGCTGGGAGTGGCCGGCTGGCTAATTAGAATCCACGATACGCAGGATGGTTCCCAGACCAGAGGTGGCACCAGTGCCAAGTCGGGCCAGTTGGATGGTGCAAAGTGGCTCCTGCAATCTGCCATCCAGAAGCGGGGTAGCTTACTTTTGTTTGCCAGGGAAACGGGCCGAGATTTTTGTCTGGGGGCCTATGGCTGGGAGTGACCGGCTGGCTCCTGAAAAGCTACGATAGGCAGGATGGTGACCAGACCCATGGTGGCACCAGTGCCAAGTGGGGCTGGTTTGAATGTACCAAGTGGCTCCTGCAATCTGCCATCAAAAATTTGGCAGACGAGTTTTGTTTTCCAGGGAAAAGCGCCGTTGTTTGTGTTTGGGGGCCTGTGGCTGGGAGTGGCCGGCTGGCTCCTTAGAATCCACGATACGCAACATGGTTCCCAGACCTGAGGTGGCACCAGTGACAAGTCGGGCCAGTTGGATGGTGCAAAGTGGCTCCTGCAATCTGCCATCCAGAAGCAGGGTAGCTTACTTTTGTTTGCCAGGGAAACGGGCCGAGGTTTTGTCTGGGAGCCTATGGCTGGGAGTGACCGGCTGGCTCCTGAAAAGTTACGATAGGCAGGATGGTGACCAGACCCATGGTGGCACCCGTGCCAAGTCAGGCTGGTTTGATAGTACCAAGTGGCTCCTGCAATCTGCCATCGAAATTTTGGAATACGAGTTTTGTTTTCCAGGGAAAAGTGCCGTTGTTTGTGTTTGGGGGCCTGTGGCTGGGAGTGGCCGGCTGGCTCCTTAGAGTCCACATTACGCAGCATGGTTCCCAGACCCCAGGTGGCACCAGTGCCAAGTTGGGCTGGTTTGATAGTACCAAGTGCGTCCTGCAATCTGCCATCCAGAAGCAGGGCAGCTTACTTTTGTTTGCCACGGAAATGGGCCGAGGTTTGTGTCTGGGGGCCTATGGCTGGGAGTGACCGGCTGGGTCCTGAAAAGCTACGATAGGCAGGATGGTGACCAGACCCATGGTGGCAGCAGTGCCAAGTTGGGCTGGTTTGATAGTACCAAGTGGCTCCTGCAATCTGCCATCAAAAAGTTGGCAGGCGAGTTTTGTTTTCCAGGGAAACGCGCCGTTGTTTGTGTTTGGGGGCCTGTGGCTGGGAGTGGCCGGCTGGCTCCTTAGAATCCACGATACGCAGAATGGTTCCCAGACAAGAGGTGGCGCCAGTGCCAAGTCGGGCCAGTTTGATGGTGCAAAGTGGCTCCTGCAATCTGCCATCCAGAAGCGGGGTAGCTTACTTTTGTTTGCCAGGGAAACGGGCCGATGTTTTTGTCTGGGAGCCTATGGCTGGGAGTGACCGGCTGGCTCCTGAAAAGCTACGATAGGCAGGATGGTGACCAGACCCATGGTGGCAGCAGTGCCAAGTTGGGCTGGTTTGATATTACTAAGTTGCTCCTGCAATCTGCCATCAAAAAGTTGGCAGGCGAGTTTTGTTTTCCAGGGAAAAGCGCCGTTGTTTGTGTTTGGGGACCTGTGGCTGGGAGTGGCCTGCTGGCTCCTTAGAATCCACGATAGGCAGCATGGTTCCCAGACCCAAGGTGGCACCAGTGCCAAGTCGGGCTGGTTTGATAGTACCAAGTGGTTCCTGCAATCTGCCATCCAGAAGCGGGGCAGCTTACTTTTGTTTGCCAGGGCAACGGGCCGAGGTTTGTGTCTGGGGGCCTATGGCTGGGAGTGACCGGCTGGCTCCTGAAAAGCTACGATAGGCAGGATGGTGACCAGACCCATGGTGGCAGCAGTGCCAAGTTGGGCTGGTTTGATAGTACCAAGTGGCTCCTGCAATCTGCCATCAAATATTTGGAAGACGAGTTTTGTTTTCCAGGGAAAAGTGCCGTTGTTTTTGTTTGGGGGCCTGTGGCTGGGAGTGGCCGGCTGGCTCCTTAGAGTCCACATTACGCAGCATGGTTCCCAGAGCCAAGGTGGCACCAGTGCCAAGTCGGGCCAGTTGGATGGTGCAAAGTGGCTCCTGCAATCTGCCATCCAGAAGCGGGGTAGCTTACTTTTGTTTGCCAGGGAAACGGGCCGAGGTTTTTGTCTGGGGGCCTATGGTTGGGAGTGACTGTCTGGCTCCTGAAAAGCTGCGATAGGCAGGATGGTGACCAGACCCATGGTGGCACCAGTGCCAAGTTGGGCTGGTTTGATAGTACCAAGTGGCTCCTGCAATCTGCCATCAAAATGTTTTCAGACGAGTTTTGTTTTCCAGGGAAAAGCGCCGTTGTTTGTGTTTGGGGGCCTGTGGCTGGGAGTGGCCGGCTGGATCCTTAGAATCAACGATACGCAGCATGGTACCCAGACCTGAGGTGGCACCAGTGCCAAGTCGGGCTGGTTTGATGGTGCAAAGTGTTTCCTGCAATCTGCCATCCAGAAGCGGGGCAGCTTACTTTTGTTTGCCAGGGAAACGGGCCGAGGTTTGTGTCTGGGAGCCTATGGCTGGGAGTGACCGGCTGGCTCCTGAAAAGTTACGATAGGCAGGATGGTGACCAGACCCATGGTGGGACCAGTGCCAAGTCGGGCTGGTTTGATAGTACCAAGTGGCTCCTGCAATCTGCCATCAAAAATTTGTAAGACGAGTTTTGTTTTCCAGGGAAAAGCGCCGTTGTTTGTGTTTGGGGGCCTGTGGCTGGGAGTGGCCGGCTGGCTCCTTAGAGTCCACATTACGCAGCATGGTTCCCAGACCCAAGGTGGCACCAGTGCCAAGTTGGGCTGGTTTGATAGTACCAAGTGCGTCCTGCAATCTGCCATCCAGAAGCAGGGTAGCTTACTTTTGTTTGCCACGGAAATGGGCCGAGGTTTGTGTCTGGGGGCCTATGGCTGGGAGTGACCGGCTGGATCCTGAAAAGCTACGATAGGCAGGATGGTGACCAGACCCATGGTGGCACCAGTGCCAAGTTGGGCTGGTTTGATAGTACCAAGTGGCTCCTGCAATCTGCCATCAAAGAGTTGGCAGGCGAGTTTTGTTTTCCAGGGAAAAGCGCCGTTGTTTGTGTTTGGGGGCCTGTGGCTGGGAGTGGCCGGCTGGCTAATTAGAATCCACGATACGCAGAATGGTTCCCAGACCAGAGGTGGCACCAGTGCCAAGTCGGGCCAGTTGGATGGTGCAAAGTGGCTCCTGCAATCTGCCATCCAGAAGCGGGGTAGCTTACTTTTGTTTGCCAGGGAAACGGGCCGAGGTTTTTGTCTGGGGGCCTATGGCTGGGAGTGACCGGCTGGCTCCTGAAAAGCTACGATAGGCAGGATGGTGACCAGACCCATGGTGGCAGCAGTGCCAAGTGGGGCTGGTTTGAATGTACCAAGTGACTCCTGCAATCTGCCATCAAAAATTTGGCAGATGAGTTTTGTTTTCCAGGGAAAAGCGCCGTTGTTTGTGTTTGGGGGCCTGTGGCTGGGAGTGGCCGGCTGGCTCCTTAGAATCCACGATACGCAACATGGTTCCCAGACCTGAGGTGGCACCAGTGACAAGTCGGGCCAGTTGGATGGTGCAAAGTGGCTCCTGCAATCTGCCATCCAGAAGCAGGGTAGCTTACTTTTGTTTGCCAGGGAAACGGGCCGAGGTTTTGTCTGGGAGCCTATGGCTGGGAGTGACCGGCTGGCTCCTGAAAAGCTACGATAGGCAGGATGGTGACCAGACCCATGGTGGGACCAGTGCCAAGTCGGGCTGGTTTGATAGTACCAAGTGGCTCCTGCAATCTGCCATCAAAAATTTGGAAGACGAGTTTTGTTTTCCAGGGAAAAGTGCCATTGTTTGTGTTTGGGGGCCTGTGGCTGGGAGTGGCCGGCTGGCTCCTTAGAGTCCACATTACGCAGCATGGTTCCCAGACCCAAGGTGGCACCAGTTCCAAGTTGGGCTGGTTTGATAGTACCAAGTGCGTCCTACAATCTGCCATCCAGAAACAGGGCAGCTTACTTTTGTTTGCCAGGGAAACGGGCCGAGGTTTGTGTCTGGGGGCCTATGGCTGGGAGTGACCGGCCAGGTCCTGAAAAGCTACGATAGGCAGGATGGTGACCAGACCCATGGTGGCACCAGTGCCAAGTTGGGCTGGTTTGATAGTACTAAGTGGCTCCTGCAATCTGCCATCAAATAGTTGGCAGGCGAGTTTTATTTTCCAGGGAAAAGCGCTATTTTTTTTGTTTGGGGGCCTGTGGCAGGGAGAGGCCGGCTGGCTCCTTAGAATCCACGATATGCAGGATGGTTCCCAGACCAGAAGTGGCACCAGTGCCAAGTTGGGCTGCTTTGATAGTACCAAGTGGCTCCTGCAATCTGCCGTCCAGAAGCGGGGCAGCTTACTTTTGTTTGCCAGGGATACGGGCCGAGGTTTGTGTCTGGGGGCCTATGGCTGGGAGTGACCGACTGGCTCCTGAAAAGCTACGATAGGCAGGATGGTGACCAGACCCATGGTGGCAGCAGTGCCAAGTTGGGCTGGTTTGATAGTACCAAGTGGCTCCTGCAATCTGCCATCAAAAAGTTGGCAGGCGAGTTTTGTTTTCCAGGGAAAAGCGCCGTTGTTTGTGTTTGGGGGCCTGTGGCTGGGAGTGGCCGGCAGGCTCCTTAGAATCCACGATACGCAGCATGGTTCCCAGACCCAAGGTGGCACCAGTGCCAAGTCGGGTGGTTTGATAGTACCAAGTGGTTCCTGCAATCTGCCATCCAGAAGCGGGGCAGCTTACTTTTGTTTGCCAGGGCAACGGGCCGAGGTTTGTGTCTGGGGGCCTATGGCTGGGAGTGACCGGCTGGCTCCTGAAAAGCTACGATAGGCAGGATGGTGACCAGACCCATGGTGGCAGCAGTGCCAAGTTGGGCTGGTTTGATAGTACCAAGTGGCTCCTGCAATCTGCCATCAAAAAGTTGGCAGGCGAGTTTTGTTTTCCAGGGAAAAGCGCCGTTGTTTGTGTTTGGGGTCCTGCGGCTGGGAGTGGCCGGCTGGCTAATTAGAATCCACGATACGCAGGATGGTTCCCAGACCTGAGGTGGCACCAGTGCCAAGTCGGGCCAGTTGGATGGTGCAAAGTGGCTCCTGCAATCTGCCATCCAGAAGCGGGGTAGCTTACTTTTGTTTGCCAGGGAAACGGGCCGAGGTTTGTGTCTGGGGGCCTATGGCTGGGAGTGACCGGCTGGCTCCTGAAAAGCTACGATAGGCAGGATGGTGACCAGACCCATGGTGGCACCCGTGCCAAGTGGGGCTGGTTTGAATGTACCAAGTGGCTCCTGCAATCTGCCATCAAAAATTTGGAAGACGAGTTTTGTTTTCCAGGGAAAAGCGCCGTTGTTTGTGTTTGGGGGCCTGTGGCTGGGAGTGACCGGCTGGCTCCTTAGAATCCACGATACGCAACATGGTTCCCAGACCTGAGGTGGCACCAGTGACAAGTCGGGCCAGTTGGATGGTGCAAAGTGGCTCCTGCAATCTGCCATCCAGAAGCAGGGTAGCTTACTTTTGTTTGCCAGGGAAACGGGCCGAGGTTTTGTCTGGGAGCCTATGGCTGGGAGTGACCGGCTGGCTCCTGAAAAGTTACAATAGGCAGGATGGTGACCAGACCCATGGTGGCACCCGTGCCAAGTCGGGCTGGTTTGATAGTACCAAGTGGCTCCTGCAATCTGCCATCAAACATTTGGAAGACGAGTTTTGTTTTCCAGGGAAAAGTGCCGTTGTTTGTGTTTGGGGGCCTGTGGCTGGGAGTGGCCGGCTGGCTCCTTAGAGTCCACATTACGCAGCATGGTTCCCAGACCCAAGGTGGCACCAGTGCCAAGTTGGGCTGGTTTGATAGTACCAAGTGCGTCCTGCAATCTGCCATCCAGAAGCAGGGCAGCTTACTTTTGTTTGCCACGGAAATGGGCCGAGGTTTGTGTCTGGGGGCCAATGGCTGGGAGTGACCGGCTGGGTCCGGAAAAGCTACGATAGGCAGGATGGTGACCAGACCCAAGGTGGCAGCAGTGCCAAGTCGGGCTGGTTTGATAGTACCAAGTGCGTCCTGCAATCTGCCATCCAGAAGCAGGGCAGCTTACTTTTGTTTGCCACGGAAATGGGCCGAGGTTTGTGTCTGGGGGCCTATGGCTGGGAGAGACCGGCTGGGTCCGGAAAAGCTACGATAGGCAGGATGGTGACCAGACCCATGGTGGCACCAGTGCCAAGTTGGGCTGGTTTGATAGTACCAAGTGGCTCCTGCAATCTGCCATCAAATGTTGGCAGGCGAGTTTTGTTTTTCAGGGAAAAGCGCCGTTGTTTGTGTTTGGGGAGCTGTGGCTGGGAGTGGCCTGCTGGCTCCTTAGAATCCACGATACGCAGCATGGTTCCCAGACCTGAGGTGGCACCAGTGCCAAGTCGGGCTGGTTTGATGGTGCAAAGTGGTTCCTGCAATCTGCCATCCAGAAGCGGGGTAGCTTACTTTTGTTTGCCAGGGAAACGGGCCGAGGTTTGTGTCTGGGGGCCTATGGCTGGGAGTGACCGGCTGGCTCCTGAAAAGCTACGATAGGCAGGATGGTGACCAGACCCATGGTGGCACCAGTGCCAAGTTGGGCTGGTTTGATAGTACCAAGTGGCTCCTGCAATCTGCTATCCAATAGTTGGCAGGCGAGTTTTGTTTTCCAGGGAAAAGCGCCGTTGTTTGTGTTTGGGGGCCTGCGGCTGGGAGTGGCCGCCTGGCTAATTAGAATCCACGATACGCAGGATGGTTCCCAGACCAGAGTTGGCACCAGTGCCAAGTCGGCCAAGTTGGATGGTGCAACGTGGCTCCTGCAATCTGCCATCCAGAAGCGGGGTAGCTTACTTTTGTTTGCCATGGAAACGGGCCGAGGTTTGTGTCTGGGGGCCTATGGCTGGGAGTGACCGGCTGGCTCCTGAAAAGCTACGATAGGCAGGATGGTGACCAGACCCATGGTGGCACCAGTGCCAAGTTGGGCTGGTTTGATAGTACCAAGTGGCTCCTGCAATCTGCCATCAAAAAGTTGGCAGACAAGTTTTGTTTTCCAGGGAAAAGCGCCGTTGTTTGTGTTTGGGGGCCTGTGGCTGGGAGTGGCCGGCTGGCTAATTAGAATCCACGATACGCAGCATGGTTCCCAGACCTGAGGTGGCACCAGTGCCAAGTTGGGCTGGTTTGATGGTGCAAAGTGGTTCCTGCAATCAGCCATCCAGAAGCGGGGCAGCTTACTTTTGTTTGCCAGGGAAACGGGCCGAGGTTTTTGTCTGGGGGCCTATGGCTGGGAGTGACCGGCTGGGTCCTGAAAAGCTACGATAGGCAGGATGGTGACCAGACCCATGGTGGCACCAGTGCCAAGTTGGGCTGGTTTGATAGTACCAAGTGGCTCCTGCAATCTGCCATCAAATGTTGGCAGGCGAGTTTTGTTTTTCAGGGAAAAGCGCCGTTGTTTGTGTTTGGGGAGCTGTGGCTGGGAGTGGCCTGCTGGCTCCTTAGAATCCACGATACGCAGCATGGTTCCCAGAGCCAAGGCGGCGCCAGTGCCAAGTTGGGCTGGTTTGATAGTACCAAGTGGTTCCTGCAATCTGCCATCCAGAAGCGGCGCAGCTTACTTTTGTTTGCCAGGGAAACGGGCCGAGGTTTTTGTCTGGGGGCGTATGGCTGGGAGTGACCGGATGGCTCCTGAAAAGCTATGATAGGCAGGATGGTGACCAGACCCATGGTGGCACCAGTGCCAAGTCGGGCTGGTTTGACAGTACCAAGTGGCTCCTGCAATCTGCCATCAAATATTTGGCAGACGAGTTTTGTTTTCCAGGGAAAAGCGCCGTTGTTTGTGTTTGGGGGCCTGTGGCTGGGAGTGGCCGGCTGGCTCCTTAGAATCCACAATACGCAGCATGGTTCCCAGAGCCAAGGTGGCACCAGTGCCATGTTGGGCTGGTTTGATAGTACCAAGTGGCTCCTGCAATCTGCCATCCAGAAGCGGGCCAACTTACTTTTGTTTGCCAGGGATACGGGCCGAGGTTTGTGTCTGGGGGCCTATGGCTGGGAGTGACCGACTGGCTCCTGAAAAGCTACGATAGGCAGGATGGTGACCAGACCCATGGTGGCAGCAGTGCCAAGTTGGGCTGGTTTGATAGTACCAAGTGGCTCCTGCAATCTGCCATCAAAAATTTGGCAGACGAGTTTGTTTTCCAGGGAAAAGCGCCGTTGTTTGTGTTTGGGGGCCTGTGGCTGGGAGTGGCCGGCAGGCTCCTTAGAATCCACGATACGCAGCATGGTTCCCAGACCTGAGGTGGCACCAGTGCCAAGTCGGGCTGGTTTGACGGTGCAAAGTGGTTCCTGCAATCTGCCATTCAGAAGCGGGGCAGCTAACTTTTGTTTGCCAGGGAAACGGGCCGAGGTTTGTGTCTGGGGGCCTATGGCTGGGAGTGACCGGCTGGCTCCTGAAAAGCTACGATAGGCAGGATGGTGACCAGACCCATGGTGGCAGCAGTGCCAAGTTGGGCTGGTTTGATAGTACCAAGTGGCTCCTGCAATCTGCCATCAAAAAGTTGGCAGGCGAGTTTTGTTTTCCAGGGAAAAGCGCCGTTGTTTGTGTTTGGGGACCTGTGGCTGGGAGTGGCCTGCTGGCTCCTTAGAATCCACGATACGCAGCATGGTTCCCAGACCCAAGGTGGCACCAGTGCCAAGTCGGGCTGGTTTGATAGTACCAAGTGGTTCCTGCAATCTGCCATCCAGAAGCGGGGCAGCTTACTTTTGTTTGCCAGGGAAACGGGCCGAGGTTTGTGTCTGGGGGCCTATGGCTGGGAGTGACCGGCTGGCTCCTGAAAAGCTACGATAGGCAGGATGGTGACCAGACCCATGGTGGCAGCAGTGCCAAGTTGGGCTGGTTTGATAGTACCAAGTGGCTCCTGCAATCTGCCATCAAAAAGTTGGCAGGCGAGTTTTGTTTTCCAGGGAAAAGCGCCGTTGTTTGTGTTTGGGGGCCTGCGGCTGGGAGTGGCCTGCTGGATAATTAGAATCCACGATACGCAGGATGGTTCCCAGACCAGAGGTGGCACCAGTGCCAAGTCGGGACAGTTGGATGGTGCAAAGTGGCTCCTGCAATCTGCCATCCAGAAGCGGGGTAGCTTACTTTTGTTTGCCAGGGAAACGGGCCGAGGTTTTTGTCTGGGGGCCTATGGCTGGGAGTGACTGTCTGGCTCCTGAAAAGCTACGATAGGCAGGATGGTGACCAGACCCAAGGTGGCACCAGTGCCAAGTTGGGCTGGTTTGATAGTACCAAGTGGCTCCTGCAATCTGCCATTAAAAATTTGGCAGACGAGTTTTGTTTTCCAGGGAAAAGCGCCGTTGTTTGTGTTTGCGGGCCGGTGTCTGGGAGAGGCCGGCTGGCTCCTTAGAATCCACGATACGCAGGATGGTTCCCAGACCAGAAGTGGCACCAGTGCCAAGTTGGGCTGCTTTCATAGTACCAAGTGGCTCCTGCAATCTGTCATCCAGAAGCGGGGCAGCTTACTTTTGTTTGCCAGGGCAACGGGCCGAGGTTTGTGTCTGGGGGCCTATGGCTGGGAGTGACCGGCTGGCTCCTGAAAAGCTACGATAGGCAGGATGGTGACCAGACCCATGGTGGCACCAGTGCCAAGTTGGGCTGGTTTGATAGTACCAAGTGGCTCCTGCAATCTGCCATCAAAATTTGGCAGGCGAGTTTTGTTTTCCAGGGAAAAGCGCCGTTGTTTGTGTTTGGGGGCCTGCGGCTGGGAGCGGCCGGCTGGCTAATTAGAATCCACGATACGCAGGATGGTTCCCAGACCAGAGGTGGCACCAGTGCCAAGTCGGGACAGTTCGATGGTGAAAAGTGGCTCCTGCAATCTGCCATCCAGAAGCGGGGTAGCTTACTTTTGTTTGCCAGGGAAACGGGCCGAGGTTTGTGTCTGGGGGCCTATGGCTGGGAGTGACCGGCTGGCTCCTGGAAAGCTACGATGGGCAGGATGGTGACCAGACCCATGGTGGCACCAGTGCCAAGTTGGGCTGGTTTGATAGTACAAGTGGCTCCTGCAATCTGCCATCAAAATTTGGCAGGCGAGTTTTGTTTTCCAGGGAAAAGCGCCGTTGTTTGTGTTTGGGGGCCTGTGGCTGGGAGTGGCTGGCTGGCTCCTTAGAATCCACGATACGCAGTATGGTTCCCAGACAAGAGGTGGCGTCAGTGACAAGTCGGGCCAGTTTGATGGTGCAAAGTGGCTCCGGCAATCTGCCATCCAGAAGCGGGGTAGCTTACTTTTTTTTGCCAGGGAAACGGGCCGAGGTTTTTGTATGTGGGCCTACGGCTGGGAGTGACCGGCTGGCTCCTGAAAAGCTATGATAGGTAGGATGGTGACCAGACCCATGGTGGCACCAGTGCCAAGTTGGGCTGGTTTGATAGTACCAAGTGGCTCCTGCACTCTGCTATCAAATATTTGGCAGACGAGTTTTGTTTTCCAGGGAAAAGCGCCGTTGTTTGTGTTTGGGGGCCTGTGGCTGGGAGCAGCCGGCTGGCTAATTAGAATCCACGATACGCAGGATGGTTCCCAGACCAGAGGTGGCACCAGTGCCAAGTCGGGACAGTGCGATGTTGAAAAGTGGCTCCTGCAATCTGCCATCCAGAAGCGGGGTAGCTTACTTTTGTTTGCCAGGGAAAGGGGCCGAGGTTTTTGTCTGGGGGCCTATGGCTGGGAGTGACTGGCTGGCACCTGAGAAGCTACGAGAGGCACGATGGTGACCAGACCCATGGTGGCAGCAGTGCCAAGTTGGGCTGGTTTGATAGTACCAAGTGGCTCCTGCAATCTGCCATCAAAATGTTGGCTGGCGAATTTTGTTTTCAAGGGAAAAGCGCCGTTGTTTGTGTTTGGGGACCTGCGGCTGGGAGTGGCCTGCTGGCTCCTTAGAATCCACGATACGCAGCATGGTTCCCAGAGCCAAGGTGGCACCAGTGCCAAGTTGGGCTGGTTTGATAGTACCAAGTGGTTCCTGCAATCTGCCATCCAGTCGCGGGGCAGCTTACTTTTGTTTGCCAGGGAAACGGGCCGAGGTTTGTGTCTGGGGGCCTATGGCTGGGAGTGACCGGCTGGCTCCTGGAAAGCTACGATGGGCAGGATGGTGACCAGACCCATGGTGGCACCAGTGCCAAGTTGGGCTGGTTTGATAGTACAAGTGGCTCCTGCAATCTGCCATCAAAAGTTGGCAGGCGAGTTTTGTTTTCCAGGGAAAAGCGCCGTTGTTTGTGTTTGGGGGCCTGTGGCTGGGAGTGGCCTGCTGGCTCCTTAGAATCCACGATACGCAGCATGGTTCCCAGACCCAAGGTGGCACCAGTGCCAAGTCGGGCTGGTTTGATAGTACCAAGTGGTTCCTGCAATCTGCCATCCAGAAGCGGGGCAGTTTACTTTTGTTTGCCAGGGAAACGGGCCGAGGTTTGTGTCTGGGGGCCTATGGCTGGGAGTGACCGGCTGGCTCCTGAAAAGCTACGATAGGCAGGATGGTGACCAGACCCATGGTGGCAGCAGTGCCAAGTTGGGCTGGTTTGATAGTACCAAGTGGCTCCTGCAATCTGCCATCAAAATGTTGGCAGACGAGTTTTGTTTTCCAGGGAAAAGCGCCGTTGTTTGTGTTTGGGGGCCTGTGGCTGGGAGTGGCCGGCTGGCTAATTAGAATCCACGATACGCAGGATGGTTCCCAGACCAGAAGTGGCACCAGTGCCAAGTCGGGCTAGTTGGATGGTGCAAAGTGGCTCCTGCAATCTGCCATCCAGAAGCGGGGTAGCATACTTTTGCTTGCCAGGGAAACGGGCCGAGGTTTGTGTCTGGGGGCCTATGGCTGGGAGTGACCGGCTGGCTCCTGAAAAGCTACGATAGGCAGGATGGTGACCAGACCCATGGTGGCACCAGTGCCAAGTTGGGCTGGTTTGATAGTACCAAGTGGCTCCTGCAATCTGCCATCAAAAAGTTGGCAGGCGAGTTTTGTTTTCCAGGGAAAAGCGCTGTTGTTTGTGTTTGGGGTCCTGTGGCTGGGAGTGGCCGGCTGGCTAATTAGAATCCACGATACGTAGGATGGTTCCCAGACCAGAAGTGGCACCAGTGCCAAGTTGGGTTGCTTTGATAGTACCAAGTGGCTCCTGCAATCTGCCATCCAGAAGCGGGGTAGCTTACTTTTGTTTGCCAGGGAAACGGGCCGAGGTTTGTGTCTGGGGGCCTATGGCTGGGAGTGACCGGCTGGCTCCTGAAAAGCTACGATAGGCAGGATGGTGACCAGACCCATGGTGGCACCAGTGCCAAGTTGGGCTGGTTTGATAGTACCAAGTGGCTCCTGCAATCTGCCATCAAATGTTGGCAGGCGAGATTTGTTTTCCAGGGAAAAGCGCCGTTGTTTGTGTTTGGGGACCTGTGGCTGGGAGTGGCCTGCTGGCTCCTTAGAATCCACGATACGCAGCATGGTTCCCAGACCAGAGGTGGCACCAGTGCCAAGTCGGGCTGGTTTGATAGTACCAAGTGGTTCCTGCAATCTGCCATCCAGAAGCGGGGCAGCTTACTTTTGTTTGCCAGGGTAACGGGCCGAGGTTTGTGTCTGGGGGCCTATGGCTGGGAGTGACCGGCTGGCTCCTGAAAAGCTACGATAGGCAGGATGGTGACCAGACCCATGGTGGCACCAGTGCCAAGTTGGGCTGGTTTGATAGTACCAAGTGGCTCCTGCAATCTGCCATCAAAATTTGGCAGGCGAGTTTTGTTTTCCAGGGAAAAGCGCCGTTGTTTGTGTTTGGGGGCCTGCGGCTGGGAGTGGCCGGCTGGCTAATTAGAATCCACGATACGCAGGATGGTTCCCAGACCAGAGGTGGCACCAGTGCCAAGTCGGGCCAGTTGGATGGTGCAAAGTGGCTCCTGCAATCTGCCATCCAGAAGCGGGTTAGCTTACTTTTGTTTGCCAGGGAAACGGGCCGAGGGTTTTGTCTGGGGGCCTATGGCTGGGAGTGACCGGCTGGCACCTGAAAAGCTACGATAGGCATGATGGTGACCAGACCCATGGTGGCACCAGTGCCAAGTTGGGCTGGTTTGATAGTACCAAGTGGCTCCTGCAATCTGCCGTCATAAATTTGGCAGACGAGTTTTGTTTTCCAGGGAAAAGCGCCGTTGTTTGTGTTTGGGGGCCTGTGGCTGGGAGTGGCCGGCAGGCTCCTTAGAATCCACGATACGCAGGATGGTTCCCAGACCAGAGGTGGCACCAGTGCCAAGTCGGGCTGGTTTGACGGTGCAAAGTGGTTCCTGCAATCTGCCATTCAGAAGCGGGGCAACTTACTTTTGTTTGCCAGGGAAACGGGCCGAGGTTTGTGTCTGGGGGCCTATGGCTGGGAGTGACCGGCTGGCTCCTGAAAAGCTACGATTGGCCGGATGGTGACCAGACCCATGGTGGCAGCAGTGCCAAGTTGGGCTGGTTTGATAGTACTAAGTGGCTCCGGCAATCTGCCATCAAATAGTTGGCAGGCGAGTTTTGTTTTCCAGGGAAAAGCGCTATTGTTTTTGTTAGGGGCCTGTGGCTGGGAGTGGCCGGCTGGCTCCTTAGAATCCACGATACGCAGGATGGTTCCCAGACCAGAAGTGGCACCAGTGCCAAGTTGGGCTGCTTTGATAGTACCAACTGGCTCCTGCAATCTGCCATCCAGAAGCGGGGCAGCTTACTTTTGTTTGCCAGGGAAACGGGCCGAGGTTTGTGTCTGGGGGCCTATGGCTGGGAGTGACCGGCTGGCTCCTGAAAAGCTACGATAGGCAGGATGGTGACCAGACCCATGGTGGCACCAGTGCCAAGTTGGGCTGGTTTGATAGTACCAAGTGGCTCCTGCAATCTGCCATCAAAATTTGGCAGGCGAGTTTTGTTTTCCAGGGAAAAGCGCCGTTGTTTGTGTTTGGGGGCCTGCGGCTGGGAGTGGCCGGCTGGCTAATTAGAATCCACGATACGCAGGATGGTTCCCAGACCAGAGGTGGCACCAGTGCCAAGTCGGGCCAGTTGGATGGTGCAAAGTGGCTCCTGCAATCTGCCATCCAGAAGCGGGTTAGCTTACTTTTGTTTGCCAGGGAAACGGGCCGAGGTTTTTGTCTGGGGGCCTATGGCTGGGAGTGACCGGCTGGCACCTGAAAAGCTACGATAGGCATGATGGTGACCAGACCCATGGTGGCACCAGTGCCAAGTTGGGCTGGTTTGATAGTACCAAGTGGCTCCTGCAATCTGCCGTCATAAATTTGGCAGACGAGTTTTGTTTTCCAGGGAAAAGCGCCGTTGTTTGTGTTTGGGGGCCTGTGGCTGGGAGTGGCCGGCAGGCTCCTTAGAATCCACGATACGCAGGATGGTTCCCAGACCTGAGGTGGCACCAGTGCCAAGTCGGGCTGGTTTGACGGTGCAAAGTGGTTCCTGCAATCTGCCATTCAGAAGCGGGGCAGCTTACTTTTGTTTGCCAGGGAAACGGGCAGAGGTTTGTGTCTGGGGGCCTATGGCTGGGAGTGACCGGCTGGCTCCTGAAAAGCTACGATAGGCAGGATGGTGACCAGACCCATGGTGGCACCAGTGCCAAGTTGGGCTGGTTTGATAGTACCAAGTGGCTCCTGCAATCTGCCATCAAATGTTGGCAGGCGAGATTTGTTTTCCAGGGAAAAGCGCCGTTGTTTGTGTTTGGGGACCTGTGGCTGGGAGTGGCCTGCTGGCTCCTTAGAATCCACGATACGCAGCATGGTTCCCAGACCAGAGGTGGCACCAGTGCCAAGTCGGGCTGGTTTGATAGTACCAAGTGGTTCCTGCAATCTGCCATCCAGAAGCGGGGCAGCTTACTTTTGTTTGCCAGGGTAACGGGCCGAGGTTTGTGTCTGGGGGCCTATGGCTGGGAGTGACCGGCTGGCTCCTGAAAAGCTACGATAGGCAGGATGGTGACCAGACCCATGGTGGCACCAGTGCCAAGTTGGGCTGGTTTGATAGTACCAAGTGGCTCCTGCAATCTGCCATCAAAATTTGGCAGGCGAGTTTTGTTTTCCAGGGAAAAGCGCCGTTGTTTGTGTTTGGGGGCCTGCGGCTGGGAGTGGCCGGCTGGCTCCTTAGAATCCACGATACGCAGGATGGTTCCCAGACCAGAAGTGGCACCAGTGCCAAGTTGGGCTGCTTTGATAGTACCAACTGGCTCCTGCAATCTGCCATCCAGAAGCGGGGCAGCTTACTTTTGTTTGCCAGGGAAACGGGCCGAGGTTTGTGTCTGGGGGCCTATGGCTGGGAGTGACCGGCTGGCTCCTGAAAAGCTACGATAGGCAGGATGGTGACCAGACCCATGGTGGCACCAGTGCCAAGTTGGGCTGGTTTGATAGTACCAAGTGGCTCCTGCAATCTGCCATCAAAATGTTGGCTGACGAATTTAGTTTTCCAGGGAAAAGCGCAGTTGTTTGTGTTTGGGGACCTGTGGCTGGGAGTGGCCTGCTGGCTCCTTAGAATCCACGATACGCAGCATGGTTCCCAGAGCCAAGGTGGCACCAGTGCCAAGTTGGGCTGGTTTGATAGTACCAAGTGGCTCCTGCAATCTGCCATCCAGAAGCGGGGCAGCTTACTTTTGTTTGCCAGGGAAACGGGCCGAGGTTTGTGTCTGGGGGCCTATGGCTGGGAGTGACCGGCTGGCTCCTGGAAAGCTACGATAGGCAGGATGGTGACCAGACCCATGGTGGCACCAGTGCCAAGTTAGGCTGGTTTGATAGTACAAGTGGCTCCTGCAATCTGCCATCAAAATGTTGGCAGGCGAGTTTTGTTTTCCAGGGAAAAGAGCCGTTGTTTGTGTTTGGCGGCCTGTGGCTGGGAATGACTGGATGGCTAATTAGAATCCACGATACGCAGGATGGTTCCCAGACCAGAGGTGGCACCAGTGCCAAGTCGGGCTGGTTTGATAGTACCAAGTGTTTCCTGCAATCTGCCATCCAGAAGCGGGGCAGCTTACATTAGTTTGCCAGGGAAACGGGCCGAGGTTTGTGTCTGGGGGCCTATGGCTGGGAGTGACCTGCTAGGTCCAGAAAATCCACGATAGGCTGGATGGTTCCCAGACCCATGGTGGCACCAGTGCCAAGTTGGGCTGGTTTGATAGTACCAAGTGGCTCCTGCAATCTGCCATCAAAAAGTTGGCAGGCGAGTTTTGTTTTCCAGGGAAAAGCGCCGTTGTTTGTGTTTGGGGGCCTGTGGCTGGGAGTGGCCGGCTGGCTAATTAGAATCCACGATACGCAGGATGGTTCCCAGACCAGAGGTGGCACCAGTGCCAAGTCGGGCTGGTTTGATATTGAAAATGGCTCCTGCAATCTGCCATCCAGAAGCGGGTTAACTTACTTTTGCTTATCAGGGAAACGGGCCGAGGTTTGTGTCTGGGGGCCTATGGCTGGGAGTGACCGGCTGGCTCCTGAAAAGCTACGATAGGCAGGATGGTGACCAGACCCATGGTGGCAGCAGTGCCAAGTCGGGCCGGTTTGATAGTACCAAGTGGCTCCTGCAATCTGCCATCCAGAAGCGGAGCAGCTTACTTTTGTTTGCCAGGGAAACGGGCCGAGGTTTGTGTCTGGGGGACTATGGCTGGGAGTGACCGGCTGGCTCCTGAAAAGCTACGATAGGCAGGATGGTGACGAGACCCATGGTGGCACCAGTGCCAAGTTGGGCTGGTTTGATAGTACCAAGTGGCTCCTGCAATCTGCCATCAAAATGTTGGCATGCGAGTTTTGTTTTCCCGGGAAAAGCGCCCTTGTTTGTGTTTGGGCGCCTGTGGTTGGGAGTGGCCGGCTGGCTCCTTAGAATCCACGATACGCAGGATGGTTCCCAGACCAGAGGTGGCACCAGTGCCAAGTCGGGCTGGTTTGATAGTACCAACTGCGTCCTGCAATTTGCCATCCAGAAGCGGGGCAGCTTACTTTTGTTTCCCAGGGAAACGGGCCGAGGTTTGTGTCTGGGGGCCTATGGCTGGGAGTGACCGGCTGGCTCCTGAAAAGCTACGATAGGCAGGATGGTGACCAGACCCATGGTGGCAGCAGTGCCAAGTTGGGCTGGTTTGATAGTACCAAGTGGCTCCTGCAATCTGCCATCAAAATGTTGGCTTGCGAGTTTTGTTTTCAAGGGAAAAGCGCCGTTGTTTGTGTTTGGGGACCTGTGGCTGGGAGTGGCCGGCTGGCTCCTTAGAATCCACGATACGCAGCATGGTTCCCAGAGCCAAGGTGGCACCAGTGCCAAGTTGGGCTGGTTTGATAGTACCAAGTGGCTCCTGCAATCTGCCATCCAGAAGCGGGGCAGCTTACTTTTGTTTGCCAGGGTAACGGGCCGAGGTTTGTGTCTGGGGGCCTATGGCTGGGAGTGACCGGCTGGCTCCTGGAAAGCTACGATAGGCAGGATGGTGACCAGACCCATGGTGGCACCAGTGCCAAGTTGGGCTGGTTTGATAGTACAAGTGGCTCCTGCAATCTGCCATCAAAATTTGGCAGGCGAGTTTTGTTTTCCAGGGAAAAGCGCCGTTGTTTGTGTTTGGGGGCCTGTGGCTGGCAGTGGCTGGCTGGCTGCTTAGAATCCACAATACGCAGTATGGTTCCCAGACCAGAGGTTGCACCAGTGACAAGTCGGGCCAGTTTGATGGTGCAAAGTGGCTCCTGCAATCTGCCATCCAGAAGCGGGGTAGCTTACTTTTGTTTGCCAGGGAAACGGGCCGAGGTTTGTGTCTGGGCGCCTATGGCTGGGAGTGACCGGCTGGCTCCTGAAAAGCTACGATAGGCAGGATGGTGACCAGACCCATGGTGGCACCAGTGCCAAGTTGGGCTGGTTTGATAGTACTAAGTGGCTCCTGCAATCTGCCATCAAATAGTTGGCAGGCGAATTTTATTTTCCAGGGAATAGCGCTATTGTTTTTGTTTGGGGGCCGATGGCTGGGAGGGGCCGGCTGGCTCCTTAGAATCCACGATACGCAGGATGGTTCCCAGACCAGAAGTGGCACCAGTGCCAAGTTGGGCTGCTTTGATAGTACCAAGTGGCTCCTGCAATCTGCCATCCAGAAGCGGGGCAGCTTACTTTTGTTTGCCAGGGAAACGGGCCGAGGTTTGTGTCTGGGGGCCTATGGCTGGGAGTGACCGGCTGGCTCCTGAAAAGCTACGATAGGCAGGATGGTGACCAGACCCATGGTGGCACCAGTGCCAAGTTGGGCTGGTTTGATAGTACCAAGTGGCTCCTGCAATCTGCCATCAAATGTTGGCAGGCGAGATTTGTTTTCCAGGGAAAAGCGCCGTTGTTTGTGTTTGGGGACCTGTGGCTGGGAGTGGCCTGCTGGCTCCTTAGAATCCACGATACGCAGCATGGTTCCCAGACCCAAGGTGGCACCAGTGCCAAGTCGGGCTGGTTTGATAGTACCAAGTGGTTCCTGCAATCTGCCATCCAGAAGCGGGGCAGTTTACTTTTGTTTGCCAGGGTAAAGAGGCCGAGGTTTGTGTCTGGGGGCCTATGGCTGGGAGTGACCGGCTGGCTCCTGAAAAGCTACGATAGGCAGGATGGTGACCAGACACATGGTGGCACCAGCGCCAAGTTGGGCTGGTTTGATAGTACCAAGTGGCTCCTGCAATCTGCCATCAAAATTTGGCAGGCGAGTTTTGTTTTCCAGGGAAAAGCGCCGTTGTTTGTGTTTGGGGGCCTGCGGCTGGGAGTGGCCGGCTGGCTAATTAGAATCCACGATACGCAGGATGGTTCCCAGACCAGAGGTGGCACCAGTGCCAAGTCGGGCCAGTTGGATGCTGCAAAGTGGCTCCTGCAATCTGCCATCCAGAAGCGGGGCAGCTTACTTTTGTTTGCCAGGGAAACGGGCCGAGGGTTTTGTCTGGGGGCCTATGGCTGGGAGTGACCGGCTGGCACCTGAAAAGCTACGATAGGCATGATGGTGACCAGACCCATGGTGGCACCAGTGCCAAGTTGGGCTGGTTTGATAGTACCAAGTGGCTCCTGCAATCTGCCATCATAAATTTGGCAGACGTGTTTTTTTTTCCAGGGAAAAGCGCCGTTGTTTGTGTTTGGGGGCCTGTGGCTGGGAGTGGCCGGCAGGCTCCTTAGAATCCACGATACGCAGGATGGTTCCCAGACCTGAGGTGGCACCAGTGCCAAGTCGGGCCACTTGGATGGTGCAAAGTGGCTCCTGCAATCTGCCATCCAGAAGCGGGGTAGCTTACTTTTGTTTGCCCGGGAAACGGGCCGAGGTTTGTGTCTGGGGGCCTATGGCTGGGAGTGACCGGCTGGCTCCTGAAAAGCTACGATAGGCAGGATGGTGACCAGACCCATGGTGGCACCAGTGCCAAGTTGGGCTGGTTTGATAGTACTAAGTGGCTCCTGCAATCTGCCATCAAATAGTTGGCAGGCGAGTTTTGTTTTCCAGGGAAAAGCGCTATTGTTTTTGTTAGGGGCCTGTGGCTGGGAGTGGCCGGCTGGCTCCTTAGAATCCACGATACGCAGGATGGTTCCCAGACCAGAAGTGGCACCAGTGCCAAGTTGGGCTGGTTTGATAGTACCAAGTGGCTCCTGCAATCTGCCATCAAAATTTGGCTGGCGAGTTTTGTTTTCCAGGGAAAAGCGCCGTTGTTTGTGTTTGGGGGCCTGTGGCTGGGAGTGGCCGCCTGGCTCCTTAGAATCCACGATACGCAGGATGGTTCCCAGACCAGAGGTGGCACCAGTGCCAAGTCGGGCCAGTTGGATGGTGCAAAGTGGCTCCTGCAATCTGCCATCCAGAAGCGGGGCAGCTTACTTTTGTTTGCCAGGGAAACGGGCCGAGGGTTTTGTCTGGGGGCCTATGGCTGGGAGTGACCGGCTGGCACCTGAAAAGCTACGATAGGCATGATGGTGACCAGACCCATGGTGGCACCAGTGCCAAGTTGGGCTGGTTTGATAGTACCAAGTGGCTCCTGCAATCTGCCGTCATAAATTTGGCAGACGTGTTTTGTTTTCCAGGGAAAAGCGCCGTTGTTTGTGTTTGGGGGCCTGTGGCTGGGAGTGGCCGGCAGGCTCCTTAGAATCCACGATACGCAGGATGGTTCCCAGACCTGAGGTGACACCAGTGCCAAGTCGGGCTGGTTTGACGGTGCAAAGTGGTTCCTGCAATCTGCCATTCAGAAGGGGGGCAGCTTACTTTTGTTTGCCAGGGAAACGGGCCGAGGTTTTTGTCTGGGGGCCTATGGCTGGGAGTGACCGGCTGGCTCCTGAAAAGTTACGATAGGCAGGATGGTGACCAGACCCATGGTGGCACCAGTGCCAAGTTGGGCTGGTTTGATAGTACCAAGTGGCTCCTGCAATCTGCCATCAAAAAGTTGGCAGGCGAGTTTTGTTTTCCAGGGAAAAGCGCCGTTGTTTGTGTTTGGGGGCCTGTGGCTGGGAGTGGCCGCCTGGCTCCTTAGAATCCACGATACGCAGGATGGTTCCCAGACCAGAGGTGGCACCAGTGCCAAGTCGGGCCAGTTGGATGGTGCAAAGTGGCTCCTGCAATCTGCCATCCAGAAGCGGGGTAGCTTACTTTTGTTTGCCCGGGAAACGGGCCGAGGTTTGTGTCTGGGGGCCTATGGCTGGGAGTGACCGGCTGGCTCCTGAAAAGCTACGATAGGCAGGATGGTGACCAGACCCATGGTGGCACCAGTGCCAAGTTGGGCTGGTTTGATAGTACTAAGTGGCTCCTGCAATCTGCCATCAAATAGTTGGCAGGCGAGTTTTGTTTTCCAGGGAAAAGCGCTATTGTTTTTGTTAGGGGCCTGTGGCTGGGAGTGGCCGGCTGGCTCCTTAGAATCCACGATACGCAGGATGGTTCCCAGACGAGAAGTGGCACCAGTGCCAAGTTGGGCTGCTTTGATAGTACCAAGTGGCTCCTGCAATCTGCCATCCAGAAGCGGGGCAGCTTACTTTTGTTTGCCAGGGAAACGGGCCGAGGTTTGTGTCTGGGGGCCTATGGCTGGGAGTGACCGGCTGGCTCCTGAAAAGCTACGATAGGCAGGATGGTGACCAGACCCATGGTGGCACCAGTGCCAAGTTGGGCTGGTTTGATAGTACTAAGTGGCTCCTGCAATCTGCCATCAAAATGTTGGCTGACGCATTTTGTTTTCCAGGGAAAAGCGCAGTTGTTTGTGTTTGGGGACCTGTGGCTGGGAGTGGCCTGCTGGCTCCTTAGAATCCACGATACGCAGCATGGTTCCCAGAGCCAAGGTGGCACCAGTGCCAAGTTGGGCTGCTTTGATAGTACCAAGTGGCTCCTGCAATCTGCCATCCAGAAGCGGGGCAGCTTACTTTTGTTTGCCAGGGAAACGGGCCGAGGTTTGTGTCTGGGGGCCTATGGCTGGGAGTGACCGGCTGGCTCCTGGAAAGCTACGATAGGCAGGATGGTGACCAGACAGATGGTGGCACCAGTGCCAAGTTGGGCTGGTTTGATAGTACAAGTGGCTCCTGCAATCTGCCATCAAAATTTGGCAGGGGAGTTTTGTTTTCCAGGGAAAAGCGCCATTGTTTGTGTTTGGGGGCCTGTGTCTGGGAGTGGCCGGCTGGCTCCTTAGAATCCACGATACGCAGGATGGTTCCCAGACCAGAGGTGGCACCAGTGACAAGTCGGGCCAGTTTGATGGTGCAAAGTGGCTCCTGCAATCTGCCATCCATAAGCGGGGTAGCTTACTTTTGTTTGCCAGGGAAAGGGGCCGAGGTTTTTGTCTGGGGGCCTATGGCTGGGAGTGACCGGCTGGCTCCTGAAAAGCTATGATAGGCAGGATGGTGACCAGACCCATGGTGGCAGCAGTGCCAAGTCGGGCTGGTTTGATAGTACCAAGTGGCTCCTGCAATCTGCTATCAAATATTTGGCAGGCGAGTTTTGTTTTCCAGGGAAAAGCGCCATTGTTTGTGTTAGGGGGCCTGTGGCTGGGAGTGGCCGGCTGGCTAATAAGAATCCACGATACGCAGGATGGTTCCCAGACCAGAGGTGGTACCAGTAACAAGTCGATCCAGTTTGATGGTGCAAAGTGGCTCCTGCAATCTGCCATCTAGAAGCGGGGCAGCTTACTTTTGTTTGCCAGGGAAACGGGCCGACGTTTGTGTCTGGGGTCCTATGGCTGGGAGTGTCCGGCTGGCTCCTGAAAAGCTACGATAGGCAGGATGGTGACCAGACCCATGGTGGCACCAGTGCCAAGTTAGGCTGGTTTGATAGTACCACGTGGCTCCTACAATCTGCCATCAAAATGTTGGCAGGCGAGTTTTGTTTTCCAGGGAAAAGAGCCGTTGATTGTGTTTGGGTGCCTGTGGCTGGGAGTGCCTGGATGGCTAATTAGAAGCCACGATACGCAGGATGGTTCCCAGACCAGAGGTGGCACCAGTGCCAAGTCGGGCTGGTTTGATAGTACCAAGTGGTTCCTGCAATCTGCCATCCAGAAGCGGGGTAGCTTACTTTTGCTTGCCAGGGAAACGGGCCGAGGTTTGTGTCTGGGGGCCTATGGCTGGGAGTGACCTGCTAGGTCCAGAAAATCCACCATAGGCAGGATGGTTCCCAGACCCATGGTGGCAGCAGTGCCATCTTGGGCTGGTTTGATAGTACTAAGTGGCTCCTGCAATCTGCCATCAAAAAGTTGGCGGGCGAGTTTTGTTTTCCAGGGAAAAGTGCCGTTGTTTGTGTTTGGGGGCCTGTGGCTGGGAGTGGCCGCCTGGCTCCTTAGAATCCACGATACGCAGGATGGTTCCCAGACCAGAGGTGGCACCAGTGCCAAGTCGGGCTGGTTTGATAGTACGAAGTGCGTCCTGCAATCTGCCATCCAGAAGCGGGGCAGCTTGCTTTTGTTTGCCAGGGAAACGGGCCGAGGTTTTTTCTGGGGGCCTATGGCTGGGAGTGACCGGCTGGCTCCTGAAAAGCTACGATAGGCAGGATGGTGACCAGACCCATGGTGGCACCAGTGCCAAGTTGGGCTGATTTGATAGTACCAAGTGGCTCCTGCAATCTGCCATCAAATGTTGGCAGACGAGTTTTGTTTTCCAGGGAAAAGCGCCGTTGTTTGTGTTTGGGGGCCTGTGGCTGGGAGTGGCCGGCAGGTGTCTTAGAATCTACGTTACGCAGGATGGTTCCCAGAGCCAAGGTGGCACCAGCGCCAAGTCGGGCTGGTTTGATAGTACTAAATAGCTCCTGCAATCTGCCATCCAGAAGCGGGGCAGCTTACTTTTGTTTGCCAGGGAAACGGGCCGAGGTTTGTGTGTGGGGGTCCATGGCTGGGAGTGACCGGCTGGCTCCTGGAAAGCTGCGATAGGCAGGATGGTGACCAGACCCATGGTGGCACCAGTGCCAAGTTGGGCTGGTTTGATAGTACTAAGTGGCTCCTGCAATCTGCCATCAAATAGTTGGCAGGCGAATTTTATTTTCCAGGGAATAGCGCTATTGTTTTTGTTTGGGGGCCGGTGGCTGGGAGGGGCCGGCTGGCTCCTTAGAATCCACGATACGCAGGATGGTTCCCAGACCAGAAGTGGCACCAGTGCCAAGTTGGGCTGCTTTGATAGTACCAAGTGGCTCCTGCAATCTGCCATCCAGAAGCGGGGCAGCTTACTTTTGTTTGCCAGGGAAACGGGCCGAGGTTTGTGTCTGGGGGCCTATGGCTGGGAGTGACCGGCTGGCTCCTGAAAAGCTACGATAGGCAGGATGGTGACCAGACCCATGGTGGCACCAGTGCCAAGTTGGGCTGGTTTGATAGTACCAAGTGGCTCCTGCAATCTGCCATCAAATGTTGGCAGGCGAGATTTGTTTTCCAGGGAAAAGCGCCGTTGTTTGTGTTTGGGGACCTGTGGCTGGGAGTGGCCTGCTGGCTCCTTAGAATCCACGATACGCAGCATGGTTCCCAGACCCAAGGTGGCACCAGTGCCAAGTCGGGCTGGTTTGATAGTACCAAGTGGTTCCTGCAATCTGCCATCCAGAAGCGGGGCAGTTTACTTTTGTTTGCCAGGGTAAAGAGGCCGAGGTTTGTGTCTGGGGGCCTATGGCTGGGAGTGACCGGCTGGCTCCTGAAAAGCTACGATAGGCATGATGGTGACCAGACCCATGGTGGCACCAGTGCCAAGTTGGGCTGGTTTGATAGTACCAAGTGGCTCCTGCAATCTGCCATCATAAATTTGGCAGACGTGTTTTTTTTTCCAGGGAAAAGCGCCGTTGTTTGTGTTTGGGGGCCTGTGGCTGGGAGTGGCCGGCAGGCTCCTTAGAATCCACGATACGCAGGATGGTTCCCAGACCTGAGGTGGCACCAGTGCCAAGTCGGGCCACTTGGATGGTGCAAAGTGGCTCCTGCAATCTGCCATCCAGAAGCGGGGTAGCTTACTTTTGTTTGCCCGGGAAACGGGCCGAGGTTTGTGTCTGGGGGCCTATGGCTGGGAGTGACCGGCTGGCTCCTGAAAAGCTACGATAGGCAGGATGGTGACCAGACCCATGGTGGCACCAGTGCCAAGTTGGGCTGGTTTGATAGTACTAAGTGGCTCCTGCAATCTGCCATCAAATAGTTGGCAGGCGAGTTTTGTTTTCCAGGGAAAAGCGCTATTGTTTTTGTTAGGGGCCTGTGGCTGGGAGTGGCCGGCTGGCTCCTTAGAATCCACGATACGCAGGATGGTTCCCAGACCAGAAGTGGCACCAGTGCCAAGTTGGGCTGGTTTGATAGTACCAAGTGGCTCCTGCAATCTGCCATCAAAATTTGGCTGGCGAGTTTTGTTTTCCAGGGAAAAGCGCCGTTGTTTGTGTTTGGGGGCCTGCGGCTGGGAGTGGCCGGCTGGCTAATTAGAATCCACGATACGCAGGATGGTTCCCAGACCAGAGGTGGCACCAGTGCCAAGTCGGGCCAGTTGGATGGTGCAAAGTGGCTCCTGCAATCTGCCATCCAGAAGCGGGGCAGCTTACTTTTGTTTGCCAGGGAAACGGGCCGAGGGTTTTGTCTGGGGGCCTATGGCTGGGAGTGACCGGCTGGCACCTGAAAAGCTACGATAGGCATGATGGTGACCAGACCCATGGTGGCACCAGTGCCAAGTTGGGCTGGTTTGATAGTACCAAGTGGCTCCTGCAATCTGCCGTCATAAATTTGGCAGACGTGTTTTGTTTTCCAGGGAAAAGCGCCGTTGTTTGTGTTTGGGGGCCTGTGGCTGGGAGTGGCCGGCAGGCTCCTTAGAATCCACGATACGCAGGATGGTTCCCAGACCTGAGGTGACACCAGTGCCAAGTCGGGCTGGTTTGACGGTGCAAAGTGGTTCCTGCAATCTGCCATTCAGAAGGGGGGCAGCTTACTTTTGTTTGCCAGGGAAACGGGCCGAGGTTTTTGTCTGGGGGCCTATGGCTGGGAGTGACCGGCTGGCTCCTGAAAAGTTACGATAGGCAGGATGGTGACCAGACCCATGGTGGCACCAGTGCCAAGTTGGGCTGGTTTGATAGTACCAAGTGGCTCCTGCAATCTGCCATCAAAATTTGGCAGGCGAGTTTTGTTTTCCAGGGAAAAGCGCCGTTGTTTGTGTTTGGGGGCCTGTGGCTGGGAGTGGCCGCCTGGCTCCTTAGAATCCACGATACGCAGGATGGTTCCCAGACCAGAGGTGGCACCAGTGCCAAGTCGGGCCAGTTGGATGGTGCAAAGTGGCTCCTGCAATCTGCCATCCAGAAGCGGGGTAGCTTACTTTTGTTTGCCCGGGAAACGGGCCGAGGTTTGTGTCTGGGGGCCTATGGCTGGGAGTGACCGGCTGGCTCCTGAAAAGCTACGATAGGCAGGATGGTGACCAGACCCATGGTGGCACCAGTGCCAAGTTGGGCTGGTTTGATAGTACTAAGTGGCTCCTGCAATCTGCCATCAAATAGTTGGCAGGCGAGTTTTGTTTTCCAGGGAAAAGCGCTATTGTTTTTGTTAGGGGCCTGTGGCTGGGAGTGGCCGGCTGGCTCCTTAGAATCCACGATACGCAGGATGGTTCCCAGACGAGAAGTGGCACCAGTGCCAAGTTGGGCTGCTTTGATAGTACCAAGTGGCTCCTGCAATCTGCCATCCAGAAGCGGGGCAGCTTACTTTTGTTTGCCAGGGAAACGGGCCGAGGTTTGTGTCTGGGGGCCTATGGCTGGGAGTGACCGGCTGGCTCCTGAAAAGCTACGATAGGCAGGATGGTGACCAGACCCATGGTGGCACCAGTGCCAAGTTGGGCTGGTTTGATAGTACTAAGTGGCTCCTGCAATCTGCCATCAAAATGTTGGCTGACGCATTTTGTTTTCCAGGGAAAAGCGCAGTTGTTTGTGTTTGGGGACCTGTGGCTGGGAGTGGCCTGCTGGCTCCTTAGAATCCACGATACGCAGCATGGTTCCCAGAGCCAAGGTGGCACCAGTGCCAAGTTGGGCTGCTTTGATAGTACCAAGTGGCTCCTGCAATCTGCCATCCAGAAGCGGGGCAGCTTACTTTTGTTTGCCAGGGAAACGGGCCGAGGTTTGTGTCTGGGGGCCTATGGCTGGGAGTGACCGGCTGGCTCCTGGAAAGCTACGATAGGCAGGATGGTGACCAGACAGATGGTGGCACCAGTGCCAAGTTGGGCTGGTTTGATAGTACAAGTGGCTCCTGCAATCTGCCATCAAAATTTGGCAGGGGAGTTTTGTTTTCCAGGGAAAAGCGCCATTGTTTGTGTTTGGGGGCCTGTGTCTGGGAGTGGCCGGCTGGCTCCTTAGAATCCACGATACGCAGGATGGTTCCCAGACCAGAGGTGGCACCAGTGACAAGTCGGGCCAGTTTGATGGTGCAAAGTGGCTCCTGCAATCTGCCATCCATAAGCGGGGTAGCTTACTTTTGTTTGCCAGGGAAAGGGGCCGAGGTTTTTGTCTGGGGGCCTATGGCTGGGAGTGACCGGCTGGCTCCTGAAAAGCTATGATAGGCAGGATGGTGACCAGACCCATGGTGGCAGCAGTGCCAAGTCGGGCTGGTTTGATAGTACCAAGTGGCTCCTGCAATCTGCTATCAAATATTTGGCAGGCGAGTTTTGTTTTCCAGGGAAAAGCGCCATTGTTTGTGTTAGGGGGCCTGTGGCTGGGAGTGGCCGGCTGGCTAATAAGAATCCACGATACGCAGGATGGTTCCCAGACCAGAGGTGGTACCAGTAACAAGTCGATCCAGTTTGATGGTGCAAAGTGGCTCCTGCAATCTGCCATCTAGAAGCGGGGCAGCTTACTTTTGTTTGCCAGGGAAACGGGCCGACGTTTGTGTCTGGGGTCCTATGGCTGGGAGTGTCCGGCTGGCTCCTGAAAAGCTACGATAGGCAGGATGGTGACCAGACCCATGGTGGCACCAGTGCCAAGTTAGGCTGGTTTGATAGTACCACGTGGCTCCTACAATCTGCCATCAAAATGTTGGCAGGCGAGTTTTGTTTTCCAGGGAAAAGAGCCGTTGATTGTGTTTGGGTGCCTGTGGCTGGGAGTGCCTGGATGGCTAATTAGAAGCCACGATACGCAGGATGGTTCCCAGACCAGAGGTGGCACCAGTGCCAAGTCGGGCTGGTTTGATAGTACCAAGTGGTTCCTGCAATCTGCCATCCAGAAGCGGGGTAGCTTACTTTTGCTTGCCAGGGAAACGGGCCGAGGTTTGTGTCTGGGGGCCTATGGCTGGGAGTGACCTGCTAGGTCCAGAAAATCCACCATAGGCAGGATGGTTCCCAGACCCATGGTGGCAGCAGTGCCATCTTGGGCTGGTTTGATAGTACTAAGTGGCTCCTGCAATCTGCCATCAAAAAGTTGGCGGGCGAGTTTTGTTTTCCAGGGAAAAGTGCCGTTGTTTGTGTTTGGGGGCCTGTGGCTGGGAGTGGCCGGCTGGCTCCTTAGAATCCACGATACGCAGGATGGTTCCCAGACCAGAGGTGGCACCAGTGCCAAGTCGGGCTGGTTTGATAGTACGAAGTGCGTCCTGCAATCTGCCATCCAGAAGCGGGGCAGCTTGCTTTTGTTTGCCAGGGAAACGGGCCGAGGTTTTTTCTGGGGGCCTATGGCTGGGAGTGACCGGCTGGCTCCTGAAAAGCTACGATAGGCAGGATGGTGACCAGACCCATGGTGGCACCAGTGCCAAGTTGGGCTGATTTGATAGTACCAAGTGGCTCCTGCAATCTGCCATCAAATGTTGGCAGACGAGTTTTGTTTTCCAGGGAAAAGCGCCGTTGTTTGTGTTTGGGGGCCTGTGGCTGGGAGTGGCCGGCAGGTGTCTTAGAATCTACGTTACGCAGGATGGTTCCCAGAGCCAAGGTGGCACCAGCGCCAAGTCGGGCTGGTTTGATAGTACTAAATAGCTCCTGCAATCTGCCATCCAGAAGCGGGGCAGCTTACTTTTGTTTGCCAGGGAAACGGGCCGAGGTTTGTGTGTGGGGGTCCATGGCTGGGAGTGACCGGCTGGCTCCTGGAAAGCTGCGATAGGCAGGATGGTGACCAGACCCATGGTGGCACCAGTGCCAAGTTGGGCTGGTTTGATAGTACCAAGTGGCTCCTGCAATCTGCCATCAAAAAGTTGGCAGGCGAGTTTTGTTTTCCAGGGAAAAGCGCCGTTGTTTGTGTTTGGGGGCCTGTGGCTGGGAGTGGCCGCCTGGCTAATTAGAATCCACGATACGCAGGATGGTTCCCAGACCAGAGGTGGCACCAGTGCCAAGTCGGGCTGGTTTGATATTAAAAAGTGCTTCCCGCAATCTGCCATCCAGAAGCGGGGCAGCTTCCTTTTGTTTGCCAGGGAAACGGGCCGAGGTTTGTGTCTGGGGGCCTATGGCTGGGAGTGACCGGCTGGCTCCTGAAAAGCTACGATAGGCAGGATGGTGACCAGACCCATGGTGGCACCAGTGCCAAGTTGGGCTGGTTTGATAGTACCAAGTGGCTCCTGCAATCTGCCATCAAAAAGTTGGCAGGCGAGTTTTGTTTTCCAGGGAAAAGCACTGTTGTTTGTGTTTGGGGGCCTGTGGCTGGGAGTGGCCGGCTGGCTAATTAGAATCCACGATACGCAGGATGGTTCCCAGACCAGAGGTGGCACCAGTGCCAAGTCGGGCTGGTTTGATATTGAAAAGTGGCTCCTGCAATCTGCGATCCAGAAGCGGGGTAGCTTACTTTTGTTTGCCAGGGAAACGGGCCGAGGTTTGTGTCTGGGGGCCTATGGCTGGGAGTGACCGGCTGGCTCCTGAAAAGCTACGATAGGCAGGATGGTGACCAGACCCATGGTGGCACCAGTGCCAAGTTGGGCTGGTTTGATAGTACCAAGTGTCTCCTGCAATCTGCCATCAAAATGTTGGCAGGCGAGTTTTGTTTTCCCGGGAAAAGCGCCCTTGTTTGTGTTTGGGGGCCTGTGGGTGGGAGTGGCCGGCTGGCTCCTTAGAATCCACGATATGCAGCATGGTTCCCAGACCAGAGGTGGCACCAGTGCCAAGTCGGGCTGGTTTGATAGTACCAAGTGGCTCCTGCAGTCTGCCATCCAGAAGCGGGGTAGCTTACTTTTGTTTGCCAGGGAAACGGGCCGAGGTTTGTGTCTGGGGGCCTATGGCTGGGAGTGACCTGCTAGGTCCAGAAAATCCACGATAGGCAGGATGGTTCCCAGACCCATGGTGGCACCAGTGCCAACTTGGGCTGGTTTGATAGTACCAAGTGGCTCCTGCAATCTGCCATCAAAAAGTTGGCAGGCGAGTTTTGTTTTCCAGGGAAAAGCGCCGTTGTTTGTGTTTGGGGGCCTGTGGCTGGGAGTGGCCGGCTGGCTAATTAGAATCCACGATACGCAGGATGGTTCCCAGACCAGAGGTGGCACCAGTGCCAAGTCGGGCTGGTTTGATATTGAAATGTGGCTCCTGCAATCTGCCATCAAGAAGTGGGGCAGCTTACTTTTGTTTGCCAGGGAAACGGGCCGAGGTTTGTGTCTGGGGGCGTATGGCTAGGAGTGACCGGCTAGGTCCAGAAAAGCTACGATAGGCAGGATGGTTCCCAGAGACAAGGTGGCTTCAGTGCCAAGTTGGGCTGGTATGATAGTACCAAGTGGCACCTGCAATCTGCCATCAAAAAGTTGGCAGGCGAGTTTTGTTTTCCAGGGAAAAGCGCCATTGTTTGTGTTTGGAGGCGGGTGGCTGGGAGCGGCCGGCTGGCTCCTTAGAATCCACGATACGCAGGATGGTTCCCAGACAAGAGGTGCCACCTGTGCCAAGTTGGGCTGGTTTGATAGTACCAAGTGCTTCCCGCGATCTGCCATCCAGAAGCGGGGCAGCTTACTTTTGTTTGCCAGGGAAACGGGCTGAGGTTTGTGTCTGGGGTCCTATGGCTGGGAGTGACAGGCTGGCTCCTGAAAAGCTACGATAGGCAGGATGGTGACCAGACCCATGGTGGCACCAGTGCCAAGTTGGGCTGGTTTGATAGTACCAAGTGGCTCCTGCAATCTGCAATCAAAGAGTTGGCAGGCGTGTTTTGTTTTCCAGGGAAAAGCGCCGTTGTTTGTGTTTGGGGACCTGTGGGTGGGAGTGGCCGGCTGGCTCCTTAGAACCCACGATACGCGGCATGGTTCCCAGACCAGAGGTGGCACCAGTGCCAAGTTGGGCTGATTTGATAGTACCAAGTGCGTCCTGCAATCTGCCATCCAGAAGCGCGTTAGCTTACTTTTGTTTGCCAGGGAAACGGGCCGAGGTTTGTGTCTGGGGGCCTATGGCTGCGAGTGACCGGCTGGCTCCTGAAAAGCTATGATAGGCAGGATGGTGACCAGACCCATGGTGGCACCAGTGCCAAGTTAGGCTGGTTAGATAGTACCACGTGCCTCCTACAATCTGCCATCAAAATGTTGGCAGGCGAGTTTTGTTTTCCAGGGAAAATAGCCGTTGTTTATGTTTGGCGGCCTGTGACTGGGAGTGACTGGATGGCTAATTAGAATCCACAATACGCAGGATGGTTCCCAGACCAGAGGTGGCACCAGTGCCAAGTCGGGCTGGTTTGATAGTACCAAGTGGTTCCTGCAATCTGCCATCCAGAAGCGGGGCAGCTTACTTTAGTTTGCCAGGGAAACGGGCCGAGGTTTGTGTCTGGGGGCCTATGGCTGGGAGTGACCTGCTAAGTCCAGAAAATCCACGATAGGCAGGATGGTTCCCAGACCCATGGTGGCACCAGTGCCAGGTTGGGCTGGTTTGATAGTACCAAGTGGCTCCTGCAATCTGCCATCCAAAAGTTGGCAGGCGAGTTTTGTTTTCCAGGGAAAAGCGCCGTTGTTTGTGTTTGGGGGCCTGTGGCTGGGAGTGGCCAGCTGGCTAATTAGAATCCACGATACGCAGGATGGTTCCCAGACCAGAGGTGGCACCAGTGCCAAGTCAGGCTGGTTTGATAGTACCAAGTGGCTCCTGCAATCTGCCATCCAGAAGCGGGGCAGCTTACTTTTGTTTGCCAGGGAAACGGGCCGAGGTTTGTGTCTGGGGGTCCATGGCTGGGAGTGACCGGCTGGCTCCTGAAAAGCTACGATAGGCAGGATGGTGACCAGACCCATGGTGGCACCAGTGCCAAGTTGGGCTGGTTTGATAGTACCAAGTGGCTCCTGCAATCTGCAATCAAAATGTTGGCAGGCGAGTTTTGTTTTCCAGGGAAAAGCGCCGTTGTTTGTGTTTGGGGGCCTGTGGCTGGGAGTGGCCGGCTGGCTAATTAGAATCCACGATACGCAGGATGGTTCCCAGACCTGAGGTGGCACCAGTGCCAAGTCGGGCTGGTTTGATATTAAAAAGTGCTTCCCGCAATCTGCCATCCAGAAGCGGGGCATCTTAATTTTGTTTGCCACGATAACGGGCCGAGGTTTGTGTCTGGGGGCCTATGGCTGGGAGTGACCGGCTGGCTCCTGAAAAGGTACGATAGGCAGGATGGTGACCAGACCCATGGTGGCACCAGTGCCAAGTTGGGCTGGTTTGATAGTACCAAGTGGCTCCTGCAATCTGCCATCAAAAAGTTGGCAGGCGAGTTTTGTTTTCCAGGGAAAAGCGCCGTTGTTTGTGTTTGGAGGCCTGTGGCTGGGTGTGGCCGGCTGGCTCCTTTGAACCCAGGATACGCAGGATGGTTCCCAGACCCAAGGTGGCACCAGTGCCAAGTCAGGCTGGTTTGATAGCACAAAGTGCGTCCTGCACTCTGCCATCCAGAAGAGGGGCAGCTTACTTTTGTTTGCCAGGGAAAAGGGCCGAGGTTTGTGTCTGGGGGCCTATGGCTGGGAGTGACCGGCTGGCTCCTGAAAAGTTACGATAGGCAGGATGGTGACCAGACCCATGGTGGCACCAGTGCCAAGTTGGGCTGGTTTGATAGTACCAAGTGGCTCCTGCAATCTGCCAACAAAAAGTTGGCAGGCGAGTTTTGTTTTCCAGGGAAAAGCGCCGTTGTTTGTGTTTGGGGGCCTGTGTCTGGGAGTGGCCGGCTGGCTCCTTAGAATCCACGATACGCAGGATGCTTCCCAGAGCCAAGGTGGCACCTGTGCCAAGTTGGGCTGGTTTGATAGTACCAAGTGGCTCCTGCCATTTGCCATCCAGAAGTGGGCAGCTGAGTTTTTTTTGCCTGTGAAACGGGCCTTTGTTTTTGATTGGGCTCTGTGGCCGAGAGTGGTCGGCTGGCTCCTGACAATCCACAATACGCAGGATGGTTCCCAGACCCAAGGTGACACCAGTTCCAAGTCGGGCTGGTTTGATAGTACGAAGTGGCTCCTGCAATCTGCCATCCAGAAGCTGGGCAGCTGAGTTATGTTTGCCAGAGTAAAGGGCCGTGGATTGTGTTTGGGGGCATATGGCTGGGAGTGGCCAGCCTGCTCCTTGAAATGCACGATACGCAGGATGGTGACAAGACCCAAGGTGGCACCATTGCCAAGTCGGGCTGGTTTTGTAGTACCAAGTACGTCCTGCAATTTGCCATCCAGAAGAGGGGCAGTTGAGTTTTGTTTACCAGAGAAAAGGGCTGTGGTTTGTGTTTGGGAACATATGGCTGAGAGTGACCGGCTGGCCCCTGAAAATCCACGATAGGCAGGATGGCTACCAGAGCAGAGGTGGCACCAGTGCCAAGTCCGGCTGGTTTGATCGTGCAAAGTGGCTCCTGGAATCTGCCATGCAGACGCGGGGCAGCGGATTTTTATTTGCACGAGAAAAGGTCCGTGGTTTGTTTTTGGGGGTATATGGCTGGGAGTGGCCGGCTGGCTCCTTAAAAAGCTCGATACGGAGGATGGCTCCCAGACCCAAGGTGGCATCAGTGCCAAGTCGGGCTGTTTTTTTAGTACCAAGTGCGTCCTGCACTTTGCCATCCAGAAGAGGGGAAGTTTAGTTTTGTTTGCCAGAGAAAAGAGCCGTGGTTTGTGTTTGGGGGCATATGGCTGAGAGTGGCCGGATGGCCCCTGAACATCCACGATACGCAGGATGGTTCCCAGAGCCACGGTGGCACCAGTGGCAAGTCGGGCTGGTTTGATAGTACCAAGTGCGCCCTGCAATCTGCCATCCAGAAGCGGGGCAGCTTACTTTTGTTTGCCAGGGAAACGGGCCGAGGTTTGTGTCTGGGGGCCTATGGCTGGGAGTGGCCGGCTAGTTCCTGAAAAGCTACGATAGGCAGGATGGTGACCAGGCCCATGGTGGCACCAGTGCCAAGTTGGGCTGGTTTGATAGTACCAAGTGGCTCCTGCAATCTGCCATCAAAAATTTGGCAGGCGAGTTTTGATTTCCAGGGAAAAGCGCCGTTGATTGTGTTTGGGGGCCTGTGGCTGGGAGTGGCCAGCTGGCTCCTTAGAATCCACGATACGCAGGATGGTTCCCAGACAAGAGGTGCCACCTGTGCCAAGTCGGGTTGGTTTGATGGTGCAAAGTGGCTCCTGCAATCTGCCATCCAGAAGCGGGGTAGCTTATTTTGTTTGCCAGGGAAACGGGCAGAGATTTGTGTCTGGGGGCCTATGGCTGGGAGTGACCGGCTGGCTCCTGAAAAGCTACGATAGGCAGGATGGTGACCAGACCCATGGTGGCAGCAGTGCCAAGTTGGGCTGGTTTGATAGTACCAAGTGGCTCCTGCAATCTGCCATCCAAAAGCGGGGCAGCTGAGTTTTGTTTGCCAGAGAAAAGGGCTGTGGTATGTGTTTGGTTCCTTTGGCTGGGAATGGCCTGCTGGCTCCTGAAATTCCATGATACGCAGCATCGTTCCCAGACCCAAGGAGGCACCATTGCCAAGTAGGGCTGGTTTGACAGTGTCAAGCGCCTCCTGCAATCTCCCAAGCAGAAGCGAGGCAGCTGATTTTTTTTTGCCTGTGAAACTGGCCGTTGTTTTTGATTGGGTTCTGTGGCTGGGAGTGGCCGGCTGGCTCCTGACAATCCACAATACGCAGAATGGTTCCCAGACCCAAGGTGGCACCAGTGCCAAGTCGGGCTGGTTTGATAGTACCAAGTGTTTCCTGCAATCTGCCATCCAGAAGCGGGGCAGCTTACTTTTGTTTGCCAGAGAAAAGGGCCGTGGTTTTTGTTTGGGGGCCTATGGCTCAGAGTGGCCTGCTGGCCCCTGAAAATCCACGATAGGCAGGATGGTTCCCAGACCAGAGGTGGCACCAGTGCCAAGTCGGGCTGGTTTGATGGTGCAAAGTGGCTCCTGCAATCTGCCATCCCGACGCGGGGCAGCTGATTTTTTGTCCGCCAGAGAACAAGTCCGTGGTTCGTTTTTGGGGGCATATGGCTCGGAGTGGCCGGCTGGCTCCTTAAAAAGCCGAATAGGCAGGATGGTTCCAAGACCCAAGGTGGCACCAGTGCCAAGTCGGGCTGTTTTTGTAGTACCCAGTGCGTCCTGCAATTTGCCCTCCAGAAGAGGGGCCGGTGAGTTTTGTTTGCCAGAGAAAAGGGACATGGTTTGTGTTTGAGGGCATATGGCTGAGAGTGGCCGGCTGACCCCTGAAAACCCACAATAGGCAGGATGGTTCCCAGACCCAAGGTGGCACCAGTGCCAAGTCGGGCTGGTTTGATAGTACTAAATAGCTCCTGCAATCTGCCATCCAGAAGCGGGGCAGCTTAATTTTGTTGTCAGGGAAACGGGCCGAGGTTTGTGTCTGGGGGCCTATGGCTGGGAGTGACCGGCTGGCTCCTGAAAATCCACGCTAGGCAGCATGGTTCCCAGACCCATGGTGGCACCAGTGCCAAATCGGGCTGGTTTGATGGTGCAAAGTGTCTCCTGCAATCTGCCATCCAGAAGCGGGGCAGCCAATTTTTGTTTGCAAGAGAAAAGGTCTTTGGTTTTTTTTTTGGGGGCCTGTGGCTGGGAGTGGCCGGCAGGCTCCTTAGAATCCACGATACGTAGGATGGTTCCCAGAGCCAAGGTGGCACCAGTGCCAAGTCGGGGTGGTTTTGTAGTACCAAGTGGCTCTTGAAATTTGCCATCCAGAAGAGGGGGAGGTGAGTTTTGTTTGCCAGAGGAAAGGGCCGTGGTTTTTGTTTGGGGGTACATGGCTGAGACTGGCAGGCTGGCCCCTGAAAATCCACGATAGGCAGGATGGTTCCCAGAGCCAAGGTGGCACCAGTGCCAAGTCGGGCTGGTTTGATAGTACCAAGTGGTTCCTGCAATCTGCCATCCAGAAGCGGGGCAGCTTACTTTTGTTTGCCCGGGAAACGGGCCGAGGTTTGTGTCTGGGGGCCTATGGCTGGGAGTGACTGCCTGGCTCCTGAAAAGCTACGATAGGCAGGATGGTGACCAGACCCATGGTGGCACCAGTGCCAAGTTGGGCTGCTTTGATAGTACCAAGTGGCTCCTGCAATCTGCCTTCAAAAAGTTGGCAGGCCAGTTTTGTTTTCCGGGGAAAACGCCGTTGTTTGTGTTTGGGGACCTGTGGCTGGGAGTGGCCCCCTGGCGTTTTAGAATCTTCGTTACGCAGGATGGTTCCCAGAGCCAAGGTGGCACCAGTGCCAAGTCGGGCTGGTTTGATAGTACCAAGTGGCTCCTGCAATCTGCCATCTTCACGCGGGGCAGCGGATTTTTGTTTGCAAGAGAAAAGGTCCTTGGTTTTTTTTTGGGGGCATATGGCTGGGAGTGGCCGGCTGGCTCCTTAAGAAGTTCGATACGCAGGATGGTGACCAGACCCATGGTGGCACCAGTGCCAAGTCGAGCTGTTTTTGTAGTACCCAGTGCGTCCTGCAATTTGCCATCCAGAAGAGGGGCAGTTGAGTTTTGTTTGCCAGAGAAAAGGGCCGTGGTTTGTGTTTGGGGGAATATGGCTGAGAGTGGCCGGCTGGCTCCTGAAAATCCACGCTAGGCAGCATGGTTCCCAGACCCAAGGTGGCACCAGTGCCAAATCGGGCTGGTTTGATGGTGCAAAGTGGCTCCTGCAATCTGCCATCCAGAAGCGGGGCAGCCAATTTTTGTTTGCAAGAGAAAAGGTCTTTCGTTTTTTTTTGGGGGCCTGTGGCTGGGAGTGGCCGGCAGGCTCCTTAGAATCCACGATACGCAGGATGCTTCCCAGAGCCAAGGTGGCCCCAGTGCCAAGTCGGGGTGGTTTTGTAGTACCAAGTGGCTCTTGCAATTTGCCATCAAGAAGAGGGGCAATTGAGTTTTGTTTGCCAGAAGAAAGGGCCGTGGTTTTTGTTTGGGGGTACATGGCTGAGACTGGCAGGCTGGCCCCTGAAAATCCACGATAGGCAGGATGGTTCCCAGAGCCAAGGTGGCACCAGTGCCAAGTCGGGCTGGTTTGATAGTACCAAGTGGTTCCTGCAATCTGCCATCCAGAAGCGGGGCAGCTTACTTTTGTTTGCCAGGGAAACGGGCCGAGGTTTGTGTCTGGGGGCCTATGGCTGGGAGTGACTGCCTGGCTCCTGAAAAGCTACGATAGGCAGGATGGTGACCAGACCCATGGTGGCAGCAGTGCCAAGTTGGGCTGGTTTGATAGTACCAAGTGGCTCCTGCAATCTGCCATCAAAAATTTGGCAGGCAAGTTTTGTTTTCCGGGGAAAAGCGCCGTTGTTTGTATTTGGGGACCTGTGGCTGGGAGTGGCCCCCTGGCGTTTTAGAATCTTCGTTACGCAGGGTGGTTCCCAGAGCCAAGGTGGCACCAGTGCCAAGTCGGGCTGGTTTGATAGTACCAAGTGGCTCCTGCAATCTGCCATCTTGACGCGGGGCAGCGGATTTTTGTTTGCAAGAGAAAAGGTCCTTGGTTTTTTTTTGGGGGCATATGGCTGGGAGTGGCCGGCTGGCTCCTTAAGAAGTTCGATACGCAGGATGGTGACCAGACCCATGGTGGCACCAGTGCCAAGTCGAGCTGTTTTTGTAGTACCAAGTGCGTCCTGCAATTTGCCATCCGGAAGAGGGGCAGTTGAGTTTTGTTTGCCAGAGAAAAGGGCTGTTGTTTGTGTTTGGGGGCATATGGCTGAGAGTGGCCGGCTGGCCCCTGAAAATCCACGATAGCAGGATGGTTCCCAGAGCCAAGGTGGCACCAGTGCCAAGTCGGGCTGGTTTGATACTACTAAATAGCTCCTGCAATCTGTCATCCAGAAGCGGGGCAGCTTACTTTTGTTTGCCAGGGAAACGGGCCGAGGTTTGTGTCTGGGGGCCTATGGCTGGGAGTGACCGGCTGGCTCCTGAAATGCTACGATAGGCAGGATGGTTACCAGACCCAAGGTGGCATCAGTGCCAAGTTGGGCTGGTTTGATAGTACCAAGTGGCTCCTGCAATCTGCCATCAAAAAGTTGGCAGGCGAGTTTTGTTTTCCAGGGAAAAGCGCCGTTGTTTGTGTTTGGGGGCCTGTGGCTGGGAGTGGCCGGCTGGCTTATTAGCATCCACGATACGCAGCATGGTTCCCAGACGAGAGGTGGCACCAGTGCCAAGTAGGGCTGGTTTGACAGTGACAAGTGCGTCCTGCAATCTGCCATCCAGAAGCGGGGCAGCTGAGTTTTTTTTGCCTGTGAAACGGGCCGTTGTTTTTGATTGGGGTCTGTGGCCGAGAGTGGTCGGCTGGCTCCTGACAATCCACAATACGCAGGATGGTTCCCAGACCCAAGGTGGCACCAGTGCCAAGTCGGGCTGGTTTGATAGTACCAAGTGGCTCCTGCAATCTGCCATCCAGAAGCTGGGCAGCTGAGTTTTCTTTGCCAGAGAAAAGGGCCGTGGGTTGTGTTTGGGGGCATATGGCTGGGAGTGGCCAGCTGGCTCCTTGAAATGCACAATACGCAGGATGGTGACCAGACCCAAGGTGGCACCAGTGCCAAGTCGGGCTCTTTTTGTAGTACCAAGTGCGTCCTGCAATTTGCCATCCAGAAGAGGGGAAGTTGAGTTTTGTTTACCAGACTAAAGGGCCGTGGTTTGTGTTTGGGGGCCTATGGCTGAGAGTGGCCGGCTGGCCCCTGAAAATCCACGATAGGCAGGATGGTTCCCAGACCAGAGGTGGCACCAGTGCCAAGTCGGGCTGGTTTGATGGTGCAAAGTGGCTCCTGCAATCTGCCATCCCGACGCGGGGCAGCGGATTTTTGTTTGCAAGAGAAAAGGGCCGAGGTTTGTTTTTGGGCGTATATGGCTGGGAGTGGCCGGCTGGCTCCTTAAAAAGCTTGATACGCAGGGTGGTTCCAAGACCCAAGGAGGCATCAGTGCCAAGTCGGGCTGTTTTTGTAGTACCAAGTGCGTCCTGCAATTTGCCATCCAGAAGAGGGGCAGTTGAGTTTTGTTTGCCAGAGAAAAGGGCCGTGGTTTGTGTTTGGGTGCATATGGCTGAGAGTGGCCGGCTGGCCCCTGAAAATCCACGATAGGCAGGATGGTTCCCAGAGCAGAGGTGGCACCAGTGCCAAGTCCGGCTGGTTTGATAGTACTAAATAGCTCCTGCAATCTACCATCCAGAATCGGGGCAGCTTACTTTTGTTTGCCAGGGAAACGGGCAGAGGTTTGTGTCTGGGGGCCTATGGCTGGGAGTGACCGGCTGGCTCCTGAAAAGCTACGATAGGCAGGATGGTTACCAGACCCATGGTGGCACCTGTGCCAAGTTGGGCTGGTTTGATAGTACCAAGTGGCTCCTGCAATCTGCCATCAAAAAGTTGGCAGGCGAGTTTTGTTTTCCAGGGAAAAGCGCCGTTGTTTGTGTTTGGGGGCCTGTGGCTGGGAGTGGCCGCCGGGCACCTTAGAATCTACGTTACGCAGCATGGTTCCCAGAGCCAAGGTGGCACCAGTGCCAAGTCGGGCTGGTTTGATAGTACCAAGTGGCTCCTGCAATCTGCCATCCAGAATCAGGGCAGCTTACTTTTGTTTGCTAGGGAAACGGGCCGAGGTTTTTGTCTGGGGGCCTATGGCTGGGAGTGGCCCGCTAGGTCCTGAAAAGCTAGGATAGGCAGGATGGTTACCAGACCCATGGTGGCACCAGTGCCAAGTTGGGCTGGTTTGATAGTACCAAGTGGCTCCTGCAATCTGCCTTCAAAATGTTGGCAGGCCAGTTTTGTTTTCCAGGGAAAAGCGCCGTTGATTGTGTTTGGGGGCCTGTGGCTGGGAGTGGCCAGCTGGCTCCTTAGAACCCACGATACGCAGGATGGTTCCCAGACCAGAGGTGGCACCAGTGCCAAGTTGGGCTGGTTTGATAGTACCAAGTGGCTCCTGCAATCTGCCATCCTGACGCGGGGCAGTGGATTTTATTTTGCAAGAGAAAAAGTCCGTGGTTTTTTTTTGGGGGCATATGGCTGGGAGTGGCCGGCTGGCTCCTTAAGAAGCCACGATACGCAGGATGGTGACCAGACCCAAGGTGGCACCAGTGCCAAGTCGGGCTTGTTTGATAGTACCAAGTGACTTCTGTAATCTGCCATCCTGACGCGGGGCAGCGGATTTTTCTTTGCAGGGGAAAATGTCCGTGGTTTGTTTTTGGGGGCATATGGCTGGGAGTGGCCGGCTGGCTCCTTAAGAAGGTCGATACGCAGGATGGTGACCCGACCCAAGGTGGCACCAGGGCCAAGTCGCGCTGTTTTTGTAGTACCAAGTGCGTCCTGCAATCTGCCATCCAGAAGAGGGGCAGTTGAGTTTTGTTTGCCAGAGAAAAGGGCCGTGGTTTGTGTTTGGGGGCATATGGCTGGGAGTGACCGGCTGGCTCCTGAAAAGCTACGATAGGCAGGATGGTTACCAGACCCATGGTGGTAGCAGTGCCAAGTTGGGCTGGTTTGATAGTACCAAGTGGCTCCTGCAATCTGCCATCAAACAGTTGGCAGGCGAGTTTTGTTTTCCAGGGAAAAGCGCCGTTGATTTTGTTTGGGGGCCTGTGGCTGGGAGTGGCCAGCTGGCTCCTTAGAATCCACGATACGCAGGATGGTTCCGAGACCAGAGGTGGCACCAGTGCCAAGTCGGGCTGGTTTGATGGTGCAAAGTGGCTCCTGCAATCTGCCATCCAGAAGCGGGGTAGCTTACTTTTGTTTGCCAGGGAAACAGGCCGAGGTTTGTGTCTGGGGGCCTATGGCTGGGAGTGACCGGCTGGCTCCTGAAAAGCTACGATAGGCAGGATGGTGACCAGACCCATGGTGGCACCAGTGACAAGTTGGGCTGGTTTGATAGTACCAAGTGGCTCCTGCAATCTGCCATCAAAAAGTTGGCAGGCGAGTTTTGTTTTCCAGGGAAAAGCGCCGTTGTTTGTGTTTGGGGGCCTGTGGCTGGGAGTGGCCGGCTGGCTTATTAGCATCCACGATACGCAGCATGGTTCCCAGAGCAGAGGTGGCACCTGTGCCAAGAAGGGCTGGTTTGACAGTGACAAGTGCGTCCTGCAATCTGCCATCCAGAAGCGGGGCAGCTGAGTTTTTTTTCCCTGTGAAACGGGCCGTTGTTTTTGATTGGGGTCTGTGGCCGTGAGTGGTCGGCTGGCTCATGACAATCCACAATACGCAGGATGGTTCCCAGACCCAAGGTGGCACCAGTGCCAAGTCGGGCTGGTTTGATAGTACCAAGTGGCTCCTGCAATCTGCCATCCAGAAGCTGGGCAGCTGAGTTTTCTTTGCCAGAGAAGAGGGCCCTGGGTTGTGTTTGGGGGCATATGGCTGGGAGTGGCCAGCTTGCTCCTTGAAATGCACAATACGCAGGATGGTGACCAGACCCAAGGTGGCACCAGTGCCAAGTTGGGCTCTTTTTGTAGTACCAAGTGCGTCCTGCAATTTGCCATCCAGAAGAGGGGAAGTTGAGTTTTGTTTACGAGAGTAAAGGGCCGTGGTTTGTGTGTGGGGGCCTATGGCTGAGAGTGGCCGGCTGGCCCCTGAAAATCCACGATAGGCAGGATGGTTCCCAGACCAGAGGTGGCACCAGTGCCAAGTCGGGCTGGTTTGATGGTGCAAAGTGGCTCCTGCAATCTGCCATCCAGACGCGGGGCAGCGGATTTTTGTTTGCAAGAGAAAAGGGCCGAGGTTTGTTTTTGGGCGTATATGGCTGGGAGTGGCCGGCTGGCTCCTTAAAAAGCTCGATACGCAGGATGGTGTCCAGACCCAAGGTGGCACCAGTGCCAAGTCGGGCTGTTTTTGTAGTACCAAGTGCGTCCTGCAATTTGCCATCCAGAAGAGGGGCAGTTGAGTTTTGTTTGCCAGAGAAAAGGGCTGTTGTTTGTGTTTGGGGGCATATGACTGAGAGTGGCCAGCTGGCCCCTGAAAATCCACGATAGGCAGGATGGTTCCCAGAGCAGAGGTGGCGCCAGTGCCAAGTCCGGCTGGTTTGATAGTACTAAATAGCTCCTGCAATCTACCATCCAGAATCGGGGCAGCTTACTTTTGTTTGCCAGGGAAACGGGCAGAGGTTTGTGTCTGGGGGCCTATGGCTGGGAGTGACCGGCTGGCTCCTGAAAAGCTACGATAGGCAGGATGGTGACCAGACCCATGGTGGCACCAGTGCCAAGTCGGGCTGGTTTGATAGTACCAAGTGGCTCCTGCAATCTGCCATCAAGAATCAGGGCAGCTTACTTTTGTTTGCTAGGGAAACGGGCTGAGGTTTTTGTCTGGGGGCCTATGGCTGGGAGTGGCAGGCTAGGTCCTGAAAAGCTACGATAGGCAGGATGGTGACCAGACCCATGGTGGCACCAGTGCCAAGATGGGCTGGTTTGATAGTACCAAGTGGCTCCTGCAATCTGCCTTCAAAAAGTTGGCAGGCCAGTTTTGTTTTCCAGGGAAAAGCGCCGTTGATTGTGTTTGGGGGCCTGTGGCTGGGAGTGGCCAGCTGGCTCCTTAGAACCCACGATACGCAGGATGGTTCCCAGACCAGAGGTGGCACCAGTGCCAAGTTGGGCTGGTTTGATAGTACCAAGTGGCTCCTGCAATCTGCCATCCTGACGCGGGGCAGCGGATTTTATTTTGCAAGAGATAAGGTCCGTGGTTTTTTTTTGGGGGCATATGGCTGGGAGTGGCCGGCTGGCTCCTTAAGAAGCCACGATAAACAGGATGGTGACCAGACCCAAGGTGGCACCAGTGCCAAGTCGGGCTTGTTTGATAGTACCAAGTGACTTCTTTAATCTGCCATCCTGACGCGGGGCAGCGGATTTTTCTTTGCAGGGGAAAATGTCCGTGGTTTGTTTTTGGGGGCATATGGCTGGGAGTGGCCGGCTGGCTCCTTAAGAAGGTCAATACGCAGGATGGTGACCCGACCCAAGGTGGCACCAGTGCCAAGTCGGGCTGTTTTTGTAGTACCAAGTGCGTCCTGCCATTTGCCATCCAGAAGAGGGGCAGTTGAGTTTTGTTTGCCAGAGAAAAGGGCCGTGGTTTGTGTTTGGGGGCATATGGCTGAGAGTGGCCGGCTGGCCCCTGAAAATCCATGATAGGCAGGAAGGTTCCCAGAGCCAAGGTGGCACCAGTGTCAAGTCGGGCTGGTTTGATAGTACTAAATAGCTCCTGCAATCTGCCATCCAGAAGCAGGGCAGCTTACTTTTGTTTGCCAGGGAAACGGGCTGAGGTTTGTGTCTGGCGGCCTATGGCTGGGAGTGACCGGCTGGCTCCTGAAATGCTACGATAGGCAGGATGGTGACCAGACCCATGGTGGCAGCAGTGCCAAGTTGGGCTGGTTTGATAGTACCAAGTGGCTCCTGCAATCTGCCATCAAACAGTTGGCAGGCGAGTTTTGTTTTCCAGGGAAAAGCGCCGTTGTTTGTGTTTGGGGGCCTGTGGCTGGGAGTGGCCGGCTGGCTCCTTAGAATCCACGATACGCAGGATGGTTCCGAAACCAGAGGTGGCACCAGTGCCAAGTCGGGCTGGTTTGATGGTGCAAAGTGGCTCCTGCAATCTGCCATCCAGAAGCGGGGTAGCTTACTTTTGTTTGCCAGGGAAACAGGCCGAGGTTTGTGTCTGGGGGCCTATGGCTGGGAGTGACCTGCTGGCTCCTGAAAAGCTACGATAGGCAGGATGGTTACCAGACCCATGGTGGCACCAGCGCCAAGTTGGGCTGGTTTGATAGTATCAAGTGGCTCCTGCAATCTGCCATCAAAAAGTTGGCAGGGGAGTTTTGTTTTACAGGGAAAAGCGCCGTTGTTTTTGTTTGGAGGCCTGTGGCTGGGAGTGGCCGCCTGGCTCCTTTGAACCCAGGATGCGCAGGATGGTTCCCCGACCCAAGGTGGCACCAGTGCCAAGTTGGGCTGGTTTGATAGTACCAAATGGTTCCTGCAATCTGCCATCCAGAAGCGGGGCAGCTGAGTTTTTTTTGCCTGTGAAACGGGCCGTTGTTTTTGATTGGGATCTGTGGCCGAGAGTGGTCGGCTGGCTCCCTACAATCCACAATACGCAGGATGGTTCCCAGACCCAAGGTGGCACCAGTGCCAAGTCGGGCTGGTTTGATAGTACCAAGTGGCTCCTGCAATCTGCCATCCAGAAGCTGGGCAGCTGAGTTTTCCTTGCCAGAGAAAAGGGCCGTGGGTTGTGTTTGGGGGCATATGGCTGGGAGTGGCCAGCTGGCTCCTTGAAATGCACAATACGCAGGATGGTGACCAGACCCAAGGTGGCACCAGTGCCAAGTCGGGCTGGTTTTGTAGTACCAAGTGCGTCCCGCAATTTGCCATCCAGAAGAGGGGCAGTTGAGTTTTGTTTACCAGAGTAAAGGGCCGTGGTTTGTGTTTGGGGGCCTATGGCTGAGAGTGGCCGGCTGGCCCCTGAAAATCCACGATAGGCAGGATGGTTCCCAGATCCAAGGTGGCACCAGTGCCAAGTCGGGCTGGATTGATGGTGCAAAGTGGCTCCTGCAATCTGCCATCCAGACGCGGGGCAGCGGATTTTTGTTTGCAAGAGAAAATGGCCAAGGTTTGTTTTTGGGGGTATATGGCTGGGCGTGGCCGGCTGGCTCCTTAAAAAGCTCGATACGCAGGATGGTTTCAAGACCCAGTGTGGCACCAGTGCCAAGTTGGGCTGGTTTGATTGTACCAAGTGGTTTCTGCAATCTGCCATCAAAAAGTTGGCAGGCGAGTTTTGTTTTCCAGCGTTAAAGCTCCGTTGTTTGTGTTTTGGGTCCTGTGGCTGGGAATGGCCGGCTGGTTCCTTAGAATCCATGATACGCAGCATGGATCCGAGACCAGAGGTGGCACCAGTGCCAAGTGGGGCTGTTTTGATAGTACCAAGTGGTTTCTGCAATCTGCCATCCAGAAGCGGGGCAGCTTACTTTTGTTTGCCAGGGAAACGGGCCGAGGTTTGTGTCTGGGGGCCTATGGCTGGGAGTGACCGGCTAGGTCTTGAAAAGCTACGATAGGCAGGATGGTGACCAGACCCATGGTGGCACCAGTGCCAAGTTGGGCTGGTTTGATAGTATCAAGTGGCTCCTGCAATCTGCCATCCAGAAGCGGGGAAGCTAAGTTTTTTTTGCCAGAAAAAAGGTCCGTGGTTTTTGTTGGGGTCCTGTGGCTGAGAGTGGCCAGCTGGCTCCTTAGAATCCACGATACGCAGGATGGTTCCCAGACCCAAGGTGGCACCAGTGCCAAGTCGGGCTGGTTTGATAGTACCAAGTGGCTCCTGCAATCTGCCATCCAGAAGCTGGGCAGCTGAGTTTTCTTTGCCAGAGAAAAGGGCCGTGGGTTGTGTTTGGGGGCATATGGCTGGGAGTGGCCAGCTGGCTCCTTGAAATGCACAATACGCAGGATGGTGACCAGACCCAAGGTGGCACCAGTGCCAAGTCGGGCTCTTTTTGTAGTACCAAGTGCGTCCTGCAATTTGCCATCCAGAAGAGGGGAAGTTGAGTTTTGTTTACCAGACTAAAGGGCCGTGGTTTGTGTTTGGGGGCCTATGGCTGAGAGTGGCCGGCTGGCCCCTGAAAATCCACGATAGGCAGGATGGTTCCCAGACCAGAGGTGGCACCAGTGCCAAGTCGGGCTGGTTTGATGGTGCAAAGTGGCTCCTGCAATCTGCCATCCCGACGCGGGGCAGCGGATTTTTGTTTGCAAGAGAAAAGGGCCGAGGTTTGTTTTTGGGCGTATATGGCTGGGAGTGGCCGGCTGGCTCCTTAAAAAGCTTGATACGCAGGGTGGTTCCAAGACCCAAGGAGGCATCAGTGCCAAGTCGGGCTGTTTTTGTAGTACCAAGTGCGTCCTGCAATTTGCCATCCAGAAGAGGGGCAGTTGAGTTTTGTTTGCCAGAGAAAAGGGCCGTGGTTTGTGTTTGGGTGCATATGGCTGAGAGTGGCCGGCTGGCCCCTGAAAATCCACGATAGGCAGGATGGTTCCCAGAGCAGAGGTGGCACCAGTGCCAAGTCCGGCTGGTTTGATAGTACTAAATAGCTCCTGCAATCTACCATCCAGAATCGGGGCAGCTTACTTTTGTTTGCCAGGGAAACGGGCAGAGGTTTGTGTCTGGGGGCCTATGGCTGGGAGTGACCGGCTGGCTCCTGAAAAGCTACGATAGGCAGGATGGTTACCAGACCCATGGTGGCACCTGTGCCAAGTTGGGCTGGTTTGATAGTACCAAGTGGCTCCTGCAATCTGCCATCAAAAAGTTGGCAGGCGAGTTTTGTTTTCCAGGGAAAAGCGCCGTTGTTTGTGTTTGGGGGCCTGTGGCTGGGAGTGGCCGCCGGGCACCTTAGAATCTACGTTACGCAGCATGGTTCCCAGAGCCAAGGTGGCACCAGTGCCAAGTCGGGCTGGTTTGATAGTACCAAGTGGCTCCTGCAATCTGCCATCCAGAATCAGGGCAGCTTACTTTTGTTTGCTAGGGAAACGGGCCGAGGTTTTTGTCTGGGGGCCTATGGCTGGGAGTGGCCCGCTAGGTCCTGAAAAGCTAGGATAGGCAGGATGGTTACCAGACCCATGGTGGCACCAGTGCCAAGTTGGGCTGGTTTGATAGTACCAAGTGGCTCCTGCAATCTGCCTTCAAAATGTTGGCAGGCCAGTTTTGTTTTCCAGGGAAAAGCGCCGTTGATTGTGTTTGGGGGCCTGTGGCTGGGAGTGGCCAGCTGGCTCCTTAGAACCCACGATACGCAGGATGGTTCCCAGACCAGAGGTGGCACCAGTGCCAAGTTGGGCTGGTTTGATAGTACCAAGTGGCTCCTGCAATCTGCCATCCTGACGCGGGGCAGTGGATTTTATTTTGCAAGAGAAAAGGTCCGTGGTTTTTTTTTGGGGGCATATGGCTGGGAGTGGCCGGCTGGCTCCTTAAGAAGCCACGATACGCAGGATGGTGACCAGACCCAAGGTGGCACCAGTGCCAAGTCGGGCTTGTTTGATAGTACCAAGTGACTTCTGTAATCTGCCATCCTGACGCGGGGCAGCGGATTTTTCTTTGCAGGGGAAAATGTCCGTGGTTTGTTTTTGGGGGCATATGGCTGGGAGTGGCCGGCTGGCTCCTTAAGAAGGTCGATACGCAGGATGGTGACCCGACCCAAGGTGGCACCAGGGCCAAGTCGCGCTGTTTTTGTAGTACCAAGTGCGTCCTGCAATCTGCCATCCAGAAGAGGGGCAGTTGAGTTTTGTTTGCCAGAGAAAAGGGCCGTGGTTTGTGTTTGGGGGCATATGGCTGGGAGTGACCGGCTGGCTCCTGAAAAGCTACGATAGGCAGGATGGTTACCAGACCCATGGTGGTAGCAGTGCCAAGTTGGGCTGGTTTGATAGTACCAAGTGGCTCCTGCAATCTGCCATCAAACAGTTGGCAGGCGAGTTTTGTTTTCCAGGGAAAAGCGCCGTTGATTTTGTTTGGGGGCCTGTGGCTGGGAGTGGCCAGCTGGCTCCTTAGAATCCACGATACGCAGGATGGTTCCGAGACCAGAGGTGGCACCAGTGCCAAGTCGGGCTGGTTTGATGGTGCAAAGTGGCTCCTGCAATCTGCCATCCAGAAGCGGGGTAGCTTACTTTTGTTTGCCAGGGAAACAGGCCGAGGTTTGTGTCTGGGGGCCTATGGCTGGGAGTGACCGGCTGGCTCCTGAAAAGCTACGATAGGCAGGATGGTGACCAGACCCATGGTGGCACCAGTGACAAGTTGGGCTGGTTTGATAGTACCAAGTGGCTCCTGCAATCTGCCATCAAAAAGTTGGCAGGCGAGTTTTGTTTTCCAGGGAAAAGCGCCGTTGTTTGTGTTTGGGGGCCTGTGGCTGGGAGTGGCCGGCTGGCTTATTAGCATCCACGATACGCAGCATGGTTCCCAGAGCAGAGGTGGCACCTGTGCCAAGAAGGGCTGGTTTGACAGTGACAAGTGCGTCCTGCAATCTGCCATCCAGAAGCGGGGCAGCTGAGTTTTTTTTGCCTGTGAAACGGGCCGTTGTTTTTGATTGGGGTCTGTGGCCGTGAGTGGTCGGCTGGCTCCTGACAATCCACAATACGCAGGATGGTTCCCAGACCCAAGGTGGCACCAGTGCCAAGTCGGGCTGGTTTGATAGTACCAAGTGGCTCCTGCAATCTGCCATCCAGAAGCTGGGCAGCTGAGTTTTCTTTGCCAGAGAAGAGGGCCCTGGGTTGTGTTTGGGGGCATATGGCTGGGAGTGGCCAGCTTGCTCCTTGAAATGCACAATACGCAGGATGGTGACCAGACCCAAGGTGGCACCAGTGCCAAGTTGGGCTCTTTTTGTAGTACCAAGTGCGTCCTGCAATTTGCCATCCAGAAGAGGGGAAGTTGAGTTTTGTTTACGAGAGTAAAGGGCCGTGGTTTGTGTGTGGGGGCCTATGGCTGAGAGTGGCCGGCTGGCCCCTGAAAATCCACGATAGGCAGGATGGTTCCCAGACCAGAGGTGGCACCAGTGCCAAGTCGGGCTGGTTTGATGGTGCAAAGTGGCTCCTGCAATCTGCCATCCAGACGCGGGGCAGCGGATTTTTGTTTGCAAGAGAAAAGGGCCGAGGTTTGTTTTTGGGCGTATATGGCTGGGAGTGGCCGGCTGGCTCCTTAAAAAGCTCGATACGCAGGATGGTGTCCAGACCCAAGGTGGCACCAGTGCCAAGTCGGGCTGTTTTTGTAGTACCAAGTGCGTCCTGCAATTTGCCATCCAGAAGAGGGGCAGTTGAGTTTTGTTTGCCAGAGAAAAGGGCTGTTGTTTGTGTTTGGGGGCATATGACTGAGAGTGGCCAGCTGGCCCCTGAAAATCCACGATAGGCAGGATGGTTCCCAGAGCAGAGGTGGCGCCAGTGCCAAGTCCGGCTGGTTTGATAGTACTAAATAGCTCCTGCAATCTACCATCCAGAATCGGGGCAGCTTACTTTTGTTTGCCAGGGAAACGGGCAGAGGTTTGTGTCTGGGGGCCTATGGCTGGGAGTGACCGGCTGGCTCCTGAAAAGCTACGATAGGCAGGATGGTGACCAGACCCATGGTGGCACCAGTGCCAAGTTGGGCTGGTTTGATAGTACCAAGTGGCTCCTGCAATCTGCCATCAAAAAGTTGGCAGGCGAGTTTTGTTTTCCAGGGAAAAGCGCCGTTGTTTGTGTTTGGGGGCCTGTGGCTGGGAGTGGCCGCCGGGCACCTTAGAATCTACGTTACGCAGCATGGTTCCCAGAGCCAAGGTGGCACCAGTGCCAAGTCGGGCTGGTTTGATAGTACCAAGTGGCTCCTGCAATCTGCCATCAAGAATCAGGGCAGCTTACTTTTGTTTGCTAGGGAAACGGGCTGAGGTTTTTGTCTGGGGGCCTATGGCTGGGAGTGGCAGGCTAGGTCCTGAAAAGCTACGATAGGCAGGATGGTGACCAGACCCATGGTGGCACCAGTGCCAAGATGGGCTGGTTTGATAGTACCAAGTGGCTCCTGCAATCTGCCTTCAAAAAGTTGGCAGGCCAGTTTTGTTTTCCAGGGAAAAGCGCCGTTGATTGTGTTTGGGGGCCTGTGGCTGGGAGTGGCCAGCTGGCTCCTTAGAACCCACGATACGCAGGATGGTTCCCAGACCAGAGGTGGCACCAGTGCCAAGTTGGGCTGGTTTGATAGTACCAAGTGGCTCCTGCAATCTGCCATCCTGACGCGGGGCAGCGGATTTTATTTTGCAAGAGATAAGGTCCGTGGTTTTTTTTTGGGGGCATATGGCTGGGAGTGGCCGGCTGGCTCCTTAAGAAGCCACGATAAACAGGATGGTGACCAGACCCAAGGTGGCACCAGTGCCAAGTCGGGCTTGTTTGATAGTACCAAGTGACTTCTTTAATCTGCCATCCTGACGCGGGGCAGCGGATTTTTCTTTGCAGGGGAAAATGTCCGTGGTTTGTTTTTGGGGGCATATGGCTGGGAGTGGCCGGCTGGCTCCTTAAGAAGGTCAATACGCAGGATGGTGACCCGACCCAAGGTGGCACCAGTGCCAAGTCGGGCTGTTTTTGTAGTACCAAGTGCGTCCTGCCATTTGCCATCCAGAAGAGGGGCAGTTGAGTTTTGTTTGCCAGAGAAAAGGGCCGTGGTTTGTGTTTGGGGGCATATGGCTGAGAGTGGCCGGCTGGCCCCTGAAAATCCATGATAGGCAGGAAGGTTCCCAGAGCCAAGGTGGCACCAGTGTCAAGTCGGGCTGGTTTGATAGTACTAAATAGCTCCTGCAATCTGCCATCCAGAAGCAGGGCAGCTTACTTTTGTTTGCCAGGGAAACGGGCTGAGGTTTGTGTCTGGCGGCCTATGGCTGGGAGTGACCGGCTGGCTCCTGAAATGCTACGATAGGCAGGATGGTGACCAGACCCATGGTGGCAGCAGTGCCAAGTTGGGCTGGTTTGATAGTACCAAGTGGCTCCTGCAATCTGCCATCAAACAGTTGGCAGGCGAGTTTTGTTTTCCAGGGAAAAGCGCCGTTGTTTGTGTTTGGGGGCCTGTGGCTGGGAGTGGCCGGCTGGCTCCTTAGAATCCACGATACGCAGGATGGTTCCGAAACCAGAGGTGGCACCAGTGCCAAGTCGGGCTGGTTTGATGGTGCAAAGTGGCTCCTGCAATCTGCCATCCAGAAGCGGGGTAGCTTACTTTTGTTTGCCAGGGAAACAGGCCGAGGTTTGTGTCTGGGGGCCTATGGCTGGGAGTGACCTGCTGGCTCCTGAAAAGCTACGATAGGCAGGATGGTTACCAGACCCATGGTGGCACCAGCGCCAAGTTGGGCTGGTTTGATAGTATCAAGTGGCTCCTGCAATCTGCCATCAAAAAGTTGGCAGGGGAGTTTTGTTTTACAGGGAAAAGCGCCGTTGTTTTTGTTTGGAGGCCTGTGGCTGGGAGTGGCCGCCTGGCTCCTTTGAACCCAGGATGCGCAGGATGGTTCCCCGACCCAAGGTGGCACCAGTGCCAAGTTGGGCTGGTTTGATAGTACCAAATGGTTCCTGCAATCTGCCATCCAGAAGCGGGGCAGCTGAGTTTTTTTTGCCTGTGAAACGGGCCGTTGTTTTTGATTGGGATCTGTGGCCGAGAGTGGTCGGCTGGCTCCCTACAATCCACAATACGCAGGATGGTTCCCAGACCCAAGGTGGCACCAGTGCCAAGTCGGGCTGGTTTGATAGTACCAAGTGGCTCCTGCAATCTGCCATCCAGAAGCTGGGCAGCTGAGTTTTCCTTGCCAGAGAAAAGGGCCGTGGGTTGTGTTTGGGGGCATATGGCTGGGAGTGGCCAGCTGGCTCCTTGAAATGCACAATACGCAGGATGGTGACCAGACCCAAGGTGGCACCAGTGCCAAGTCGGGCTGGTTTTGTAGTACCAAGTGCGTCCCGCAATTTGCCATCCAGAAGAGGGGCAGTTGAGTTTTGTTTACCAGAGTAAAGGGCCGTGGTTTGTGTTTGGGGGCCTATGGCTGAGAGTGGCCGGCTGGCCCCTGAAAATCCACGATAGGCAGGATGGTTCCCAGATCCAAGGTGGCACCAGTGCCAAGTCGGGCTGGATTGATGGTGCAAAGTGGCTCCTGCAATCTGCCATCCAGACGCGGGGCAGCGGATTTTTGTTTGCAAGAGAAAATGGCCAAGGTTTGTTTTTGGGGGTATATGGCTGGGCGTGGCCGGCTGGCTCCTTAAAAAGCTCGATACGCAGGATGGTTTCAAGACCCAGTGTGGCACCAGTGCCAAGTTGGGCTGGTTTGATTGTACCAAGTGGTTTCTGCAATCTGCCATCAAAAAGTTGGCAGGCGAGTTTTGTTTTCCAGCGTTAAAGCTCCGTTGTTTGTGTTTTGGGTCCTGTGGCTGGGAATGGCCGGCTGGTTCCTTAGAATCCATGATACGCAGCATGGATCCGAGACCAGAGGTGGCACCAGTGCCAAGTGGGGCTGTTTTGATAGTACCAAGTGGTTTCTGCAATCTGCCATCCAGAAGCGGGGCAGCTTACTTTTGTTTGCCAGGGAAACGGGCCGAGGTTTGTGTCTGGGGGCCTATGGCTGGGAGTGACCGGCTAGGTCTTGAAAAGCTACGATAGGCAGGATGGTGACCAGACCCATGGTGGCACCAGTGCCAAGTTGGGCTGGTTTGATAGTATCAAGTGGCTCCTGCAATCTGCCATCCAGAAGCGGGGAAGCTAAGTTTTTTTTGCCAGAAAAAAGGTCCGTGGTTTTTGTTGGGGTCCTGTGGCTGAGAGTGGCCAGCTGGCTCCTTAGAATCCACGATACGCAGGATGGTTCCCAGACCCAAGGTGGCACCAGTGCCAAGTAGGGCTGGTTTGACAGTTTCAAGTGCCTACTGCAATCTGCCATCCAGAAGCGGGGCAGCTGAGTTTTTTTTGCCCGTGAAACTGGCTGTTGTTTTTATTGGGGTCTGTGGCCGAGAGTGGTCGGCTGGCTCCCTACAATCCACAATACGCAGGATGGTTCCCAGACCCAAGGTGGCACCAGTGCCAAGTCGTGCTGGTTTGATACTACCAAGTGGCTCCTGCAATCTCCATCCTGACGCGGGGCAGCGGATTATTGTTTGCAAGAGAAAAGGTCCTTTTTTTTTTTTGGGGGGCATATGGCTGGGAGTGGCCGGCTGGCTCCTTAAGAAGCGGGATACGCAGGACGATGACCAGACCCAAGGTGGCACCAGTGCCAAGTCGGGCTGTTTTTGTAGTACCAAGTGCGTCCTGCAATTTGCCATCCACAAGAGGGGCAGTTGAGTTTTGTTTGCCAGAGAAAAGGGCCGTGGTTTGTGTTTGGGGGCATATGGCTGAGAGTGGGCGGCTGGCCCCTGAAAATCCACGATAGGCCGGATGGTTCCCAGACCCAAGGTGGCACCAGTGCCAAGTCAGGCCTGTTTGATAGTACTAAATAGCTCCTGCAATCTGCCATCCAGAAGCGGGGCAGCTTACTTTTGTTTGCCAGGGAAACGGGCCGAGGTTTGTGTCTGGGGGCCTATGGCTGGGAGTGACCGGCTGCCTCCTGAAAAGCTACGATAGGCAGGATGGTGACCAGACCAATGGTGGCACCAGTGCCAAGTTGGGCTGGTTTGATAGTACCAAGTGGCTCCTGCAATCTGGCATCAAAATGTGGGCAGGCGAGTTTTGTTTTCCAGGGAAAAGCGCCGTTGTTTGTGTTTGGGGGCCTGGGGCTGGGAGTGGCCGCCGGGCACCTTAGAATCTACGTTACGCAGCATGGTTCCCAGACCCAAGGTGGCACCAGTGCTAAGTCGGTCCGGTTTGATAGTACCAAGTGGCTCCTGCAATCTGCCATCCAGAATCAGGGCAGCTTACTTTTGTTTGCTAGGGAAACGGGCCGAGGTTTTTGTCTGGGGGCCTATGGCTGGGAGTGGCCGGCTAGGTCCTGAAAAGCTACGATAGGCAGGATGGTGACCAGACCCATGGTGGCACCAGCGCCACGTTGGGCTGGTTTGATAGTACCAAGTGGCTCCTGCAATCTGCCATCAAAAAGTTGGCAGGCGAGTTTTGTTTTCCAGGGAAAAGCGCCGTTGATTGTGTTTGGGGGCCTGTGGCTGGGAGTGGCCAGCTGGCTCCTTAGAACCCACGATACGCAGGATGGTTCCCAGAGCAGAGGTGGCACCAGTGCCAAGTTGGGCTGGTTTGATAGTACCAAGTGGCTCCTGCAATCTGCCATCCTGACGCGGGGCAGCGGATTTTATTTTGCAAGAGAAAAGGTCCGTGGTTTTTTTTTGGGGGCATATGGCTGGGAGTGGCCGGCTGGCTCCTTAAGAAGCCACGATACGCAGGATGGTGTCCAGACCCAAGGTGGCACCAGTGCCAAGTCGGGCTGTTTTTGTAGTACAAAGTGCCTCCTGCAATTTGCCATCCAGAAGAGGGGCAGTTGAGTTTTGTTTGCCAGAGAAAAGGGCTGTTGTTTGTGTTTGGGGGCATATGGCTGAGAGTGGCCGGCTGGCCCCTGAAAATTTACGATAGCAGGATGGTTCCCAGAGCCAAGGTGGCACCAGTGCCAAGTCGGGCTGGTTTGATAGTACTAAATATCTGCTGAAATCTGCCATCCAGAAGCGGGGCAGCTTACTTTTGTTTGCCAGGGAAACGGGCCGAGGTTTGTGTCTGGGGGCCTATGGCTGGGAGTGACCGGCTGGCTCCTGAAAAGCTACGATAGGCAGGATGGTTACCAGACCCATGGTGGCACCAGCGCCAAGTTGGGCTGGTTTGATAGTACCAAGTGGCTCCTGCAATCTGCCATCAAAAAGTTGGCAGGCGAGTTTTGTTTTCCAGGGAAAAGCGCCGTTCTTTGTGTTTGGGGCCCTGTGGCTGGGAGTGGCCGGCTGGCTCCTTAGAATCCACGATACGCAGGATAGTTCCCAGACCAGAGGTGGCACCAGTGCCAAGTCGGGCTGGTTTGACAGTGTCAAGTGTGTCCTGCAATCTGCCATCCAGAAGCGGGGCAGCTGAGTTTTTTTTGCCTGTGAAACGGGCCGTTGTTTTTGATTGGGATCTGTGGCCGAGAGTGGTCGGCTGGCTCCCTAAAATCCACAATACGCAGGATGGTTCCCAGACCCAAGGTGGCACCAGTGCCAAGTCGGGCTGGTTTGATAGTACCAAGTGGCTCCTGCAATCTGCCATCCAGAAGCTGGGCAGCTGAGTTTTCCTTGCCAGAGAAAAGGGCCGTGGGTTGTGTTTGGGGGCATATGGCTGGGAGTGGCCAGCTGGCTCCTTGAAATGCACAATACGCAGGATGGTGACCAGACCCAAGGTGGCACCAGTGCCAAGTCGGGCTGGTTTTGTAGTACCCAGTGCGTCCCGCAATTTGCCATCCAGAAGAGGGGCAGTTGAGTTTTGTTTACCAGAGTAAAGGGCCGTGGTTTGTGTTTGGGGGCCTATGGCTGAGAGTGGCCGGCTGGCCCCTGAAAATCCACGATAGGCAGGATGGTTCCCAGATCCAAGGTGGCACCAGTGCCAAGTCGGGCTGGATTGATGGTGCAAAGTGGCTCCTGCAATCTGCCATCCAGACGCGGGGCAGCGGATTTTTGTTTGCAAGAGAAAATGGCCAAGGTTTGTTTTTGGGGGTATATGGCTGGGCGTGGCCGGCTGGCTCCTTAAAAAGCTCGATACGCAGGATGGTTTCAAGACCCAGTGTGGCACCAGTGCCAAGTTGGGCTGGTTTGATTGTACCAAGTGGTTTCTGCAATCTGCCATCAAAAAGTTGGCAGGCGAGTTTTGTTTTCCAGCGTTAAAGCTCCGTTGTTTGTGTTTTGGGTCCTGTGGCTGGGAATGGCCGGCTGGTTCCTTAGAATCCATGATACGCAGCATGGATCCGAGACCAGAGGTGGCACCAGTGCCAAGTCGGGCTGTTTTGATAGTACCAAGTGGTTTCTGCAATCTGCCATCCAGAAGCGGGGCAGCTTACTTTTGTTTGCCAGGGAAACGGGCCGAGGTTTGTGTCTGGGGGCCTATGGCTGGGAGTGACCGGCTAGGTCTTGAAAAGCTACGATAGGCAGGATGGTGACCAGACCCATGGTGGCACCAGTGCCAAGTTGGGCTGGTTTGATAGTACCAAGTGGCTCCTGCAATCTGCCATCCAGAAGCGGGGAAGCTAAGTTTTTTTTGCCAGAAAAAAGGTCCGTGGTTTTTGTTGGGGTCCTGTGGCTGAGAGTGGCCAGCTGGCTCCTTAGAATCCACGATACGCAGGATAGTTCCCAGACCCAAGGTGGCACCAGTGCCAAGTAGGGCTGGTTTGACAGTTTCAAGTGCCTACTGCAATCTGCCATCCAGAAGCGTGGCAGCTGAGTTTTTTTTGCCCGTGAAACTGGCTGTTGTTTTTATTGGGGTCTGTGGCCGAGAGTGGTCGGCTGGCTCCTGACAATCCACAATACGCAGGATGGTTCCCAGACCCAAGGTGGCACCAGTGCCAAGTCGTGCTGGTTTGATACTACCAAGTGGCTCATGCAATCTCCATCCTGACGCGGGGCAGCGGATTATTGTTTGCAAGAGAAAAGGTCCTTTTTTTTTTTGGGGGGGCATATGGCTGGGAGTGGCTGGCTGGCTCCTTAAGAAGCGGGATACGCAGGACGATGACCAGACCCAAGGTGGCACCAGTGCCAAGTCGGGCTGTTTTTGTAGTACCAAGTGCGTCCTGCAATTTGCCATCCACAAGAGGGGCAGTTGAGTTTTGTTTGCCAGAGAAAAGGGCCGTGGTTTGTGTTTGGGGGCATATGGCTGAGAGTGGCCGGCTGGCCCCTGAAAATCCACGATAGGCCGGATGGTTCCCAGACCCAAGGTGGCACCAGTGCCAAGTCAGGCCTGTTTGATAGTACTAAATAGCTCCTGCAATCTGCCATCCAGAAGCGGGGCAGCTTACTTTTGTTTGCCAGGGAAACGGGCCGAGGTTTGTGTCTGGGGGCCTATGGCTGGGAGTGACCGGCTGCCTCCTGAAAAGCTACGATAGGCAGGATGGTGACCAGACCCATGGTGGCACCAGTGCCAAGTTGGGCTGGTTTGATAGTACCAAGTGTCTCCTGCAATCTGGCATCAAAATGTGGGCAGGCGAGTTTTGTTTTCCAGGGAAAAGCGCCGTTGTTTGTGTTTGGGGGCCTGTGGCTGGGAGTGGCCGCCGGGCACCTTAGAATCTACGTTACGCAGCATGGTTCCCAGACCCAAGGTGGCACCAGTGCTAAGTCGGGCTGGTTTGATAGTACCAAGTGGCTCCTGCAATCTGCCATCCAGAATCAGGGCAGCTTACTTTTGTTTGCTAGGGAAACGGGCCGAGGTTTTTGTCTGGGGGCCTATGGCTGGGAGTGACCGGCTAGGTCCTGAAAAGCTACGATAGGCAGGATGGTGACCAGACCCATGGTGGCAGCAGTGCCAAGTTGGGCTGGTTTGATACTACCAAGTGGCTCCTGCAATCTGCCTTCAAAAAGTTGGCAGGCCAGTTTTGTTTTCCAGGGAAAAGCGCCGTTGACTGTGTTTGGGGGCCTGTGGCTGAGAGTGGCCAGCTGGCTCCTTAGAACCCACGATACGCAGGATGGTTCTCAGACCAGAGGTGGCACCAGTGCCAATTTGGGCTGGTTTGATAGTACCAAGTGGCTCCTGCAATCTGCCATCCTGACGCGGGGCAGCGGATTTTATTTTGCAAGAGGAAAGGTCCGTGGTTTTTTTTTGGGGGCATATGGCTGGGAGTGGCCGGCTGGCTCCTTAAGAAGCCACGATACGCAGGATGGTGACCAGACCCAAGGTGGCACCAGTGCCAAGTCGGGCTGTTTTTGTAGTACAAAGTGCCTCCTGCAATTTGCCATCCAGAAGAGGGGCAGTTGAGTTTTGTTTGCCAGAGAAAAGGGCTGTTGTTTGTGTTTGGGGGCATATGGCTGAGAGTGGCCGGCTGGCCCCTGAAAATCCACGATAGCAGGATGGTTCCCAGAGCCAAGGTGGCACCAGTGCCAAGTCGGGCTGGTTTGATAGTACTAAATATCTGCTGAAATCTGCCATCCAGAAGCGAGGCACCTTACTTTTGTTTGCCAGGGAAACGGGCCGAGGTTTGTGTCTGGGGGCCTATGGCTGGGAGTGACCGGCTGGCTCCTGAAAAGCTACGATAGGCAGGATGGTTACCAGACCCATGGTGGCACCAGCGCCAAGTTGGGCTGGTTTGATAGTACCAAGTGGCTCCTGCAATCTGCCATCAAAAATTTGGCAGGCGAGTTTTGTTTTCCAGGGAAAAGCGCCGTTGTTTTTGTTTGGAGGCCTGCGGCTAGGAGTGGCGGCTGGCTCCTTAGAATTCACGATAGGCAGGATGGTTGCCAGAGCCAAGGTAGCGCCAGTGCAAAGTCGGGCTGGTTTGATAGTAGTAAATAACTCCTGCAATCTGCCATCCGGAAGCGGGGCAGCTTACTTTTGTTTGCCAGGGAATCGGGCCGAAGTTTGTGTCTCGGGGCCTATGGGTGGGAGTGACCGGCTGGCTCCTGAAAAGCTACGATAGGCAGGATGGTTACCAGACCCACGGTGGCACCAGCGCCAAGTTGGGCTGGTTTGATAGTACCAAGTGGCTCCTGCAATCTGCCATCAAAAAGTTGGCAGGCGAGTTTTGTTTTCCAGGGAAAAGCGCCGTTCTTTGTGTTTGGGGCCCTGTGGCTGGGAGTGGCCGGCTGGCTCCTTAGAATCCACGATACGCAGGATGGTTCCCAGACCAGAGGTGGCCCCAATGCCAGGTCGGGCTGGTTTGACAGTGTCAAGTGTGTCCTGCAATCTGCCATCCAGAAGCGGGGCAGCTGAGTTTTTTTTGCCTGTGAAACGGGCCGTTGTTTTTGATTGGGGTCTGTGGCCGAGAGTGGTCGGCTGGCTCCTGACAATCCACAATACGCAGGATGGTTCCCAGACCCAAGGTGGCACCAGTGCCAAGTTGGGCTGGTTTGATCGTACCAAGTGGCTACTGCAATCTGCCATCCAGAACCTGGGCAGCTGAGTTTTCTTTGCCAGAGAAAAGGGCCGTGGGTTGTGTTTGGGGGCATATGGCTGGGAGTGGCCAGCTGGCTCCTTGAAATGCACAATACGCAGGATGGTGACCAGACCCAAGGTGGCACCAGTGCCAAGTCGGGCTGGTTTTGTAGTACCCAGTGCGTCCCGCAATTTGCCATTCAGAAGAGGGGCAGTTGAGTTTTGTTTACCAGAGTAAAGGGCCGTGGTTTGTGTTTGGGGGCCTATGGCTGAGAGTGGCCGGCTGGCCCCTGAAAATCCACGATAGGCAGGATGGTTCCCAGACACAAGGTGGCACCAGTGCCAAGTCGGGCTGGATTGATGGTGCAAAGTGGCTCCTGCAATCTGCCATCCAAATGCGGGGCAACGGATTTTTGTTTGCAAGAGAAAAGGGCCGTGGTTTGTTTTTGGGGGTATATGGCTGGGAGTGGCCGGCTGGCTCCTTAAAAAGCTCGATACGCAGGATGGTTCCAAGACCCAGTGTGGCACCAGTGCCAAGTTGGGCTGGTTTGATAGTACCAAGTGGTTTCTGCAATCTGCCATCCAGAAGCGGGGCAGCTTACTTTTGTTTGCCAGGGAAACGGGCCGAGCTTTGTGTCTGGGGGCCTATGGCTGGGAGTGACCGGCTAGGTCTTGAAAAGCTACGATAGGCAGGATGGTGACCAGACCCATGGTGGCACCAGTGCCAAGTTGGGCTGGTTTGATAGTACCAAGTGGCTCCTGCAATCTGCCATCCAGAAGCGGGGAAGCTAAGTTTTTTTTGCCAGAAAAAAGGTCCGTTGTTTTTGTTGGGGTCCTGTGGCTGAGAGTGGCCAGCTGGCTCCTTAGAATCCACGATACGCAGGATGGTTCCCATACCCAAGGTGGCACCAGTGCCAAGTTGGGCTGGTTTGACAGTTTCAAGTGCCTACTGCAATCTGCCATCCAGAAGCGGGGCAGCTGAGTTTTTTTTGCCCGTGAAACTGGCTGTTGTTTTTATTGGGGTCTGTGGCCGAGAGTGGTCGGCTGGCTCCCTACAATCCACAATACGCAGGATGGTTCCCAGACCCAAGGTGGCACCAGTGCCAAGTCGTGCTGGTTTGATACTACCAAGTGGCTCATGCAATCTCCATCCTGACGCGGGGCAGCGGATTATTGTTTGCAAGAGAATAGGTCCTTTTTTTTTTTTTTGGGGGCATATGGCTGGGAGTGGCCGGCTGGCTCCTTAAGAAGCTCGATACGCAGGACGATGACCAGACCCAAGGTGGCACCAGTGCCAAGTCGGGCTGTTTTTGTAGTACCAAGTGCGTCCTGCAATTTGCCATCCACAAGAGGGGCAGTTGAGTTTTGTTTGCCAGAGAAAAGGGCCGTGGTTTGTGTTTGGGGGCATATGGCTGAGAGTGGCCGGCTGGCCCCTGAAAATCCACGATAGGCAGGGTGCTTCCCAGACCCAAGGTGGCACCAGTGCCAAGTCGGGCCTGTTTGATAGTAGTAAATAGCTCCTGCAATCTGCCATCCAGAAGCGGGGCAGCTTACTTTTGTTTGCCAAGGAAACGGGCCGAGGTTTGTGTCTGGGGGCCTATGGCTGGGAGTGACCGGCTGCCTCCTGAAAAGCTACGATAGGCAGGATGGTGACCAGACCAATGGTGGCACCAGTGCCAAGTTGGGCTGGTTTGATAGTACCAAGTGGCTCCTGCAATCTGGCATCAAAATGTGGGCAGGCGAGTTTTGTTTTCCAGGGAAAAGCGCCGTTGTTTGTGTTTGGGGGCCTGTGGCTGGGAGTGGCCGCCGGGCACCTTAGAATCTACGTTACGCAGCATGGTTCCCAGACCCAAGGTGGCACCAGTGCTAAGTCGGGCTGGTTTGATAGTACCAAGTGGCTCCTGCAATCTGCCATCCAGAATCAGGGCAGCTTACTTTTGTTTGCCAGGGAAACGGGCCGAGGTTTTTGTCTGGGGGCCTATGGCTGGGAGTGACCGGCTAGGTCCTGAAAAGCTACGATAGGCAGGATGGTGACCAGACCCATGGTGGCAGCAGTGCCAAGTTGGGCTGGTTTGATACTACCAAGTGGCTCCTGCAATCTGCCTTCAAAAAGTTGGCAGGCCAGTTTTGTTTTCCAGGGAAAAGCGCCCTTGACTGTGTTTGGGGGCCTGTGGCCGAGAGTGGCCAGCTGGCTCCTTAGAACCCACAATATGCAGGATGGTTCTCAGACCAGAGGTGGCACCAGTGCCAATTTGGGTCGGTTTGATAGTACCAAGTGGCTCCTGCAATCTGCCATCCTGACGCGGGGCAGCGGATTTTATTTTGCAAGAGAAAAGGTCCGTGGTTTTTTTTTGGGGGCATATGGCTGGGAGTGGCCGGCTGGCTCCTTAAGAAGCCACGATACGCAGGATGGTGACCAGACCCAAGGTGGCACCAGTGCCAAGTCGGGCTGTTTTTGTAGTACAAAGTGCCTCCTGCAATTTGCCATCCAGAAGAGGGGCAGTTGAGTTTTGCTTGCCAGAGAAAAGGGCTGTTGTTTGTGTTTGGGGGCATATGGCTGAGAGTGGCCGGCTGGCCCCTGAAAATCCACGATAGCAGGATGGTTCCCAGAGCCAAGGTGGCACCAGTGCCAAGTCGGGCTGGTTTGTAGTACTAAATATCTGCTGAAATCTGCCATCCAGAAGCGAGGCACCTTACTTTTGTTTGCCAGGGAAACGGGCCGAGGTTTGTGTCTGGGGGCCTATGGCTGGGAGTGACCGGCTGGCTCCTGAAAAGCTACGATAGGCAGGATGGTTACCAGACCCATGGTGGCACCAGCGCCAAGTTGGGATGGTTTGATAGTACCAAGTGGCTCCTGCAATCTGCCATCAAAAATTTGGCAGGCGAGTTTTGTTTTCCAGGGAAAAGCGCCGTTGTTTGTGTTTGGAGGCCTGCGGCTAGGAGTGGCCGGCTGGCTCCTTAGAATTCACGATAGGCAGGATGGTTGCCAGAGCCAAGGTAGCGCCAGTGCAAAGTCGGGCTGGTTTGATAGTAGTAAATAGCTCCTGCAATCTGCCATCCGGAAGCGGGGCAGCTTACTTTTGTTTGCCAGGGAAACGGGCCGAGGTTTGTGTCTCGGGGCCTATGGGTGGGAGTGACCGGCTGGCTCCTGAAAAGCTACGATAGGCAGGATGGTTACCAGACCCACGGTGGCACCAGCGCCAAGTTGGGCTGGTTTGATAGTACCAAGTGGCTCCTGCAATCTGCCATCAAAAAGTTGGCAGGCGAGTTTTGTTTTCCAGGGAAAAGCGCCGTTGTTTGTGTTTGGGGCCCTGTGGCTGGGAGTGGCCGGCTGGCTCCTTAGAATCCACGATACGCAGGATGGTTCCCAGACCAGAGGTGGCCCCAGTGCCAGGTCGGGCTGGTTTGACAGTGTCAAGTGTGTCCTGCAATCTGCCATCCAGAAGCGGGGCAGCTGAGTTTTTTTTGCCTGTGAAACGGGCCGTTGTTTTTGATTGGGGTCTGTGGCCGAGAGTGGTCGGCTGGCTCCTGACAATCCACAATACGCAGGATGGTTCCCAGACCCAAGGTGGCACCAGTGCCAAGTTGGGCTGGTTTGATAGTACCAAGTGGCTACTGCAATCTGCCATCCAGAAGCTGGGCAGCTGAGTTTTCTTTGCCAGAGAAAAGGGCCGTGGGTTGTGTTTGGGGGCATATGGCTGGGAGTGGCCAGCTGGCTCCTTGAAATGCACAATACGCAGGATGGTGACCAGATCCAAGGTGGCACCAGTGCCAAGTCGGGCTGGTTTTGTAGTACCACGTGCGTCCCGCAATTTGCCATCCAGAAGAGGGGCAGTTGAGTTTTGTTTACCAGAGTAAAGGGCCGTGGTTTGTGTTTGGGGGCCTATGGCTGAGAGTGGCCGGCTGGCCCCTGAAAATCCACGATAGGCAGGATGGTTCCCAGATCCAAGGTGGCACCAGTGCCAAGTCGGGCTGGATTGATGGTGCAAAGTGGCTCCTGCAATCTGCCATCCAAATGCGGGGCAGCGCATTTTATTTTGCAAGAGAAAAGGGCCGTGGTTTGTTTTTGGGGGTATATGGCTGGGAGTGGCCGGCTGGCTCCTTAAAAAGCTCGATACGCAGGATGGTTCCAAGACCCAGTGTGGCACCAGTGCCAAGTTGGGCTGGTTTGATAGTACCAAGTGGTTTCTGCAATCTGCCATCCAGAAGCGGGGCAGCTTACTTTTGTTTGCCAGGGAAACGGGCCGAGGTTTGTGTCTGGGGGCCTATGGCTGGGAGTGACCGGCTAGGTCTTGAAAAGCTACGATAGGCAGGATGGTGACCAGACCCATGGTGGTAGCAGTGCCAAGTTGGGCTGGTTTGATAGTACCAAGTGGCTCCTGCAATCTGCCATCCAGAAGCGGGGAAGCTAAGTTTTTTTTGCCAGAAAAAAGGTCCGTTGTTTTTGTTGGGGTCCTGTGGCTGAGAGTGGCCAGCTGGCTCCTTAGAATCCACGATACGCAGGATGGTTCCCATACCCAAGGTGGCACCAGTGCCAAGTTGGGCTGGTTTGACAGTTTCAAGTGCCTACTGCAATCTGCCATCCAGAAGCGGGGCAGCTGAGTTTTTTTTGCCCGTGAAACTGGCTGTTGTTTTTATTGGGGTCTGTGGCCGAGAGTGGTCGGCTGGCTCCCTACAATCCACAATACGCAGGATGGTTCCCAGACCCAAGGTGGCACCAGTGCCAAGTCGTGCTGGTTTGATACTACCAAGTGGCTCCTGCAATCTCCATCCTGACGCGGGGCAGCGGATTATTGTTTGCAAGAGAATAGGTCCTTATTTTTTTTTTGGGGGCATATGGCTGGGAGTGGCCGGCGGGCTCCTTAAGAAGCGGGATACGCAGGACGATGACCAGACCCAAGGTGGCACCAGTGCCAAGTCGGGCTGTTTTTGTAGTACCAAGTGCGTCCTGCAATTTGCCATCCACAAGAGGGGCAGTTGAGTTTTGTTTGCCAGAGAAAAGGGCCGTGGTTTGTGTTTGGGGGCATATGGCTGAGAGTGGCCGGCTGGCCCCTGAAAATCCACGATAGGCAGGGTGCTTCCCAGACCCAAGGTGGCACCAGTGCCAAGTCGGGCCTGTTTGATAGTAGTAAATAGCTCCTGCAATCTGCCATCCAGAAGCGGGGCAGCTTACTTTTGTTTGCCAGGGAAACGGGCCGAGGTTTGTGTCTGGGGGCCTATGGCTGGGAGTGACCGGCTGCCTCCTGAAAAGCTACGATAGGCAGGATGGTGACCAGACCAATGGTGGCACCAGTGCGAAGTTGGGCTGGTTTGATAGTACCAAGTGGCTCCTGCAATCTGCCATGAAAAGTTGGCAGGCGAGTTTTGTTTTCCAGGGAAAAGCGCCGTTGTTTGTGTTTGGGGGCCTGTGGCTGGGAGTGGCCGCCTGGCGTCTTAGAACATTCGTTACGCAGGATGGTTCCCAGACCCAAGGTGGCACCAGTGCCAAGTAAGGCTGGTTTGATAGTACCAAGTGGCTCCTGGAATCTGCCATCCAGAAGAGGGGCAGGTGAGTTTTGTTTTCAAGGGAAAAGCGCCGTTGTTTGTGTTTGGGGACCTCTGGCTGGGAGTGGCCGGTTGGCTCCTTAGAATCCACGATATAGGCAGGATGGTGACCAGACCCATGGTGGCACCAGTGCCAAGTCGGGCTGGTTTGATAGTACCAAGTGGCTCCTGGAATCTGCCATCCAGAAGGGGGCAGCTTACTTTTGTTTGCCAGGGAAACGGGCCGAGGTTTGTGTCTGGGGGCCTATGGCTGGGAGTGACCGGCTGGCTCCTGAAAAGCTACGATAGGCAGGATGGTGACCAGACCCATGGTGGCACCAGTGGCAAGTTGGGCTGGTTTGATAGTACCAAGTGGCTCCTGGAATCTGCCATCCAGAAGGGGGCAGCTTACTTTTGTTTGCCAGGGAAACGGGCCGAGGTTTGTGTCCGGGGGCCTATGGCTGGGAGTGACCGGCTGGCTCCTGAAAAGCTACGATAGGCAGGATGGTGACCAGACCCATGGTGGTACCAGTGCCAAGTTTGGCTGGTTTGATAGTACCAAGTGGCTCCTGCAATCTGCCATCCAAAAGTTGGCAGGCGAGTTTTGTTTTCAAGGGAAAAGCGCCGTTGTTTGTGTTTGGGGACCTCTGGCTGGGAGTGGCCGGTTGGCTCCTTAGAATCCACGATATACGCAGGATGATTCCCAGACCAGAGGTGGCACCAGTGCCAAGTTGGGCTGGTTTGACAGTGTCAAGTGGCTCCTGCAATCTGCCATCCAGAAGCGGGGTAGCTTACTTTTGTTTGCCAGGGAAACGGGCCGAGGTTTGTGTCTGGGGGCCTATGGCTGGGAGTGGCCGGCTGCCTCCTGAAAAGCTACGATATGTAGGATGGTTACTAGACCCATGGTGGCACCAGTGCCAAGTTGGGCTGGTTTGATAGTACCAAGTGGCTCCTGCAATCTGCCATCAAAAAGTTGGCAGGCGAGTTTTGTTTTCCAGGGAAAAGCTCCGTTGTTTTTGTTTGGGGTCATGTGGCTGGGAGTGGCCGGCTGACTCCTTAGATTCCACGATATGCAGGATGGTTACCAGACCCAAGGTGGCACCAGTGCCAAGTCGGGCTGGTTGGATACTACCAAGTGGCTCCTGCAATCTGCCATCCAGAAGCGGGGCATCTTACTTTTGTTTGCCCGGGAAACGGGCCGAGGTTTTTTTCTGGGGGCCTGTGGCTGGGAGTGGCCGGCTGGCTCCTTAGAATCCACGATACGCAGGATGGTGACCAGACCCAAGGTGGCACCAGTGCCAAGTCGGGCTGGTTTGATAGTACCAAGTGGCTCCTGCAATCTGCCATCCTGACGCGGGGCAGCGGATTATTGTTTGCAAGAGAAAAGGTCCTTCGTTTTTTTGGGGGGGCATATGGCTGGGAGTGGCCGGCTGGCTCTTTTCAAAGGTCGATACGCAGGATGGTTCCAAGAACCAAGGTGGCACCAGTGCCAAGTCGGGCTGTTTTTGTAGTACCCAGTGCGTCCTGCAATATGCCATCCAGAAGAGGGGCAGTTGAGTTTTGTTTGCCAAAGAAAAGGGCCGTGGTTTGTGTTTGGGGGCATATGGCTGAGAGTGGCCGGCTGGCTCCTGAAAAGCTACGATAGGCAGGATGGTGACCAGACCCATGGAGGCACCAGTGCCAAGTTGGGCTGGTTTGATAATACCAAGTGGCTCCTGCAATCTGCCATCCTGACGCGGACAGCGGATTTTTGTTTGCAAGGGAAAATGTCCGTGGTTTCTTTTTGGGGGCATATGGCTGGGAGTGGCCAGCTGGCTCCTTAAGAAGCTCGATACGCAGGATGGTGACCAGACCCAAGGTGGCACCACTACCAAGTCGGGCTGCTTTTGTAGTACCCAGTGCGTCCTGCAATTTGCCATCCAGAAGAGGGGCAGTTGAGTTTTGTTTGCCAGAGAAAAGGGCCGTGGTTTCTGTTTGGGGGCATATGCCTGAGACTTGCAGGCTGGCCCCTGAAAATCCACGATAGGCAGGATGGATCCCAGAGCCAAGGTGGCACCAGTGCCAAGTCCGGCTGGTTTGATAGTACTAAATAGCTCCTGCAATCTGCCATCCAGAAGCGGGGCAGGTTACTTTTTTTTGCCAGGGAAACGGGCCGAGGTTTGTGTCTGGCGGCCTATGGCTGGGACGGACCGGCTGGCTCCTGAAAAGCTACGATAGGCAGGATGGTGACCAGACCCATGGTGGCACCAGTGCCAAGTTGGGCTGGTTTGATAGTACCAAGTGGCTCCTGGAATCTGCCATCCAGAAGGGGGCAGCTTACTTTTGTTTGCCAGGGAAACGGGCCGAGGTTTGTGTCCGGGGGCCTATGGCTGGGAGTGACCGGCTGGCTCCTGAAAAGCTACGATAGGCAGGATGGTGACCAGACCCATGGTGGTACCAGTGCCAAGTTGGGCTGGTTTGATAGTACCAAGTGGCTCCTGCAATCTGCCTTCAAAATGTTGGCAGGCGAGTTTTGTTTCCCAGGGAAAAGCGCCGTTGTTTGTGTTTGGGGGCCTGTGGCTGAGAGTGGCCAGCTGGCTCCTTAGAATCCACGATACGCAGGATGGTTCCCAGACCCAAGGTGGCACCAGTGCCAAGTCGGGCTGGTTTGATAGTACCAAGTGGCTCCTGCAATCTGCCATCCAGATGCGGGGCAGCTTACTTTTGTTTGCCAGGGAAACGGGCCGTTGTTTGTGTCTGGCGGCCTGTGGCTGGGACTGACCGGCTGGCTCCTGAAAAGCTACGACAGGCAGGATGGTGACCAGACCAAGGTGGCACCAGTGCCAAGTTGGGCTGGTTTGATAGTACCAAGTGGCTCCTGCAATCTGCCATCAAAAAGTTGGCAGGCGAGTTTTGTTTTCCGGGGAAAAGCGTCTTTGTTTGTGTTTGGGGGCCTGTGGCTGGAAGTGGCCGGCTGGCTCCTGAAAATCTACGATACGCAGCATTGTTCCTAGACCCAAGGTGGCACCAGTGCAAGTTGGGATGGTTTGACAGTGTCAAGTTCCTCCTGCAATCTCCCATCCAGAAGCGGGACAACTGAGTTTTTTTTGCCTATGAAACGGGCCGTTGTTTTTGATTGGGGTCTGTGGCCGAGAGTGGTCGGCTGGCTCCTGACAATCCACAATACGCAGGATGGTTCCCAGACCCAAGGTGGCACCAGTGCCAAGTTGGGCTGGTTTGATAGTACCAAGTGGCTCCTGCAATCTGCCATCCTGACGCGGGCAGCGGATTTTTGTTTGCAAGGGAAAATGTCCGTTGTTTGATTTTGGGGGCATATGGCTGGGAGTGGCGGGTTGGCTCCTTAAGAAGCTCGATACGCAGGATGGTACCAAGACCCAAGCTGGCACCAGGGCCAAGTCGGGCTGTTTTTGTAGTACAAAGTGCCTCCTGCAATCTGCCATCCAGAAGAGGGGCAGTTGAGTTTTGTTTGCCAGATAAAAGAGCCGTGGTTTGTGTTTGGGGGCATATGGCTGAGAGTGGCCGGCTGGCCCCTGAAAATCCACGATAGGCAGGATGGTTCCCAGACCCAAGGTGGCACCAGTGCCAAGTCGGGCTGGTGTTGTAGTAACAAGTGGCTCCTGCAATCTGCCGTCCAGAACCAGGGCAGCTTACTTTTGTTTGCCAGGGAAACGGGCCGAGGTTTTTGTCTGGGGGCCTGTGGCTGGGAGTGGCCGGCTGGCTCCGTAGAATCCACGATACGCAGGATGGTGACCAGACCCATGGTGGTACCAGTGCCAAGTTGGGCTGGTTTGATAGTACCAAGTGGCTCCTGCAATCTGCCATCCAGAAGCGATGAAGCTAAGTTTTTTTTGCCAGAAAAAAGGTCCGTGGTTTTTGTTGGGGTCCTGTGGCTGGTAGTGGCCGGCTGCCTCCTTAGAATCCACGATACGCAGGATGGTCCCAGACCCAAGGTGGCACCAGTGCCAAGTCGGGCTGGTTTGACAGTGTCAAGTGCCTCCTGCAATCTGCCATCCAGAAGCGGGGCATCGGATTTTTGTTTGCAAGAGAAAAGGTCCTTGGTTTTTTTTTGGGGGCATATGGCTGGAAGTGGCCGGCTGACTCCTTAAGAAGCGGGATACGCAGGACGATGACCAGACCCAAGGTGGCACCAGTGCCAAGTCGGGCTGTTTTTGTAGTACAAAGTGCGTCCTGCAATTTGCCATCCACAAAAGGGGCGGTTGAGTTTTGTTTGCCAGAGAAAAGGGCCGTGGTTTGTGTTTGGGGGCATATGGCTGAGAGTGGCCGGCTGGCTCCTGAAAAGCTACCATAGGCAGGATGGTGACCAGACCCATGGTGGCACCAGTGCCAAGTTTGGCTGGTTTGATAGTACCAAGTGGCTCCTGCAATCTGCCATCAAAAAGTTGGCAGGCGAGGTTTGTTTTCCGGGGAAAAGCGCTGTTGTTTGTGTTTGGGGTCCTGTGGCTGAGAGTGGCCACCTGGCGTCTTAGAACATCCGTTACGCAGGATGGTTCCCAGACCCAAGGTGGCACCAGTGCCAAGTCAGGCTGGTTTGATAGTACGAAGTGGCTCCTGCAATCTGCCATCCAGAAGCGGGGCAGCTTATTTTTTTTGCCAGGGAAACGGGCCGAGCTTTGTGTCTGGGGGCCTATGGCTGGGAGTGACCGGCTCGGTAGTGAAATCTACGATAGGCAGGATGGTGACCAGACCCATGGTGGCACCAGTGCCAAGTTGGGCTGGTTTGATAGTACCAAGTGGCTCCTGCAATCTGCCATCCAAAAGTTGGCAGGCGAGTTTTGTTTTCCAGGGAAAAGCGCCGTTGTCTTTGTTTGGGGTCATGTGGCTGGGAGTGGCCGGCTGACTCCTTAGATTCCACGATACGCAGGATGGTTCCCAGAGCCAAGGTGGCACCAGTGCCAAGTTGGGCTGGTTTGATACTACCAAGTGGCTCCTGCAATCTGCCATCCAGAAGCGGGGCAGCTTACTTTTGTTTGCCCGGGAAACGGGCCGAGGTTTTTTTCTGGGGGCCTGTGGCTGGGAGTGGCCGGCTGGCTCCTTAGAATCCACGATACGCTGGATGGTGACCAGACCCAAGGTGGCACCAGTGCCAAGTCGGGCTGGTTTGATAGTACCAAGTGGCTCCTGCAATCTGCCATCCTGACGCGGGGCAGCGGATTTTTGTTTGCAAGAGAAAAGGTCCTTGGTTTTTTTTGGGGGCATAGGGCTGGGAGTGGCCCCCTGGCACCTTAAAAAGCTCGATACGCAGGATGGTTCCAAGACCCAAGGTGGCACCAGTGCCAAGTCGGGCTGTTTTTGTAGTACCCAGTGCGTCCTGCAATTTGCCATCCAGAAGAGGGGCAGTTGAGTTTTGTTTGCCAGAGAAAAGGGCCGTGGTTTGTGTTTGGGGGCATATGGCTGAGAGTGGCCGGCTGGCCCCTGAAAATCCACGATAGGCAGGATGGTTCCCAGAGCCAAGGTGGCACCAGTGCCAATTCGGGTTGGTTTGATACTACTAAATAGCTCCTGCAATCTGCCATCCAGAAGCAGGGCAGCTTACTTTTGTTTGCCAGGGAAACGGGCCGAGGTTTGTGTCTTGGGGCCTATGGCTGGGACTGACCGGCTGGCTCCTGAAAAGCTACGATAGGCAGGATGGTGGCCAGACCCATGGTGGCACCAGTGCCAAGTTGGGCTGGTTTGATAGTACCAGGTGGCTCCTGCAATCTGCCATCAAAAAGTTGGAAGGCGAGTTTTGTTTTGGCGGAAAAGCGCCGTTGTCTGTGTTTGGGGGCCTGTGGCTGGGAGTGGCCGGCTGGCTCCTTAGAATCCACGATACGCATGATGGTTCCCAGACCCAAGGTGGCACCAGTGCCAAGTTGGGCTGGTTTGACAGTGTCAAGTGTCTCCTGCAATCTCCCATCCAGAAGCGGGGCAGCTGAGTTTTTTTTTCCTGCGAAACGGGCCTTTGTTTTTGATTGGGGTCTGTGGCCGAGAGTGGTCGGCTGGCTCCTGACAATCCACAATACGCAGGATGGTTCCCAGACCCAAGGTGGCACCAGTGCCAAGTCGGGCTGGTTTGATAGTACCAAGTGGCTCCTGCAATCTGCCATCCTGACGCGGACAGCGGATTTTTTTTGCAAGGGAAAATGTCCGTGGTTTGTTTTTGGGGGCATATGGCTGGGAGTGGCCGGTTGGCTCCTTAAGAAGCTCGATACGCAGAATGGTGACCAGACCCAAGGTGGCACCAGTACCAAGTCGGGCTGTTTTTGTAGTACCAAGTGCGTCCTGCAATTTGCCATCCAGAAGAGGGGCAGTTGAGTTTTGTTTGCCAGAGAAAAGTGCCGTGGTTTGTGTTTGGGGGCATATGGCTGAGAGTGGCCGGCTGGCCCCTGAAAATCCACGATAGCCAGGATGGATGCCAGAGCCAAGGTGGCACCAGTGCCAAGTCGTGCTGGTTTGATAGTTCCAAGTGGCTCCTGCAATCTGCCATGCAGAAGCTGGGCAGCTGAGTTTTGTTTGCCAAAGGAAAGGGCCGTGGCTTGTGTTTGGGGGCATATGGCTGGGAGTGGTCAGCTGGATCGTTAAAATGCACGATACGCACAATTGTGACCAGACTCAAGGTGGCACCAGTGCCAAGTCGGGCTGGTTTGATAGTACCAAGTGCGTCCTGCAATTTGCCATCCAGAAGCGGGGCAGTTGAGTTTTGTTTACCAGAGTAAAGGGCCGTGGTTTTTGTTTGGGGGCCTGTGGCTGGGAGTGCCCGGCTGGCCCCTTAGAATCTACGTTACGCAGCATATTTCCCAGACCCAAGGTGGCACCAGTGCCAAGTCGGGCTGGTTTGATAGTACCAAGAGGCTCCTGAAATCTGCCATCCAGAAGCGGGGCAGCTTACTTTTGCTTGCCAGGGAAACGGGCCGAGCTTTGTGTCTGGGGGCCTATGGCTGGGAGTGACCGGCTGGCTCCTGAAAAGCTACGATAGGCAGGATGGTGACCAGACCAATGGTGGCACCAGTGCCAAGTTGGGCTAGTATGATAGTACCAAGTGGCTCCTGCAATCTGCCATCAAATGTTGGCAGGCGAGTTTTGTTTTCCAGGGAAAAGCGCCGTTGTTTTTGTTTGGGGGCCTGTGGCTGGAAGTGGCCGGCTGACTCCTTAGAATCCACGATACGCAGGATGGTGACCAGACCCAAGGTGGCACCAGTGCCAAGTCGGGCTGTTTTGATAGTACCAAGTGGCTCCTGCAATCTGCCATCCAGAAGTGGGGTAGCTTACTTTTGTTTACCCGGGAAACGGGCCGAGGTTTTTGTCTGGGGGCCTTTGGCTGGGAGTGGCCGGCTAGGTCCTTAGAATCCACGATACGCAGGATGGTGACCAGACCCAAGGTGGCACCAGTGCCAAGTCGGGCTGTTTTGATAGTACCAAGTGGCTCCTGCAATCTGCCATCCAGAAGCGGGGAAGCTACGTTTTTTTTGACAGAAAAAAAGGGCCGTGGTTTTAATTGGGGGCCTGTGGCTGGGAGTGGCCGGCTGGCTCCTTAGAATCCCCGATACGCAGGATGGTTCCCAGACCCAAGGTGGCACCAGTGCCAAGTAGGGCTGGTTTGACAGTGTCAAGTGCCTCCTGCAATCTCCCATCCAGAAGCGGGGCAGCTGAGTTTTTTTTGCCCGTGATACTGGCCGTTGTTTTTGATTGGGGTCTGTGACCGAGAGTGGTCGGCTGGCTCCTGACAATCCACAATACGCAGGATGGTTCCCAGACCCAAGGTGGCACCAGTGCCAAGTCGGGCTTTTTTTTGTGGTACCAAGTGCGTCCTGCATTTTGCCATCCAGAAGAGGGGTAGTTGAGTTTTTTTTGCCAGATTAAAGCGCCGTGGCTTGTGTTTGGGGGCATATGGCTGAGAGTGGCCGGCTGGGCCCTGAAAATCTATGATACGCAGGATGGTTTCCAGGCCAAGGTGGCACCAGTGCCAATTCAGGCTGGTTTGATACCTCTAAATAGCTGCTGCAATCTGCCATCCAGAAGCGGGGCAGCTTACTTTTGTTTGCCAGGGAAACGGGCCGAGCTTTCTGTCTGGGGGCCTATGGCTGGGAGTGACCGGCTGGCTCCTGAAAAGCTACGATAGGCAGGATGATTACCAGACCCAAGGTGGCACCAGTGCCAAGTTGGGCTGGTTTGATAGCAACAAGTGGCTCCTGCAATCTGCCATCAAAAAGTTGGCAGGCGAGTTTTGTTTTCCAGGGAAAAGTGCCGTTGTTTTTGTTTGGGGTCATGTGGCTGGGAGTGGCCGGCTGACTCCTTAGATTCCACGATACGCAGGATGGTTCCCAGAGCCAAGCTGGCACAGTGCCAAGTCGGGCTGGTTTGATAGTACCAAGTGGCTCCTGCAATCTGCCATCCAGAAGCGGGGCAGCTTACTTTTGTTTGCCCGGGAAACGGGCCGAGGTTTTTTCTGGGGGCCTGTGGCTGGGAGTGGCGGGTTGGCTCCTTAGAATCCACGATACGCAGGATGGTTCCCAGACCCAAAGTGGCACCAGTGCCAAGTCGGGCTGGTTTGATAGTACCAAGTGGCTCCTGCAATCTGCCATCCTGACGCGGGGCAGCGGATTTTTGTTTGCAAGAGAAAAGGTCCGTGGTTTTTTTTTGGGGGCATATGGCTGGGAGTGGCCGGCTGGCTCCTTAGGAAGCTCGATACGCAGGATGGTGACCAGACCCAAGGTGGCACCAGTGCCAAGTCGGGCTGTTTTTGTAGTACCAAGTGCGTCCTGCAATTTGCCATCCAGAAGAGGGGCAGTTGAGTTTTATTTGCAAGAGAAAAGGGCCGTGGTGTTTGTTTGGGTGCATATGGCTGAGAGTGGCCGGCTGGCTCCTTAGAATCCACGATACGCAGGATGGTGACCAGACCCAAGGTGGCACCAGTGCCAAGTCGGGCTGGTTTGATAGTACCAAGTGGCTCCTGCAATCTGCCATCCAGAAGCGGGGCAGCTTACTTTTGTTTGCCAGGGAAACTGGCCGAGGTTTGTGTCTGGCGGCCTATGGCTGGGAGTGACCGGCTAGGTCCTGAAAAGCTACGATAGGCAGGATGGTGACCAGACCCAGGGAGGCACCAGTGCCAAGTTGGGCTGGTTTGATAGTACCAAGTGGCTCCTGCAATCTGCTATCAAATGTTTGGCAGGCGAGTTTTGTTTTCCAGGGAAAAGCGCCGTTGTTGTCTTTGGGGTCCTGTGGCTGGCAGTTGCCGGCTGGCTCCTGAAAATCCACGATACGCAGCATTGTTCCCATACCCAAGGTGGCACCAGTGCCAAGTAGGGCTGCTTTGATAGTTCCAAGTGGCTCCTGCAATCTCCCATCCAGAAGCGGGGCAGCTGAGTTTTTTTTGCCTGTGAAACGGGCCGTTGTTTTTTATTGGGGTCTGTGGCTCATAGTGGTCGGCTGGCTCCTGACAATCCACAATACACAGGATGGTTCCCAGACCCAAGGTGGCACCAGTGCCAAGTCGGGCTGGCTTGAGAGTACGAAGTGGCTCCTGCAATCTGCCATGCAGAAGCTGGGCAGCTGAGTTTTGTTTGCCAAAGAAAAGGGCCGTGGCTTGTTGTTGGGGGCATATGGCTGGGAGTGGTCAGCTGGATCGTTAAAATGCACGATACGCACAATGGTGACCAGACCCAAGGTGGCACCAGTGCCAAGTCGGGCTGGTGTTGTAGTAACAAGTGGCTCCTGCAATCTGCCGTCCAGAACCAGGGCAGCTTACTTTTGTTTGCCAGGGAAACGGGCCGAGGTTTTTGTCTGGGGGCCTGTGGCTGGGAGTGGCCGGCTGGCTCCGTAGAATCCACGATACGCAGGATGGTGACCAGACCCATGGTGGTACCAGTGCCAAGTTGGGCTGGTTTGATAGTACCAAGTGGCTCCTGCAATCTGCCATCCAGAAGCGATGAAGCTAAGTTTTTTTTGCCAGAAAAAAGGTCCGTGGTTTTTGTTGGGGTCCTGTGGCTGGTAGTGGCCGGCTGCCTCCTTAGAATCCACGATACGCAGGATGGTCCCAGACCCAAGGTGGCACCAGTGCCAAGTCGGGCTGGTTTGACAGTGTCAAGTGCCTCCTGCAATCTGCCATCCAGAAGCGGGGCATCGGATTTTTGTTTGCAAGAGAAAAGGTCCTTGGTTTTTTTTTGGGGGCATATGGCTGGGAGTGGCCGGCTGACTCCTTAAGAAGCGGGATAGGCAGGACGATGACCAGACCCAAGGTGGCACCAGTGACAAGTCGGGCTGTTTTTGTAGTACAAAGTGCGTCCTGCAATTTGCCATCCACAAAAGGGGCGGTTGAGTTTTGTTTGCCAGAGAAAAGGGCCGTGGTTTGTGTTTGGGGGCATATGGCTGAGAGTGGCCGGCTGGCTCCTGAAAAGCTACCATAGGCAGGATGGTGACCAGACCCATGGTGGCACCAGTGCCAAGTTTGGCTGGTTTGATAGTACCAAGTGGCTCCTGCAATCTGCCATCAAAAAGTTGGCAGGCGAGGTTTGTTTTCCGGGGAAAAGCGCTGTTGTTTGTGTTTGGGGTCCTGTGGCTGAGAGTGGCCACCTGGCGTCTTAGAACATCCGTTACGCAGGATGGTTCCCAGACCCAAGGTGGCACCAGTGCCAAGTCAGGCTGGTTTGATAGTACGAAGTGGCTCCTGCAATCTGCCATCCAGAAGCGGGGCAGCTTATTTTTTTTGCCAGGGAAACGGGCCGAGCTTTGTGTCTGGGGGCCTATGGCTGGGAGTGACCGGCTCGGTAGTGAAATCTACGATAGGCAGGATGGTGACCAGACCCATGGTGGCACCAGTGCCAAGTTGGGCTGGTTTGATAGTACCAAGTGGCTCCTGCAATCTGCCATCCAAAAGTTGGCAGGCGAGTTTTGTTTTCCAGGGAAAAGCGCCGTTGTCTTTGTTTGGGGTCATGTGGCTGGGAGTGGCCGGCTGACTCCTTAGATTCCACGATACGCAGGATGGTTCCCAGAGCCAAGGTGGCACCAGTGCCAAGTCGGGCTGGTTTGATACTACCAAGTGGCTCCTGCAATCTGCCATCCAGAAGCGGGGCAGCTTACTTTTGTTTGCCCGGGAAACGGGCCGAGGTTTTTTTCTGGGGGCCTGTGGCTGGGAGTGGCCGGCTGGCTCCTTAGAATCCACGATACGCTGGATGGTGACCAGACCCAAGGTGGCACCAGTGCCAAGTCGGGCTGGTTTGATAGTACCAAGTGGCTCCTGCAATCTGCCATCCTGACGCGGGGCAGCGGATTTTTGTTTGCAAGAGAAAAGGTCCTTGGTTTTTTTTGGGGGCATAGGGCTGGGAGTGGCCCCCTGGCACCTTAAAAAGCTCGATACGCAGGATGGTTCCAAGACCCAAGGTGGCACCAGTGCCAAGTCGGGCTGTTTTTGTAGTACCCAGTGCGTCCTGCAATTTGCCATCCAGAAGAGGGGCAGTTGAGTTTTGTTTGCCAGAGAAAAGGGCCGTGGTTTGTGTTTGGGGGCATATGGCTGAGAGTGGCCGGCTGGCCCCTGAAAATCCACGATAGGCAGGATGGTTCCCAGAGCCAAGGTGGCACCAGTGCCAATTCGGGTTGGTTTGATACTACTAAATAGCTCCTGCAATCTGCCATCCAGAAGCAGGGCAGCTTACTTTTGTTTGCCAGGGAAACGGGCCGAGGTTTGTGTCTTGGGGCCTATGGCTGGGACTGACCGGCTGGCTCCTGAAAAGCTACGATAGGCAGGATGGTGGCCAGACCCATGGTGGCACCAGTGCCAAGTTGGGCTGGTTTGATAGTACCAGGTGGCTCCTGCAATCTGCCATCAAAAAGTTGGAAGGCGAGTTTTGTTTTGGCGGAAAAGCGCCGTTGTCTGTGTTTGGGGGCCTGTGGCTGGGAGTGGCCGGCTGGCTCCTTAGAATCCACGATACGCAGGATGGTTCCCAGACCCAAGGTGGCACCAGTGCCAAGTTGGGCTGGTTTGACAGTGTCAAGTGTCTCCTGCAATCTCCCATCCAGAAGCGGGGCAGCTGAGTTTTTTTTTCCTGCGAAACGGGCCTTTGTTTTTGATTGGGGTCTGTGGCCGAGAGTGGTCGGCTGGCTCCTGACAATCCACAATACGCAGGATGGTTCCCAGACCCAAGGTGGCACCAGTGCCAAGTCGGGCTGGTTTGATAGTACCAAGTGGCTCCTGCAATCTGCCATCCTGACGCGGACAGCGGATTTTTTTTGCAAGGGAAAATGTCCGTGGTTTGTTTTTGGGGGCATATGGCTGGGAGTGGCCGGTTGGCTCCTTAAGAAGCTCGATACGCAGAATGGTGACCAGACCCAAGGTGGCACCAGTACCAAGTCGGGCTGTTTTTGTAGTACCAAGTGCGTCCTGCAATTTGCCATCCAGAAGAGGGGCAGTTGAGTTTTGTTTGCCAGAGAAAAGTGCCGTGGTTTGTGTTTGGGGGCATATGGCTGAGAGTGGCCGGCTGGCCCCTGAAAATCCACGATAGCCAGGATGGATGCCAGAGCCAAGGTGGCACCAGTGCCAAGTCGTGCTGGTTTGATAGTTCCAAGTGGCTCCTGCAATCTGCCATGCAGAAGCTGGGCAGCTGAGTTTTGTTTGCCAAAGGAAAGGGCCGTGGCTTGTGTTTGGGGGCATATGGCTGGGAGTGGTCAGCTGGATCGTTAAAATGCACGGTACGCACAATTGTGACCAGACTCAAGGTGGCACCAGTGCCAAGTCGGGCTGGTTTGATAGTACCAAGTGCGTCCTGCAATTTGCCATCCAGAAGCGGGGCAGTTGAGTTTTGTTTACCAGAGTAAAGGGCCGTGGTTTTTGTTTGGGGGCCTGTGGCTGGGAGTGCCCGGCTGGCCCCTTAGAATCTACGTTACGCAGCATATTTCCCAGACCCAAGGTGGCACCAGTGCCAAGTCGGGCTGGTTTGATAGTACCAAGAGGCTCCTGAAATCTGCCATCCAGAAGCGGGGCAGCTTACTTTTGCTTGCCAGGGAAACGGGCCGAGCTTTGTGTCTGGGGGCCTATGGCTGGGAGTGACCGGCTGGCTCCTGAAAAGCTACGATAGGCAGGATGGTGACCAGACCAATGGTGGCACCAGTGCCAAGTTGGGCTAGTATGATAGTACCAAGTGGCTCCTGCAATCTGCCATCAAATGTTGGCAGGCGAGTTTTGTTTTCCAGGGAAAAGCGCCGTTGTTTTTGTTTGGGGGCCTGTGGCTGGAAGTGGCCGGCTGACTCCTTAGAATCCACGATACGCAGGATGGTGACCAGACCCAAGGTGGCACCAGTGCCAAGTCGGGCTGTTTTGATAGTACCAAGTGGCTCCTGCAATCTGCCATCCAGAAGTGGGGTAGCTTACTTTTGTTTACCCGGGAAACGGGCCGAGGTTTTTGTCTGGGGGCCTTTGGCTGGGAGTGGCCGGCTAGGTCCTTAGAATCCACGATACGCAGGATGGTGACCAGACCCAAGGTGGCACCAGTGCCAAGTCGGGCTGTTTTGATAGTACCAAGTGGCTCCTGCAATCTGCCATCCAGAAGCGGGGAAGCTACGTTTTTTTTGACAGAAAAAAAGGGCCGTGGTTTTAATTGGGGGCCTGTGGCTGGGAGTGGCCGGCTGGCTCCTTAGAATCCCCGATACGCAGGATGGTTCCCAGACCCAAGGTGGCACCAGTGCCAAGTAGGGCTGGTTTGACAGTGTCAAGTGCCTCCTGCAATCTCCCATCCAGAAGCGGGGCAGCTGAGTTTTTTTTGCCCGTGATACTGGCCGTTGTTTTTGATTGGGGTCTGTGACCGAGAGTGGTCGGCTGGCTCCTGACAATCCACAATACGCAGGATGGTTCCCAGACCCAAGGTGGCACCAGTGCCAAGTCGGGCTTTTTTTTGTGGTACCAAGTGCGTCCTGCATTTTGCCATCCAGAAGAGGGGTAGTTGAGTTTTTTTTGCCAGATTAAAGCGCCGTGGCTTGTGTTTGGGGGCATATGGCTGAGAGTGGCCGGCTGGGCCCTGAAAATCTATGATACGCAGGATGGTTTCCAGGCCAAGGTGGCACCAGTGCCAATTCAGGCTGGTTTGATACCTCTAAATAGCTGCTGCAATCTGCCATCCAGAAGCGGGGCAGCTTACTTTTGTTTGCCAGGGAAACGGGCCGAGCTTTCTGTCTGGGGGCCTATGGCTGGGAGTGACCGGCTGGCTCCTGAAAAGCTACGATAGGCAGGATGATTACCAGACCCAAGGTGGCACCAGTGCCAAGTTGGGCTGGTTTGATAGCAACAAGTGGCTCCTGCAATCTGCCATCAAAAAGTTGGCAGGCGAGTTTTGTTTTCCAGGGAAAAGTGCCGTTGTTTTTGTTTGGGGTCATGTGGCTGGGAGTGGCCGGCTGACTCCTTAGATTCCACGATACGCAGGATGGTTCCCAGAGCCAAGCTGGCACAGTGCCAAGTCGGGCTGGTTTGATAGTACCAAGTGGCTCCTGCAATCTGCCATCCAGAAGCGGGGCAGCTTACTTTTGTTTGCCCGGGAAACGGGCCGAGGTTTTTTCTGGGGGCCTGTGGCTGGGAGTGGCGGGTTGGCTCCTTAGAATCCACGATACGCAGGATGGTTCCCAGACCCAAAGTGGCACCAGTGCCAAGTCGGGCTGGTTTGATAGTACCAAGTGGCTCCTGCAATCTGCCATCCTGACGCGGGGCAGCGGATTTTTGTTTGCAAGAGAAAAGGTCCGTGGTTTTTTTTTGGGGGCATATGGCTGGGAGTGGCCGGCTGGCTCCTTAGGAAGCTCGATACGCAGGATGGTGACCAGACCCAAGGTGGCACCAGTGCCAAGTCGGGCTGTTTTTGTAGTACCAAGTGCGTCCTGCAATTTGCCATCCAGAAGAGGGGCAGTTGAGTTTTATTTGCAAGAGAAAAGGGCCGTGGTGTTTGTTTGGGTGCATATGGCTGAGAGTGGCCGGCTGGCTCCTTAGAATCCACGATACGCAGGATGGTGACCAGACCCAAGGTGGCACCAGTGCCAAGTCGGGCTGGTTTGATAGTACCAAGTGGCTCCTGCAATCTGCCATCCAGAAGCGGGGCAGCTTACTTTTGTTTGCCAGGGAAACTGGCCGAGGTTTGTGTCTGGCGGCCTATGGCTGGGAGTGACCGGCTAGGTCCTGAAAAGCTACGATAGGCAGGATGGTGACCAGACCCAGGGAGGCACCAGTGCCAAGTTGGGCTGGTTTGATAGTACCAAGTGGCTCCTGCAATCTGCTATCAAATGTTTGGCAGGCGAGTTTTGTTTTCCAGGGAAAAGCGCCGTTGTTGTCTTTGGGGTCCTGTGGCTGGCAGTTGCCGGCTGGCTCCTGAAAATCCACGATACGCAGCATTGTTCCCATACCCAAGGTGGCACCAGTGCCAAGTAGGGCTGCTTTGATAGTTCCAAGTGGCTCCTGCAATCTCCCATCCAGAAGCGGGGCAGCTGAGTTTTTTTTGCCTGTGAAACGGGCCGTTGTTTTTTATTGGGGTCTGTGGCTCATAGTGGTCGGCTGGCTCCTGACAATCCACAATACACAGGATGGTTCCCAGACCCAAGGTGGCACCAGTGCCAAGTCGGGCTGGCTTGAGAGTACGAAGTGGCTCCTGCAATCTGCCATGCAGAAGCTGGGCAGCTGAGTTTTGTTTGCCAAAGAAAAGGGCCGTGGCTTGTTGTTGGGGGCATATGGCTGGGAGTGGTCAGCTGGATCGTTAAAATGCACGATACGCACAATGGTGACCAGACCCAAGGTGACACCAGTGCCAAGTCGTGCTGGTTTGATAGTACCAAGTGGCTCCTGCAATCTGCCATCCTGACGCGGGGCAGCGGATTTTTGTTTGCAAGAGAAAAGATCCGTGGTTTTTTTTTGGGGGCATATGGCTGGGATTGGCCGGCTGGCTCCTTAAGAAGCTCGATACGCAGGATGGTCACCAGGCCCAAGGTGGCACCAGTGCCAAGTCGGGCTTTTTTTGTGGTACCAAGTGCGTCCTGCATTTTGCCATCCAGAAGAGGGGAAGTTGAGGTTTGTTTGCCAGAGAAAAGGGCCGTGGTTTGTGTTTGGGGGCATATGGCTGAGAGTGGCCGGCTGGCCCCTGAAAATCTACGATACGCAGGATGGTTCCCAGGCCAAGGTGGCACCAGTGCCAAGTCGGGCTGGTTTGATACCACTAAATAGCTCCTGCAATCTGCCATCCAGAAGCGGGGCAGCTTACTTTTGTTTGCCAGGGAAACAGGCCGAGGTTTGTGTCTGGCGGCCTATGGCTGGGAGTGACCGGCTGCCTCCTGAAAAGCTACGATAGGCAGGATGGTGACCAGACCCATAGTGGCAGCAGTGCCAAGTTGGGATGGTTTGATAGTACCAAGTGGCTCCTGCAATCTGCCATCAAAAAGTTGGCAGGCGAGTTTTGTTTTCCAGGGAAAAGCGCCGTTGTTTTTGTTTGGGGGCCTGTGGCTGGGAGTGGCCGGCTGGCTCCTTAGAATCCACGATACGCAGGATGGTTCCCAGACCCAAGATGGCACCAGTGCCAAGTCGGGCTGGTTTGATAGTACAAAGTGCGTCCTGCAATCTGCCATCCAGAGGCGGGGCAGCTTACTTTTATTTGCCAGGGAAACGGGCCGAGGTTTGTGTCTGGGGGCCTATGGCTGGGAGTGACCGGCTGGCTCCTGAAAAGCTACGATAGGCAGGATGGTGGCCAGACCCATGGAGGCACCAGTGCCAAATTGGGCTGGTTTGATAGTACCAAGTGGCTCCTGCAATCTGCCAACAAAATGTTGGCAGGCGAGTTTTGTTTTCCAGGGAAAATCGCCGTTGTTTGTGTTTGGGGGTCTGTGGCTGGGAGTGGCCGGCTGGCTCCTGAAAATCCACTATACGCAGCATTGTTCCCAGACCCAAGGTGGAACCAGTGCCAAGTAGGGCTGGTTTGACAGTGTCAATGCCTCCTACAATCTCCCATCCAGAAGCGGGGTAGCTGAGATTTTTTTGGCCGTGAAACTGGCCGTTGTTTTTGATTGGCGTCTGTGGCCGATAGTGGTCGGCTGGCTCCTGACAATCCACAATACGCAGGATGGTTCCCAGACCCAAGGTGGCACCAGTGCCAAGTCGGGCTGGTTTGATAGTACCAAGTGGCTCCTGCAATCTGCCATCCTGACGCGGGCAGAGGATTTTTGTTTGCAAGGGAAAATGTCCGTGGTTTGTTATTGGGGGCATATGGCTGGGAGTGGCGGGTCGGCTCCTTAAGAAGCTCGATACGCAGGATGGTACCAAGACCCAAGGTGGCACCAGGGCCAAGTCGGGCTGTTTTTGTAGTACAAAGTGCCTCCTGCAATCTGCCATCCAGAAGAGGGGCAGTTGAGTTTTGTTTGCCAGAGAAAAGAGCCGTGGTTTGTGTTTGGGGGCATATGGCTGAGAGTGGCCGGCTGGCCCCTGAAAATCCACGATAGGCAGGATGGTTCCCAGACCCAAGGTGGCACCAGTGCCAAGTAAGGCTGGTTTGATAGTACCAAGTGGCTCCTGGAATCTGCCATCCAGAAGTGTGGCAACTTACTTTTGTTTGCCAGGGAAACGGGCCGAGGTTTGTGTCTGGGGGCCTATGGCTGGGAGTGACCGGCTGGCTTCTGAAAAGCTACGATAGGCAGGATGGTGACCAGACCCATGGTGGCACCAGTGGCAAGTTGGGCTGGTTTGATAGTACCAAGTGGCTCCTGGAATCTGCCATCCAGAAGGGGGCAGCTTACTTTTGTTTGCCAGGGAAACGGGCCGAGGTTTGTGTCCGGGGGCCTATGGCTGGGAGTGACCGGCTGGCTCCTGAAAAGCTACGGTAGGCAGGATGGTGACCAGACCCATGGTGGTACCAGTGCCAAGTTTGGCTGGTTTGATAGTACCAAGTGGCTCCTGCAATCTGCCATCCAAAAGTTGGCAGGCGAGTTTTGTTTTCAAGGGAAAAGCGCCGTTGTTTGTGTTTGGGGACCTCTGGCTGGGAGTGGCCGGTTGGCTCCTTAGAATCCACGATATACGCAGGATGATTCCCAGACCAGAGGTGGCACCAGTGCCAAGTCGCTCTGGTTTGATGGTGCAAAGTGGCTCCTGCAATCTGCCATCCAGAAGCGGGGTAGCTTACTTTTGTTTGCCAGGGAAACGGGCCGAGGTTTGTGTCTGGGGGCCTATGGCTGGGAGTGGCCGGCTGCCTCCTGAAAAGCTACGATATGTAGGATGGTTACTAGACCCATGGTGGCACCAGTGCCAAGTTGGGCTGGTTTGATAGTACCAAGTGGCTCCTGCAATCTGCCATCAAAAAGTTGGCAGGCGAGTTTTGTTTTCCAGGGAAAAGCTCCGTTGTTTTTGTTTGGGGTCATGTGGCTGGGAGTGGCCGGCTGACTCCTTAGATTCCACGATATGCAGGATGGTTCCCAGAGCCAAGGTGGCACCAGTGCCAAGTCGGGCTGGTTGGATACTACCAAGTGGCTCCTGCAATCTGCCATCCAGAAGCGGGGCATCTTACTTTTGTTTGCCCGGGAAACGGGCCGAGGTTTTTTTCTGGGGCCTGTGGCTGGGAGTGGCCGGCTGGCTCCTTAGAATCCACGATACGCAGGATGGTGACCAGACCCAAGGTGGCACCAGTGCCAAGTCGGGCTGGTTTGATAGTACCAAGTGGCTCCTGCAATCTGCCATCCTGACGCGGGGCAGCGGATTATTGTTTGCAAGAGAAAAGGTCCTTCGTTTTTTTGGGGGGGCATATGGCTGGGAGTGGCCGGCTGGCTCTTTTCAAAGGTCGATACGCAGGATGGTTCCAAGAACCAAGGTGGCACCAGTGCCAAGTCGGGCTGTTTTTGTAGTACCCAGTGCGTCCTGCAATTTGCCATCCAGAAGAGGGGCAGTTGAGTTTTGTTTGCCAGGGAAAAGGGCCGTGGTTTGTGTTTGGGGGCATATGGCTGAGAGTGGCCGGCTGGCTCCTGAAAAGCTACGATAGGCAGGATGGTGACCAGACCCATGGAGGCACCAGTGCCAAGTTGGGCTGGTTTGATAATACCAAGTGGCTCCTGCAATCTGCCATCCTGACGCGGACAGCGGATTTTTGTTTGCAAGGGAAAATGTCCGTGGTTTCTTTTTGGGGGCATATGGCTGGGAGTGGCCAGCTGGCTCCTTAAGAAGCTCGATACGCAGGATGGTGACCAGACCCAAGGTGGCACCACTACCAAGTCGGGCTGCTTTTGTAGTACCCAGTGCGTCCTGCAATTTGCCATCCAGAAGAGGGGCAGTTGAGTTTTGTTTGCCAGAGAAAAGGGCCGTGGTTTGTGTTTGGGGGCATATGGCTGAGAGTGGCCGGCTGGCCCCTGAAAATCCACGATAGGCAGGATGGATCCCAGAGCCAAGGTGGCACCAGTGCCAAGTCGGGCTGGTTAGATACTACTAAATAGCTCCTGCAATCTGCCATCCAGAAGCGGGGCAGGTTACTTTTTTTTGCCAGGGAAACGGGCCGAGGTTTGTGTCTGGGGGCCTATGGCTGGGAGTGACCAGCTGGCTCCTGAAAAGCTACGATAGGCAGGATGTTTACCAGACCCATGGTGGCACCAGTGCCAAGTTGGGCTGGTTTGATAGTACCAAGTTGCTCCTGCAATCTGCCATCAAAAAGTTGGCAGGCGAGTTTTGTTTTCCGGGGAAAAGCGCCGTTGTTTTTGTTTGGGGGCCTGTGGCTGGGAGTAGCCAGCTGGTTCCTTAGAATCCACGATACGCAGGATGGTTCCCAGACCCAAGGTGGCACCAGTGCTAAGTCGGGCTGGTTTGATAGTACCAAGTGGCTCCTGCAATCTGCCATCCAGATGCGGGGCAGCTTACTTTTGTTTGCCAGGGAAACGGGCCGAGGTTTGTGTCTGGCGGCCTATGGCTGGGACTGACCGGCTGGCTCCTGAAAAGCTACGATAGGCAGGATGGTGACCAGACCCATGGTGGCACCAGTGCCAAGTTGGGATGGTTTGATAGTACCAAGTGGTTCCTGCAATCTGCCATCCAGAAGGGGGCAGCTTACTTTTGTTTGCCCGGGAAACGGGCCGAGGTTTTTTTCTGGGGGCCTGTGGCTGGGAGTGGCCGGCTGGCTCCTTAGAATCCACGATACGCTGGATGGTGACCAGACCCAAGGTGGCACCAGTGCCAAGTCGGGCTGGTTTGATAGTACCAAGTGGCTCCTGCAATCTGCCATCCTGACGCGGGGCAGCGGATTTTTGTTTGCAAGAGAAAAGGTCCTTGGTTTTTTTTGGGGGCATAGGGCTGGGAGTGGCCCCCTGGCACCTTAAAAATCTCGATACGCAGGATGGTTCCAAGACCCAAGGTGGCACCAGTGCCAAGTCGGGCTGTTTTTGTAGTACCCAGTGCGTCCTGCAATTTGCCATCCAGAAGAGGGGCAGTTGAGTTTTGTTTGCCAGAGAAAAGGGCCGTGGTTTGTGTTTGGGGGCATATGGCTGAGAGTGGCCGGCTGGCCCCTGAAAATCCACGATAGGCAGGATGGTTCACAGAGCCAAGGTGGCACCAGTGCCAATTCGGGTTGGTTTGATACTACTAAATAGCTCCTGCAATCTGCCATCCAGAAGCAGGGCAGCTTACTTTTGTTTGCCAGGGAAACGGGCCGAGGTTTGTGTCTTGGGGCCTATGGCTGGGACTGACCGGCTGGCTCCTGAAAAGCTACGATAGGCAGGATGGTGGCCAGACCCATGGTGGCACCAGTGCCAAGTTGGGCTGGTTTGATAGTACCAGGTGGCTCCTGCAATCTGCCATCAAAAAGTTGGAAGGCGAGTTTTGTTTTGGGGGAAAAGCGCCGTTGTTTGTGTTTGGGGGCCTGTGGCTGGGAGTGGCCGGCTGGCTCCTTAGAATCCACGATACGCAGGATGGTTCCCAGACCCAAGGTGGCACCAGTGCCAAGTCGGGCTGGTTTGACAGTGTCAAGTGCCTCCTGCAATCTCCCATCCAGAAGCGGGGCAGCTGAGTTTTTTTTTCCTGCGAAACGGGCCTTTGTTTTTGATTGGGGTCTGTGGCCGAGAGTGGTCGGCTGGCTCCTGACAATCCACAATACGCAGGATGGTTCCCAGACCCAAGGTGGCACCAGTGCCAAGTCGGGCTGGTTTGATAGTACCAAGTGGCTCCTGCAATCTGCCATCCTGACGCGGACAGCGGATTTTTTTGGAAGGGAAAATGTCCGTGGTTTGTTTTTGGGGGCATATGGCTGGGAGTGGCCGGTTGGCTCCTTAAGAAGCTCGATACGCAGAATGGTGACCAGACCCAAGGTGGCACCAGTACCAAGTCGGGCTGTTTTTGTAGTACCAAGTGCGTCCTGCAATTTGCCATCCAGAAGAGGGGCAGTTGAGTTTTGTTTGCCAGAGAAAAGTGCCGTGGTTTGTGTTTGGGGGCATATGGCTGAGAGTGGCCGGCTGGCCCCTGAAAATCCACGATAGCCAGGATGGATGCCAGAGCCAAGGTGGCACCAGTGCCAAGTCGTGCTGGTTTGATAGTTCCAAGTGGCTCCTGCAATCTGCCATGCAGAAGCTGGGCAGCTGAGTTTTGTTTGCCAAAGGAAAGGGCCGTGGCTTGTGTTTGGGGGCATATGGGAGTGGTTTAACGATCAGCTGGATCGTTAAAATGCACGATACGCACAATTGTGACCAGACTCAAGGTGGCACCAGTGCCAAGTCGGGCTGGTTTGATAGTACCAAGTGCGTCCTGCAATTTGCCATCCAGAAGCGGGGCAGTTGAGTTTTGTTTACCAGAGTAAAGGGCCGTGGTTTTTGTTTGGGGGCCTGTGGCTGGGAGTGCCCGGCTGGCCCCTTAGAATCTACGTTACGCAGCATATTTCCCAGACCCAAGGTGGCACCAGTGCCAAGTCGGGCTGGTTTGATAGTACCAAGAGGCTCTTGAAATCTGCCATCCAGAAGCGGGGCAGCTTACTTTTGCTTGCCAGGGATACGGGCCGAGCTTTGTGTCTGGGGGCCTATGGCTGGGAGTGACCGGCTGGCTCCTGAAAAGCTACGATAGGCAGGATGGTGACCAGACCAATGGTGGCACCAGTGCCAAGTTGGGCTAGTATGATAGTACCAAGTGGCTCCTGCAATCTGCCATCAAATGTTGGCAGGCGAGTTTTGTTTTCCAGGGAAAAGCGCCGTTGTTTTTGTTTGGGGGCCTGTGGCTGGAAGTGGCCGGCTGACTCCTTAGAATCCACGATACGCAGGATGGTGACCAGACCCAAGGTGGCACCAGTGCCAAGTCGGGCTGTTTTGATAGTACCAAGTGGCTCCTGCAATCTGCCATCCAGAAGCGGGGAAGCTACGTTTTTTTTGACAGAAAAAACGGGCCGTGGTTTTAATTGGGGGCCTGTGGCTGGGAGTGGCCGGCTGGCTCCTTAGAATCCCCGATACGCAGGATGGTTCCCAGACCCAAGGTGGCACCAGTGCCAAGTAGGGCTGGTTTGACAGTGTCAAGTGCCTCCTGCAATCTCCCATCCAGAAGCGGGGCAGCTGAGTTTTTTTTGCCCGTGATACTGGCCGTTGTTTTTGATTGGGGTCTGTGACCGAGAGTGGTCGGCTGGCTCCTGACAATCCACAATACGCAGGATGGTTCCCAGACCCAAGGTGGCACCAGTGCCAAGTCGGGCTTTTTTTTGTGGTACCAAGTGCGTCCTGCATTTTGCCATGCAGAAGAGGGGTAGTTGAGTTTTTTTTGCCAGATTAAAGCGCCGTGGATTGTGTTTGGTGGCATATGGCTGAGAGTGGCCGGCTGGGCCCTGAAAATCTATGATACGCAGGATGGTTTCCAGAGCCAAGGTGGCACCAGTGCCAATTCAGGCTGGTTTGATACCTCTAAATAGCTGCTGCAATCTGCCATCCAGAAGCGGGGCAGCTTACTTTTGTTTGCCAGGGAAACGGGCCGAGCTTTCTGTCTGGGGGCCTATGGCTGGGAGTGACCGGCTGGCTCCTGAAAAGCTACGATAGGCAGGATGATTACCAGACCCAAGGTGGCACCAGTGCCAAGTTGGGCTGGTTTGATAGCAACAAGTGGCTCCTGCAATCTGCCATCAAAAAGTTGGCAGGCGAGTTTTGTTTTCCAGGGAAAAGCGCCGTTGTTTTTGTTTGGGGTCATGTGGCTGGGAGTGGCCGGCTGACTCCTTAGATTCCACGATACGCAGGATGGTTCCCAGAGCCAAGCTGGCACAGTGCCAAGTCGGGCTGGTTTGATAGTACCAAGTGGCTCCTGCAATCTGCCATCCAGAAACGGGGCAGCTTACTTTTGTTTGCCCGGGAAACGGGCCGAGGTTTTTTCTGGGGGCCTGTGGCTGGGAGTGGCGGGTTGGCTCCTTAGAATCCACGATACGCAGGATGGTTCCCAGACCCAAAGTGGCACCAGTGCCAAGTCGGGCTGGTTTGATAGTACCAAGTGGCTCCTGCAATCTGCCATCCTGACGCGGGGCAGCGGATTTTTGTTTGCAAGAGAAAAGGTCCGTGGTTTTTTTTTGGGGGCATATGGCTGGGAGTGGCAGGCTGGCTCCTTAGGAAGCTCGATACGCAGGATGGTGACCAGACCCAAGGTGGCACCAGTGCCAAGTCGGGCTGTTTTTGTAGTACCAAGTGCGTCCTGCAATTTGCCATCCAGAAGAGGGGCAGTTGAGTTTTGTTTGCAAGAGAAAAGGGCCGTGGTGTTTGTTTGGGTGCATATGGCTGAGAGTGGCCGGCTGGCTCCTTAGAATCCACGATACGCAGGATGGTGACCAGACCCAAGGTGGCACCAGTGCCAAGTCGGGCTGGTTTGATCGTACCAAGTGGCTCCTGCAATCTGCCATCCAGAAGCGGGGCAGCTTACTTTTGTTTGCCAGGGAAACGGGCCGAGGTTTGTGTCTGGCGGCCTATGGCTGGGAGTGACCGGCTAGGTCCTGAAAAGCTACGATAGGCAGGATGGTGACCAGACCCATGGAGGCACCAGTGCCAAGTTGGACTGGTTTGATAGTACCAAGTGGCTCCTGCAATCTGCTATCAAATGTTTGGCAGGCGAATTTTGTTTTCCAGGGAAAAGCGCCGTTGTTGTCTTTGGGGTCCTGTGGCTGGCAGTTGCCGGCTGGCTCCTGAAAATCCACGATACGCAGCATTGTTCCCATACCCAAGGTGGCACCAGTGCCAAGTAGGGCTGCTTTGATAGTTCCAAGTGGCTCCTGCAATCTCCCATCCAGAAGCGGGGCAGCTGAGTTTTTTTTGCCTGTGAAACGGGCCGTTGTTTTTTATTGGGGTCTGTGGCTCATAGTGGTCGGCTGGCTCCTGACAATCCACAATACACAGGATGGTTCCCAGACCCAAGGTGGCACCAGTGCCAAGTCGGGCTGGCTTGAGAGTACGAAGTGGCTCCTGCAATCTGCCATGCAGAAGCTGGGCAGCTGAGTTTTGTTTGCCAAAGAAAAGGGCCGTGGCTTGTTGTTGGGGGCATATGGCTGGGAGTGGTCAGCTGGATCGTTAAAATGCACGATACGCACAATGGTGACCAGACCCAAGGTGACACCAGTGCCAAGTCGTGCTGGTTTGATAGTACCAAGTGGCTCCTGCAATCTGCCATCCTGACGCGGGGCAGCGGATTTTTGTTTGCAAGAGAAAAGATCCGTGGTTTTTTTTTGGGGGTATATGGCTGGGATTGGCCGGCTGGCTCCTTAAGAAGCTCGATACGCAGGATGGTCACCAGGCCCAAGGTGGCACCAGTGCCAAGTCGGGCTTTTTTTGTGGTACCAAGTGCGTCCTGCATTTTGCCATCCAGAAGAGGGGAAGTTGAGTTTTGTTTGCCAGAAAAAGGGCCGTGGTTTGTGTTTGGGGGCATATGGCTGAGAGTGGCCGGCTGGCCCCTGAAAATCTACGATACGCAGGATGGTTCCCAGGCCAAGGTGGCACCAGTGCCAAGTCGGGCTGGATTGATACCTCTAAATAGCTCCTGCAATCTGCCATCCAGAAGCGGGGCAGCTTACTTTTGTTTGCCAGGGAAACAGGCCGAGGTTTGTGTCTGGCGGCCTATGGCTGGGAGTGACCGGCTGCCTCCTGAAAAGCTACGATAGGCAGGATGGTGACCAGACCCATAGTGGCAGCAGTGCCAAGTTGGGCTGGTTTGATAGTACCAAGTGGCTCCTGCAATCTGCCATCAAAAAGTTGGCAGGCGAGTTTTGTTTTCCAGGGAAAAGCGCCGTTGTTTTTGTTTGGGGGCCTGTGGCTGGGAGTGGCCGGCTGGCTCCTTAGAATCCACGATACGCAGGATGGTTCCCAGACCCAAGATGGCACCAGTGCCAAGTCGGGCTGGTTTGATAGTACAAAGTGCGTCCTGCAATCTGCCATCCAGAGGCGGGGCAGCTTACTTTTATTTGCCAGGGAAACGGGCCGAGGTTTGTGTCTGGGGGCCTATGGCTGGGAGTGACCGGCTGGCTCCTGAAAAGCTACGATAGGCAAGATGGTGGCCAGACCCATGGAGGCACCAGTGCCAAATTGGGCTGGTTTGATAGTACCAAGTGGCTCCTGCAATCTGCCAACAAAATGTTGGCAGGCGAGTTTTGTTTTCCAGGGAAAATCGCCGTTGTTTGTGTTTGGGGGTCTGTGGCTGGGAGTGGCCGGCTGGCTCCTGAAAATCCACTATACGCAGCATTGTTCCCAGACCCAAGGTGGAACCAGTGCCAAGTAGGGCTGGTTTGACAGTGTCAATGCCTCCTACAATCTCCCATCCAGAAGCGGGGTAGCTGAGATTTTTTTGGCCGTGAAACTGGCCGTGGTTTTTGATTGGCGTCTGTGGCCGATAGTGGTCGGCTGGCTCCTGACAATCCACAATACGCAGGATGGTGACCAGACCCAAGGTGGCACCAGTGCCAAGTCGGGCTGGTTTGATAGTACCAAGTGGCTCCTGCAATCTGCCATCCTGACGCGGGGCAGCGGATTTTTCTTTGCAGGGGAAAATGTCCGTGGTTTGTTTTTGGGGGCATATGGCTGGGAGTGGCCGGCTGGCTCCTTAAGAAGCCACGATACGCAGGATGGTGACCAGACCCAAGGTGGCACCAGTGCCAAGTAGGCTGTTTTTGTAGTACCAAGTGCGTCCTGCAATTTGCCATCCAGAAGAGGGGCAGTTGAGTTTTGTTTTCCAGGGAAAAGCGCCGTTGTTTGTGTTTGGGGGCCTGTGGCTGTGAGTGGCCGGCTGGCTGCTGAAAACCTACGATAGGCAGGATGGTGACCAGACCCATGGTGGCACCAGTGCCAAGTTGGGCTGGTTTGATAGTACCAAGTGGCTCCTGCAATCTGCCATCAAAAAGTTGGCAGGCGAGTTTTGTTTTCCAGGGAAAAGCGCCGTTGTTTGTGTTTGGGGGCCTGTGGCTGGGAGTGGCCGGCTGGCTCCTTAGAATCCACGATACGCAGGATGGTTCCCAGACCAGAGGTGGCACCGGTGCCAAGTCGGGCTGTTTTGATAGTACCAAGTGGCTCCTGCAATCTGCCATCAAAAAGTTGGCAGGCGAGTTTTGTTTTCCAGGGAAAAGCGCCGTTGTTTGTGTTTGGGGTCCTGTGGCTGAGAGTGGCCGCCTGGCGTCTTAGAACATCCGTTACGCAGGATGGTTCCCAGACCCAAGGTGGCACCAGTGCCAAGTCAGGCTGGTTTGATAGTACGAAGTGGCTCCTGCAATCTGCCATCCAGAAGCGGGGCAGCTTACTTTTGTTTGCCAGGGAAACGGGCCGAGCTTTGTGTCTGGGGGCCTATGGCTGGGAGTGACCGGCTCGGTCGTGAAATCTACAATAGGCAGGATGGTGACCAGACCCATGGTGGCACCAGTGCCAAGTTGGGCTGGTTTGATAGTACCAAGTGGCTCCTGCAATCTGCCATCCAAAAGTTGGCAGGCGAGTTTTGTTTTCCAGGGAAAAGCGCCGTTGTCTTTCTTTGGGGTCATGTGGCTGGGAGTGGCCGGCTGACTCCTTAGATTCCACGATACGCAGGATGGTTCCCAGAGCCAAGGTGGCACCAGTGCCAAGTCGGGCTGGTTTGATACTACCAAGTGGCTCCTGCAATCTGCCATCCTGACGCGGGGCAGCGGATTATTGTTTGCAAGAGAAAAGGTCCTTGGTTTTTTTTGGGGGCATAGGGCTCGGAGTGGCCGGCTGGCTCCTTAAAAAGCTCGATACGCAGGATGGTTCCAAGACCCAAGGTGGCACCAGTGCCAAGTCGGGCTGTTTTTGTAGTACCCAGTGCGTCCTGCAATTTGCCATCCAGAAGAGGGGCAGTTGAGTTTTGTTTGCCAGAGAAAAGGGCCGTGGTTTGTGTTTGGGGGCATATGGCTGAGAGTGGCCGGCTGGCCCCTGAAAATCCACGATAGGCAGGATGGTTCCCAGAGCCAAGGTTGCACCAGTGCCAATTCGGGTTTGTTTGATACTACTAAATAGCTCCTGCAATCTGCCATCCAGAAGCAGGGCAGCTTACTTTTGTTTGCCAGGGAAACGGGCCGAGGTTTGTGTCTTGGGGCCTATGGCTGGGACTGACCGGCTGGCTCCTGAAAAGCTACGATAGGCAGGATGGTGGCCAGACCCATGGTGGCACCAGTGCCAAGTTGGGCTGGTTTGATAGTACCAGGTGGCTCCTGCAATCTGCCATCAAAAAGTTGGAAGGCGAGTTTTGTTTTGGGGGAAAAGCGCCGTTGTTTGTGTTTGGGGGCCTGTGGCTGGGAGTGGCCGGCTGGCTCCTTAGAATCCACGATACGCAGGATGGTTCCCAGACCCAAGGTGGCACCAGTGCCAAGTTGGGCTGGTTTGACAGTGTCAAGTGCCTCCTGCAATCTCCCATCCAGAAGCGGGGCAGCTGAGTTTTTTTTTCCTGCGAAACGGGCCTTTGTTTTTGATTGTGGTCTGTGGCCGAGAGTGGTCGGCTGGCTCCTGACAATCCACAATACGCAGGATGGTTCCCAGACCCAAGGTGGCACCAGTGCCAAGTCGGGCTGGTTTGATAGTACCAAGTGGCTCCTGCAATCTGCCATCCTGACGCGGACAGCGGATTTTTTTTGCAAGGGAAAATGTCCGTGGTTTGTTTTTGGGGGCATATGGCTGGGAGTGGCCGGTTGGCTCCTTAAGAAGCTCGATACGCAGAATGGTGACCAGACCCAAGGTGGCACCAGTACCAAGTCGGGCTGTTTTTGTAGTACCAAGTGCGTCCTGCAATTTGCCATCCAGAAGAGGGGCAGTTGAGTTTTGTTTGCCAGAGAAAAGTGCCGTGGTTTGTGTTTGGGGGCATATGGCTGAGAGTGGCCGGCTGGCCCCTGAAAATCCACGATAGCCAGGATGGTTCCCAGAGCCAAGTTGGCACCAGTGCCAAGTCGTGCTGGTTTGATAGTTCCAAGTGGCTCCTGCAATCTGCCATGCAGAAGCTGGGCAGCTGAGTTTTGTTTGCCAAAGGAAAGGGCCGTGGCTTGTGTTTGGGGGCATATGGCTGGGAGTGGTCAGCTGGATCGTTAAAATGCACGATACGCACAATTGTGACCAGACTCAAGGTGGCACCAGTGCCAAGTCGGGCTGGTTTGATAGTACCAAGTGCGTCCTGCAATTTGCCATCCAGAAGCGGGGCAGTTGAGTTTTGTTTACCAGAGTAAAGGGCCGTGGTTTTTGTTTGGGGGCCTGTGGCTGGGAGTGCCCGGCTGGCCCCTTAGAATCTACGTTACGCAGCATATTTCCCAGACCCAAGGTGGCACCAGTGCCAAGTCGGGCTGGTTTGATAGTACCAAGAGGCTCCTGAAATCTGCCATCCAGAAGCGGGGCAGCTTACTTTTGCTTGCCAGGGAAACGGGCCGAGGTTTGTGTCTGGGGGCCTATGGCTGGGAGTGACCGGCTGGCTCCTGAAAAGCTACGATAGGCAGGATGGTGGCCAGACCCATGGTGGCACCAGTGCCAAGTTGGGCTGGTTTGATAGTACCAGGTGGCTCCTGCAATCTGCCATCAAAAAGTTGGAAGGCGAGTTTTGTTTTGGGGGAAAAGCGCCGTTGTTTGTGTTTGGGGGCCTGTGGCTGGGAGTGGCCGGCTGGCTCCTTAGAATCCACGATACGCAGGATGGTTCCCAGACCCAAGGTGGCACCAGTGCCAAGTTGGGCTGGTTTGACAGTGTCAAGTGCCTCCTGCAATCTCCCATCCAGAAGCGGGGCAGCTGAGTTTTTTTTTCCTGCGAAACGGGCCTTTGTTTTTGATTGTGGTCTGTGGCCGAGAGTGGTCGGCTGGCTCCTGACAATCCACAATACGCAGGATGGTTCCCAGACCCAAGGTGGCACCAGTGCCAAGTCGGGCTGGTTTGATAGTACCAAGTGGCTCCTGCAATCTGCCATCCTGACGCGGACAGCGGATTTTTTTTGCAAGGGAAAATGTCCGTGGTTTGTTTTTGGGGGCATATGGCTGGGAGTGGCCGGTTGGCTCCTTAAGAAGCTCGATACGCAGAATGGTGACCAGACCCAAGGTGGCACCAGTACCAAGTCGGGCTGTTTTTGTAGTACCAAGTGCGTCCTGCAATTTGCCATCCAGAAGAGGGGCAGTTGAGTTTTGTTTGCCAGAGAAAAGTGCCGTGGTTTGTGTTTGGGGGCATATGGCTGAGAGTGGCCGGCTGGCCCCTGAAAATCCACGATAGCCAGGATGGATGCCAGAGCCAAGGTGGCACCAGTGCCAAGTCGTGCTGGTTTGATAGTTCCAAGTGGCTCCTGCAATCTGCCATGCAGAAGCTGGGCAGCTGAGTTTTGTTTGCAAAGGAAAGGGCCGTGGCTTGTGTTTGGGGGCATATGGCTGGGAGTGGTCAGCTGGATCGTTAAAATGCACGATACGCACAATTGTGACCAGACTCAAGGTGGCACCAGTGCCAAGTCGGGCTGGTTTGATAGTACCAAGTGCGTCCTGCAATTTGCCATCCAGAAGCGGGGCAGTTGAGTTTTGTTTACCAGAGTAAAGGGCCGTGGTTTTTGTTTGGGGGCCTGTGGCTGGGAGTGCCCGGCTGGCCCCTTAGAATCTACGTTACGCAGCATATTTCCCAGACCCAAGGTGGCACCAGTGCCAAGTCGGGCTGGTTTGATAGTACCAAGAGGCTCCTGAAATCTGCCATCCAGAAGCGGGGCAGCTTACTTTTGCTTGCCAGGGAAACGGGCCGAGCTTTGTGTCTGGGGGCCTATGGCTGGGAGTGACCGGCTGGCTCCTGAAAAGCTACGATAGGCAGGATGGTGACCAGACCAATTGTGGCACCCGTGCCAAGTTGGGCTAGTATGATAGTACCAAGTGGCTCCTGCAATCTGCCATCAAATGTTGGCAGGCGAGTTTTGTTTTCCAGGGAAAAGCGCCGTTGTTTTTGTTTGGGGGCCTGTGGCTGGAAGTGGCCGGCTGACTCCTTAGAATCCACGATACGCAGGATGGTGACCAGACCCAAGGTGGCACCAGTGCCAAGTCGGGCTGTTTTGATAGTACCAAGTGGCTCCTGCAATCTGCCATCCAGAAGTGGGGTAGCTTACTTTTGTTTACCCGGGAAACGGGCCGAGGTTTTTGTCTGGGGGCCTTTGGCTGGGAGTGGCCGGCTAGGTCCTTAGAATCCACGATACGCAGGATGGTGACCAGACCCAAGGTGGCACCAGTGCCAAGTCGGGCTGTTTTGATAGTACCAAGTGGCTCCTGCAATCTGCCATCCAGAAGCGGGGAAGCTACGTTTTTTTTGACAGAAAAAAAGGGCCGTGGTTTTAATTGGGGGCCTGTGGCTGGGAGTGGCCGGCTGGCTCCTTAGAATCCCCGATACGCAGGATGGTTCCCAGACCCAAGGTGGCACCAGTGCCAAGTAGGGCTGGTTTGACAGTGTCAAGTGCCTCCTGCAATCTCCCATCCAGAAGCGGGGCAGCTGAGTTTTTTTTGCCCGTGATACTGGCCGTTGTTTTTGATTGGGGTCTGTGACCGAGAGTGGTCGGCTGGCTCCTGACAATCCACAATACGCAGGATGGTTCCCAGACCCAAGGTGGCACCAGTGCCAAGTCGGGCTTTTTTTGTGGTACCAAGTGCGTCCTGCATTTTGCCATCCAGAAGAGGGGTAGTTGAGTTTTTTTTGCCAGATTAAAGCGCCGTGGCTTGTGTTTGGGGGCATATGGCTGAGAGTGGCCGGCTGGGCCCTGAAAATCTATGATACGCAGGATGGTTTCCAGGCCAAGGTGGCACCAGTGCCAATTCAGGCTGGTTTGATACCTCTAAATAGCTGCTGCAATCTGCCATCCAGAAGCGGGGCAGCTTACTTTTATTTGCCAGGGAAACGGGCCGAGCTTTCTGTCTGGGGGCCTATGGCTGGGAGTGACCGGCTGGCTCCTGAAAAGCTACGATAGGCAGGATGATTACCAGACCCAAGGTGGCACCAGTGCCAAGTTGGGGTGGTTTGATAGCAACAAGTGGCTCCTGCAATCTGCCATCAAAAAGTTGGCAGGCGAGTTTTGTTTTCCAGGGAAAAGCGCCGTTGTTTTTGTTTGGGGTCATGTGGCTGGGAGTGGCCGGCTGACTCCTTAGATTCCACGATACGCAGGATGGTTCCCAGAGCCAAGCTGGCACAGTGCCAAGTCGGGCTGGTTTGATAGTACCAAGTGGCTCCTGCAATCTGCCATCCAGAAGCGGGGCAGCTTAATTTTGTTTGCCCGGGAAACGGGCCGAGGTTTTTTCTGGGGGCCTGTGGCTGGGAGTGGCGGGTTGGCTCCTTAGAATCCACGATACGCAGGATGGTTCCCAGAGCCAAGGTGGCACCAGTGCCAAGTTGGGCTGGTTGGATAGTACCAAGTGGCTCCTGCAATCTGCCATCCTGACGCGGGGCAGCGGATTTTTGTTTGCAAGAGAAAAGGTCCGTGGTTTTTTTTTGGGGGCATATGGCTGGGAGTGGCCGGCTGGCTCCTTAGGAAGCTCGATACGCAGGATGGTGACCAGACCCAAGGTGGCACCAGTGCCAAGTCGGGCTGTTTTTGTAGTACCAAGTGCGTCCTGCAATTTGCCATCCAGAAGAGGGGCAGTTGAGTTTTGTTTGCAAGAGAAAAGGGCCGTGGTGTTCGTTTGGGTGCATATGGCTGAGAGTGGCCGGCTGGCTCCTTAGAATCCACGATACGCAGGATGGTGACCAGACCCAAGGTGGCACCAGTGCCAAGTCGGGCTGGTTTGATAGTACCAAGTGGCTCCTGCAATCTGCCATTCAGAAGCGGGGCAGCTTACTTTTGTTTGCCAGGGAAACGGGCCGAGGTTTGTGTCTGGCGGCCTATGGCTGGGAGTGACCGGCTAGGTCCTGAAAAGCTACGATAGGCAGGATGGTGACCAGACCCAGGGAGGCACCAGTGCCAAGTTGGACTGGTTTGATAGTACCAAGTGGCTCCTGCAATCTGCTATCAAATGTTTGGCAGGCGAGTTTTGTTTTCCAGGGAAAAGCGCCGTTGTTGTCTTTGGGGTCCTGTGGCTGGCAGTTGCCGGCTGGCTCCTGAAAATCCACGATACGCAGCATTGTTCCCATACCCAAGGTGGCACCAGTGCCAAGTAGGGCTGCTTTGATAGTTCCAAGTGGCTCCTGCAATCTCCCATCCAGAAGCGGGGCAGCTGAGTTTTTTTTGCCTGTGAAACGGGCCGTTGTTTTTTATTGGGGTCTGTGGCTCATAGTGGTCGGCTGGCTCCTGACAATCCACAATACACAGGATGGTTCCCAGACCCAAGGTGGCACCAGTGCCAAGTCGGGCTGGCTTGAGAGTACGAAGTGGCTCCTGCAATCTGCCATGCAGAAGCTGGGCAGCTGAGTTTTGTTTGCCAAAGAAAAGGGCCGTGGCTTGTTGTTGGGGGCATATGGCTGGGAGTGGTCAGCTGGATCGTTAAAATGCACGATACGCACAATGGTGACCAGACCCAAGGTGACACCAGTGCCAAGTCGTGCTGGTTTGATAGTACCAAGTGGCTCCTGCAATCTGCCATCCTGACGCGGGGCAGCGGATTTTTGTTTGCAAGAGAAAAGATCCGTGGTTTTTTTTTGGGGGTATATGGCTGGGATTGGCCGGCTGGCTCCTTAAGAAGCTCGATACGCAGGATGGTCACCAGGCCCAAGGTGGCACCAGTGCCAAGTCGGGCTTTTTTTGTGGTACCAAGTGCGTCCTGCATTTTGCCATCCAGAAGAGGGGCAGTTGAGGTTTGTTTGCCAGAGAAAAGGGCCGTGGTTTGTGTTTGGGGGCATATGGCTGAGAGTGGCCGGCTGGCCCCTGAAAATCTACGATACGCAGGATGGTTCCCAGGCCAAGGTGGCACCAGTGCCAAGTCGGGCTGGTTTGATACTACTAAATAGCTCCTGCAATCTGCCATCCAGAAGCGGGGCAGCTTACTTTTGTTTGCCAGGGAAACAGGCCGAGGTTTGTGTCTGGCGGCCTATGGCTGGGAGTGACCGGCTGCCTCCTGAAAAGCTACGATAGGCAGGATGGTGACCAGACCCATGGTGGCAGCAGTGCCAAGTTGGGCTGGTTTGATAGTACCAAGTGGCTCCTGCAATCTGCCATCAAAAAGTTGGCAGGCGAGTTTTGTTTTCCAGGGAAAAGCGCCGTTGTTTTTGTTTGGGGGCCTGTGGCTGGGAGTGGCCGGCTGGCTCCTTAGAATCCACGATACGCAGCATGGTTCCCAGACCCAAGATGGCACCAGTGCCAAGTCGGGCTGGTTTGATAGTACAAAGTGCGTCCTGCAATCTGCCATCCAGAGGCGGGGCAGCTTACTTTTATTTGCCAGGGAAACGGGCCGAGGTTTTTGTCTGGGGGCCTGTGGCTGGGAGTGACCGGCTGGCTCCTGAAAAGCTACGATAGGCAGGATGGTGACCAGACCCATGGTGGCACCAGTGCCAAGTGGGGCTGGTTTGAATGTACCAAGTGGCTCCTGCAATCTGCCATCAAAAATTTGGCAGACGAGTTTTGTTTTCCAGGGAAAATCGCCGTTGTTTGTGTTTGGGGGCCTGTGGCTGGGAGTGGCCGGCTGGCTCCTGAAAATCCACTATACGCAGCATTGTTCCCAGACCCAAGGTGGAACCAGTGCCAAGTAGGGCTGGTTTGACAGTGTCAATGCCTCCTACAATCTCCCATCCAGAAGCGGGGTAGCTGAGATTTTTTTGGCCGTGAAACTGGCCGTTGTTTTTGATTGGCGTCTGTGGCCGATAGTGGTCGGCTGGCTCCTGACAATCCACAATACGCAGGATGGTTCCCAGACCCAAGGTGGCACCAGTGCCAAGTCGTGCTGGTTTGATAGTTCCAAGTGGCTCCTGCAATCTGCCATCCTGACGCGGGGCAGCGGATTTTTCTTTGCAGGGGAAAATGTCCGTGGTTTGTTTTTGGGGGCATATGGCTGGGAGTGGCCGGCTGGCTCCTTAAGAAGCCACGATACGCAGGATGGTGACCAGACCCAAGGTGGCACCAGTGCCAAGTAGGCTGTTTTTGTAGTACCAAGTGCGTCCTGCAATTTGTCATCCAGAAGAGGGGCAGTTGAGTTTTGTTTTCCAGGGAAAAGCGCCGTTGTTTGTGTTTGGGGGCCTGTGGCTGTGAGTGGCCGGCTGGCTCCTGAAAATCCACGATAGGCAGGATGGTTCCCAGACCAGAGGTGGCACCAGTGCCAAATCGGGCTGGTTTGATGGTGCAAAGTGGCTCCTGCAATCTGCCATCCAGAAGCGGGGCAGCTTACTTTTGTTTGCCAGGGAAACAGGCCGAGGTTTGTGTCTAGGGGCCTATGGCTGGGAGTGACCGGCTGGCTGCTGAAAACCTACGATAGGCAGGATTGTTACCAGACCCATGGTGGCACCAGTGCCAAGTTGGGCTGGTTTGATAGTACCAAGTGGCTCCTGCAATCTGCCATCAAAAAGTTGGCAGGCGAGTTTTGTTTTCCAGGGAAAAGCGCCGTTGTTTGTGTTTGGGGTCATGTGGCTGGGAGTGGCCGGCTGACTCCTTAGATTCCACGATACGCAGGATGGTTCCCAGAGCCAAGGTGGCACCAGTGCCAAGTCGGGCTGGTTTGATACTACCAAGTGGCTCCTGCAATCTGCCATCCAGAAGCGGGGCAGCTTACTTTTGTTTGCCCGGGAAACGGGCCGAGGTTTTTTTCTGGGGGCCTATGGCTGGGAGTGGCCGGCTGGCTCCTTAGAATCCACGATACGCTGGATGGTGACCAGACCCAAGGTGGCACCAGTGCCAAGTCGGGCTGGTTTGATAGTACCAAGTGGCTCCTGCAATCTGCCATCCTGACGCGGGGCAGCGGATTTTTGTTTGCAAGAGAAAAGGTCCTTGGTTTTTTTGGGGGGCATAGGGCTGGGAGTGGCCCCCTGGCACCTTAAAAAGCTCGATACGCAGGATGGTTCCAAGACCCAAGGTGGCACCAGTGCCAAGTCGGGCTGTTTTTGTAGTACCCAGTGCGTCCTGCAATTTGCCATCCAGAAGAGGGGCAGTTGAGTTTTGTTTGCCAGAGAAAAGGGCCGTGGTTTGTGTTTGGGGGCATATGGCTGAGAGTGGCCGGCTGGCCCCTGAAAATCCACGATAGGCAGGATGGTTCCCAGAGCCAAGGTTGCACCAGTGCCAATTCGGGTTGGTTTGATACTACTAAATAGCTCCTGCAATCTGCCATCCAGAAGCAGGGCAGCTTACTTTTGTTTGCCAGGGAAACGGGCCGAGGTTTGTGTCTTGGGGCCTATGGCTGGGACTGACCGGCTGGCTCCTGAAAAGCTACGATAGGCAGGATGGTGGCCAGACCCATGGTGGCACCAGTGCCAAGTTGGGCTGGTTTGATAGTACCAGGTGGCTCCTGCAATCTGCCATCAAAAAGTTGGAAGGCGAGTTTTGTTTTGGGGGAAAAGCGCCGTTGTTTGTGTTTGGGGGCCTGTGGCTGGGAGTGGCCGGCTGGCTCCTTAGAATCCACGATACGCAGGATGGTTCCCAGACCCAAGGTGGCACCAGTGCCAAGTCGGGCTGGTTTGACAGTGTCAAGTGCCTCCTGCAATCTCCCATCCAGAAGCGGGGCAGCTGAGTTTTTTTTTCCTGCGAAACGGGCCTTTGTTTTTGATTGGGGTCTGTGGCCGAGAGTGGTCGGCTGGCTCCTGACAATCCACAATACGCAGGATGGTTCCCAGACCCAAGGTGGCACCAGTGCCAAGTCGGGCTGGTTTGATAGTACCAAGTGGCTCCTGCAATCTGCCATCCTGACGCGGACAGCGGATTTTTTTGGAAGGGAAAATGTCCGTGGTTTGTTTTTGGGGGCATATGGCTGGGAGTGGCCGGTTGGCTCCTTAAGAAGCTCGATACGCAGAATGGTGACCAGACCCAAGGTGGCACCAGTACCAAGTCGGGCTGTTTTTGTAGTACCAAGTGCGTCCTGCAATTTGCCATCCAGAAGAGGGGCAGTTGAGTTTTGTTTGCCAGAGAAAAGTGCCGTGGTTTGTGTTTGGGGGCATATGGCTGAGAGTGGCCGGCTGGCCCCTGAAAATCCACGATAGCCAGGATGGATGCCAGAGCCAAGGTGGCACCAGTGCCAAGTCGTGCTGGTTTGATAGTTCCAAGTGGCTCCTGCAATCTGCCATGCAGAAGCTGGGCAGCTGAGTTTTGTTTGCCAAAGGAAAGGGCCGTGGCTTGTGTTTGGGGGCATATGGGAGTGGTTTAACGATCAGCTGGATCGTTAAAATGCACGATACGCACAATTGTGACCAGACTCAAGGTGGCACCAGTGCCAAGTCGGGCTGGTTTGATAGTACCAAGTGCGTCCTGCAATTTGCCATCCAGAAGCGGGGCAGTTGAGTTTTGTTTACCAGAGTAAAGGGCCGTGGTTTTTGTTTGGGGGCCTGTGGCTGGGAGTGCCCGGCTGGCCCCTTAGAATCTACGTTACGCAGCATATTTCCCAGACCCAAGGTGGCACCAGTGCCAAGTCGGGCTGGTTTGATAGTACCAAGAGGCTCTTGAAATCTGCCATCCAGAAGCGGGGCAGCTTACTTTTGCTTGCCAGGGAAACGGGCCGAGCTTTGTGTCTGGGGGCCTATGGCTGGGAGTGAATGGCTGGCTCCTGAAAAGCTACGATAGGCAGGATGGTGACCAGACCAATGGTGGCACCAGTGCCAAGTTGGGCTAGTATGATAGTACCAAGTGGCTCCTGCAATCTGCCATCAAATGTTGGCAGGCGAGTTTTGTTTTCCAGGGAAAAGCGCCGTTGTTTTTGTTTGGGGGCCTGTGGCTGGAAGTGGCCGGCTGACTCCTTAGAATCCACGATACGCAGGATGGTGACCAGACCCAAGGTGGCACCAGTGCCAAGTCGGGCTGTTTTGATAGTACCAAGTGGCTCCTGCAATCTGCCATCCAGAAGCGGGGAAGCTACGTTTTTTTTGACAGAAAAAACGGGCCGTGGTTTTAATTGGGGGCCTGTGGCTGGGAGTGGCCGGCTGGCTCCTTAGAATCCCCGATACGCAGGATGGTTCCCAGACCCAAGGTGGCACCAGTGCCAAGTAGGGCTGGTTTGACAGTGTCAAGTGCCTCCTGCAATCTCCCATCCAGAAGCGGGGCAGCTGAGTTTTTTTTGCCCGTGATACTGGCCGTTGTTTTTGATTGGGGTCTGTGACCGAGAGTGGTCGGCTGGCTCCTGACAATCCACAATACGCAGGATGGTTCCCAGACCCAAGGTGGCACCAGTGCCAAGTCGGGCTTTTTTTTGTGGTACCAAGTGCGTCCTGCATTTTGCCATGCAGAAGAGGGGTAGTTGAGTTTTTTTTGCCAGATTAAAGCGCCGTGGCTTGTGTTTGGTGGCATATGGCTGAGAGTGGCCGGCTGGGCCCTGAAAATCTATGATACGCAGGATGGTTTCCAGGCCAAGGTGGCACCAGTGCCAATTCAGGCTGGTTTGATACCTCAAAATAGCTGCTGCAATCTGCCATCCAGAAGCGGGGCAGCTTACTTTTGTTTGCCAGGGAAACGGGCCGAGCTTTCTGTCTGGGGGCCTATGGCTGGGAGTGACCGGCTGGCTCCTGAAAAGCTACGATAGGCAGGATGATTACCAGACCCAAGGTGGCACCAGTGCCAAGTTGGGCTGGTTTGATAGCAACAAGTGGCTCCTGCAATCTGCCATCAAAAAGTTGGCAGGCGAGTTTTGTTTTCCAGGGAAAAGCGCCGTTGTTTTTGTTTGGGGTCATGTGGCTGGGAGTGGCCGGCTGACTCCTTAGATTCCACGATACGCAGGATGGTTCCCAGAGCCAAGCTGGCACAGTGCCAAGTCGGGCTGGTTTGATAGTACCAAGTGGCTCCTGCAATCTGCCATCCTGACGCGGGGCAGCGGATTTTTGTTTGCAAGAGAAAACGTCCGTGGTTTTTTTTTGGGGGCATATGGCTGGGAGTGGCAGGCTGGCTCCTTAGGAAGCTCGATACGCAGGATGGTGACCAGACCCAAGGTGGCACCAGTGCCAAGTCGGGCTGTTTTTGTAGTACCAAGTGCGTCCTGCAATTTGCCATCCAGAAGAGGGGCAGTTGAGTTTTGTTTGCCCGGGAAACGGGCCGAGGTTTTTTCTGGGGGCCTGTGGCTGGGAGTGGCGGGTTGGCTCCTTAGAATCCACGATACGCAGGATGGTTCCCAGACCCAAAGTGGCACCAGTGCCAAGTCGGGCTGGTTTGATAGTACCAAGTGGCTCCTGCAATCTGCCATCCTGACGCGGGGCAGCGGATTTTTGTTTGCAAGAGAAAACGTCCGTGGTTTTTTTTTGGGGGCATATGGCTGGGAGTGGCAGGCTGGCTCCTTAGGAAGCTCGATACGCAGGATGGTGACCAGACCCAAGGTGGCACCAGTGCCAAGTCGGGCTGTTTTTGTAGTACCAAGTGCGTCCTGCAATTTGCCATCCAGAAGAGGGGCAGTTGAGTTTTGTTTGCAAGAGAAAAGGGCCGTGGTGTTTGTTTGGGTGCATATGGCTGAGAGTGGCCGGCTGGCTCCTTAGAATCCACGATACGCAGGATGTTGACCAGAACCAAGGTGGCACCAGTGCCAAGTCGGGCTGGTTTGATCGTACCAAGTGGCTCCTGCAATCTGCCATCCAGAAGCGGGGCAGCTTACTTTTGTTTGCCAGGGAAACGGGCCGAGGTTTGTGTCTGGCGGCCTATGGCTGGGAGTGACCGGCTAGGTCCTGAAAAGCTACGATAGGCAGGATGGTGACCAGACCCAGGGAGGCACCAGTGCCAAGTTGGACTGGTTTGATAGTACCAAGTGGCTCCTGCAATCTGCTATCAAATGTTTGGCAGGCGAGTTTTGTTTTCCAGGGAAAAGCGCCGTTGTTGTCTTTGGGGTCCTGTGGCTGGCAGTTGCCGGCTGGCTCCTGAAAATCCACGATACGCAGCATTGTTCCCATACCCAAGGTGGCACCAGTGCCAAGTAGGGCTGCTTTGATAGTTCCAAGTGGCTCCTGCAATCTCCCATCCAGAAGCGGGGCAGCTGAGTTTTTTTTGCCTGTGAAACGGGCCGTTGTTTTTTATTGGGGTCTGTGGCTCATAGTGGTCGGCTGGCTCCTGACAATCCACAATACACAGGATGGTTCCCAGACCCAAGGTGGCACCAGTGCCAAGTCGGGCTGGCTTGAGAGTACGAAGTGGCTCCTGCAATCTGCCATGCAGAAGCTGGGCAGCTGAGTTTTGTTTGCCAAAGGAAAGGGCCGTGGCTTGTTGTTGGGGGCATATGGCTGGGAGTGGTCAGCTGGATCGTTAAAATGCACGATACGCACAATGGTGACCAGACCCAAGGTGACACCAGTGCCAAGTCGTGCTGGTTTGATAGTACCAAGTGGCTCCTGCAATCTGCCATCCTGACGCGGGGCAGCGGATTTTTGTTTGCAAGAGAAAAGATCCGTGGTTTTTTTTTGGGGGTATATGGCTGGGATTGGCCGGCTGGCTCCTTAAGAAGCTCGATACGCAGGATGGTCACCAGGCCCAAGGTGGCACCAGTGCCAAGTCGGGCTTTTTTTGTGGTACCAAGTGCGTCCTGCATTTTGCCATCCAGAAGAGGGGAGGTTGAGTTTTGTTTGCCAGAAAAAGGGCCGTGGTTTGTGTTTGGGGGCATATGGCTGAGAGTGGCCGGCTGGCCCCTGAAAATCTACGATACGCAGGATGGTTCCCAGGCCAAGGTGGCACCAGTGCCAAGTCGGGCTGGTTTGATACTACTAAATAGCTCCTGCAATCTGCCATCCAGAAGCGGGGCAGCTTACTTTTGTTTGCCAGGGAAACAGGCCGAGGTTTGTGTCTGGCGGCCTATGGCTGGGAGTGACCGGCTGGCTCCTGAAAAGCTACGATAGGCAGGATGGTGACCAGACCCATAGTGGCAGCAGTGCCAAGTTGGGCTGGTTTGATAGCACCAAGTGGCTCCTGCAATCTGCCATCAAAAAGTTGGCAGGCGAGTTTTGTTTTCCAGGGAAAAGCGCCGTTGTTTTTGTTTGGGGGCCTGTGGCTGGGAGTGGCCGGCTGGCTCCTTAGAATCCACGATACGCAGGATGGTTCCCAGACCCAAGATGGCACCAGTGCCAAGTCGGGCTGGTTTGATAGTACAAAGTGCGTCCTGCAATCTGCCATCCAGAGGCGGGGCAGCTTACTTTTATTTGCCAGGGAAACGGGCCGAGGTTTGTGTCTGGGGGCCTATGGCTGGGAGTGACCGGCTGGCTCCTGAAAAGCTACGATAGGCAAGATGGTGGCCAGACCCATGGAGGCACCAGTGCCAAATTGGGCTGGTTTGATAGTACCAAGTGGCTCCTGCAATCTGCCAACAAAATGTTGGCAGGCGAGTTTTGTTTTCCAGGGAAAATCGCCGTTGTTTGTGTTTGGGGGTCTGTGGCTGGGAGTGGCCGGCTGGCTCCTGAAAATCCACTATACGCAGCATTGTTCCCAGACCCAAGGTGGAACCAGTGCCAAGTAGGGCTGGTTTGACAGTGTCAATGCCTCCTACAATCTCCCATCCAGAAGCGGGGTAGCTGAGATTTTTTTGGCCGTGAAACTGGCCGTTGTTTTTGATTGGCATCTGTGGCCGATAGTGGTCGGCTGGCTCCTGACAATCCACAATACGCAGGATGGTGACCAGACCCTAGGTGGCACCAGTGCCAAGTCGGGCTGGTTTGATAGTACCAAGTGGCTCCTGCAATCTGCCATCCTGACGCGGGGCAGCGGATTTTTCTTTGCAGGGGAAAATGTCCGTGGTTTGTTTTTGGGGGCATATGGCTGGGAGTGGCCGGCTGGCTCCTTAAGAAGCCACGATACGCAGGATGGTGACCAGACCCAAGGTGGCACCAGTGCCAAGTAGGCTGTTTTTGTAGTACCAAGTGCGTCCTGCAATTTGCCATCCAGAAGAGGGGCAGTTGAGTTTTGTTTTCCAGGGAAAAGCGCCGTTGTTTGTGTTTGGGGGCCTGTGGCTGTGAGTGGCCGGCTGGCTGCTGAAAACCTACGATAGGCAGGATGGTGACCAGACCCATGGTGGCACCAGTGCCAAGTTGGGCTGGTTTGATAGTACCAAGTGGCTCCTGCAATCTGCCATCAAAAAGTTGGCAGGCGAGTTTTGTTTTCCAGGGAAAAGCGCCGTTGTTTGTGTTTGGGGGCCTGTGGCTGGGAGTGGCCGGCTGGCTCCTTAGAATCCACGATACGCAGGATGGTTCCCAGACCAGAGGTGGCACCGGTGCCAAGTCGGGCTGTTTTGATAGTACCAAGTGGCTCCTGCAATCTGCCATCAAAAAGTTGGCAGGCGAGTTTTGTTTTCCAGGGAAAAGCGCCGTTGTTTGTGTTTGGGGTCCTGTGGCTGAGAGTGGCCGCCTGGCGTCTTAGAACATCCGTTACGCAGGATGGTTCCCAGACCCAAGGTGGCACCAGTGCCAAGTCAGGCTGGTTTGATAGTACGAAGTGGCTCCTGCAATCTGCCATCCAGAAGCGGGGCAGCTTACTTTTGTTTGCCAGGGAAACGGGCCGAGCTTTGTGTCTGGGGGCCTATGGCTGGGAGTGACCGGCTCGGTCGTGAAATCTACGATAGGCAGGATGGTGACCAGAGCCGTGGTGGCACCAGTGCCAAGTTGTGCTGGTTTGATAGTACCAAGTGGCTCCTGCAATCTGCCATCAAAATGTTGGCAGGCGAGTTTTGTTTTCCAGGGAAAAGCGCCGTTGTCTTTCTTTGGGGTCATGTGGCTGGGAGTGGCCGGCTGACTCCTTAGATTCCACGATACGCAGGATGGTTCCCAGAGCCAAGGTGGCACCAGTGCCAAGTCGGGCTGGTTTGATACTACCAAGTGGCTCCTGCAATCTGCCATCCTGACGCGGGGCAGCGGATTATTGTTTGCAAGAGAAAAGGTCCTTGGTTTTTTTTGGGGGCATAGGGCTCGGAGTGGCCGGCTGGCTCCTTAAAAAGCTCGATACGCAGGATGGTTCCAAGACCCAAGGTGGCACCAGTGCCAAGTCGGGCTGTTTTTGTAGTACCCAGTGCGTCCTGCAATTTGCCATCCAGAAGAGGGGCAGTTGAGTTTTGTTTGCCAGAGAAAAGGGCCGTGGTTTGTGTTTGGGGGCATATGGCTGAGAGTGGCCGGCTGGCCCCTGAAAATCCACGATAGGCAGGATGGTTCCCAGAGCCAAGGTTGCACCAGTGCCAATTCGGGTTGGTTTGATACTACTAAATAGCTCCTGAAATCTGCCATCCAGAAGCAGGGCAGCTTACTTTTGTTTGCCAGGGAAACGAGCCGAGGTTTGTGTCTTGGGGCCTATGGCTGGGACTGACCGGCTGGCTCCTGAAAAGCTACGATAGGCAGGATGGTGACCAGACCCATAGTGGCAGCAGTGCCAAGTTGGGCTGGTTTGATAGTACCAGGTGGCTCCTGCAATCTGCCATCAAAAAGTTGGAAGGCGAGTTTTGTTTTGGGGGAAAAGCGCCGTTGTTTGTGTTTGGGGGCCTGTGGCTGGGAGTGGCCGGCTGGCTCCTTAGAATCCACGATACGCAGGATGGTTCCCAGACCCAAGGTGGCACCAGTGCCAAGTTGGGCTGGTTTGACAGTGTCAAGTGCCTCCTGCAATCTCCCATCCAGAAGCGGGGCAGCTGAGTTTTTTTTTCCTGCGAAACGGGCCTTTGTTTTTGATTGTGGTCTGTGGCCGAGAGTGGTCGGCTGGCTCCTGACAATCCACAATACGCAGGATGGTTCCCAGACCCAAGGTGGCACCAGTGCCAAGTCGGGCTGGTTTGATAGTACCAAGTGGCTCCTGCAATCTGCCATCCTGACGCGGACAGCGGATTTTTTTTGCAAGGGAAAATGTCCGTGGTTTGTTTTTGGGGGCATATGGCTGGGAGTGGCCGGTTGGCTCCTTAAGAAGCTCGATACGCAGAATGGTGACCAGACCCAAGGTGGCACCAGTACCAAGTCGGGCTGTTTTTGTAGTACCAAGTGCGTCCTGCAATTTGCCATCCAGAAGAGGGGCAGTTGAGTTTTGTTTGCCAGAGAAAAGTGCCGTGGTTTGTGTTTGGGGGCATATGGCTGAGAGTGGCCGGCTGGCCCCTGAAAATCCACGATAGCCAGGATGGTTCCCAGAGCCAAGTTGGCACCAGTGCCAAGTCGTGCTGGTTTGATAGTTCCAAGTGGCTCCTGCAATCTGCCATGCAGAAGCTGGGCAGCTGAGTTTTGTTTGCCAAAGGAAAGGGCCGTGGCTTGTGTTTGGGGGCATATGGCTGGGAGTGGTCAGCTGGATCGTTAAAATGCACGATACGCACAATTGTGACCAGACTCAAGGTGGCACCAGTGCCAAGTCGGGCTGGTTTGATAGTACCAAGTGCGTCCTGCAATTTGCCATCCAGAAGCGGGGCAGTTGAGTTTTGTTTACCAGAGTAAAGGGCTGTGGTTTTTGTTTGGGGGCCTGTGGCTGGGAGTGCCCGGCTGGCCCCTTAGAATCTACGTTACGCAGCATATTTCCCAGACCCAAGGTGGCACCAGTGCCAAGTCGGGCTGGTTTGATAGTACCAAGAGGCTCCTGAAATCTGCCATCCAGAAGCGGGGCAGCTTACTTTTGCTTGCCAGGGAAACGGGCCGAGCTTTGTGTCTGGGGGCCTATGGCTGGGAGTGACCGGCTGGCTCCTGAAAAGCTACGATAGGCAGGATGGTGGCCAGACCCATGGTGGCACCAGTGCCAAGTTGGGCTGGTTTGATAGTACCAGGTGGCTCCTGCAATCTGCCATCAAAAAGTTGGAAGGCGAGTTTTGTTTTGGGGGAAAAGCGCCGTTGTTTGTGTTTGGGGGCCTGTGGCTGGGAGTGGCCGGCTGGCTCCTTAGAATCCACGATACGCAGGATGGTTCCCAGACCCAAGGTGGCACCAGTGCCAAGTTGGGCTGGTTTGACAGTGTCAAGTGCCTCCTGCAATCTCCCATCCAGAAGCGGGGCAGCTGAGTTTTTTTTTCCTGCGAAACGGGCCTTTGTTTTTGATTGTGGTCTGTGGCCGAGAGTGGTCGGCTGGCTCCTGACAATCCACAATACGCAGGATGGTTCCCAGACCCAAGGTGGCACCAGTGCCAAGTCGGGCTGGTTTGATAGTACCAAGTGGCTCCTGCAATCTGCCATCCTGACGCGGACAGCGGATTTTTTTTGCAAGGGAAAATGTCCGTGGTTTGTTTTTGGGGGCATATGGCTGGGAGTGGCCGGTTGGCTCCTTAAGAAGCTCGATACGCAGAATGGTGACCAGACCCAAGGTGGCACCAGTACCAAGTCGGGCTGTTTTTGTAGTACCAAGTGCGTCCTGCAATTTGCCATCCAGAAGAGGGGCAGTTGAGTTTTGTTTGCCAGAGAAAAGTGCCGTGGTTTGTGTTTGGGGGCATATGGCTGAGAGTGGCCGGCTGGCCCCTGAAAATCCACGATAGCCAGGATGGATGCCAGAGCCAAGGTGGCACCAGTGCCAAGTCGTGCTGGTTTGATAGTTCCAAGTGGCTCCTGCAATCTGCCATGCAGAAGCTGGGCAGCTGAGTTTTGTTTGCCAAAGGAAAGGGCCGTGGCTTGTGTTTGGGGGCATATGGCTGGGAGTGGTCAGCTGGATCGTTAAAATGCACGATACGCACAATTGTGACCAGACTCAAGGTGGCACCAGTGCCAAGTCGGGCTGGTTTGATAGTACCAAGTGCGTCCTGCAATTTGCCATCCAGAAGCGGGGCAGTTGAGTTTTGTTTACCAGAGTAAAGGGCCGTGGTTTTTGTTTGGGGGCCTGTGGCTGGGAGTGCCCGGCTGGCCCCTTAGAATCTACGTTACGCAGCATATTTCCCAGACCCAAGGTGGCACCAGTGCCAAGTCGGGCTGGTTTGATAGTACCAAGAGGCTCCTGAAATCTGCCATCCAGAAGCGGGGCAGCTTACTTTTGCTTGCCAGGGAAACGGGCCGAGGTTTGTGTCTGGGGGCCTATGGCTGGGAGTGAATGGCTGGCTCCTGAAAAGCTACGATAGGCAGGATGGTGACCAGACCAATGGTGGCACCCGTGCCAAGTTGGGCTAGTATGATAGTACCAAGTGGCTCCTGCAATCTGCCATCAAATGTTGGCAGGCGAGTTTTGTTTTCCAGGGAAAAGCGCCATTGTTTTTGTTTGGGGGCCTGTGGCTGGAAGTGGCCGGCTGACTCCTTAGAATCCACGATACGCAGGATGGTGACCAGACCCAAGGTGGCACCAGTGCCAAGTCGGGCTGTTTTGATAGTACCAAGTGGCTCCTGCAATCTGCCATCCAGAAGTGGGGTAGCTTACTTTTGTTTACCCGGGAAACGGGCCGAGGTTTTTGTCTGGGGGCCTTTGGCTGGGAGTGGCCGGCTAGGTCCTTAGAATCCACGATACGCAGGATGGTGACCAGACCCAAGGTGGCACCAGTGCCAAGTCGGGCTGTTTTGATAGTACCAAGTGGCTCCTGCAATCTGCCATCCAGAAGCGGGGAAGCTACGTTTTTTTTGACAGAAAAAAAGGGCCGTGGTTTTAATTGGGGGCCTGTGGCTGGGAGTGGCCGGCTGGCTCCTTAGAATCCCCGATACGCAGGATGGTTCCCAGACCCAAGGTGGCACCAGTGCCAAGTAGGGCTGGTTTGACAGTGTCAAGTGCCTCCTGCAATCTCCCATCCAGAAGCGGGGCAGCTGAGTTTTTTTTGCCCGTGATACTGGCCGTTGTTTTTGATTGGGGTCTGTGACCGAGAGTGGTCTGCTGGCTCCTGACAATCCACAATACGCAGGATGGTTCCCAGACCCAAGGTGGCACCAGTGCCAAGTCGGGCTTTTTTTGTGGTACCAAGTGCGTCCTGCATTTTGCCATCCAGAAGAGGGGTAGTTGAGTTTTTTTTGCCAGATTAAAGCGCCGTGGCTTGTGTTTGGGGGCATATGGCTGAGAGTGGCCGGCTGGGCCCTGAAAATCTATGATACGCAGGATGGTTTCCAGGCCAAGGTGGCACCAGTGCCAATTCAGGCTGGTTTGATACCTCTAAATAGCTGCTGCAATCTGCCATCCAGAAGCGGGGCAGCTTACTTTTGTTTGCCAGGGAAACGGGCCGAGCTTTCTGTCTGGGGGCCTATGGCTGGGAGTGACCGGCTGGCTCCTGAAAAGCTACGATAGGCAGGATGATTACCAGTCCCAAGGTGGCACCAGTGCCAAGTTGGGGTGGTTTGATAGCAACAAGTGGCTCCTGCAATCTGCCATCAAAAAGTTGGCAGGCGAGTTTTGTTTTCCAGGGAAAAGCGCCGTTGTTTTTGTTTGGGGTCATGTGGCTGGGAGTGGCCGGCTGACTCCTTAGATTCCACGATACGCAGGATGGTTCCCAGAGCCAAGCTGGCACAGTGCCAAGTCGGGCTGGTTTGATAGTACCAAGTGGCTCCTGCAATCTGCCATCCAGAAGCGGGGCAGCTTACTTTTGTTTGCCCGGGAAACGGGCCGAGGTTTTTTCTGGGGGCCTGTGGCTGGGAGTGGCGGGTTGGCTCCTTAGAATCCACGATACGCAGGATGGTTCCCAGAGCCAAGGTGGCACCAGTGCCAAGTCGGGCTGGTTGGATAGTACCAAGTGGCTCCTGCAATCTGCCATCCTGACGCGGGGCAGCGGATTTTTGTTTGCAAGAGAAAAGGTCCGTGGTTTTTTTTTTGGGGGCATATGGCTGGGAGTGGCCGGCTGGCTCCTTAGGAAGCTCGATACGCAGGATGGTGACCAGACCCAAGGTGGCACCAGTGCCAAGTCGGGCTGTTTTTGTAGTACCAAGTGCGTCCTGCAATTTGCCATCCAGAAGAGGGGCAGTTGAGTTTTGTTTGCAAGAGAAAAGGGCCGTGGTGTTTGTTTGGGTGCATATGGCTGAGAGTGGCCGGCTGGCTCCTTAGAATCCACGATACGCAGGATGGTGACCAGACCCAAGGTGGCACCAGTGCCAAGTCGGGCTGGTTTGATAGTACCAAGTGGCTCCTGCAATCTGCCATCCAGAAGCGGGGCAGCTTACTTTTGTTTGCCAGGGAAACGGGCCGAGGTTTGTGTCTGGCGGCCTATGGCTGGGAGTGACCGGCTAGGTCCTGAAAAGCTACGATAGGCAGGATGGTGACCAGACCCAGGGAGGCACCAGTGCCAAGTTGGACTGGTTTGATAGTACCAAGTGGCTCCTGCAATCTGCTATCAAATGTTTGGCAGGCGAGTTTTGTTTTCCAGGGAAAAGCGCCGTTGTTGTCTTTGGGGTCCTGTGGCTGGCAGTTGCCGGCTGGCTCCTGAAAATCCACGATACGCAGCATTGTTCCCATACCCAAGGTGGCACCAGTGCCAAGTAGGGCTGCTTTGATAGTTCCAAGTGGCTCCTGCAATCTCCCATCCAGAAGCGGGGCAGCTGAGTTTTTTTTGCCTGTGAAACGGGCCGTTGTTTTTTATTGGGGTCTGTGGCTCATAGTGGTCGGCTGGCTCCTGACAATCCACAATACACAGGATGGTTCCCAGACCCAAGGTGGCACCAGTGCCAAGTCGGGCTGGCTTGAGAGTACGAAGTGGCTCCTGCAATCTGCCATGCAGAAGCTGGGCAGCTGAGTTTTGTTTGCCAAAGAAAAGGGCCGTGGCTTGTTGTTGGGGGCATATGGCTGGGAGTGGTCAGCTGGATCGTTAAAATGCACGATACGCACAATGGTGACCAGACCCAAGGTGACAGCAGTGCCAAGTCGTGCTGGTTTGATAGTACCAAGTGGCTCCTGCAATCTGCCATCCTGACGCGGGGCAGCGGATTTTTGTTTGCAAGAGAAAAGATCCGTGGTTTTTTTTTGGGGGTATATGGCTGGGATTGGCCGGCTGGCTCCTTAAGAAGCTCGATACGCAGGATGGTCACCAGGCCCAAGGTGGCACCAGTGCCAAGTCGGGCTTTTTTTGTGGTACCAAGTGCGTCCTGCATTTTGCCATCCAGAAGAGGGGCAGTTGAGTTTTGTTTGCCAGAGAAAAGGGCCGTGGTTTGTGTTTGGGGGCATATGGCTGAGAGTGGCCGGCTGGCCCCTGAAAATCTACGATACGCAGGATGGTTCCCAGGCCAAGGTGGCACCAGTGCCAAGTCGGGCTGGTTTGATACTACTAAATAGCTCCTGCAATCTGCCATCCAGAAGCGGGGCAGCTTACTTTTGTTTGCCAGGGAAACAGGCCGAGGTTTGTGTCTGGCGGCCTATGGCTGGGAGTGACCGGCTGCCTCCTGAAAAGCTACGATAGGCAGGATGGTGACCAGACCCATAGTGGCAGCAGTGCCAAGTTGGGCTGGTTTGATAGTACCAAGTGGCTCCTGCAATCTGCCATCAAAAAGTTGGCAGGCGAGTTTTGTTTTCCAGGGAAAAGCGCCGTTGTTTTTGTTTGGGGGCCTGTGGCTGGGAGTGGCCGGCTGGCTCCTTAGAATCCACGATACGCAGCATGGTTCCCAGACCCAAGATGGCACCAGTGCCAAGTCGGGCTGGTTTGATAGTACAAAGTGCGTCCTGCAATCTGCCATCCAGAGGCGGGGCAGCTTACTTTTATTTGCCAGGGAAACGGGCCGAGGTTTTTGTCTGGGGGCCTATGGCTGGGAGTGACCGGCTGGCTCCTGAAAAGCTACGATAGGCAGGATGGTGACCAGACCCATGGTGGCACCAGTGCCAAGTGGGGCTGGTTTGAATGTACCAAGAGGCTCCTGCAATCTGCCATCAAAAATTTGGCAGACGAGTTTTGTTTTCCAGGGAAAATCGCCGTTGTTTGTGTTTGGGGGCCTGTGGCTGGGAGTGGCCGGCTGGCTCCTGAAAATCCACTATACGCAGCATTGTTCCCAGACCCAAGGTGGAACCAGTGCCAAGTAGGGCTGGTTTGACAGTGTCAATGCCTCCTACAATCTCCCATCCAGAAGCGGGGTAGCTGAGATTTTTTTGGCCGTGAAACTGGCCGTTGTTTTTGATTGGCGTCTGTGGCCGATAGTGGTCGGCTGGCTCCTGACAATCCACAATACGCAGGATGGTTCCCAGACCCAAGGTGGCACCAGTGCCAAGTCGTGCTGGTTTGATAGTTCCAAGTGGCTCCTGCAATCTGCCATCCTGACGCGGGGCAGCGGATTTTTCTTTGCAGGGGAAAATGTCCGTGGTTTGTTTTTGGGGGCATATGGCTGGGAGTGGCCGGCTGGCTCCTTAAGAAGCCACGATACGCAGGATGGTGACCAGACCCAAGGTGGCACCAGTGCCAAGTAGGCTGTTTTTGTAGTACCAAGTGCGTCCTGCAATTTGTCATCCAGAAGAGGGGCAGTTGAGTTTTGTTTTCCAGGGAAAAGCGCCGTTGTTTGTGTTTGGGGGCCTGTGGCTGTGAGTGGCCGGCTGGCTCCTGAAAATCCACGATAGGCAGGATGGTTCCCAGACCAGAGGTGGCACCAGTGCCAAGTCGGGCTGGTTTGATGGTGCAAAGTGGCTCCTGCAATCTGCCATCCAGAAGCGGGGCAGCTTACTTTTGTTTGACAGGGAAACAGGCCGAGGTTTGTGTCTAGGGGCCTATGGCTGGGAGTGACCGGCTGGCTGCTGAAAACCTACGATAGGCAGGATTGTTCCCAGACCCATGGTGGCACCAGTGCCAAGTTGGGCTGGTTTGATAGTACCAAGTGGCTCCTGCAATCTGCCATCAAAAAGTTGGCAGGCGAGTTTTGTTTTCCAGGGAAGAGCGCCGTTGTTTGTGTTTGGGGGCCTGTGGCTGGGAGTGGCCGGCTGGCTCCTTAGAATCCACGATACGCAGGATGGCTCCCAGACCAGAGGTGGCACCGGTGCCAAGTCGGGCTGGTTTGATGGTGCAAAGTGGCTCCTGCAATCTACCATCCAGAAGCGGGGTAACTTACTTTTGTTTGCCAGGGAAACAGGCCGAGGTCTGTGTCTAGGGGCTTATGGCTGGGAGTGACCAGCTGGCTCCTGAAAACCTACGATAGGCAGGATGGTGACCAGACCCATGGTGGCAGCAGTGCCAAGTTGGGCTGGTTTGATAGTACCAAGTGGCTCCTGCAATCTGCCATCAAAAAGTTGGCAGGCGAGTTTTGTTTTCCAGGGAAAAGCGCCGTTGTTTGTGTTTGGGGTCCTGTGGCTGAGAGTGGCCGCCTGGCGTCTTAGAACATCCGTTACGCAGGATGGTTCCCAGACCCAAGGTGGCACCAGTGCCAAGTCAGGCTGGTTTGATAGTACGAAGTGGCTCCTGCAATCTGCCATCCAGAAGCGGGGCAGCTTACTTTTGTTTGCCAGGGAAACGGGCCGAGCTTTGTGTCTGGGGGCCTATGGCTGGGAGTGACCGGCTCGGTCGTGAAATCTACGATAGGCAGGATGGTGACCAGACCCATGGTGGCACCAGTGCCAAGTTGGGCTGGTTTGATAGTACCAAGTGGCTCCTGCAATCTGCCATCCAAAAGTTGGCAGGCGAGTTTTGTTTTCCAGGGAAAAGCGCCGTTGTCTTTGTTTGGGGTCATGTGGCTGGGAGTGGCCGGCTGACTTCTTAGATTCCACGATACGCAGGATGGTTCCCAGAGCCAAGGTGGCACCAGTGCCAAGTCGGGCTGGTTTGATACTACCAAGTGGCTCCTGCAATCTGCCATCCAGAAGCGGGGCAGCTTACTTTTGTTTGCCCGGGAAACGGGCCGAGGTTTTTTTCTGGGGGCCTGTGGCTGGGAGTGGCCGGCTGGCTCCTTAGAATCCACGATACGCTGGATGGTGACCAGACCCAAGGTGGCACCAGTGCCAAGTCGGGCTGGTTTGATAGTACCAAGTGGCTCCTGCAATCTGCCATCCTGACGCGGGGCAGCGGATTATTGTTTGCAAGAGAAAAGGTCCTTGGTTTTTTTTGGGGGCATAGGGCTCGGAGTGGCCGGCTGGCTCCTTAAAAAGCTCGATACGCAGGATGGTTCCAAGACCCAAGGTGGCACCAGTGCCAAGTCGGGCTGTTTTTGTAGTACCCAGTGCGTCCTGCAATTTGCCATCCAGAAGAGGGGCAGTTGAGTTTTGTTTGCCAGAGAAAAGGGCCGTGGTTTGTGTTTGGGGGCATATGGCTGAGAGTGGCCGGCTGGCCCCTGAAAATCCACGATAGGCAGGATGGTGACCAGACCCAAGGTGGCACCAGTGCCAAGTCGGGCTGGTTTGATAGTACCAAGTGGCTCCTGCAATCTGCCATCCTGACGCGGGGCAGCGGATTTTTGTTTGCAAGAGAAAAGATCCGTGGTTTTTTTTTGGGGGTATATGGCTGGGATTGGCCGGCTGGCTCCTTAAGAAGCTCGATACGCAGGATGGTCACCAGGCCCAAGGTGGCACCAGTGCCAAGTCGGGCTTTTTTTGTGGTACCAAGTGCGTCCTGCATTTTGCCATCCAGAAGAGGGGCAGTTGAGTTTTGTTTGCCAGAGAAAAGGGCCGTGGTTTGTGTTTGGGGGCATATGGCTGAGAGTGGCCGGCTGGCCCCTGAAAATCTACGATACGCAGGATGGTTCCCAGGCCAAGGTGGCACCAGTGCCAAGTCGGGCTGGTTTGATACTACTAAATAGCTCCTGCAATCTGCCATCCAGAAGCGGGGCAGCTTACTTTTGTTTGCCAGGGAAACAGGCCGAGGTTTGTGTCTGGCGGCCTATGGCTGGGAGTGACCGGCTGCCTCCTGAAAAGCTACGATAGGCAGGATGGTGACCAGACCCATAGTGGCACCAGTGCCAAGTTGGGCTGGTTTGATAGTACCAAGTGGCTCCTGCAATCTGCCATCAAAAAGTTGGCAGGCGAGTTTTGTTTTCCAGGGAAAAGCGCCGTTGTTTTTGTTTGGGGGCCTGTGGCTGGGAGTGGCCGGCTGGCTCCTTAGAATCCACGATACGCAGCATGGTTCCCAGACCCAAGATGGCACCAGTGCCAAGTCGGGCTGGTTTGATAGTACAAAGTGCGTCCTGCAATCTGCCATCCAGAGGCGGGGCAGCTTACTTTTATTTGCCAGGGAAACGGGCCGAGGTTTTTGTCTGGGGGCCTATGGCTGGGAGTGACCGGCTGGCTCCTGAAAAGCTACGATAGGCAGGATGGTGACCAGACCCATGGTGGCACCAGTGCCAAGTGGGGCTGGTTTGAATGTACCAAGTGGCTCCTGCAATCTGCCATCAAAAATTTGGCAGACGAGTTTTGTTTTCCAGGGAAAATCGCCGTTGTTTGTGTTTGGGGGCCTGTGGCTGGGAGTGGCCGGCTGGCTCCTGAAAATCCACTATACGCAGCATTGTTCCCAGACCCAAGGTGGAACCAGTGCCAAGTAGGGCTGGTTTGACAGTGTCAATGCCTCCTACAATCTCCCATCCAGAAGCGGGGTAGCTGAGATTTTTTTGGCCGTGAAACTGGCCGTTGTTTTTGATTGGCGTCTGTGGCCGATAGTGGTCGGCTGGCTCCTGACAATCCACAATACGCAGGATGGTTCCCAGACCCAAGGTGGCACCAGTGCCAAGTCGTGCTGGTTTGATAGTTCCAAGTGGCTCCTGCAATCTGCCATCCTGACGCGGGGCAGCGGATTTTTCTTTGCAGGGGAAAATGTCCGTGGTTTGTTTTTGGGGGCATATGGCTGGGAGCGGCCGGCTGGCTCCTTAAGAAGCCACGATACGCAGGATGGTGACCAGACCCAAGGTGGCACCAGTGCCAAGTAGGCTGTTTTTGTAGTACCAAGTGCGTCCTGCAATTTGTCATCCAGAAGAGGGGCAGTTGAGTTTTGTTTTCCAGGGAAAAGCGCCGTTGTTTGTGTTTGGGGGCCTGTGGCTGTGAGTGGCCGGCTGGCTCCTGAAAATCCACGATAGGCAGGATGGTTCCCAGACCAGAGGTGGCACCAGTGCCAAGTCGGGCTGGTTTGATGGTGCAAAGTGGCTCCTGCAATCTGCCATCCAGAAGCGGGGCAGCTTACTTTTGTTTGCCAGGGAAACAGGCCGAGGTTTGTGTCTAGGGGCCTATGGCTGGGAGTGACCGGCTGGCTGCTGAAAACCTACGATAGGCAGGATTGTTCCCAGACCCATGGTGGCACCAGTGCCAAGTTGGGCTGGTTTGATAGTACCAAGTGGCTCCTGCAATCTGCCATCAAAAAGTTGGCAGGCGAGTTTTGTTTTCCAGGGAAAAGCGCCGTTGTTTGTGTTTGGGGGCCTGTGGCTGGGAGTGGCCGGCTGGCTCCTTAGAATCCACGATACGCAGGATGGCTCCCAGACCAGAGGTGGCACCGGTGCCAAGTCGGGCTGGTTTGATGGTGCAAAGTGGCTCCTGCAATCTACCATCCAGAAGCGGGGTAACTTACTTTTGTTTGCCAGGGAAACAGGCCGAGGTCTGTGTCTAGGGGCTTATGGCTGGGAGTGACCAGCTGGCTCCTGAAAACCTACGATAGGCAGGATGGTGACCAGACCCATGGTGGCAGCAGTGCCAAGTTGGGCTGGTTTGATAGTACCAAGTGGCTCCTGCAATCTGCCATCAAAAAGTTGGCAGGCGAGTTTTGTTTTCCAGGGAAAAGCGCCGTTGTTTGTGTTTGGGGTCCTGTGGCTGAGAGTGGCCGCCTGGCGTCTTAGAACATCCGTTACGCAGGATGGTTCCCAGACCCAAGGTGGCACCAGTGCCAAGTCAGGCTGGTTTGATAGTACGAAGTGGCTCCTGCAATCTGCCATCCAGAAGCGGGGCAGCTTACTTTTGTTTTCCAGGGAAACGGGCCGAGCTTTGTGTCTGGGGGCCTATGGCTGGGAGTGACCGGCTCGGTCGTGAAATCTACGATAGGCAGGATGGTGACCAGACCCATGGTGGCACCAGTGCCAAGTTGGCTGGTTTGATAGTACCAAGTGGCTCCTGCAATCTGCCATCCAAAAGTTGGCAGGCGAGTTTTGTTTTCCAGGGAAAAGCGCCGTTGTCTTTGTTTGGGGTCATGTGGCTGGGAGTGGCCGGCTGACTTCTTAGATTCCACGATACGCAGGATGGTTCCCAGAGCCAAGGTGGCACCAGTGCCAAGTCGAGCTGGTTTGATACTACCAAGTGGCTCCTGCAATCTGCCATCCAGAAGCGGGGCAGCTTACTTTTGTTTGCCCGGGAAACGGGCCGAGGTTTTTTTCTGGGGGCCTGTGGCTGGGAGTGGCCGGCTGGCTCCTTAGAATCCACGATACGCTGGATGGTGACCAGACCCAAGGTGGCACCAGTGCCAAGTCGGGCTGGTTTGATAGTACCAAGTGGCTCCTGCAATCTGCCATCCTGACGCGGGGCAGCGGATTATTGTTTGCAAGAGAAAAGGTCCTTGGTTTTTTTTGGGGGCATAGGGCTCGGAGTGGCCGGCTGGCTCCTTAAAAAGCTCGATACGCAGGATGGTTCCAAGACCCAAGGTGGCACCAGTGCCAAGTCGGGCTGTTTTTGTAGTACCCAGTGCGTCCTGCAATTTGCCATCCAGAAGAGGGGCAGTTGAGTTTTGTTTGCCAGAGAAAAGGGCCGTGGTTTGTGTTTGGGGGCATATGGCTGAGAGTGGCCGGCTGGCCCCTGAAAATCCACGATAGGCAGGATGGTTCCCAGAGCCAAGGTTGCACCAGTGCCAATTCGGGTTGGTTTGATACTACTAAATAGCTCCTGCAATCTGCCATCCAGAAGCGGGGCAGCTTACTTTTGTTTGCCAGGGAAACGGGCCGAGGTTTGTGTCTTGGGGCCTATGGCTGGGACTGACCGGCTGGCTCCTGAAAAGCTACGATAGGCAGGATGGTGGCCAGACCCATGGTGGCACCAGTGGCAAGTTGGGCTGGTTTGATAGTACCAAGTGGCTCCTGCAATCTGCCATCAAAAAGTTGGAAGGCGAGTTTTGTTTTGGGGGAAAAGCGCCGTTGTTTGTGTTTGGGGGCCTGTGGCTGGGAGTGGCCGGCTGGCTCCTTAGAATCCACGATACGCAGGATGGTTCCCAGACCCAAGGTGGCACCAGTGCCAAGTTGGACTGGTTTGACAGTGTCAAGTGCCTCCTGCAATCTCCCATCCAGAAGCGGGGCAGCTGAGTTTTTTTTTCCTGCGAAACGGGCCTTTGTTTTTGATTGGGGTCTGTGGCCGAGAGTGGTCGGCTGGCTCCTGACAATCCACAATACGCAGGATGGTTCCCAGACCCAAGGTGGCACCAGTGCCAAGTCGGGCTGGTTTGATAGTACCAAGTGGCTCCTGCAATCTGCCATCCTGACGCGGCAGCGGATTTTTTTTGCAAGGGAAAATGTCCGTGGTTTGTTTTTGGGGGCATATGGCTGGGAGTGGCCGGTTGGCTCCTTAAGAAGCTCGATACGCAGAATGGTGACCAGACCCAAGGTGGCACCAGTACCAAGTCGGGCTGTTTTTGTAGTACCAAGTGCGTCCTGCAGTTTGCCATCCAGAAGAGGGGCAGTTGAGTTTTGTTTGCCAGAGAAATGTGCCGTGGTTTGTGTTTGGGGGCATATGCCTGAGACTGGCACCCTGGCCCCTGAAAATCCACGATAGCCAGGATGGATCCCAGAGCCAAGGTGGCACCAGTGCCAAGTCGTGCTGGTTTGATAGTTCCAAGTGGCTCCTGCAATCTGCCATGCAGAAGCTGGGCAGCTGAGTTTTGTTTGCCAAAGAAAAGGGCCGTGGCTTGTGTTTGGGGGCATATGGCTGGGAGTGGTCAGCTGGATCGTTAAAATGCACGATACGCACAATTGTGACCAGACCCAAGGTGGCACCAGTGCCAAGTCGGGCTGGTTTGATAGTACCCAGTGCGTCCTGCAATTTGCCATCCAGAAGCGGGGCAGTTGAGTTTTGTTTACCAGAGTAAAGGGCCGTGGTTTTTGTTTGGGGGCCTGTGGCTGGGAGTGCCCGGCTGGCCCCTTAGAATCTACGTTACGCAGCATATTTCCCAGACCCAAGGTGGCACCAGTGCCAAGTCGGGCTGGTTTGATAGTACCAAGAGGCTCCTGAAATCTGCCATCCAGAAGCGGGGCAGCTTACTTTTGTTTGCCAGGGAAACGGGCCGAGCTTTGTGTCTGGGGGCCTATGGCTGGGAGTGACCGGCTGCCTCCTGAAAAGCTACGATAGGCAGGATGGTGACCAGACCCATGGTGGCACCAGTGCCAAGTTGGGCTAGTATGATAGTACCAAGTGGCTCCTGCAATCTGCCATCAAATGTTGGCAGGCGAGTTTTGTTTTCCAGGGAAAAGCGCCGTTGTTTTTGTTTGGGGGCCTGTGGCTGGAAGTGGCCGGCTGACTCCTTAGAATCCACGATACGCAGGATGGTTCCCAGACCCAAGGTGGCACCAGTGCCAAGTCGGGCTGGTTTGATACTACCAAGTGGCTCCTGCAATCTGCCATCCAGAAGTGGGGTAGCTTACTTTTGTTTACCCGGGAAACGGGCCGAGGTTTTTGTCTGGGGGCCTGTGGCTGGGAGTGGCCGGCTAGGTCCTTAGAATCCACGATACGCAGGATGGTGACCAGACCCAAGGTGGCACCAGTGCCAAGTCGGGCTGTTTTGATAGTACCAAGTGGCTCCTGCAAAATGCCATCCAGAAGCGGGGAAGCTACGTTTTTTTGGACAGAAAAAAAGGGCCGTGGTTTTTATTGGGGGCTGTGGCTGGGAGTGGCCGGCTGGCTCCTTAGAATCCCCGATACGCAGGATGGTTCCCAGACCCAAGGTGGCACAAGTGCCAAGTAGGGCTGGTTTGACAGTGTCAAGTGCCTCCTGCAATCTCCCATCCAGAAGCGGGGCAGCTGAGTTTTTTTTGCCCGCGATACTGGCCGTTGTTTTTGATTGGGGTCTGTGACCGAGAGTGGTCGGCTGGCTCCTGACAATCCACAATACGCAGGATGGTTCCCAGACCCAAGGTGGCACCAGTGCCAAGTCGTGCTGGTTTGATAGTACCAAGTGGCTCCTGCAATCTGCCATCCTGACGCGGGGCAGCGGATTTTTGTTTGCAAGAGAAAAGATCCGTGGTTTTTTTTTGGGGGTATATGGCTGGGATTGGCCGGCTGGCTCCTTAAGAAGCTCGATACGCAGGATGGTCACCAGGCCCAAGGTGGCACCAGTGCCAAGTCGGGCTTTTTTTGTGGTACCAAGTGCGTCCTGCATTTTGCCATCCAGAAGAGGGGCAGTTGAGTTTTGTTTGCCAGATTAAAGAGCCGTGGCTTGTGTTTGGGGGCATATGGCTGAGAGTGGCCGGCTGGCCCCTGAAAATCTATGATACGCAGGATGGTTCCCAGGCCAAGGTGGCACCAGTGCCAATTCGGGCTGGTTTGATACCACTAAATAGCTGCTGCAATCTGCCATCCAGAAGCGGGGCAGCTTACTTTTGTTTGCCAGGGAAACGGGCCGAGCTTTCTGTCTGGGGGCCTATGGCTGGGAGTGACCGGCTGGCTCCTGAAAAGCTACGATAGGCAGGATGATTACCAGACCCAAGGTGGCACCAGTGCCAAGTTGGGCTGGTTTGATAGTACCAAGTGGCTCCTGCAATCTGCCATCAAAAAGTTGGCAGGCGAGTTTTGTTTTCCAGGGAAAAGCGCCGTTGTTTTTGTTTGGGGTCATGTGGCTGGGAGTGGCCGGCTGACTCCTTAGATTCCACGATACGCAGGATGGTTCCCAGAGCCAAGCTGGCACAGTGCCAAGTCGGGCTGGTTTGATAGTACCAAGTGGCTCCTGCAATCTGCCATCCAGAAGCGGGGCAGCTTACTTTTGTTTGCCCGGGAAACGGGCCGAGGTTTTTTCTGGGGGCCTGTGGCTGGGAGTGGCGGGTTGGCTCCTTAGAATCCACGATACGCAGGATGGTTCCCAGACCCAAAGTGGCACCAGTGCCAAGTCGGGCTGGTTTGATAGTACCAAGTGGCTCCTGCAATCTGCCATCCTGACGCGGGGCAGCGGATTTTTGTTTGCAAGAGAAAAGGTCCGTGGTTTTTTTTGGGGGGCATATGGCTGGGAGTGGCCGGCTGGCTCCTTAAGAAGCTCGATACGCAGGATGGTGACCAGACCCAAGGTGGCACCAGTGCCAAGTCGGGCTGTTTTTGTAGTACCAAGTGCGTCCTGCAATTTGCCATCCAGAAGAGGGGCAGTTGAGTTTTGTTTGCAAGAGAAAAGGGCCGTGGTGTTTGTTTGGGTGCATATGGCTGAGAGTGGCCGGCTGGCTCCTTAGAATCCACGATACGCAGGATGGTGACCAGACCCAAGGTGGCACCAGTGCCAAGTCGTGCTGGTTTGATAGTACCAAGTGGCTCCTGCAATCTGCCATCCAGAAGCGGGGCAGCTTACTTTTGTTTGCCAGGGAAACGGGCCGAGGTTTGTGTCTGGCGGCCTATGGCTGGGAGTGACCGGCTAGGTCCTGAAAAGCTACGATAGGCAGGATGGTGACCAGATCCAGGGAGGCACCAGTGCCAAGTTGGACTGGTTTGATAGTACCAAGTGGCTCCTGCAATCTGCTATCAAATGTTTGGCAGGCGAGTTTTGTTTTCCAGGGAAAAGCGCCGTTGTTGTCTTTGGGGTCCTGTGGCTGGCAGTTGCCGGCTGGCTCCTGAAAATCCACGATACGCAGCATTGTTCCCATAGCCAAGGTGGCACCAGTGCCAAGTAGGGCTGCTTTGATAGTTCCAAGTGGCTCCTGCAATCTCCCATCCAGAAGCGGGGCAGCTGAGTTTTTTTTGCCTGTGAAACGGGCCGTTGTTTTTTATTGGGGTCTGTGGCTCATAGTGGTCGGCTGGCTCCTGACAATCCACAATACACAGGATGGTTCCCAGACCCAAGGTGGCACCAGTGCCAAGTCGGGCTGGCTTGAGAGTACGAAGTGGCTCCTGCAATCTGCCATGCAGAAGCTGGGCAGCTGAGTTTTGTTTGCCAAAGAAAAGGGCCGTGGCTTTTTGTTGGGGGCATATGGCTGGGAGTGGTCAGCTGGATCGTTAAAATGCACGATACGCACAATGGTGACCAGACCCAAGGTGGCACCAGTGCCAAGTCGTGCTGGTTTGATAGTACCAAGTGGCTCCTGCAATCTGCCATCCTGACGCGGGGCAGCGGATTTTTGTTTGCAAGAGAAAAGATCCGTGGTTTTTTTTTGGGGGCATATGGCTGGGATTGGCCGGCTGGCTCCTTAAGAAGCTCGATACGCAGGATGGTCACCAGGCCCAAGGTGGCACCAGTGCCAAGTCGGGCTTTTTTTGTGGTACCAAGTGCATCCTGCATTTTGCCATCCAGAAGAGGGGCAGCTTACTTTTGTTTGCCAGGGAAACAGGCCGAGGTTTGTGTCTGGCGGCCTATGGCTGGGAGTGACCGGCTGCCTCCTGAACAGCTACGATAGGCAGGATGGTGACCAGACCCATAGTGGCAGCAGTGCCAAGTCGGGCTGGTTTGATAGTACCAAGTGGCTCCTGCAATCTGCCATCAAAAAGTTGGCAGGCGAGTTTTGTTTTCCAGGGAAAAGCGCCGTTGTTTTTGTTTGGGGGCCTGTGGCTGGGAGTGGCCGGCTGGCTCCTTAGAATCCACGATACGCAGGATGGTTCCCAGACCCAAGATGGCACCAGTGCCAAGTCGGGCTGGTTTGATAGTACAAAGTGCGTCCTGCAATCTGCCATCCAGAGGCGGGGCAGCTTACTTTTATTTGCCAGGTAAACGGGCCGAGGTTTGTGTCTGGGGGCCTATGGCTGGGAGTGACCGGCTGGCTCCTGAAAAGCTACAATAGGCAGGATGGTGGCCAGACCCATGGAGGCACCAGTGCCAAATTGGGCTGGTTTGATAGTACCAAGTGGCTCCTGCAATCTGCCAACAAAATGTTGGCAGGCGAGTTTTGTTTTCCAGGGAAAATCGCCGTTGTTTGTGTTTGGGGGCCTGTGGCTGGGAGTGGCCGGCTGGCTCCTGAAAATCCACTATACGCAGCATTGTTCCCAGACCCAAGGTGGCACCAGTGCCAGGTAGGGCTGGTTTGACAGTGTCAATGCCTCCTGCAATCTCCCATCCAGAAGCGGGGTAGCTGAGATTTTTTTGGCCGTGAAACTGGCCGTTGTTTTTGATTGGGGTCTGTGGCCGAGAGTGGTCGGCTGGCTCCTGACAATCCACAATACGCAGGATGGTTCCCAGACCCAAGGTGGCACCAGTGCCAAGTCGGGCTGGTTTGATAGTACCAAGTGGCTCCTGCAATCTGCCATCCTGACACGGGGCAGCGGATTTTTCTTTGCAGGGGAAAATGTCCGTGGTTTGTTTTTGGGGGCATATGGCTGGGAGTGGCCGGCTGGCTCCTTAAGAAGTTGGATACGCAGGATGGTGACCAGACCCAAGGTGGCACCAGTGCCAAGTAGGCTGTTTTTGTAGTACCAAGTGCGTCCTGTAATTTGCCATCCAGAAGAGGGGCAGTTGAGTTTTGTTTGCCAGAGAAAAGGGTCGTGGTTTGTGTTTGGGGGCATATGGCTGAGAGTGGCCGGCTGGCCCCTGAAAATCCACGATAGGCAGGATGGTTCCCAGAGCCAAGGTGGCACCAGTGCCAAGTCCGGCTGGTTTGATAGTACTAAATAGCTGCTGCAATCTGCCATCCAGAAGCGGGGCAGCTAACTTTTGTTTGCCAGGGAAACGGGCCGAGGTTTGTGTCTGGGGGCCTATGGCTGGGAGTGACCGGCTGGCTCCTGAAAAGCTACGATAGGCAGGATGGTGACCAGATCCATGGTGGCACCAGTGCCAAGTTTGGCTGGTTTGATAGTACCAAGTGGCTCCTGCAATCTGCCATCAAATAGTTGGCAGGCGAGTTTTGTTTTCCAGGGAAAAGCGCCGTTGTTTGTGTTTGGGGGCCTGTGGCTGGGAGTGGCCGGCTGGCTCCTTAGAATCCACGATACGCAGGATGGTTCCCAGACCCAAAGTGGCACCAGTGCCAAGTCGGGCTGGTTTGATAGTACCAAGTGGCTCCTGCAATCTGCCATCCAGAAGCGGGGTAGCTTACTTTTGTTTGCCAGGGAAACAGGCCGAGGTTTGTGTCTAGGGGCCTATGGCTGGGAGTGACCGGCTGGCTCCTGAAAACCTACGATAGGCAGGATGGTGACCAGACCCATGGTGGCACCAGTGCCAAGTCGGGCTGGTTTGATAGTACCAAGTGGCTCCTGCAATCTGCCATCAAAAAGTTGGCAGGCGAGTTTTGTTTTCCAGGGAAAAGCGCCGTTGTTTGTGTTTGGGGGCCTGTGGCTGGGAGTGGCCGGCTGGCTCCTTTGAACCCAGGATACGCAGGATGGTTCCCAGACCAGAGGTGGCACCAGTGCCAAGTCGGGCTGGTTTGATAGTACCAAATGGTTCCTGCAATCTGCCATCCAGAAGCGGGGCAGCTTACTTTTGTTTGCCAGGGAAACGGGCCGAGGTTTGTGTCTGGGGGCCTATGGCTGGGAGTGATCGGCTAGGTCCAGAAAAGCTACGATAGGCAGGATGGTGACCAGACCCATGGTGGCACCAGTGCCAAGTTGGGCTGGTTTGATAGTACCAAGTGGCTCCTGCAATCTGCCATCAAAAAGTTGGCAGGCGAGTTTTGTTTTCCAGGGAAAAGCGCCGTTGTTTTTTTTGGGGGCCTGCGGCTGGGAGTGGCCGGCTTGCTCCTTAGAATCCACGATACGCAGGATGGTTCCCAGACCAGAGGTGGCACCAGTGCCAAGTTGGGCTGGCTTGATAGTACCAAGTGGCTCTTGCAATCTCCCGTCCAGAAGCGGGGCAGCTGAGTTTTTTTTGCCTGTGAAACGGGCCGTTGTTTTTTATTGGGGTCTGTGGCCGAGAGTGGTCGGCTGGCTCCTGACAATCCAGAATACGCAGGATGGTTCCCAGACCCAAGGTGGCACCAGTGCCAAGTTGGGCTGGTTTGATAGTACCAAGTGGCTCCTGCAATCTGCCATCTAGAAGCTGGGCAGCTGAGTTTTCTTTGCCAGAGAAAAGGGCCGTGGGTTGTGTTTGGGGGCATATGGCTGGGAGTGGGCAGCTGGCTCCTTGAAATGCACAATACGCAGGATGGTGACCAGACCCAAGGTGGCACCAGTGCCAAGTCGGGCTGGTTTTGTAGTACCAAGTGCGTCCTGCAATTTGCCATCCAGAAGAGGGGAAGTTGAGTTTTATTTACCAGAGTAAAGGGCCGTGGTTTGTGTTTGGGGGCATATGGCTAAGAGTGGCCGGCTGGCCCCTGAAAATCCACGATAGGCAGGATGGTTCCCAGATCCAAGGTGGCACCAGTGCCAAGTCGGGCTGGTTTGATGGTGCAAAGTGGCTCCTGCAATCTGCCATCCAGTCGCGGGGCAGTGGATTTTTGTTTGCAAGAGAAAAGATCCGTGGTTTGTTTTTGGGGGTATATGGCTGGGAGTGGCCGGCTGGCTCCTTAAGAAGCTCGATACGCAGGATGGTTCCCAGACCCAAGGTGGCATCAGTGCCAAGTCGAGCTGTTTTTGTAGTACCAAGTGCGTCCTGCAATTTGCCATCCAGAAGAGGGGCAGTTGAGTTTTGTTTGCCAGAGAAAAGGGCCGTGGTTTGTGTTTGGGGGCATATGGCTGAGAGTGGCCGGCTGGCCCCTGAAAATCCACGATACGCAGGATGGTGACCAGACCCAAGGTGGCACCAGTGCCAAGTCGGGCTGGTTTGATAGTACCAAGTGGCTCCTGCAATCTGCCATCCAGAAGCAGGGCAGCTTACTTTTGTTTGCCAGGGAAACGGGCCGAGGTTTGTGTCTGGCGGCCTATGGCTGGGAGTGACCGGCTAGGTCCTGAAAAGCTACGATAGGCAGGATGGTGACCAGACCCAGGGAGGCACCAGTGCCAAGTTGGACTGGTTTGATAGTACCAAGTGGCTCCTGCAATCTGCCATCAAATAGTTGGCAGGCGAGTTTTGTTTTCCAGGGAAAAGCGCCGTTGTTTGTGTTTGGGGGCCTGTGGCTGGGAGTGGCCGGCTGGCTCCTTAGAATCCACGATACGCAGGATGGTTCCCAGACCCAAAGTGGCACCAGTGCCAAGTCGGGCTGGTTTGATAGTACCAAGTGGCTCCTGCAATCTGCCATCCAGATGCGGGGCAGCTTACTTTTGTTTGCCAGGGAAACAGGCCGAGGTTTGTGTCTAGGGGCCTATGGCTGGGAGTGACCGGCTGGCTCCTGAAAACCTACGATAGGCAGGATGGTGACCAGACCCATGGTGGCACCAGTGCCAAGTCGGGCTGGTTTGATAGTACCAAGTGGCTCCTGCAATCTGCCATCAAAAAGTTGGCAGGCGAGTTTTGTTTTCCAGGGAAAAGCGCCGTTGTTTGTGTTTGGGGGCCTGTGGCTGGGAGTAGCCGGCTGGCTCCTTTGAACCCAGGATACGCAGGATGGTTCCCAGACCAGAGGTGGCACCAGTGCCAAGTCGGGCTGGTTTGATAGTACCAAATGGTTCCTGCAATCTGCCATCCAGAAGCGGGGCAGCTTACTTTTGTTTGCCAGGGAAACGGGCCGAGCTTTGTGTCTGGGGGCCTATGGCTGGGAGTGATCGGCTAGGTCCAGAAAAGCTACGATAGGCAGGATGGTTCCCAGACCCAAGGTGGCACCAGTGCCAAGTTGGGCTGGTTTGATAGTACCAAGTGGCTCCTGCAATCTGCCATCAAAAAGTTGGCAGGCGAGTTTTGTTTTCCAGGGAAAAGCGCCGTTGTTTTTTTTGGGGGCCTGCGGCTGGGAGTGGCCGGCTTGCTCCTTAGAATCCACGATACGCTGGATGGTTCCCAGACCAGAGGTGGCACCAGTGCCAAGTTGGGCTGGCTTGATAGTACCAAGTGGCTCTTGCAATCTCCCGTCCAGAAGCGGGGCAGCTGAGTTTTTTTTGCCTGTGAAACGGGCCGTTGTTTTTTATTGGGGTCTGTGGCCGAGAGTGGTCGGCTGGCTCCTGACAATCCAGAATACGCAGGATGGTTCCCAGACCCAAGGTGGCACCAGTGCCAAGTTGGGCTGGTTTGATAGTACCAAGTGGCTCCTGCAATCTGCCATCCAGAAGCTGGGCAGCTGAGTTTTCTTTGCCAGAGAAAAGGGCCGTGGGTTGTGTTTGGGGGCATATGGCTGGGAGTGGGCAGCTGGCTCCTTGAAATGCACAATACGCAGGATGGTGACCAGACCCAAGGTGGCACCAGTGCCAAGTCGGGCTGGTTTTGTAGTACCAAGTGCGTCCTGCAATTTGCCATCCAGAAGAGGGGAAGTTGAGTTTTGTTTACCAGAGTAAAGGGCCGTGGTTTGTGTTTGGGGGCATATGGCTAAGAGTGGCCGGCTGGCCCCTGAAAATCCACGATAGGCAGGATGGTTCCCAGATCCAAGGTGGCACAAGTGCCAAGTCGGGCTGGTTTGATGGTGCAAAGTGGCTCCTGCAATCTGCCATCCAGTCGCGGGGCAGTGGATTTTTGTTTGCAAGAGAAAAGATCCGTGGTTTGTTTTTGGGGGTATATGGCTGGGAGTGTCCGGCTGGCTCCTTAAGAAGCTCGATACGCAGGATGGTTCCCAGACCCAAGGTGGCATCAGTGCCAAGTCGGGCTGTTTTTGTAGTACCAAGTGCGTCCTGCAATTTGCCATCCAGAAGAGGGGCAGTTGAGTTTTGTTTGCCAGAGAAAAGGGCCGTGGTTTGTGTTTGGGGGCATATGGCTGAGAGTAGCCGGCTGGCCCCTGAAAATCCACGATAGGCAGGATGGTTCCCAGACCCATCCTGAGAGCTTCGGAAAGGTGAAGAAGGAAGCTGTAGAACACTGGGATTGTGTGCGCAGCGTGCCAACTGATAGGAAGCAGTACCTTTGCACTCTCCTGACTTTGCCAAACACATGAACATGCGATTGGAAGCTGTTTTGGACAACTTTTCTTTTCTTCATGGCAACACTTGGCAGACCTCCGTGCAACGTCTAGAACACGATGGCAGATGTTTTCTGTGCTGGCACAGTTTTTCTCTGCCAGACATAGTGGCAAAGCTTTTTGCTAAGTTGTAGACGAGAAGACGCGCTAAAGACGAAGGAAAGATCCTCTCCAGAGCTAAGAGCCACTGCCGGGCGTCTTTCGGCAGAAGCCGCACTAAGGAGAGCACTGTGAGCGGCACAATCGTCTTTGCGCGAAGAAGCCGCTTCTTCGCCTCCGGGAGCCGGCGAGAGCGGCAGCTTCGGAAAGGTGAAGCAGGAAGCTGTACAACACTGGGATTGTGTGTGCACCTTGCCAACTGATAGAAAACAGTACCTTTGCACTCTCCTGACTTTTCCAATCACATGAACATTCGATTGGAAGCTGTTTTGGACAACTTTTCTTTTCTTCATGCCAACACTTGGCAGACCTCCGTGCAACGTCTAGAACATGATGGCAGATGTTTTCTGTGCTGGCACAGTTTTTCCCTGCCAGACATAGTGGAAAAGCTTTTTGCTCAGCTGTAGACGACAAGAGAGGGTAAAGACTGGATGTAAGCAAATGACACCCATCTTCAAAAAAGGCAATTAGCAGGACTCGGAATAGTACAAAGCAGCCAGCCTCTTTTTTATCCCCAGGAAGTTGATGAAGCAGCTCTTCCTGGAAATCCTTGCCAGGCACATGAAAGACAACAAAATAATGTAGTTAGCATGATTTTTCAGGGGAATTTCATGCTGAACATCACTTTAAACTCCTCTGATGAATCAACTTGACTGGTAGATGAAGGGAATATTATCTGCCTGGGCTTCAGGGAGGTTTTTGACATATCTCTACATGGCAGCACACATACATATGGAAGCAATAGTGCAAAGGGGAGGGAACCAGGGTCTTTTCAGTGATGCTGAGTGAAAAGACAAGAGGCAGTGGGCGCTCACTGAAATACAGGAGATTGCCTTTGAACATCAGTAAATGATTCTTTACTGTGAGGGTGACTGAACCACGGCACAGACTGCTCAGAAAGATTGTGGAGCCTGGATATTTGAAGACATTAAAAGTACACCCAGATAGAATCCTGGGCAAGAGGCTCTAGGTATCCTGGTTCAGGCAGGGGGGTGTGGCCTGGTTAGCCCCACCAACCCTTTCCACTCACATTCATTCTGTGCTAGTGAATTCTCTTCAAGATGCATTTCAAGCACTGGCATGACAAAGTTCTCTGCAGACAGAGATCCAAATGGACATGGCATCTAAGTTCCTTAAGCAGTGTTCAAGAAGAATGTGAAACTCTGGCACAAGTGTCTCTTCCCTAACTGAATCCCTTTCATGGGAAAATTCCCAGCTCTAGAAAGATCTTCTGATACGCATGCTTAAGACTGCCACTGGCTGAGCAAATTTCTCCCTATGTGTATCTAAGACCAGTTAGGATCTTCACCCAAAGTGCTGTCAACATAGTCACAGAATGCCTATTGTTAAGAAGTGACAACTTCCATCAGAATGGCAACTATTGGTCCACAAAATGGATGAATGGATGGGAATTATCTACATGGGTTAAAAACAAAAATAAAGAGTTGGTCTTTATTGATCAATTTCATTGCAATATTGATAAGGGAAGAAAAAGACCTAAGTCCTTGACTTTCTGGACTCGAGGAAAGATTTTAAAAATTCCTTGTAAAAATATATGATCACAATCAGACTATTGAAACCATTTTAGTTGGGAAAAAAGTTCCAAAATCGTCTAGGTAGTGGCAAAGAAGCCAAGAAAATAGGAAAGAAAGAAAAAGAGAGCTAAAGAGTCAGCTTCAGTGTACAAGCTCGTTCTAGAAGTAGTCTGCTGGGAAAAGGAACGCCCAGTTGAATTTCCAATATATTCCTGCGCTTGATTCAGTAACTGGTCAATGTAAAAACCAATCCTTTTGTACAACTTCTTCCAGCAACAAAAACTCCAACAGGTTGACACTACCATCATGCCTGTTCCAGACATATTTAAAAGAGAAATGATGATTTTCTTGAAAACCTACTTGCATAAAAGTTGCAAGATGGTGGAGGGATTCCCACACCCTCCTTCCTCCATCTGGCTTGAAAGTATATTTGATAAAATATGCAGCAAAGCACATGATTTATAAGGTAGAGTCAAATGGATGATTTGGGAATTGATCTCTTGTTGATAGGAAACTTCATATCCACTCTGTGTGACCTTTCTAAAACCAAATGTGGAGCTGAGGCATGAATCTGCCGCAACAATTGTAAAGCAAACATATACACTCCCCTTCACATGCCCCCCCTTCCACACACACCTAGGCACACACAGAGATCAGCATAGCAGATCATGAACACCTTGGAAAAGACTGAAATGCTAAATGCCTCTCTTGATGGGCAAAAGAGCTGGTGCAGTAATTCAAATGCCTGGTACAAAAATTCTGTTTCATATTTAGCTCCTATTTAAAACACAGCTTTTCATTTCATTCTATTTACAGAATATTTTCATTTCATTTGTTTCTTTAAAATTACTTAGTTCTCACCTGTTGTATGTCTAGGAATATTTTCTTCCAAAAATAGAAAATAATAGATGATATCTTTTCAGCAGAAAAGATTGGTTGATACCATTTTAAACCATCATGATATGGAAGAATTCTTCTGTCCCTCTCGAAGGTGGAAGAAGCATTTGGATCACAGATCATCTACAATGAAATACTTGACATGTTTAAGATGCTTTCAATCAATTTTGATCGTCAATTGCTTATTGGTTGTAAACAGTAATTTTTCAGTGAAGGGAAAGTGTGTGTGGTATATCTACATGATGTGTTCAAAGCCAGTTCCTACTAATGGCCAGGCTGAATTCCAGTCCATAATGTCCCGAATGATATTTTGCCGCCTTCTTTGGCACTTCATGAAATCTTACCATGATGAAGTGCTGAAACACAGAGATTTTCTCTTTGAGAGTGTCTCATGTTGTAACCCATCCCATGGATTTTATGCTGTAATTCTTATCTCTTTTAAGATTTGCTATCTTCTGTACAGTTTTCATGAACCTTTCTGTTACAGTAGTGAATAGCACAGATAAATGTCATTTTGTACAACTTTGAATTTACCCCAAGAGCTGAGAGAAAACTTGCTCCTATACTTCAATCCCAGTTTCTTCTATAGTCCAACTTTGTTTCTCTACCATCAAGCTTCTCCTTTGTTGCTGCTCCAAGCCCCGTCCAAGCTGACCTTGAATACTTTCAGGCATGGCACACCCACAACTTCTCTGGGCAACCTGTTCCAGTGTTCCAGCACTCCCACAGTAAAAAAGGCCTTCCTTTCATCTAATATGTGTAGGAAATCATAAATCTAGGCATAGAAACTTGGAGTGCAAATTTGAAATTCTTTGGATTTGAAGCACATTTTATATGAATACTGACTTACAGATGACTAAAAGATGTAGATGGGCATTTGAGCTGACAAGTTTTGAAAAAGTGCACGGAAATTAAATTAAAACCACTACAATTAAAAACTTCCTGCCATTTGCATTTTCCTCTCCAATTCAAAATTGCATATGTCAGACATCAGTGCTTCATGCAAACCTCTCAGATGCTCTCAGAGAAAAAGCTTTTCTTTCAGACTAAGTTGCGGTTGACGTAGAACACTAGCAGTAGGGAAAGTTTTTCTGGGCATCGGGGCAGCACATTCTCCTTGGATTTGTGTGCAGAATGCATTTTATCCAAACTGGAAAATAGATCCCAGCTCTGTTCTATTCATCATTCTTGCTGCATCAGGCCTGAAGATTCTGTAAAAAGTAGCCTGTGGACCTTGAAGATAGCGCATGTGAAACAGATGAGAGGTGATGGAGAAGTTGAGGGAGAGAAGAAAGAGCATATGGCCCATTACAGACACCAGATAGTATTTCTTCATGTGATCATGGGAGATTGCAGGAGCCACTTGGTACTATCAAACCAGCCCGACTTGGCACTGGTGCCACCTTGGGTCTGGGAACCATCCTGCGTGCCATGGATTTTCAGGGGCCAGCCGGCTACTCCCAGCCACAGGCCCTCAAACCACGGCCCTTTTCCCCGGCAAACAAAACTCACCTCTTCCGCTTCTGGATGGTAGATTGCAGCAGCCACTTGGTACTGTCAAACCAGCCCATCTTGGCACTGGTGCCACTTTGGGTCTGGCAATAATCCTTGGTATCATGGATATTCAGGAGCCAGCCAGCCACTCCCAGCCATAGGCCCCCAAACAGAAACCACGGCCCTTTTCCCTGGAAAAAAAAAACTCACCTGCCCCACTTCTGGAAGGCTGATTGCAGCAGCCACTTGGTACTATCAAGCCAGCCCGACTTGGCACTGTGTTGAAAGAGAAGGGAAGCCTATCCACCTTGTCGTTGATCAGCATTGACTCCAACTTATTGATTACATTAGCCATTTTATATAACAGTGTTAATTAACTTCATGCATATTGCAAAATCCAAGCTCACTATAAGTTAACAGAGAAAACTCTAACCCCTCCTTTTGTTTTACCATACCCATGATTGTTTATTGGAAACAAGACCAGCGTTCCCACTGTGATATTAAAGTCAAGTATTGGAGAGTGCTTTTGTTACTTCTTTAGAAGTTTAGAATATGCCAAAAAGATGCTAGCTGGGGACTTGCAATTAATGAATTATTTGCTGTAAGTAGGTCAAATGACATTAGCTTTCAAAAAGGAAAAGTAGTCTTATTCCACGTGCCAATTCTAAAGTAGATTAATAAGCCTTAAGCAGAAGATGGATGTGAAGAGGGATATGACATGAAAGGTTAAGCAACACTGCTGACAGCAAAAGGCTTACCTGCTGCAGATACAGGAGACAAAATACTATTTTGACACAAACATTGCTATTCAGACGACAGTAAAATTCTGAGTGACAGCAAAATTTACTCAGTCATGACAGTAAAATTTGCTCCCATCAAAATGTGCTAATCAATTCTTAGTGTAAGCTAAGCACCTTAAGCAAAGGGTAGTTCAAGCGTAACTGGTATTTGATGGCAAAAAAGGCAACTTGGCCTGCCTTTCTCACTTCTACTCCATTCAAAAGCTTACTCTGTCTCAGATTCCTTCGGAGGGATACTGACGCAAGCCGCGAAACTGCACGAAAATGATGATTGAAAGAAAGATAGATTAGAAAAATGGAATAATGGTTCATGTTCTTTTCCTTCCAACTGCTTGGTTTGCCCTTTTAAATTTTTGAAGTCCTTTCTGGTGTCACCATGGTTGCACTGCAGCAAGTGTTCGGCTGTAAGCTGTCCATATTGCCAGCTTCTGGACTGCCTTCAGAAAACTTCCCACTGGTTTTGTCTAGAAATCACAAGCAGTAGAGATGACAAAGACTGCAGAAACCTTCTCATCTCCTTCTAGAGCAAGACCATGTCTTTCAGCCACCCTTAACTAGACAACTTTCATCAGTCATGAGGGAGTCTCATGTTCAAGAGCTAAGCAGTGACAGCTGTAAATGACAAAAAGCAGACTGACATTCTCTTGGGACTCCAGCAGAGAGCAATGAAGGAGGTTGAATTCACCTTCTTGGGAAGTTCTAAAATGCACGTTCACTTGAGCACAGGAGCTAAGCCATCGTAACCTTTGTTGAGTATGTCTGCGTAGACAGTTTCCATCACTGCAGAAGCAATGTTATTTAACCCACGTTATCGTCTCTAGCTGCTAAGCTGCACTTCTTGCAAAGTATCTGCAACGTATTTTACAGGGTGGGCTTTTATGTCTAATCCCTGAGTAATATTGCAAAGAGAAGTACTTGGGGTGTGGGGTGGAGGGGAAACCCCAACTCTTAGGTTTTTCAAATCATGGTTCCATTTGAAAGTCAAACAAGACGTCAAACCTTTCTTTCCTAGACGTATTACCAGCACAAACTGTACCAGAATTTATGACCCGTAACTGTACCATGGACGCTCTTTCTCTGGACTATTCCTTAAGAAGCCAAGTCCTCACTAGAAATCAAACAAAATTAGCCAAAGTATTGGCCTGCATTAGTTCCAAGGCTCTGTACTAAAGGCCAAACACGTGTAATAATAGTAGCGAGTGGACTAAAAGTTAAATCAATAGAGCATTACTCAGTTCAAAGACATCTTGTGTCCTAATGTTCTCACAGAAGACTGTAAAAACCTGTCTATTTTTGTGGGTTTCTTTTATCCATTTAGCTGTACCTTCTACTTCTCTCCACTGTCTGAGAACATTGATGATAAGGTTGGATGACCTCATGTCAACTTGTAGAAGTAAAGAAAGAGAAGCCAGTAAAGAAAGGCAAATTTGTTAATTGCAGGTGGAAAGAGGGAGGCCAACAAAAGAAAACAAAAGAACAGTAATAATGAAATGCTCCCCTGTCTTCTGTGAAAAGTAAAGGCACAGACAAGAAAGAACAAGAGCAAAGTTCTCACTAGAGAAACGCACTTGTTCTGACTCGAGTATTTTGCGGTACATTTCTTGCTGTTTTCTCATGCCAAACATATTAACCGTTGAAGGTATCCCTTTCCTCTTTCTGGAATACAGCGAGGAAGATGGCTGTGTCATTGCTGACAAGCTGCTGTTCTCAGAGGTGTCCAGCTGAAAGTCCTAGATCAACTGATTTGCTCTGTCACTTTCATATGGCATGACTTACAGTTTCAGCACCTGAACTGGCCAGCCCTACAATTCTTTGCCCCTTGAATGGTTAGATAGGCTCCTTGGCAACTGGCATTTGTAAGGAGATGAAACTATGCAGAATTTGCACCGTGAGATGATGCCAAATGAGTCACGCCGGTAGATGAACTAGGGCATGCAAGGCAGAGAGAGGGAAATGAGAGCACAAGAAGAGAGTACACAAGAAGAGAGTACAATCTCCTTTTCTCTGAAACAGTGTAGAGATCAAAGTGAACACAAATCCTCCTCGGGGTAGTTCTTGCCAAAGACTAAGAGTTCTTTTTGTGTTCACAGGCCTGGAATATTTAGCTTTGGATCACGGCAAAATGCAGATGACAAAACGAGGCCTTGAAGTCACATCCAGTATGAAGCAGTAGGAAAGAGGAAAGCAGCTGAGAGCGTCAACCCTGCTAAGTAGTCTCAGTATTCTTCTTGACATGAGCAGAAATTTGAAATGAGTCTCTGAAAATGACAAAGGAGGCAGAAGAAAAGGGAGCGATGACTCCTCTGGCATAGTGTTTCCTAACAGGGATCTTCAAAATGGAAAGGTTGTATCATCCTTTCAACTGAAGGAAGGTATGAAAACAACAGGAAGGAAATGGCATCAAATACTCTGGGCAGTGTACTTCTAGACAGAAAGGCCACTGATGGAAAACCAACTCAACTGGCACCAATGCAGCAGCATTGTACTAAAGCCAGAAATGTCCAGCGCTTCGCTCTCTGCCATTCCATTCAGATGCACACAGCAGCTCTGCAACATTCCTACTGATCATCTCCTTGGCAAACTGGCAGTGAGGGTCCGTGGTGATGCAGAGTCCCCAGGCAGATGCAAAGGAGAGCTGCTTTCTTGCAAAAACCAGGCTTTTGAAACACTCAGGCCTTTATCAGTTCCATAGCTTTAAGCCATAACAAACACAATTCAACCAACCACCATGCACCACGCTGTGAACACACAACGGTTCTAGAACTTGTTGATCTACCTCGAATTCAGCTGCCTCACCTTCCCACAGTCCTTTTCTACTTAGCCAAAGTAATGGGCCTCAGCCCAAGGCCTTCCTTTTGTAAGCTTCTAGCTCTATGCAGCAGCAAACCACTACTTTCTTCTGTGCCAAGACTTTAGGTAGACCATTTGCATCTGCCCTTCCAGTGAAACCTCATGGGGAGAGAAAAGCCTCTCAGAGATGTTCAGTCATTCCATTCTCTAGACAGGCCAAATCCAAAGAAAAGCAAGCGATGGGATTGTCTACTTGCTCTTACAAAACACCTGCTGCCCTCTGACAATCAACGAGCAGAAAACCAGCCAAACTGAGACTTGAGGCAAACAACCCTTGGAAGGGAATCATGATGTGATCAATCAAGACAACACTTTTCCAGGCTACCGACATATTGGAAATGTCAGCAAAGGCTTGAGAGCAAAGGCTGAACTAATGGGGAAAGGGTACAAGAATCCCAAGAAAAACATGACCAAAGGTTAAAACAATTCCAAGAAAAAGATAGGCAACTAACCTGTTGAAGCCTTCAGGAAATCAGTGGCCGCTGATTTACATAGGCCATTCAAGTTAATTGACCCGTGCACCTTCCACTCCTTTTTCGGCACCATAGGGTGAATTGAGACCGTGGAATCACAATTCCTTGGATTCTGTTCTTAACTTTAGGAGAGAAGTACAGCAGCTGAAGTACCTGTTACTGATGTGATACCCAGAAACACAGAGTTGACACATTTCATTCTTGGCCAGTCACAACAAGCAAGACTAAGAGGATAAGGCTGGCTTATTTTCAGGACACTTTTCTGGTTTTACAGCCGGCTCTGATTCCAGTGAAACTTTTCAATTAGCTTCTCTCTAAAACCAGAAAGTCCAGTTCAATGTCCCGCCCTACTGCTGCAAGTATACCATGTGGTTTGTCGAGCCTAAAAATTGAATGGGAAGGTAGGATGCTCTCCGGAGCTAAGCGCCGCTCCCGGGCATGTTTCGGCAGAAGCAGCACTCCGGAGAGCACTGTGAGCGGCACAATCGTCTTTGCGCGAAGAAGCCGCTTCTTGCGCTCCGGGAGCCGGCGAGAGCGGCAGCTTCGGAAAGGTGAAGCAGGAAGCTGTACAACACTGGGATTGTGTGCGCAGCTTGCCAACTGATAGGAAACAGTACCTTTGCACTCTCCTGACTTTGCCAATCACATGAACATTCGATTGGAAGCTGTTTTGGACAACTTTTCTCCCTGCCAAACACTTGGCAGACCTCCGTGCAACGTCTAGAACACGATGGGAGATGTTTTCTGTGCTGGCACAGTTTTTTCCTGCCAGACATAGTGGAAAAGCTTTTTGCTCAGATGTAGACGACAAGAGAGGCTAAAGACTGGATGTAAGCAAATGACACCCATCTTCAAAAAAGGCAATTAGCAGGACTCGGAATAGTACAAAGCAGCCAGCCTCTTTTTTATCCCCAGGAAGTTGATGAAGCAGCTCTTCCTGGAAATCCTTGCCAGGCACATGAAGGATGACAAAATAATGTAGTTAGCATGATTTTTCAGGGGAATTTCATGCTGAACATCACTTTAAACTCCTCTGATGAATCAACTTGACTGGTAGATGAAGGGAATATTATCTGCCTGGGCTTCAGGGAGGTTTTTGACATATCTCTACATGGCAGCACACATACATATGGAAGCAATAGTGCAAAGGGGAGGGAACCAGGGTCTTTTCAGTGATGCTGAGTGAAAAGACAAGAGGCAGTGGGCGCACACTGAAATACAGGAGATTACCTTTGAACATCAGTAAATGATTCTTTACTGTGAGGGTGACTGAACCACGGCACAGACTGCTTAGAAAGATTGTGGAGCCTGGATATTTGAAGACATTAAAAGTACACCCAGATAGAATCCTGGGCAAGAGGCTCTAGGTATCCTGGTTTAGGCAGGGGGGTGTGGCCTGGTTAGCCCCACCAACCCTTTCCACTCTCATTCATTCTGTGCTAGTGAATTCTCTTCAAGATGCATTTCAAGCACTGGCATGACAAAGTTCTCTGCAGACAGAGATCCAAATGGACATGGCATCTAAGTTCCTTAAGCAGTGTTCAAGAAGAATGTGAAACTCTGGCACAAGTGTCTCTTCCCTAACTGAATCCCTTTCATGGGAAAATTCCCAGCTCTAGAAAGATCTTCTGATACGCATGCTTAAGACTGCCACTGGCTGAGCAAATTTCTCCCTATGTGTATCTAAGACCAGTTAGGATCTTCACCCAAAGTGCTGTCAACATAGTCACAGAATGCCTATTGTTAAGAAGTGACAACTTCCATCAGAATGGCAACTATTGGTCCACAAAATGGATGAATGGATGGGAATTATCTACATGGGTTAAAAACAAAAATAAAGAGTTGGTCTTTATTGATCAATTTCATTAAAGATTTTAAAAATTCCTTGTAAAAATGTATGATCACAATCAGACTATTGAAACCATTTTAGTTGGGAAAAAAGTTCCAAAATCGTCTAGGTAGTGGCAAAGAAGCCAAGAAAATAGGAAAGAAAGAAAAAGAGAGCTAAAGAGTCAGCTTCAGTGTACAAGCTCGTTCTAGAAGTAGTCTGCTGGGAAAAGGAACGCCCAGTTGAATTTCCAATGTATTCCTGCGCTTGATTCAGTAACTGGTCAATGTAAAAACCAATCCTTTTGTACAACTTCTTCCAGCAACAAAAACTCCAACAGGTTGACACTACCATCATGCCTGTTCCAGACATATTTAAAAGAGAAATGATGATTTTCTTGAAAACCTACTTGCATAAAAGTTGCAAGATGGTGGAGGGATTCCCACATCCTCCTTCCTCCATCTGGCTTGAAAGTATATTTGATAAAATATGCAGCAAAGCACATGATTTATAAGGTAGAGTCAAATGGATGATTTGGGAATTGATCTCTTGTTGATAGGAAACTTCATATCCACTCTGTGTGACCTTTCTAAAACCAAATGTGGAGCTGAGGCATGAATCTGCCGCAACAATTGTAAAGCAAACATACACACTCCCCTTCACATGCCCCCCCTTCCACACACACCTAGGCACACACAGAGATCAGCATAGCAGATCATGAACACCTTGGAAAAGACTGAAATGCTAAATGCCTCTCTTGATGGGCAAAAGAGCTGGTGCAGTAATTCAAATGCCTGGTACAAAAATTCTGTTTCATATTTAGCTCCTATTTAAAACACAGCTTTTCATTTCATTCTATTTACAGAATATTTTCATTTCATTTGTTTCTTTAAAATTACTTAGTTCTCACCTGTTGTATGTCTAGGAATATTTTCTTCCAAAAATAGAAAATAATAGATGATATCTTTTCAGCAGAAAAGATTGGTTGATACCATTTTAAACCATCATGATATGGAAGAATTCTTCTGTCCCTCTTGAAGGTGGAAGAAGCATTTGGATCACAGATCATCTACAATGAAATACTTGACATGTTTAAGATGCTTTCAATCAATTTTGATCGTCAATTGCTTATTGGTTGTAAACAGTAATTTTTCAGTGAAGGGAAAGTGTGTGTGGTATATCTACATGATGTGTTCAAAGCCAGTTCCTACTAATGGCCAGGCTGAATTCCAGTCCATAATGTCCCGAATGATATTTTGCCGCCTTCTTTGGCACTTCATGAAATCTTACCATGATGAAGTGCTGAAACACAGAGATTTTCTCTTTGAGAGTGTCTCATGTTGTAACCCATCCCATGGATTTTACGCTGTAATTCTTATCTCTTTTAAGATTTGCTATCTTCTGTACAGTTTTCATGAACCTTTCTGTTACAGTAGTGAATAGCACAGATAAATGTCATTTTGTACAACTTTGAATTTACCCCAAGAGCTGAGAGAAAACTTGCTCCTATACTTCAATCCCAGTTTCTTCTATAGTCCAACTTTGTTTCTCTACCATCAAGCTTCTCCTTTGTTGCTGCTCCAAGCCCCGTCCAAGCTGACCTTGAATACTTTCAGGCATGGCACACCCACAACTTCTCTGGGCAACCTGTTCCAGTGTTCCAGCACTCCCACAGTAAAAAAGGCCTTCCTTTCATCTAATATGTGTAGGAAATCATAAATCTAGGCATAGAAACTTGGAGTGCAAATTTGAAATTCTTTGGATTTGAAGCACATTTTATATGAATACTGACTTACAGATGACTAAAAGATGTAGATGGGCATTTGAGCTGACAAGTTTTGAAAAAGTGCACGGAAATTAAATTAAAACCACTACAATTAAAAACTTCCTGCCATTTGCATTTTCCTCTCCAATTCAAAATTGCATATGTCAGACATCAGTGCTTCATGCAAACCTCTCAGATGCTCTCAGAGAAAAAGCTTTTCTTTCAGACTAAGTTGCGGTTGACGTAGAACACTAGCAGTAGGGAAAGTTTTTCTGGGCATCGGGGCAGCACATTCTCCTTGGATTTGTGTGCAGAATGCATTTTATCCAAACTGGAAAATAGATCCCAGCTCTGTTCTATTCATCATTCTTGCTGCATCAGGCCTGAAGATTCTGTAAAAAGTAGCCTGTGGACCTTGAAGATAGCGCATGTGAAACAGATGAGAGGTGATGGAGAAGTTGAGGGAGAGAAGAAAGAGCATATGGGCCAGGGCCGACACCAGAAAGAATTTCTTCATGTGACCATGGGAGATTGCAGGAGCCACTTGGTACTATAAACCAGCCCGACTTGGCACTGGTGCCACCTTGGATCTCGGAACAATCCTGCGCAACGTGGATTTTCAAGAGCCAGCCGGCCACTCCCAGCCACAGGCCCCCAAACACAAACCATAGCCCTTTTCCCTGGCAAACAAAGCTCAGCTACCCCGCTTCTGGATGGCAGATTGCAGGAGGCACTTGGTACTATAAACCAGCCTGACTTTGCACTGGTGCCACCTTCGGTCTGGGAACCATCCTTCGTATCATGGATTTTCAGAAGCTAGCTGGCCACTGCCGGCTATAGGCCCCCCGACACAATCCTCAGCCCGTTTCCCATGCAAACAAAACTCAGCTACCCTGCTTCTGGATGGCAGATTGCAGGAGCCAGTCGTTACTATCAAACCAGCCTGACTTGGCACAGGTGCCACCTTGGGTGTGGCAACTCTCCCGCGTATAATTGATTTTTAGGAGACACCCGACCACTCAAAGACACAGGCCCCGAACTATAACCACAGCCCTTTTCGCTGGTAAACAAAATCAGCGCCCCGCTTCTGGATGGCAGATTGCAGGAGCCACTTGGTACTATAAAACTAGCCCATCTTGGCACTGGTGCCACCTTCGGTCTGGGATCCATCCTGCGTCTTGGGGATTTTTGAGGAGCTTGCTGGATACTCCCAGCCTAAGGCCGACAAACACAAGCCACGGCCCTTTTCTCTGGTAAACAAAACTCAGCTGCCCCGCTTCTGGATGGCAGATTGCAGGAGCCAATTTCTGGTAACAAACCAGCCTGACTTGGCACTGGTGCCACCTTGGGTCTGGGAACCATCCTGCGTATCGTGGATTTTCAGGAGACAGCCGGCCAGTCCTTACCACAGGCCCTCAAAGACAAACCATGGCCATCTCCCCTGACAAACAAAGCTCAGCTACCCCGCTTCTGGATGGCAGATTGCAGGAGCCACTTGGTGCTATCAAACCAGCCCGACTTGGCACTGTTGCCACCTTGGGTCTGGCAACCATCCTGCGTGTCGTGGATTTTCAGGAGCCAGCCGGCCACTCCCAGCCATAGGCCCCCACACACAATCTTCGCCCAGTTTCCATGGCAAAAAAAACTCACCTGCCCCGCTTCTGGATGGCAGAGTGCAGGAGCCAGTTTTTACTACCAACCCAGCCGGACTTGGCCCTGGTGCCATCATAGGTCTGGGAACCATCATGCGTAACGTGGATTTTCTGGGTCCAGCTGGCCACTCCGAGAGACTGGCCCTCAAACACAAACCACGGCCCTTTAGTCGGGCAAAGAAAACTCAGTGGACCCACTTTTGGATGGGAGATTGCAGGAGCCACTTGGTACTATAAAAATAGCCCGTCTTGGCACTGGTGCCACCTTGGGTCTGGGAACCATCCAGGCTATCATAGATTTTTAGGAGCCAGCCAGCCACTCCCAAGTATAGGCCTCCAGAGAGAGTCTTCGGCCCGTTTCCCTGGCAAAAAAACTCACCTGCCTCGCTACTGGATGGGAGATTGCAGGCGCCACTTGGTACTATCAAACCACCCCGTCTTATCACGGGTGCCACCTTGGGTCTGGGAACCATCCAGCGTAATGTAGATTTTCTAGAGCCCTTTGCCACTCACACCCACAGGCCCAAAAACACAAACCACGGCCCTTTTCCCTGGCAAGCAAAACTCACCTGCTCCGCATCTGGATGGCAGATTGCAGGGGCCACTTGGTACTATCAAACCAGCCCGACTTGGCACTGGTGCCACCTTGGGTCTGGGAACCATCCTGCATAACGTGGATTTTCAGGAGCCAGCCGGCCACTCCCTGCCACAGGCCCCCAAAAAAAAGCCACGGCCCTTTTCCCTGGTAAAGAGTAGTCACCGGCCCTGCTTCTGGATGGCAGATTGCAGGAGCCAGTTTTTAATATCAAACCATTCCAACTTGGCACAGGTTCCACCTTGGGTCTGGGAACCATCCTGCGTAATGTGGATTTTCAGGAGCCAGTCGGCCACTCCCTGCCACAGGCCGACAAACACAAACCACGGCCCTTTTCCCTTGCAAACAAAACTCAGCTGCCCCGCTTCTGGATGGCAGATCGCAGGAGTCAGTTTGTGCAATCAAACCAGCCCGCCTTGACACTGCTGCCGCCTTGAGTCTGGGAACCGTCTTGCGTATCGAGGATTTTCAGGAGCCAGCCGTCAACTCCTCGCCACAGCCCACTAACACAAACCATGGCGCATATCTCTGGCAAACAAAACTCACCTCTTCCGCTTCAGGATGGCAGATTGCAGGAGACAGTTTCTGCTATCAAACCAGCCTGACTTTGCACTGGTGCCACCTTGGGTCTGGGAACCATCCTGCATATCGTGGATGTTCAGGAGCCAGCCGGCAACTCCCAGCCACAGGCCCCCAAACACAAACCACGGCCCTTTTCTCTGGCAAACAAAACTCACCTGCCCTGCTTTTGGATGACAGACTGCAGGAGCCACTTGGTACAATCAAACCAGCCCGACCTGGCTCTGCTGCCACCTTGGGTCTGGGAACCATCCTGCGTGTCGTGGATATTCAGGAGCCAGCCGGCCACTCCCAGCCAAAGGCCGACAAACACAAACCACGGCCCTTGGCTCTGGCAAACAAAACTCAGCTGCCCCACTTCTGGATGTCAGATTGCAGGAGCCACTTGGTACTATCAAACCAGCCCGACTTGGTACTGGTTCCACTTTGGTCTGGGAACCTTCCTGCGCATGGTGGATTTTCAGGAGCCAGCCTGCCACTCCCAGCCACAGGCACCCAAACACAAACCATGGCCGTTTTCCCTGGCAAACAAAACTCACCATCCCCGCTTCTGGATGGCAGATTGCAGGAGCCACTTTTTACTGTCAAACCAGCCCGACTTGGCACTGGTGCCACCTTGGGTCTGGGAAGCATCCCGCCTATCGTGGATTTTCTTAAGCCAGCCTGCCACTCCGAGCCACAGGCACCCAAACACAAACCATGGCCCTTTACCATGGCAAACGAAACTCACCTGCCCCGCTTCAGGGTGGCAGATTGCAAGAGCCAGTTTTTGTTATCAAACCAGCCTGACTTGGCACTGGTGCCACCTTGGGTCTGGGAACCACCCTGCGTATCGTGGATTTTCAGGAGCCAGCCTGCAACTCCCAGCCATAGTCCCTGAACACAAACGACGGCATTATTCACGGGCAAAGAAAATTCTGTTCCCCGGTTCTTGATGGCAGATCGCAGGAGCCAGTTGTTGCTATCAATCCAGCCCGAGAGGCACTGGTGCCACCTTGGGTCTGGGAACCATCTTGCGTATTGTGGATTTTCAGGGGCCAGCCTGCCACACCCCTCCATAGGCCCCCAGACCTACAGCTCGGCCCGTTTCCCTGGCAAACAAAACTCACCTGCCCCGCCTCTGGATGGCAGATTGCAGGAGCCACTTGGTACTATCAAACCAGCCCGACTTGGCGCTGGTGCCACCTTGGGTCTGGTAACATCCTGCGTATCATGGATTTTAAGGAGCCAGCCGGCCACTGCCAGCCTTGGGCCCTAAAACACAAAACACGGCCCTGTACCCTGGCAAATAAACTCACCTGCCCCGCTTCTGGATGGCAGATTGCAGGAGCCACATCGTACTATCAAACCAGCCCGACCTGGCACTAGTGCCACCTTGGGTCTGGGAACCATCCTGCGTATCGTATATTTTCAGGAGTCAGCCAGCCAGTCCAGGCCCTAGGCCCCCGGACACAAACCTCAGCCCGTTTCCCATGCAAACAAAACTCACCTGCCCCGCTTCTGGATGGCAAATTGCAGGAGCCACTTGGTACTATCAAACCAGCCTGACTTGGCGTTGGTGCCACTTTGGGTCTGGGAACCATCCGGTTTATCATGGATTTTCTGGAGCCAGCCGGCCACTCCCAGCCACAGGCCCCCAGGCACAAACATTGGTCCTTTCCCCTGGCACACAAAAGTCGCCTGCCCCGCTTCTGGATGGCAGATTGCAGGAGCCCGTTTTTACTATCAAAGCAGCCTGATTTGTCGCTGGTGCCACCTTGGGTCTGGGAACCATCCTGCGTAATGTGGATTTTCAGGAGCCAGCTAGCCACTCCCAGCGTCAGGCCGACAAACACAAACCATGGCCATTTGCTCTGGCAAACAAAACTCAGCTGCCCCGCTTCTGCATGGTCGATTGCATGAGCCATTTTGTACTATCAAATGAGCCCGACTTGGCACTGCTGCCACCTTGGGTCTGGGAAACATCCTGCCTATCGTGGATTTTCAGGAGCTAGCTGGCAACTCCCTGCCTTGGGCCTTAAAACAAAAACCACGGCACTTTTCTCTGGCACACAAAACTCACCTGTCCTGCTTCTGTATGGCAGATTACAGGAGCCAGTTTTTACTACCAAACCAGCCCGACTTGGCACTGGTGCCACCTTGGGTATGGGAACCATCCTGCATATCGTGGATATTCACGAGCCAGCCGGCCACTCCCAGCCACAGGCCGACAAACACAAACCGCGGCCCTTTTCTCTGGAAACAAAACTCAGCTGCCCCGCTTCTGGATGGCAGATTGCAGGAGCCGGTTTTTGCTATCAAACAAACCTGACTTAGCACTGCTACCACTTTGGGTCTGGGAAATACCCTGCGTATCGTGGATTTTAAGGAGCCAGCTAGCCACTCCCGGCCATAGGCCCCCTGCAACAAACCTCGGCCCCTTTCCCTGGCAAACAAAACTCAGTGCCCCACTTCTGGATGGTAGACTGCAGGAGCCGCTTGGTACTATCAAACCAGCCTGACTTGGCACTGGTGCCACCTTGGGTCTGAGATCCATCCTGCGTAATGTAGATTTTCTGGAGCCAGAGGGCCACGCCAGGCCAGAGGTCCCTAGACACAAACCTTGGCCCGTTTCTCTGGCAAACGAAACTCAGCTGCCCCGCATCTGGATGGTAGATTGCAGGAGCCACTTGGTACTATCAAACCAGCCCGACTTGGCACTGGTGCCACCTTGGGCTGGGAACCATCCTGCGTATCGTGGATTTTCAGGAGCCTGCCGGCCACTCCCGGCCACAGGCCCCCAAACACAAACCAAAGCCCTTTTCTCTGGGAAACAAAACTCAGCTTCGCGTCTTCTGGATGGCAGATTCCAGGAGCTAGTTGTTGCTATCAACCAAGCCTGACAGGGCACTGGTGCCACCTTGGGTCTAGGAACAATCCTGCGTAACGTGGATTTTTAGGAGCCAGCCGTCCACTCCAGGCCTCAGGCCTTTATACACAAACCTCGGCCTGTTTCCCTGGCAAAAAAAAACTCAGCTTCCCCGCTTCTGGAAGGCAGGTTGCAGGAGCCACTTTTTACTATCAAACCAGCCCGACTTGGCACTGGTGCCACCTTGGGTCTGGGAACCATCCTGCGTATCGTGGATTTTCAGGACCCAGCCGGCCACTCCCAGCCACAGGCACCCAAACACAAACCATGGCCCTTTTCCATGGCAAATAAAACTCACTGTCCCTGCTTTTTGATGACAGAGTGCAGGAGCCACATGGTGCTGTAAAAGCAGCCCGTCTTGCCACTGGTGTCACCTTGGTTCTGGGTACCATCCCGATATCATAGATTTTCAGGACCAAGCCGGCCACTCCTGGCCATAGGCCCCCTGATACAAACCACGGCTCCTTTCCCTGGAAAACAAAACTCACGTGCCCCGCTTCTGGATGTCAGAATGCATGCGCCACTTGGTAATATCAAACCAGCCCGACTTGGAAATATTTCCAATTTGGGTCTGGGAAACATCCTCCGTATCAAAGATTTTCAGGAGCCAGCCGGCCACTCCCAGCCACAGGACCCCAAACACAAACCACGGCCATTTTCTCTGGCAAAAAAAACTCACCTGCCCTGCTTTTGGATGACAGATTGCAGGAGCCACTTGGTACTATCAAACCAGCCTGACCTGGCACTGGTGCCACCTTGGGTCTGGGAACCATCCTGCGTGTCGTGGGTTTTCAGGAGCCAGCCGGCCATTCCCATCCAAAGGCCGACAAACACAAACCACAGCCCTTTGCTCTGGCAAACAAAACTCACCGGCCCTGCTTTTGGATGACAGACTGCAGGAGCCACTTTGTACTATCAAACCAGCCCGACCTGGCACTGGTTCCACTTTGGGTCTGGGAACAATCCTGCGTATCGTGGATTTTCAGGAGCCAGCCGGCCACTACGGGCCATAGGCCCCCTGACCCAAACCTCGGCCCATTTCCCTGGCAAACAAAACTCACCTGCCCCGCTTCTGGTTGGCAGATTCCTGGAGCCAGTTTTTACTATTAAACCAGCCCGACTTGGCACTGGTGCCACCTTGGGTCTGGGAACCATCCTGCATATCGTGGATGTTCAGGCGCCAGCCAGCAAATCCCAGCCATAGGCCCCCAAACACAAATAACGGCCCTTTCCCTGGAAAAAAAAAACTCACTTGCCCCGCTTCTGGATGGCAGATTGCAGGAGCCCGTTTTTACTATCAAACAAGCCTGACTTGCCACTGGTGCCACCTTGGGTCTGGGAACCATCCTGCGTAACATAGATTTTTTGAAGCCAGCCGGCCACTCCAGGCTAGAGGCCCGTACACACAAACCACGGCCCCTTTCCCTGGTACACAAAATTCACCTGTCCTGCTTCTGGATGGCAGATTGCAGGAGCCAGTTGTTACTATCAATTCAGCCCGACTTTGCACTGGTGCCGCCTTGGGTCTGGGAACCACACTGCGTATCGTGGATTTTCAGGAGCCATCCGGCCACTCCCAGCCTTAGGCCCCTGAACACAAACCAGGGCCCTTTCCCTGGCAAACAAAACTCAGTGCCTCGCTTCTGGATGGCAAATTGCCGGAGCCACATGGTACTATCAATCCAGCCCGATTAGGCACTGGTGCCACCTTGGGCGTGGGAACCATCCTGCGTATCGTGAATTTTCAGGGGCCAGCCGGCCACTCCCAGCCACTCGCCGTCAAACACAAAGCACGACCCTTTTCCCTGGAAAACAAAACTCACTTGCCCCGCTTCTGGATGGCAGATGGCAGGAGCCACATGGTACTGTAAAAGCAGCCCGTCTTGCCACTGGTGCCACCTTAGTTCTGGGAACCATCCTGCCTATCATAGATTTTCAGGACCAAGCCAGCCACTCCCGCCATAGGCCCCCCGACATAAACCTCGGCCCGTTTCCCTGGCAAACAAAACTCACCTGCCCCGCTTCTGGATGGCAGATTAAAGGAGCCAGTTTTTACTGTCAAACCAGCCCGACTTGGCACTGGTGCCACCTTGGGTCTGGGAACCATCCTGCGTATTGTGGATTTTCAGGTGCCAGCCGGCCACGCCCAGCGTCAGGCCGACAAACACAAACCACGGCCCTTTGCTGTGGCAAACAAAACTCACCTGCCATACTTCTGGATGTCAGATTGCAGGAGCCACTTGGTACTATCAAACCAGCCCGACTTGGTACTGGTTCCACTTGGGTCTGGGAACCTTCCTGCGCATGGTGGATTTTCAGGAGCCAGCCTGCCACTCCCAGCCACAGGCACCCAAACACATGGCCATTTTCTCTGGCAAACAAAACTCACCTGCCCCGCTTCTGGATGGCAGATTGTAGGAGCCACTTTTTACTATCAAACCAGCCCGACTTGGCACTGGTGCCACCTTGGGTCTGGGAACCATCCCACCTATCGTGGATTTTCTTAAGCCAGCTGGCCACTCCCAGCCACAGGCCCCCAAACACAAACCATAGCCCTTTTCCCTGGCGAACGAAACTCAGCTGCCACGCTTCTGGATGGCAGATTGCAGGAGGCAGTTGATGCTATCAAACCAGCCCGACTTGGCACTGGTGCCGCCTTGGGTCTGGGAACCATCCGGCCTATTGTGGATTTGCAGGAGCCAGCTGGCCACTCCCAGCCTCCGGCCTTAAAACAAAAACCATGGTCATTTACCCTGGCGAACAAAACTCAGCTGTCCTGCTTCTGGATGGCAGATTGCAGGAGCCAGTTGTTACTATCAAACCTGCCTGACTTGTCACTGGTGCCACCTTGGGTCTAGGAACCATCCTGCGCATCAGAGATTTTCAGGAGCAAGCCGGCCACAACTAGCCACAGGCCCCCAAACAGACACCATGGCCCTTTTCCCTGCCAAACAAAACTCACTTGCCCCACTTCTGGATGGCAGATTGCAGGAGCCACTTGGTACTATCAAACCAGCCCGACTTGGCGCTGGTGCCACCTTGGGTCTGGGAACCATCCTGTGTGACGTAGATTTTCAGGAGCCAGACGGCCTCTCCTGCCATAGGCCCCCAAACAAAAACCACGGCCCTTTACCCTGGCAAACAAAACTCACCTGCCCCGCTTCTGGAAGTCAGAATGCAGGTGCCACTTGGTACTCTCAAACCAGCCTGACTTGGCCATATTTCCAATTTCGGTCTGGGAAACATCCTCCGTATCAAAGAATTTCAGGAGCAAGCCAACCACTCCCAGCCACAGGCCCCCAAACACAAACCTCAGTCCTTTTCCCTGGCAAACAAAAGTCAACGGTCCTGCTTCTGGATGACAGATTGCAGGAGCCACTTGTTACTATCAAACCAGTCCGACTGTGCACTCGTGCCACCTTGGGTCTGGGAAGCGTCCTGCGTATCGTAGATTTTCAGGAGCCAGCCTGCCACTCCCAGCCACAGGACCCCAAACACAAACCATGGCCCTTTTCCCTGGCAAACAAAACTCAGCTTCCACGTTTCTGGATGGCAGATTGCAGGAGCCAGTTGTTACTATCAAAAGAGCCTGACTAGCACTGTTATCACTTTTGATCTGGGAACTCTCCCGCCTATCGTGGATTTTCAGGAGCCATCAGGCCACTCCCAGCCTTAGGCCCCCTGACACAAACCACGGCCCATTTCCGTGGTTAACAGAACTCACCTGCCGCGATTTTGGATGCCAGATTGCAGGAGCCACTTGGTACTATCAAACCAGCCCGACCTGGCACTGGTGCCACCTTGGGTCTGGGAACAATCCTGCGTATCGTGGATTTTCAGGAGCCAGCCGGCCACTACGGGCCATAGGGCCCCTGACCCAAACCTCGGCCCGTTTCCCTGGCAAACAAAACTCACCTGCCCCACTTCTGGATGGCAGATTGCTGGAGCCAGTTTTTACTATCAAACCAGCCCGACTTGGCACTCGTGCCACGTTGGGTCTGGGATCCCTCCTGCGTATTGTGGATTTTCAGGAGCCAGCCGGCCACTCCCAGCCATAGGCCCCCAAACACAAATAACGGCTTTTTCCCTGGAAAAAAAAAACTCACTTGCCCCGCTTCTGGATGGCAGATTGCAGGAGCCCGTTTTTACTATCAAACAAGCCTGACTTGCCACTGGTGCCACTTTGGGTCTGGGAACCATCCTGCGTAACATAGATTTTTTGAAGCCAGCCGGCCACTCCAGGCTAGAGGCCCGTAGACACAAACCACGGCCCGTTTCCCTGGTACACAAAACTCACCTGTACTGCTTCTGGATGGCAGATTGCAGGAGCCAGTTGGTACTATCAATCCAGCCCGACTTGGCACGGGTGCCACCTTGGGTCTGGGAACCATCATGCGTAACATAGATTTTCTGGAGCCAGCCGGCCACTCCAGGCCCTAGGCCCCCCGACACAAACCTCGGCCCGTTTCCCTGGCAAAAAAAACTCAGCTGCCCCACTTGTGGATGTCAGATTTCAGGAATCACTTGGTACTGTCAAACCAGCCTGACTTGGCACTGGTGCCACCTTGGGTCTGGGAACCACACTGCGTATCGTGGATTTTCAGGAGCCATCCGGCCACTCCCAGCCTTAGGCCCCTGAACACAAACCAGGGCCCTTTCCCTGGCAAACAAAACTCAGTGCCTCGCTTCTGGATGGCAAATTGCCGGAGCCACATGGTACTATCAATCCAGCCCGATTAGGCACTGGTGCCACCTTGGGCGTGGGAACCATCCTGCGTATTGTGGATTTTCAGGGGCCAGCCAGCCACTCCCAGCCACTCGCCGTCAAACACAAAGCACGACCCTTTTCCCTGGAAAACAAAACTCACTTGCCCCGCTTCTGGATGGCAGATGGCAGGAGCCACATGGTACTGTAAAAGCAGCCCGTCTTGCCACTGGTGCCACCTTAGTTCTGGGAACCATCCTGCCTATCATAGATTTTCAGGACCAAGCCAGCCACTCCCGCCATAGGCCCCCCGACATAAACCTCGGCCCGTTTCCCTGCCAAACAAAACTCACCTGCCCCGCTTCTGGATGGCAGATTAAAGGAGCCAGTTTTTACTGTCAAACCAGCCCGACTTGGCACTGGTGCCACCTTGGGTCTGGGAACCATCCTGCGTATTGTGGATTTTCAGGTGCCAGCCGGCCACGCCCAGCGTCAGGCCGACAAACACAAACCACGGCCCTTTGCTGTGGCAAACAAAACTCACCTGCCCCACTTCTGGATGTCAGATTGCAGGAGCCACTTGGTACTATCAAACCAGCCCGACTTGGTACTGGTTCCACTTGGGTCTGGGAACCTTCCTGCGCATGGTGGATTTTCAGGAGCCAGCCTGCCACTCCCAGCCACAGGCACCCAAACACATGGCCATTTTCTCTGGCAAACAAAACTCACCTGCCCCGCTTCTGGATGGCAGATTGTAGGAGCCACTTTTTACTATCAAACCAGCCCGACTTGACACTGGTGCCACCTTGGGTCTGGGAACCATCCCACCTATCGTGGATTTTCTTAAGCCAGCTGGCCACTCCCAGCCACAGGCCCCCAAACACAAACCATAGCCCTTTTCCCTGGCGAACGAAACTCAGCTGCCACGCTTCTGGATGGCAGATTGCAGGAGGCAGTTGATGCTATCAAACCAGCCCGACTTGGCACTGGTGCCGCCTTGGGTCTGGGAACCATCCGGCCTATTGTGGATTTGCAGGAGCCAGCTGGCCACTCCCAGCCTCCGGCCTTAAAACAAAAACCATGGTCATTTACCCTGGCGAACAAAACTCAGCTGTCCTGCTTCTGGATGGCAGATTGCAGGAGCCAGTTGTTACTATCAAACCTGCCTGACTTGTCACTGGTGCCACCTTGGGTCTAGGAACCATCCTGCGCATCAGAGATTTTCAGGAGCAAGCCGGCCACAACTAGCCACAGGCCCCCAAACAGACACCATGGCCCTTTTCCCTGCCAAACAAAACTCACTTGCCCCACTTCTGGATGGCAGATTGCAGGAGCCACTTGGTACTATCAAACCAGCCCGACTTGGCGCTGGTGCCACCTTGGGTCTGGGAACCATCCTGTGTGACGTAGATTTTCAGGAGCCAGACGGCCTCTCCTGCCATAGGCCCCCAAACAAAAACCACGGCCCTTTACCCTGGCAAACAAAACTCACCTGCCCCGCTTCTGGAAGTCAGAATGCAGGTGCCACTTGGTACTCTCAAACCAGCCTGACTTGGCCATATTTCCAATTTCGGTCTGGGAAACATCCTCCGTATCAAAGAATTTCAGGAGCAAGCCAACCACTCCCAGCCACAGGCCCCCAAACACAAACCTCGGTCCTTTTCCCTGGCAAACAAAAGTCAACGGTCCTGCTTCTGGATGACAGATTGCAGGAGCCACTTGTTACTATCAAACCAGTCCGACTGTGCACTCGTGCCACCTTGGGTCTGGGAAGCGTCCTGCGTATCGTAGATTTTCAGGAGCCAGCCTGCCACTCCCAGCCACAGGACCCCAAACACAAACCATGGCCCTTTTCCCTGGCAAACAAAACTCAGCTTCCACGTTTCTGGATGGCAGATTGCAGGAGCCAGTTGTTACTATCAAAAGAGCCTGACTAGCACTGTTATCACTTTTGATCTGGGAACTCTCCCGCCTATCGTGGATTTTCAGGAGCCATCAGGCCACTCCCAGCCTTAGGCCCCCTGACACAAACCACGGCCCATTTCCGTGGTTAACAGAACTCACCTGCCGCGATTTTGGATGCCAGATTGCAGGAGCCACTTGGTACTATCAAACCAGCCCGACCTGGCACTGGTGCCACCTTGGGTCTGGGAACAATCCTGCGTATCGTGGATTTTCAGGAGCCAGCCGGCCACTACGGGCCATAGGGCCCCTGACCCAAACCTCGGCCCGTTTCCCTGGCAAACAAAACTCACCTGCCCCACTTCTGGATGGCAGATTGCTGGAGCCAGTTTTTACTATCAAACCAGCCCGACTTGGCACTCGTGCCACGTTGGGTCTGGGATCCCTCCTGCGTATTGTGGATTTTCAGGAGCCAGCCGGCCACTCCCAGCCATAGGCCCCCAAACACAAATAACGGCTTTTTCCCTGGAAAAAAAAAACTCACTTGCCCCGCTTCTGGATGGCAGATTGCAGGAGCCCGTTTTTACTATCAAACAAGCCTGACTTGCCACTGGTGCCACTTTGGGTCTGGGAACCATCCTGCGTAACATAGATTTTTTGAAGCCAGCCGGCCACTCCAGGCTAGAGGCCCGTAGACACAAACCACGGCCCGTTTCCCTGGTACACAAAACTCACCTGTACTGCTTCTGGATGGCAGATTGCAGGAGCCAGTTGGTACTATCAATCCAGCCCGACTTGGCACGGGTGCCACCTTGGGTCTGGGAACCATCATGCGTAACGTAGATTTTCTGGAGCCAGCCGGCCACTCCAGGCCCTAGGCCCCCCGACACAAACCTCGGCCCGTTTCCCTGGCAAAAAAAACTCAGCTGCCCCGCTTGTGGATGTCAGATTTCAGGAATCACTTGGTACTGTCAAACCAGCCTGACTTGGCACTGGTGCCACCTTGGGTCTGGGAACCACACTGCGTATCGTGGATTTTCAGGAGCCATCCGGCCACTCCCAGCCTTAGGCCCCTGAACACAAACCAGGGCCCTTTCCCTGGCAAACAAAACTCAGTGCCTCGCTTCTGGATGGCAAATTGCCGGAGCCACATGGTACTATCAATCCAGCCCGATTAGGCACTGGTGCCACCTTGGGCGTGGGAACCATCCTGCGTATTGTGGATTTTCAGGGGCCAGCCGGCCACTCCCAGCCACTCGCCGTCAAACACAAAGCACGACCCTTTTCCCTGGAAAACAAAACTCACTTGCCCCGCTTCTGGATGGCAGATGGCAGGAGCCACATGGTACTGTAAAAGCAGCCCGTCTTGCCACTGGTGCCACCTTAGTTCTGGGAACCATCCTGCCTATCATAGATTTTCAGGACCAAGCCAGCCACTCCCGCCATAGGCCCCCCGACATAAACCTCGGCCCGTTTCCCTGGCAAACAAAACTCACCTGCCCCGCTTCTGGATGGCAGATTAAAGGAGCCAGTTTTTACTGTCAAACCAGCCCGACTTGGCACTGGTGCCACCTTGGGTCTGGGAACCATCCTGCGTATCGTGGATTTTCAGGTGCCAGCCGGCCACGCCCAGCCAAAGGCCGACAAACACAAACCACGGCCCTTGGCTCTGGCAAACAAAACTCAGCTGCCCCACTTCTGGATGTCAGATTGCAGGAGCCACTTGGTACTATCAAACCAGCCCGACTTGGTACTGGTTCCACTTGGGTCTGGGAACCTTCCTGCGCATGGTGGATTTTCAGGAGCCAGCCTGCCACTCCCAGCCACAGGCACCCAAACACATGGCCATTTTCTCTGGCAAACAAAACTCACCTGCCCCGCTTCTGGATGGCAGATTGTAGGAGCCACTTTTTACTATCAAACCAGCCCGACTTGGCACTGGTGCCACCTTGGGTCTGGGAAGCATCCCGCCTATCGTGGATTTTCTTAAGCCAGCTGGCCACTCCCAGCCACAGGCCCCCAAACACAAACCATAGCCCTTTTCCCTGGCAAACGAAACTCAGCTGCCACGCTTCTGGATGGCAGATTGCAGGAGGCAGTTGATGCTATCAAACCAGCCCGACTTGGCACTGGTGCCGCCTTGGGTCTGGGAACCATCCGGCCTATTGTGGATTTGCAGGAGCCAGCTGGCCACTCCCAGCCTCCGGCCTTAAAACAAAAACCATGGTCATTTACCCTGGCAAAACAAAACTCAGCTGTCCTGCTTCTGGATGGCAGATTGCAGGAGCCAGTTGTTACTATCAAACCTGCCTGACTTGTCACTGGTGCCACCTTGGGTCTAGGAACCATCCTGCGCATCAGAGATTTTCAGGAGCAAGCCGGCCACAACTAGCCACAGGCCCCCAAACAGACACCATGGCCCTTTTCCCTGCCAAACAAAACTCACTTGCCCCACTTCTGGATGGCAGATTGCAGGAGCCACTTGGTACTATCAAACCAGCCCGACTTGGCGCTGGTGCCACCTTGGGTCTGGGAACCATCCTGTGTAACGTAGATTTTCAGGAGCCAGACGGCCTCTCCTGCCATAGGCCCCCAAACAAAAACCACGGCCCTTTACCCTGGCAAACAAAACTCACCTGCCCCGCTTCTGGAAGTCAGAATGCAGGTGCCACTTGGTACTCTCAAACCAGCCCGACTTGGCCATATTTCCAATTTCGGTCTGGGAAACATCCTCCGTATCAAAGAATTTCAGGAGCAAGCCAACCACTCCCAGCCACAGGCCCCCAAACACAAACCTCGGTCCTTTTCCCTGGCAAACAAAAGTCAACGGTCCTGCTTCTGGATGACAGATTGCAGGAGCCACTTGTTACTATCAAACCAGTCCGACTGTGCACTCGTGCCACCTTGGGTCTGGGAAGCGTCCTGCGTATCGTAGATTTTCAGGAGCCAGCCTGCCACTCCCAGCCACAGGACCCCAAACACAAACCATGGCCCTTTTCCCTGGCAAACAAAACTCAGCTTCCACGTTTCTAGATGGCAGATTGCAGGAGCCAGTTGTTACTATCAAAAGAGCCTGACTAGCACTGTTATCACTTTTGATCTGGCAACTCTCCCGCCTATCGTGGATTTTCAGGAGCCATCAGGCCACTCCCAGCCTTAGGCCCCCTGACACAAACCACGGCCCATTTCCCTGGCAAACAGAACTCACCTGCCGCGATTTTGGATGCCAGATTGCAGGAGCCACTTGGTACTATCAAACCAGCCCGACCTGGCCCTGGTGCCACCTTGGGTCTGGGAACAATCCTGCGTATCGTGGATTTTCAGGAGCCAGCCGGCCACTACGGGCCATAGGCCCCCTGACCCAAACCTCGGCCCCTTTCCCTGGCAAACAAAACTCACCTGCCCCACTTCTGGATGTCAGATTGCAGGAGCCAGTTTTTACTATCAAACCAGCCCGACTTGGTTCTGGTTCCACTTTGGTCTGGGAACCTTCCTGCGCATGGTGGATTTTCAGGAGCCAGCCTGCCACTCCCAGCCACAGGCACCCAAACACAAACCATGGCCGTTTTCCCTGGCAAACAAAACTCACCAGCCCCGCATCTGGATGGCAGATTGCAGGAGCCACTTTTTACTGTCAAACCAGCCCGACTTGGCACTGGTGCCACCTTGGGTCTGGGAAGCATCCCGCCTATCGTGGATTTTCTTAAGCCAGCCTGCCACTCCGAGCCACAGGCCCCCAAACACAAACCATGGCCCTTTACCATGGCAAACGAAACTCTCCTGCCCCGCTTCAGGGTGGCAGATTGCAGGAGCCAGTTTTTGCTATCAAACCAGCCTGACTTGGCACTGGTGCCACCTTGGGTCTGGGAACCACTCTGCATATCGTGGATTTTCAGGAGCCAGCCTGCAACTCCCAGCCATAATCCCCGAACACAAACCACGGCATTATTCCCGGGCAAAGAAAATTCTGTTCCCCGGTTCTTGATGGCAGATCGTAGGAGCCAGTTGTTGCTACCAATCCAGCCCGAGAGGCACTGCTGCCACCTTGGGTCTGGGAACCATCTTGCGTACTGTGAATTTTCAGGGGCCCGCCTGCCACACCCCTCCATAGGCCCCCAGACCTACAGCTCGGCCCGATTCCCTGGCAAACAAAACTCACCTGCCCCGCTTCTGGATGGCAGATTGCAGGAGCCACTTGGTACTATCAAACCAGCCCGACTTGGCGCTGGTGCCACCTTGGGTCTGGTAACATCCTGCGTATCATGGATTTTAAGGAGCCAGCCGGCCACTGCCAGCCTTGGGCCCTAAAACACAAAACACGGCCCTGTACCCTGGCAAATAAACTCACCTGCCCCGCTTCTGGATGGCAGATTGCAGGAGCCACTTGGTACTATCAAACCAGCCCGACTTGGCGCTGGTGCCACCTTGGGTCTGGGAACATCCTGCGTATCATGGATTTTCAGGAGCCAGCCGGCCACTGCCAGCCTTGGGCCCTAAAACAAAAAATACGGCCCTTTACCCTGGCAAATAAACTCACCTGCCCCGCTTCTGGATGGCAGATTGCAGGACCCACTTGGTACTATCAAACCAGCCCGACCTGGCACTAGTGCCACCTTGGGTCTGGGAACCATCCTGCGTATTGTATATTTTCAGGAGTCAGCCAGCCAGTCCAGGCCCTAGGCCCCCGGACACAAACCTCAGCCCGTTTCCCATGCAAACAAAACTCACCTGCCCCGCTTCTGGATGGCAGATTGCAGGAGCCACTTGGTACTATCAAACCAGCCTGACTAGGCACTGGTGCCACCTTGGGTCTGGGAACTCAGCCCTGTATCACTGATTTTTAGGAGACAGCCATCCACTCCCAGACACAGGCCCCCAACCCAAACCACAGCCCTTTCCCTTGGAAAACAAAACTCATCTGCCCCGCTTCTGGGTTGCAGATTGCCGGAGCCACATGGTACTATACAACAAGCCTGACTTGGCAGTGGTGCCACCTTGGTTCTGGGAACCATCCTGTGTATTGTGGATTTTCAGGACCCAGATGGCCACTGTCGGGCATAAGTCCCCTGACACAAACCACGGCCCATTTCCCTGGCAAACAGAAGTCACCTGCCTCGCTTCTGGATGGAAGATTGCAGGAGCCACTTGGTACTATCAAACCAGCCTGACTTGGCGTTGGTGCCACTTTGGGTCTGGGAACCATCCTGCGTGTCATGGATTTTCTGGAGCCAGCCGGCCACAACCAGCCACAGGCCCCCAGGCACAAACATTGGTCCTTTTCCCTGGCACACAAAAGTCGCCTGTCCTGCTTCTGTATGGCAGATTACAGGAGCCAGTTTTTACTATCAATCCAGCCCGACTTGGCACTGGTGCCACCTTGGGTATGGGAACCATACCGCGTATCGTGGATATTCAGGAGCCAGCCGGCCACTCCCAGCCACAGACCGACAAACACAAACCACGGCCCTTTTCTCTGGAAACAAAACTCAGCTGCCCCGCTTCTGGATGGCAGATTGCATGAGCCAGTTGGTGCAATCAAACCAGCCCGACTTGGCACTGGTGCCGCCTTTGGTCTGGGAACCATCCTGTGTATCGTGGATTTTTAGGAGCCAGCCGTCAACTCCAGCCACAGGCTCCAAACACAAACCATAGCCCATTTCTCTGGCAAACGAAACTCACCTACCCCGCTTCTGGATGGCAGATTGCAGGAGCCAATTTTTGCTATCAAACCAGCCTGACTTGGCACTGCTGCCACCTTGGGTCTGGGAACCATCCTCCATATCGTGGAATTTTAGGAGCCAGCCGGCAACTTCCAGTCCAAAGGTCCCCTGATACATACCTCGGCCCGTTTCCCTGGAAAAAAAAAATCTCACCTGCCCCGCTTCTGGATGGCAGATTAAAGGAGCCAGTTTTTACTCTCAAAGCAGCCCGACTTGGCACTGGTGCCACCTTTGGTCTGGGAACCATCCTGCGTGTCGTGGATTTTCAGGAGCCAGCCGGCCACTCCCGTCCATAGGCCCACTGTCACAAACCTCGGCCCGTTTCCCTGGCAAACTAAACTCAGCTGTCCCACTTCGAGATGGCAGATTGCAGGAGACAGTTGTTACTCTCAATCCAGCCCATCTTGGCACTGATGCCACCTTGGGTCTGGGAACCATCATGCGTAACGTAGATTTTCTGGAGCCAGCCGGCCACTCCCAGCCAAAGGCCCCCAATCACAAACCACCGCCCGTTTCCCCTGGTAAACCAAACTCACCTGCTCTGCCTTTGGATGACAGAGTGCAGGAGCCACTTGGTACTATCAAACCAGCCTGACTTGGCACTGGTGCCACCTTGGGTCTGGGAACCATCCTGCGTATCGTGGATTTTCAGGAGCCAGCCGGCCACTACCCGCGTCAGGCACCCAAACACAAACCATGGCCCTTTGCTCTGGCAAACAAAACTCAGCTTCCCCGCTTCTGCTTGGCAGATCGCAGGAGCCAGTTGGTGCAATCAAACCAGCCCGACTTGGCACTGGTGCCACGTTGGGTCTGGGAATCATCCTGTGTATCGTGGATTTTCAGGAGCCAGCCGTCAACTCCCAGCCACAGGCCCCCAAACACAAACCATAGCCCTTTTCCCTGGCAAACGAAACTCACCTAGCCCGCTTCTGGATGGCAGATTGCAGGAGCCGGTTTTTGCTATCAAACAAGCCTGACTTAGCACTGCTACCACCTTGGGTCTGGGAAATACCCTGCGTATCGTGGATTTTAAGGAGCCAGCTAGCCACTCCCGGCCATAGGCCCCCTGCAACAAACCTCGGCCCCTTTCCCTGGCAAACAAAACTCAGTGCCCCACTTCTGGATGGTAGACTGCAGGAGCCACTTGGTACTATCAAACCAGCCCGACTTGGCAATGCTGCCACCCTGGGTTTCGGAACCATCCTGCCTATCATGGATTTTCAGGAGTCATCCGGCCACTCCCAGCCTTAGGCCCCCGAACACAAACCAGGGCCCTTTCCCTGGCAAACAAAACTCAGTGCCTCGCTTCTGGATGGCAAATTGCCGGAGCCACATGGTACTATCAATCCAGCCCGATTAGGCACTGGTGCCACCTTGGGCGTGGGAACCATCCTGCGTATCGTGGATTTTCAGGGGCCAGCCGGCCACTCCCAGCCTCTCGCCGTCAAAAACAAATCACAACCCTTTTCCCTGGAAAACAAAACTCACTTGCCCCGCTTCTGGATGGCAGATGGCAGGAGCCACATGGTACTGTAAAAGCAGCCCGTCTTGCCACTGGTGTCACCTTAGTTCTGGGAACCATCCTGCCTATCATAGATTTTCAGGACCAAGCCAGCCACTCCCGCCATAGGCCCCCAGACACAAACCTCGGCCCGTTTCCCTGGCAAACAAAACTCACCTGCCCCGCTTCTGGATGGCAGATTAAAGGAGCCAGTTTTTACTGTCAAACCAGCCCGACTTGGCACTGGTGCCACCTTGGGTCTGGGAACCATCCTGCGTATCGTGGATTTTCAGGTGCCAGCCAGCCACGCCCAGCGTCAGGCCGACAAACACAAACCACGGCCCTTTGCTGTGGCAAACAAAACTCACCTGCCCCACTTCTGGATGTCAGATTGCAGGAGCCACTTGGTACTATCAAACCAGCCCGACTTGGTACTGGTTCCACTTGGGTCTGGGAACCTTCCTGCGCATGGTGGATTTTCAGGAGCCAGCCTGCCACTCCCAGCCACAGGCACCCAAACACATGGCCATTTTCTCTGGCAAACAAAACTCACCTGCCCCGCTTCTGGATGGCAGATTGCAGGAGCCACTTTTTACTATCAAACCAGCCCGACTTGGCACTGGTGCCACCTTGGGTCTGGGAACCATCCCACCTATCGTGGATTTTCTTAAGCCAGCTGGCCACTCCCAGCCACAGGCCCCCAAACACAAACCATAGCCCTTTTCCCTGGCAAACGAAACTCAGCTGCCACGCTTCTGGATGGCAGATTGCAGGAGGCAGTTGATGCTTTCAAACCAGCCCGACTTGGCACTGGTGCCGCCTTGGGTCTGGGAACCATCCGGCCTATTGTGGATTTGCAGGAGCCAGCTGGCCACTCCCAGCCTCTGGCCTTAAAACAAAAACCATGGTCATTTACCCTGGCAAAACAAAACTCAGCTGTCCTGCTTCTGGATGGCAGATTGCAGGAGCCAGTTGTTACTATCAAACCTGCCTGACTTGTCACTGGTGCCACCTTGGGTCTAGGAACCATCCTGCGCATCAGAGATTTTCAGGAGCAAGCCGGCCACAACTAGCCACAGGCCCCCAAACAGACACCATGGCCCTTTTCCCTGCCAAACAAAACTCACTTGCCCCACTTCTGGATGGCAGATTGCAGGAGCCACTTGGTACTATCAAACCAGCCCGACTTGGCGCTGGTGCCACCTTGGGTCTGGGAACCATCCTGTGTAACGTAGATTTTCAGGAGCCAGACGGCCTCTCCTGCCATAGGCCCCCAAACAAAAACCACGGCCCTTTACCCTGGCAAACAAAACTCACCTGCCCCGCTTCTGGAAGTCAGAATGCAGGTGCCACTTGGTACTCTCAAACCAGCCCGACTTGGCCATATTTCCAATTTCGGTCTGGGAAACATCCTCCGTATCAAAGAATTTCAGGAGCAAGCCAACCACTCCCAGCCACAGGCCCCCAAACACAAACCTCGGTCCTTTTCCCTGGCAAACAAAAGTCAACGGTCCTGCTTCTGGATGACAGATTGCAGGAGCCACTTGTTACTATCAAACCAGTCCGACTGTGCACTCGTGCCACCTTGGGTCTGGGAAGCGTCCTGCGTATCGTAGATTTTCAGGAGCCAGCCTGCCACTCCCAGCCACAGGACCCCAAACACAAACCATGGCCCTTTTCCCTGGCAAACAAAACTCAGCTTCCACGTTTCTAGATGGCAGATTACAGGAGCCAGTTGTTACTATCAAAAGAGCCTGACTAGCACTGTTATCACTTTTGATCTGGGAACTCTCCCGCCTATCGTGGATTTTCAGGAGCCATCAGGCCACTCCCAGCCTTAGGCCCCCTGACACAAACCACGGCCCATTTCCCTGGCAAACAGAACTCACCTGCCACGATTTTGGATGCCAGATTGCAGGAGCCACTTGGTACTATCAAACCAGCCCGACCTGGCCCTGGTGCCAACTTGGGTCTGGGAACAATCCTACGCATCGTGGATTTTTAGGAGGCAGCCGGACACTCCCGGCCACCGGTCCCCAGACGCAAACCTCGGTCCTTTTCCCTGGCAAACAAAAGTCACCTGCCCCGTGTCTGGAAGGCAGATTGCAGGAGCCACTTGGTACTATCAAACCAGCCCGACTTGGCACTGGTGCCACCTTAGGTCTGGGAACAATGCTGCGTATCGTGGATTTTCAGGAGCCAGCCGGCCACTCCCAGCCCCAGGCCCCCAAACAGAAACCACGGCCCTTTTGCCGGGCAAAGAAAACTCAGCTGCCCCGCTTCTGGATGGCAGATTGCAGGAGCCCGTTTTTACTATCAAACCAGTCCGACTTGGCACTGGTGCCACCTTGGGTCTGGGAACCATCCTGCGTAACATATATTTTCTGAAGCCAGCCGGCCACAACCAGCCACAGGCCCCCAAACACACACCATGGCCCGTTATCCTAGCAAACAAAACTCAGCTGCCCCGCTTCTGGATGGCAGATTGCAGGAGCCACTTGGTACTATCAAACCAGCCCGACTTGGCACTGGTGCCACCTTGGGTCTGGAAACCATCCTGCGTAACGTGGATTTTCAGGAGCCACCCGGTCACTCTTAGCCACCGTCCCCCAAAGTAAATCCTCAGACCTTTTCCCTGGCAAGCAAAACTCACCTGCTCTGCTTTGGTTGGTGAATTGAATGAGCCACTTGGTGGTATTAACCAGCATGATGTGGCACTGGTGTCACTTTAGATCCGAGAACCATCCTGTGTATCGTGGATTTTCAGGAGCCAGCCAGCCAGTCTATTGCCTTCCGATGCAAGGCGAGGTGACCTGGTTCCGAGGAAACGGCACGGCGACCCACTGCCCAGGGTCACTCGGGCCAAGAAGACACACAGACACCAGTATGGTGGACGGTTCAAGACCTTTATTGTCCCGTTTCATCGGGTTTTATACCGGTAATGTTTTTTCCCTACGTCAGGGGGTCTTACTTTACTGTAATTGGTTAGTAAGGAGTAGAAAGTTACTAATGTTAGGGGGGACAACATTCTTGGGTGATCCTTTATCACTAGGAGTTAGGGGGAGAGGAGCTCTACTGCTTTCCGTAACATCGCGAGATTTTCCGAACGCCTGACCCTATCTACTACATCTCCCACCCCCTTTTTCACAAATGAACGAAGTAGTCATACACATAGGTACTGAGATGAGGCATGAGGTTGTCTCCGGTCAAATTCACAGCATTTGCTGCCGGCCTATGAACAGGATGTTGGCCCGTTCTAGGCGAGTCTGAACGAATGAGACCAGCTTGTTCAGCAGTCATGGTCCGAAGGTGACAGCTAAATGTAGCATCGCCAATGGACCAATTAGGGTAGAAATCAGGGTGGTCAGCCATGGTGATCGATTGAACCAGGACTCGAACCAACCCTGTTGGGCTTCCCTGTCTCTCTGTCTCTGAGCCAGTCTGCTTCGGAGTTCTGCCATGGAGTCTCTCACGACTCCCATGTGGTCTGCATAGAAACAACACTCCTCTTTCAAGGTGGCACACAGGCCTCCTTGCTGCATGAACAGGAGGTCTAGACCTCGCCTGTTCTGCAAGACCACTTCTGAGAGCGAGGAGACTGACTTCTCCAGATAGGAGATGGATTTCTTGATCCTCTGCAGATCCTCGTCAATTGTTGCCTGCAGCTGTGACAGTCCTTGGTGCTGGGTCACCAAGGCTGAAACTCCTGTGGCCGTTCCTGCTGCTCCTAGGCCCAGTAGCATTGCGATAGTTATACCTGTTACTATTTCTCTTTTGTGGAGCTGGTTGGGTTCTTCAAAAAGGTGATACACTTCTTCATCTGCGTGGTACAGGACCCTAGGAACAATCAGAACTTGGACACAAAAGTCATTAGAGTCATCGAATTTGGCAAGGAACACACAGGGACTCACTCCGGATCGCTGGCAAACCCACATCCCAGATATGGATGGGACTGCCCACTTATTGTTTTTCCCGTCAGGTTTGACAACATCGGTGCAGACGTTGCCTTTCCGCCTAGCTAGGGTTGCATTGCCAAAGCATCTGCCCTGGCCTGTGACTTGACTCAGGGTGATTCCTTTGTGGGGGGTGTCCCATCTACATTGGCTGGGTGCATCGGCTGTGGAGTAACTGAAGGGAGTGTTTAGAGCCACTCCTTCATAAAAGGGGGGTTCGACATCGTAACAAAGCCAGCAGGATTCGGTTAGGTTAGGGTTAGATTCGTTCAGGGATACAAAGGTAGCTTCTAACATACGAAGGATCGGATCTAAATCCGACCCGGCTAAATGATCTATCTGAAAGGCTTCTACATGGCCGGTCGGGACATCAGCGACCCTTGTGGGCAAGGCTTTGGGGCGGGTCGCGTTTCTGCCTTTTGGCACACTTTTAATCACTTTGTTGGGTCCGACCGCTCGGGGTGTCGACGGTTGGAGCCTAATAATTCGCACGTTCACCTTTTCTTTTGACCCTTGAAGGACTACTGTCCATGTTCTGCCTGTTGTCCAGCTGGGGTGATGTGGCTGCAAAACTGTCATGTTGTAATCTGTGCATTTCTGAAATTCGGGGTTTTTATGGCGGTTTCGATAAAATTTTCCGGGGAGGAAGAGGGGTGTTTTGCAACCGGTGGGTGCCCAGGTGAACTCAAAGAATTTGTCAGGCTCTTGTGGATCCCACCCAGGCCCCGACGGTCTGGCATCTGTGACAATGGTTTCACAGCCCCAGTGCCCACAATGTCCCCACCCTGGGTGATTGCAGTAGCTTTTCCCAGGGTTTGAAGCTGGGCACCAGTAGGTTAGGTACATGTGTGTGGAGTGTGGGGAATAGGGGTTTACCCTTGGCTGTCCTGGAAACAGGTTGGTGATGCGGAGCACGAAGGATGGAGCGTTCGGTGTGGTGATTTCTTTGAGCACCTTGTCACTACTAAGGTGTTGCATGACCCACCTGAATGGCTGATGGGGGTAGTGATCTGGGCTGGCTTGCCCTCTGGCAACAAGCCCCAACAGCAAAATCACACAGAAACACCGTTGACGCTTGGGTTCTACCCGTGTGGGTCTCTCGGGCGCTGCCTGACGGCTTGGTGGTCTGTCGTCTATCTCTGGAAGGGGGATGTACGCATCACGAGGACGCCCCACGAGCATGTCCTGTAAACAGAAACTCACAACTCTCATCAGTCTCATTCTGTTCGCTATGGAGGTCTGGCTTAATTGACTTAAGTGGACACCACCTGATTTTGCCGTCCTTTTTGACAGCCGCGTACCCTCGCCCCGTGAGCATCAACCTCCAGCCCCGTTCCCACTCTCCTAGCTCGTTTCTAATCACAACCTGCGGGCCCTCTTCTAGCGCTCGAGTGGCCCAGTGTTTTTGAACGGGACTGTTTGTTTCATCTCCTCTAGGGAATTGGTTCAATGCCAGCAGAGCGGTTGCCAGCATACGCGCCTGATCTCCTGGGGGAATGGCACTGGCAAAGCCCTCTGCTTTTGCCAACAACTCTATCTTGGTTTTCAGGGTCTGATTTGCTCTCTCGACTATGGCCTGTCCGGTACTGTTATATGGGATGCCTTGCACTAACGTGATGCCCCATTTCGAGGCGAATTCCTGTACTTGTTTAGAAATGAAACTGGAACCGTTGTCAGTTTTGATCTGTTTGGGGATACCAAGCCAGGCCATGACTGTCAGCCAGTGCTGAATTGTGGTCTTGGAGTTTGTTTTGGGGTGCTGTGTGGCTACGATCATTCCACTGTGAGTGTCTACTGTTACTGCAAGCCATGGTCGAGGCTTCAGCAGTTCACACCAAGTGAAGTCCGACTGCCAGATTTCTGAGGGCTTGAGACCTCTCGGGTTGACCCCGTAGGTCCAAAGGTGTGACTTCTGGCAGTAAGGGCAGGTGGCTACTACATGTTTCACGTCCGCCGTCGGGATTCCGCATCTCTTCGCCAGTGCTTTAACTCCGATGTGGAGCGACTCGTGCAGCTGGTGAGCTCTTAGCAAGGTCCAAACGCCTTTCGCTGCGGCGTCCGCTTTGTCGTTGCCGATCTGGAAGTAACCTTTGATTGGGTCGTGGCTGTTGATGTGAATGACTGACACGGTGCCCTGTCATGAGGAGAGTGCTTCTTCTAGCATTAGGGCTGCTGCTGATGTCGACACTCCTGGTCCTGCCATGGATAGGCAGAGCCTTGCCACCAATATAGAGTCCGTTACGATGTTGAGGTGTTCTTCTTGGAAGAGTCCGCACGCCAAGACGACTGCTGCTGCCTCCAGCTGTTGCACCGACAGTGTGACGTCACACGCTTTGACGCAGTGCCATTGCTCTCCTGCCTGCCACACTGCTGCTGCGGTTGAAGTCGTGGAGGAAGCGTCTGTGAAGACCGTTGGTCCTGGCTGCGGTCTGTCCTTGACCTTTGGTGGCGTGTCCATGTCGACTACGGTCAGCAGCTTCATCCAGGGCGGCTTGGAGGAGTAGGCGATTTCTCCTCCGAAGCCGGAGAGAGCAAGGGCCAGGTACTCTGATATTGTGGCTGACTCTGTGGTCGGTTGCTTGCGGAAAGGAAGGTGGATGCTTGTCTGCTCTGTTCCCAGGTGTCTCAAGGCGAGTTTCCTGCCCTTCATGATGAAGTTAGCAATGCATTCGATTCCCGGTGAAAACGCACGAGCAGGTCTTCCGAGCACCACCCATTGAATGGGTCGGGCCTTTTCAGAAGGTCCTTGGGCCAGTGCTCCCACTCCCCCCTTCGGTGTAAAGTGGACGTACAGGTCCAGTGGCATGGCTGGGTTCCACCTGGCAAGTGTGCCGGCGGCCATTTGGCTTTCGATGAAGTCGAGGGAGCTCGCTGCCTGCGGTGTCAGCTTCTTGGGATCCCAGGGGTTCTTTCCTTTCAAGAGGTCGTACAGAGGGTCCATGACCTCGGGGGGAACTAGGATGATGTTGCGAAGCCACTGCAGCGATCCCACCAGGCGTTGCACGTCGTGGAGTGTTTCGATGTCTCGACAGACCTTCGCCTTGGGGGGTGTCACGTAAGAGCTTGTGATCCCCACTCCCAGGAAGGTCACGCAGGGTCCTCTCTTGATCTTTGTGCTCGCGATCTCGAAGCCGTTGGTCTGAAGGGTCTCCGTGATTGTGGACACCAGGTGATCCACTTGGCTTGCTGATGGTGCGGCGACTAAGATGTCGTCCATGTACTGGATGATGGTTGCATCGAGGTAGGAGTGTTGGACCGGCATCAGTGCTTTGTCTATGGTGATTTGGCATATGACAGGGCTGTCAACAAGACCTTGTGGAAGTACTCTCCATTGGAAGCGGAGGTTGGGCCGTTCGCCATTTCGAAACGCCACAGAAAAGGCGAACTCTTCTCTGTCCTCAGGGTGCAGGGGTATTGAAAAGAAACAGTCCTTGATATCCAGCACTGCACATGGCTGCCCTTCGGGGATGGCTGAGTTCGCGGGAAGCAGTGTCTGGACTGGACCCATGGGTCGGATCGTCTTGTTCACTTCTCTCAGGTCGTGGATGAGGCAATAGCCTTCTCCAGACCTTTTGGGGATCACAAATACAGGGGTGTTCCATTGGCTGACGGAGGGCTCTATGTGACCTTTTTGCAGTTCGCGGTCGACCAGTTTCAGCAATGCTGCCATTTGAGGCTCTGTCAGGGGCCACTGCTCAACCCATACGGGTCTGGTGATTTCCAAGTTAATTTGATTGGCAGCGGGGGGTGTACGGCAGTGGCCCTCATGATAAATTTGTAATCCGGAATCCTAGCAGGGAAAGAACATCCCTTCCCAACAGTGGCGGAGAATTTTGCAGAATGTAGGGGTAGATTGCTACTGTCTGTTCTGGTCCCTCTTTCATGTGAAGTGTTATAGCTATCAGCTGGGTGCTTTTCCATGCCCGGGACTGCCCTCCCACTCTGTTCACTGGAGGGACTTCTTTGAATTGCCAATGTCCGGGCCAATGTGCTTGGGGAATAATCGTGCAGTCTGATCCCGTGTCTGCCCAGAACTGAAACCCTATGACGTGGGGATCCTGGCCGCCGTAAAGGCGGCATGTCCCCCACACCATCAGGGGCTCCTTCCCTATTCTCATGGCCAGGGCCACCCAGGGATCCCGCACTGGGGCGCCCCCTGCTGGTCCTGTGACACTGGCGCAGCTTGTGGCGGTGGGGGTGCGAAAGCATTACTGGTGGTGTTGTGCAGTTCTGGCACTGCGTTGTAGGTGGGGATGTAAAATTGACTGCTCCCTGTGGGGGCATGGGGTATGAGGGTCCCCTGCCCCACTGGGGGTTGCTGTAGCTGGGTCGCTGCACATTCCAGGTGGGAGGGAGCTGAGTGCGGCCCGGCCACCCCCCCCCTCTGCCGTTTCCCTGAAGCTTGGATCTGCATTCCTTAGCTAAATGCCCCTTCTTCCCACATGCCCAGCACGGTCCCCTGAGTTCTTGGCATGGTGGAGCAGTTGCTGATTGGCGCCTTGGTTGTGGGCAGTTTATTGCCACGTGGCCTGTCTGGCCACACTTAAGGCATACCATCACATTGGTTATTGCAGTGTGAACTGCTGCTTGAATGGGACCAAGGTGTTCCTCCTTTGCCACGTGTCTGATCATGTCAGCTATGTTAGCCGCAGGTGGCAGTGATCTTAAGATGTCCTTGGTGGCTGAGTTGCATTGCTGGCGTAGGCAGTCTGCCAGCACGGGACCCTTCGCCTCTGGGGGTAACGCAGAAGAATCTATTGCGGCCTGAAGTTTGTCCACAAACTGAGTGAAGTTCTCACTCTCACCCTGTTTTATGAGAGACCACGGAGATGGTTTGGCTATCACTTTGGAAGCGTCACGGATGGCTTCTCAGGCAGCACGGGTTGTTGTCATGACCTCATGGGCCCGCAAACCCTCAGCCTGTTGCTGGGGGGTGACCATAGTAGGGTCTGTGCCCATTAGCCTCTGTATGCTGGAGCCGTGCAGTGGGTGGTCTGCCCCTGTTACCAAGGCTAGCTGTTTGAGGCAATTATCCTCCTATTCTTGTTTAAAAACGATCATCCCTGCACCATTAAGCATCATTCTACACGTCTGCTTAATGTCAAAGGGAAGCATGTCGTCCCCACCAAAAAGGCCGTCAATGAGTGTGCAAACCATGGCAGAATTAATTCCCTTATCTGCAATCGCTTTAACAATTGCCTGCACATCTTTCGGATTGACCGGTGAATAGGTCCTTTGGTTTCTGCCTGCCCCCCCCACATGGACTGGGAACACTAGCTTAGCTGAAGGGTTGTACTCGGCGCAGGCTATCTTTATTTTTCGCCAATCTGTAAGCGGGGTCTGGTCTTTCTCTGATGACCCCTTCACCCGTGTGGGAGCGCTGTGACTGGAGACCTTATATGCTGCTGTTCTCCCTCTGTTAAGGCTAGAATCCGAATCGGAGCTCCACGACTCGCTCTCAGACTCGTCCCGGCTCGAGTCTGAGTCGGAGTCAGATGTGGAATGGCTGAGCACTTCCGGGCTGCTCTGCCTTTTTCTCGGGCTCCGACCCCGCCCCTTCCTGCGGGGGGCGGACCGTTCCCTCTCCCTGGGGTCCCCCCGCCTCCAGCTGGGGGAGGTCCTTGCCTTATACGGGCTTAATTTGAATAGAGCGCTCTGATTGGTCCCACCCTTCACCGCGGGGACCGCCCCCCCGCCCCGCTCTCCCACGCATGCGATGTTAAGCGCGCTGATTCCATTTCCGCCCTTTGTCCCCTCTTCTCTTCGGCCCTGACCATGCGGTCGGTCGCCATCTTCGAGCCCATACGGCGGCACAGAGATTTTATTGAACCGGGCAGTTTCTGAAAGTCCCGCCGCTTACCGCGCCTCCTCCGCCAGTCCCCCCCAAAAACACTGCGCCCGTTGCTCTGCCTCTTGCGTCGGGTCGGCAATCGGCGGGGGAGGGGAATGGGTAGAGGAGCCGCGGTTTTGTCGAGAGGCTCTGAGGGGGGGCTGGGATCTGGCGAGCTCCGCGGGGGGGTTGGGGGGTCTCCCGGGGGTTTTGGGCTCGGGCTTGGGGGGAGGTTGGACGCGCCTAGCCCCCATGCATCCCCATCTGTAATCTGATCACTTTCCCGGGTGGTCTGGGTCGTAGCTCCCACCCCTAGCTGCGGAATGGCTATTAAGCAGCTTCTGGAAGCTTTCCAGGTTTCTTGCTCTTCTCGAGCTTTTTGCAGAGACCGGATGACTCTGCCCCACGATTTTAAGGCTTTCCCCGAGCCTGAACACCTAGTATCTTCGGCCAGGGTTTTCGTACAATTATCCCCCACCTCCGGGTGTAAAACATCCACGGGGCTCTCTATAGCCCCCAGCTCAATCAATCTCGGCAATGCGAGAGTCATATCTTTAAGCTTACATTCGATACCCCACTGCACATGCATTTCACTGACTACCTTTGCGATCGCTTCCATGATTCGAGGGTGTCCCCTCCGCTGCACAAGGCCAGCTGTGCAGCTGCCGTCCTCTCTCCAGGTGGATTCCCGTTCCCCGGGCGCTGGTTCGATCCCGGGTTTTCGGCACCTGTTGTTGCCTTCCGATGCAAGGCGAGGTGACCTGGTTCCGAGGAAACGGCACGGCGACCCACTGCCCAGGGTCACTCGGGCCAAGAAGACACACAGACACCAGTATGGTGGACGGTTCAAGACCTTTATTGTCCCGTTTCGTCGAGTTTTATACCGGTAACGTTTTTTCCCTACGTCAGGGGGTCTTACTTTACTGTAATTGGTTAGTAAGGAGTAGAAAGTTACTAATGTTAGGGGGGACAAAATTCTTGGGTGATCCTTTATCACTAGGAGTTAGGGGGAGAGGAGCTCTACTGCTTTCCGTAACATCGTGAGATTTTCCGAACGCCTGACCCTATCTACTACACCACTCAAAGCCACAGGCCCCCAAAAACAAACCTCGGCCCTCTTACCTGGCAAAAAAACCTCACCTGTCCCGCTTATGCATGGCAGATTGCAGGTGCCACTTGGCAATTTCAAACCATCCCGACATGGCAGTGTTGCCACCTTGGGTCTGGGAACCATCCTGTGTATCGTGGATTTTTAGGAGCCAGCCGGCGACTCCCAGCCACAGGCCCCCAAACACAAACCATAGCCCTTTTCCCTGGCAAACGAAACTCACCTGCCCCGCTTCTGGATGGCAGATTGCAGGAGCCAGTTGTTACTATCAAACCAGCCTGACTTGGCACTGGTGCCACCTTGGGTCTGGGAACCATCCTGCATATTGTGGATTTTCAGGAGCCAGCCAGCCACTCCCAACCGTAGCCCCCGAACAGAAACCAGGGCCCTTTCCCTGGCAAACAAAACTCAGTGCCCCGCTTCTGGAAGGCAAATTGCAGGAGCCACATGGTACTATCAATCCAGCCCGATTAGGCACTGTTGCCACCTTGGGTCTGGGAACCATCCTGCGTATCGTGGATTTTCAGGAGCCAGCCGGCCACTCCAAGCCACTGGCTGTCAAACACAAATCACGACCCTTAACCCTGGCAAACAAAACTCACCTGCCCTGCTTCTGGATGGCAGATTGAAGGAGCCGCATGGTACTGTAACAGCAGCCCGTCTTGCCACTGGTGTCACCTTAGTTCTGGGAACCATCCTGCCTATCATAGATTTTCAGGACCAAGCCGGCCACTCCCGTCCATAGGCCCCCTGACCCAAACCTCGGCCCGTTTCCCTGGCAAACAAAACTCGTCTGCCCCGCTAATGCATGGCAGATGGCAGGAGCCAGTTGGTACTATCAAACCAGCCCGACTTGGCACTGGTGCCACCTTGGGTCTGGGAACCATCCTGCGTATCGTAGATTTTCAGGAGCCAGCCGGCCACTCCCAGCCTCAGGCCCCCAAACAAACACCACGGCCCTTTTCTCTGGCAAACAAAACGCAGCTGCCCGGCTTCTGGATGGGAGATTTCAGGAGCCAGTTGTTGCTATCAAACCAGCCCGACTTGGCACTTGTGCCACCTTGGAGCTGGGAACCATCCTGCGTATTGTGGATTTTCAGGAGCTAGCCGGCCACTCCCAGCCACAGGCTCCCAAACAGAAACCACGGCCCTTTTCCCTGGAAAAAAAAACTCACCTGCCCCGCTTCTGGATGGCAGATTAAAGGAGCCAGTTTTTACTATCAAACCAGCCCGACTTGCCACTCGTGCCACCTTGGGTCTGGGTACAATCCTGCGTAACATAGATTTTTTGAAGCCAGCCGGCCACCCCAGGCCACAGGCCCCCAAACACAAACCTCGGCCCGTTTCCCTGGCACACAAAACTCACCTGTCCTGCTTTTGGATGGCAGATTGCAGGAGCCAGTTGTTACTATCCAACCTGCCCGACTTGGCACTGGTGCCACCTTGGGGCAGGGAACCATCCTGCGTGTCGCGGATTTTCAGGAGCCAGTCCGCCGCTCCAAGCCACAGGCCCCCAAACACAAACGACGGCCCTTTCCTCTGGCAAACAAAACTCACCTGCCCTGCTTTTGGATGGCAGACTGCAGGAGCCACTCAACACTATTAAACCAGCTCGGCTTGGCACTGGTGCCACCTTGGGTTTGGGAACCATCCTGCGTATCGTGGATTTTCAGGAGCCAGCCGGCCACTCCCATCCATCCGCCCACTGTCACAAACCTCGGCCCGTTTCTCTGGCAGAAAAAACTCAGCTGTCCCGCTTCTGGATGGCAGATTGCAGGAGCCACTCGGCACTATCAAACCAGCCCGACATGGCACTGGTGCCACCTTGGCTCTGGGAACCATCCTGCGTAACGTAGATTTTCAGGAGCCAGACGGCCTCTCCTGCCATAGGCCCCCAAACAAAAGCCACGGCCCTTTACCCTGGCAATAAAATCTCAGCTCCCTGCTTCTGGATGGCAGATTGCAGGAGTCACTCGGCACTATCAAACCAGCCTGACTAGGCACTGGTGTCACCTTGGATCTGGAAACTCTCCCGCCTGTCATGGTTTTTTAGGAGGCAGCCGGCCACTCCCAGCCACAGGCCCCCAAAAACAAACGTCGGCCCTTTTCCCTGGCAAGCAAGACTCAACTGCCCCGCTTCTGGATGGCAGATTGCAGGAGCCACTCGGCACTATCAAACCAGCCCGACTTGGTTCTGGTGCCACTGTGGGGCTGGGAACCATCCTGCATAACGTGCATTTTCAGAAGCCACCCGGCCACTCCCAGCCACAGACCCCCAAACTCAAACCACAACATTTATCCCTGGCCAACAAAACTCACCTGCCCCACGACTGGGTGGCTGATTGCAGGAGCCACTTGGAAATATCAAAGTATCCCGACTTTGTAATGGTTCCATCTTGGGTCTGGGGACCATCCTGCATATCGTGGATTTTCTGGAGCCAGACGGCCACTCCTAGCCACAGCCCCGAAACAGAAACCACGGCCCTCTTCCCTGGCAAACGAAACTCACCTGCCCCGCTCCTGGATGGCAGATTGCAGGAGCCAATTTGCACTATCGACCCAGCCCGACTTAGTACTTCATCCACATTTGGTCTGGGGAACATCCTGCATATCGTGGATTTTCAGGAGCCAACCGGCCACTGTTGGCCACAGGCCCCCAAACACAAACCACGTCCCTTTTCCCTGCCAAACAACACTCACCTGCCCCGCTTTTGCATGTCTGATTGCAGGAGACACTTTGTACTATCAAAACAGCCTGATTTGGCACTGGTGCTGTCTTAGGTCTGGGAACTATCCTGCGTATCGTGGATTTTCAGGAGCCAGCCAACCACTCACAGCCTCAGGCCCCCAAAAACAATTATCGATCCATTTCCCTGGCAAACAATAGTCACCTGCCCCGCTTCCGGATGGCAGATTGCAGGAGCCACTTGTAAATGTCAAACTAGCTCGACTTAGCAGTGTTGCCTCTTTGGGTTTTGGAACCATCTTGCGTATCGTGGATTTTGCGGAACCAGCTGGCTCGCTCTGACACTGGCCCCCAAACAGAAACCTCGGTCCTTTTCCCTGGCAAACAGAACTCGCCTGACCCGCTTCTGGATGACAGATTGCAGGAGCCACCTTGTTCTATCAAACCAGCCCAACTCTGCACTGGTGCCACCTTGGGTCTGGGAAGCGTCCTGCGTATCGTAGATTTTCATGAGCCAGCCAGCCGCTCCCAGCCACAGGCCTCCAGAAACAAACAACAGCCCTTTTCCCTGGCAAACAAAACTCACCTGCCCCGCTTCTTGATGGCACATTGTAGGAGCCACTTGGTTCTATCAAACAAGTCGGACTTGGCACTGGTGCCACCTTGGGTCTGGGAACCATCCTGCATATCATAGAATTTCAGGAACCAGCCTGAACAATTGTTTAGCACCCTTTACAAGTGGTGTTTGGCAAAGAGGGCTGAAGCAGATCTTCAAAATATCAAGGAGATCAAAATCTATTGAAGCAAATTCTCCTGGCCTGTCACCTTGCTGCTGCTGCTAATTCACCCTCCATCCCAGCTGATCAGGCCTAACAATGCTGCTGCAAAAATATTGTGAAAAAGGTAGGCACATTTTCACAGATACAGGGAAAATCCCCTTGGATGATCATTCCAAGGCATAACTTGATGGAGCAAGTTATGCAACCCTGTCTACTGGCAATATCTAAGTTGGTGAGTTCACCATCTGTCAGCATCACTTTCGAAAATAAATGTTTGATCCACAAAAGAAATATTTCTTATGTCCTGTTTACCTGCTTCATTTCAACCAATGAATAGGCTTCATTCCATCAGCAAAGGGTTTGTGATCCTATCTTTCTTTAAACTGTGATAATTATTTATTTTTTTCTAAATCAGACACGGTCTATTCATAAGATTCAGATGCCCCTGGTAGGGGTGTAATTAAATTCACATGTTAAAAATATCTTTCTTGTTATCTTTTCTTTTAATTACCCACACGTGACATCAGTCTGAGAGCTGAAGAAAACCCCTTCATTTGCTGTTTGCCAAGTATCATCTACGTGATACAAATTCTACTTGAGAAATCACGCCCATTCATTGCCATGTAAACAACCTTTTCTTCATCATTAGGTATTTTGGTGAAGTGAATGATTAGAACATAAGCAAGGGCATTTGTTCAAGATGCTCCTGAAAGAGCTGTGGTCTGTTCTCTTCTTTGCTTCCTATGTTAGCACGGAGTTGCAAAAAATGAAAGATTACTAGGAAAAGTGTTACTTTTAGTCTAAATTCGTAAATGATGTTTGAAATACCCTGTTAAATGAAAAGGTGCTCTTTTAAATGATGGCATCTTAAGGGAAAAATTCAGCTTTAAAAAGGTTTTGAGACAGTTGCTTCTGGAAAAAAAGTAAAGAAATTGAAGGCATCTAAGGTCTTTAGCCATCCCATCTTGAAGATTGATTCAAAACACAGTTCCTTCATACAGGAAGAAGAGAGGACCATAGATGACAACCCATCTGAAAATGGAGTTCTATTTCTTTCTGGTTGGGATTACCGGACATCATTTCTTGTGAAGTCGAGGGACTGCAGTTAGCTCTCCACTAATTTCCTTCCCTGAAATTCATCTGCATTTGCTCCTTTGTCTGGAGTCCCCACATATCAGTATGCATAGATGGAATGCTCCATCGATGCATCAATAACAGAGGGGATCATGTGCCTTTTTCTGCTCTCTTCTTTTGCAGCTCCATTTTGCTTGCTTTGTTCTTGCTTTCCGTCAAAGAAATGCTAGCAAAAGCCCTCCTCAAGTCTTGCTGTGAAGACAGACTGCCAGAAAGGTAGAGAAACTTAAAACCTTTAAAAGACACATGTAGCACGTGTCTTGGTCAATTTCTATGCAGATCCTTTCTTCCAGCAGGAATTTTTTGCACCGTTAGCGCACATTGAACTAAATCCAGTACAAAAGCAGTGGCTAGAGGAACCGTTCTCTTTTCATTTGAATGGTGATAAAAATGCGTATCAAATCAAAGCATTTTAGAGCAGCAGGAAGATTTTCTACGTAGCTAGCAAATCATAACACGATGCCTATTCACCAGTTGGGTTCCTTTCAGAATTTACAAGAATTGCCGACAGAAAACACAGCTTAGTAAACTACCAATCTAAATCACAATATCTAGAAAGGTGACATGAAAAAGTGCAAGAGAAAGAAAACCAGAAAGAAAACCAAAGGAAGCCAGAAATAAGGCACAACCACTCCTCCTTTTCTGCTTACTACAGTACTGCAGACATGTGGTTCATATTAGAGATGCCAACTGCAAAGGACGGAAATATTTTGTGTGCTTAAGTAGGTAAAGTATTGGAGAGTGCTTTTGTTACTTCTTTAGAATGTTAGAATATGCCAAAAAGATGCTAGCTGGGGACTTGCAATTAATGAATTATTTGCTGTAAGTAGGTCAAATGACATTAGCTTTCAAAAAGGAAAAGTAGTCCTATTCCACGTGCCAATTCTAAAGTAGAATTATAAGCCTTAAGCAGAAGATGGATAGGCAGAGGGATAAGACATGAAAGGTTAAGCAACACTGCTGACAGCAAAAGGCTTACCGGCTGCAGATACAGGAGACAAAATACTATTTTGACACAAACATTGCTATTCAGACGACAGTAAAATTCTGAGTGACAGCAAAATTTACTCAGTCATGACAGTAAAATTTGCTCCCATCAAAATGTGCTTATCAATTCTTAGTGTAAGCTAAGCACCTTAAGCAAAGGGTAGTTCAAGCGTAACTGGTATTTGATGGCAAAAAAGGCAACTTGGCCTGCCTTTCTCACTTCTACTCCATTCAAAAGCTTACTCTGTCTCAGATTCCTTCAGAGGGATACCGACGCAAGCCACGAAACTGTACGAAAATGATGATTGAAAGAAAGATAGATTAGAAAAATGGAATAATTGTTCATGTTCTTTTCCTTCCAACTGCTTTGTTTGCCCTTTTAAATTTTTGAAATCCTTTCTGGTGTCACCATGGTTGCATTGCAGCAAGTGTTCGGCTGTAAGCTGTCCATATTGCCAGCTTCTGGACTGCCTTCAGAAAACTTCCCACTGATTTTGTCTAGAAATCACAAGCAGTAGAGATGACAAAGACTGCAGAAACCTTCTAATATCCTAGAGCAAGACCATGTCTTTGATCCACTCTTAACTAGATGAATTTCATCAGCCATCAGGGAGTCTCATGTTCAAGAGCTAAGCAGTGACAGCTGTAAATGACAAAAAGCAGACTGACATTCTCTTGGGACTCCAGCAGAGAGCAATGTAGGAGGTTGAATTCACCTTCTTGGGAAGTTCTAAAATGCATGTTAACTTGAGCACAGGAGCTAAGCCATCGTAACCTTTGTTGAGTATGTCTGCGTAGACAGAGTTTCCATCACTGCCGAAGCAATGTTATTTAACCCACGTTATCATCTCTAGCTGCTAAGCTGCACTTCTTGCAAAGTATCTGCAACGTATTTCACAGGGTGGGCTTTTATGTATAATCCCTGAGTAATACTGCAGAGAGAAGTATTTGGGAGCGGCTCTTAGCTCCGGGGAGCTTCGTACCTTCGTCTTGAGCGTCTCTTATCTTCGACAGCTTAGCAGAAACCTTTTCCAAAATTTCTGGCAGTGACAAACTGTTCCAGCACTGAAAACATCTCCCATCGTGTTCTAGAAGTTGCACGGAAGTCTGCCGAGTGTTTTGCAAGAAGAGAAAGAAAGTTATCCAAAACCGCCTCGAATAAAATATCCATATGATTGGAAATGGTAGGAGAGTGGTAAGGTACTGTTTTCTATCAGTTTGCAAGCGGCACACAAAATCCCAGTGTTGTACAGCTTCCTTCTTCACCTGTCCGAAGCTGCCGTTCTCTCCTGTTCTCCGTGGCGAAGAAGCGGCTTCTTCGCGCAAAGACGATTGTGGCGGTCACAGTGCTCTCTTGATTGTGGCTTCTGCCAAAAGGCATCCGGGACAGGCTCTTACCTCCGGGGAGCTCTGTACCTTCGCCTCTTGAGTGTCTTCTCGTCTACATCTTAGAAAAAAGCTTTTCCACTATATCTGGCAAGGAGAAATTTTTCCAGCACAGAAAACCTCTCCCATCGGGTTCTAGAAGTTGCACGGAAGTCTGCCAAGTGTTTTGCAAGAAGAGAAAGAAAGATGTCCAAAACAGCTTCCAATCAAATGTTCATGTGATTAGAAAAGGCAGGAGAGTTGTAAGGTACTCTTTTCTATCGGTTGGCAAGCTACGCACAAAATATCATTTTTATATGGCTTCCTTCTTCACCTTTCGGAAGATGCCGCACTCACCGGCAAAGAAGCGGCTTCTTTGCGCAAAGATGAGTCTGCCAGTCACTGTGCTCTCCGGAATGTGGTTGCTACCAAAAGGCACCCGGGAGCAGCTCTTAGCTCCGGAGAGCATCGTAACTTCGTCTTTAGCATCTCTTGTCCTCTACATCCTAGCAAAAAGCTTTTCCACGATGTCTGGTGAGGAGAAACTGCCAGCGCAGAAAATATCGTGTTCTAGAAGTTGCACGGAGGTCTGCCGAGTGTTTTGCAAGAAGAGAAAAAAAGTTGTCCAAAACAGTGTCCAGTAAACTGTTCATGTGATTGGAAAAGGCAGGAGAGTAATAAGGTACTGTTTTCTATCAGTTTGCAGTCTGTGCACAAAATCCCAGTGTTGTACAGTTTCCTTCTTCTCCTTTCCGAAGCTGCTGCTCTTGCTGGCTTCCAGAGGCGAAGAAATGACTTCTCGACTTCTTCATGCAAAGGCGATGGTGCTGGTCACTGTGCTCTCTGGAATGCGGCTCTTGTCAAACGGCACCCGTGAGCCATACCTCCGGAGAGCTACGTACCTTTGCCTTTTCCTGAAAGACACCCGGGAGGCGCTCTTAGCCCCGGGGAGCTGCTTATCTTCCCTTGATGCGTCTGTTCTCGTCTACACATTAGCAAAAAGCTTTTCCACCACTGCTGGCAAGGAGAACCTGTGCCAGCACAGAAATCATCTCCCATCGTGTTCTAGACGTTGCACGGAGGTCTGCCAAGTGTTTGGCAGGAAGAAAAGAAAAGTTATCCAAAAGAGCTTCCAATCGAATGTTCATGTGATTGGAAATGTCAGGAGAGTGGTAAGGTACTGTTTTCTATCAGTTGACAAGCTGCGCACACAATCCCAGTGTTGTAAGGCTTCCTTCTTCACCTTTCTGAAGCTGCCCCTCTCCGGCTCCTGGAGGCGAAGAAGCGGCTTCTTTGCGCAAAGACCATTGTGCTGCTCACAGTGCTCTCCGGAGGGTGGCTTCTGCCAAAAGACGCCCGGGAGCGGCTCTTAGCTCCGGAGAGCATCGTACCTTCGTCTTTAGCATCTTTTGTAGTCTACATCTTAGCAGAAAGCTTTTCCACTATGTCTGGCAGGGAAAAACTGTGCCAGCACAGAAAACATCTCCCATCGTGTTATAGACGTTTCACGGAGGTCTGCGAAGTGTTTTGCTGGAAGAAAAGAAAAGTTGTCCAAAACAGCTTCCAATCGAATGTTCATGTGATTGGAAAAGTCAGGAGAGTGCAAAGGTACTGTTTTCTATCAGTTGGCAAGCTGCGCATACAATCCCAGTGTTGTACAGCTTCCTTCTTCACCTTTCCGAAGCTGCCGCTCTCGCCGGCTCCTGGAAGCGAAGAAGCGGCTTCTTTGCGCAAAGACGATTGTGCCGATCACAGTGCTCTCCTTAGCGCGGCTTCTGCCAAAAGATGCCTCGGAGCGGCTCTCAGCTCCGGGGAGCTCCGCACCTTCCAATTCAATTTTTAGGCTCGACAAACCAAATTATATACTTGCAGCAGTAGGGCGGGACATTGAACTGGACTTTCTCCTTTTAGAGAGAAGCTAATGAAAAGGTTTCATTGGAATCAGAGCAGGCTGTAAAACAAGAAAAGTGTCGTGAAAATAAGCCAGCCTTATCCTCTTAGTCTGGCTTGTTTTGATTGGCCAAGAATGAAATGTGTCAACTTGGTGTTCCTGGGTATCACATCAGTAACAGGTACTTCAGCTGCTGTACTTCTCTCCTAAAGTTAAGAACGGAATCCAAGGAATTGTGATTCCGTGGTCTCAATTCCCCCGATGGTGCCAAAAGATGCCGAAAAAGGAGTGGAAGGTGCACGGGTCAATTAACTTGAATGGCCTATGTAAATCAGTGGCCACTGATTTCCTGAAGGCTTCAACAGGTTAGTTGCCTTCAACAAGTTAGTTTGTTCTGGAATTGTTTTAACCTTTGGTCATGTTTTTCGTGGGATTCTTGTACCCTTTCCCCATTAGTTCAGCCTTTGCTCTCAAGCCTTTGCTGACATTTCCAATATGTCGGTAGCCTGGAAAAGTGTTGTCTTGATTGATCACATCATGATTCCCTTCCAAGGGTTGTTTGCCTCAAGTCTCAGTTTGGCTGGTTTTCTGCTCGTTGATTGTCAGAGGGCAGCAGGTGTTTTGTAAGAGCAAGTAGACAATCCCATCGCTTGCTTTTCTTTGGATTTGGCCTGTCTAGAGAATGGAATGACTGAACATCTCTGAGAGGCTTTTCTCTCCCCATGAGGTTTCACTGGAAGGGCAGATGCAAATGGTCTACCTAAAGTCTTGGCACAGAAGAAAGTAGTGGTTTGCTGCTGCATAGAGCTAGAAGCTTACAAAAGGAAGGCCTTGGGCTGAGGCCCATTACTTTGGCTAAGTAGAAAAGGACTGTGGGAAGGTGAGGCAGCTGAATTCGAGGTAGATCAACAAGTTCTAGAACCGTCGTGTGTTCACAGCGTGGTGCATGGTGGTTGGTTGAATTGTGTTTGTTATGGCTTAAAGCTATGGAACTGATAAAGGCCCGAGTGTTTCAAAAGCCTGGTTTTTGCAAGAAAGCAGGTCTCCTTTGCATCTGCCTGGGGACTCTGCATCACCACGGACCCTCACTGCCAGTTTGCCAAGGAGATGATCAGTAGGAATGTTGCAGAGCTGCTGTGTGCATCTGAATGGAATGGCAGAGAGCGAAGCGCTGGACATTTCTGGCTTTAGTACAATGCTGCTGCATTGGTGCCAGTTGAGTTGGTTTTCCATCAGTGGCCTTTCTGTCTAGAAGTACACTGCCCAGAGTATTTGATGCCATTTCCTTCCTGTTGTTTTCATACCTTCCTTCAGTTGAAAGGATGATACAACCTTTCCATTTTGAAGATCCCTGTTAGGAAACACTATGCCAGAGGAGTCATCGCTCCCTTTTCTTCTGCCTCCTTTGTCATTTTCAGAGACTCATTTCAAATTTCTGCTCATGTCAAGAAGAATACTGAGACTACTTAGCAGGGTTGACGCTCTCAGCTGCTTTCCTCTTTCCTACTGCTTCATACTGGATGTGACTTCAAGGCCTCGTTTTGTCATCTGCATTTTGCCGTGATCCAAAGCTAAATATTCCAGGCCTGTGAACACAAAAAGAACTCTTAGTCTTTGGCAAGAACTACCCCGAGGAGGATTTGTGTTCACTTTGATCTCTACACTGTTTCAGAGAAAAGGAGATTGTACTCTCTTCTTGTGTACTCTCTTCTTGTGCTCTCATTTCCCTCTCTCTGCCTTGCATGCCCTAGTTCATCTACCGGCGTGACTCATTTGGCATCATCTCACGGTGCAAATTCTGCATAGTTTCATCTCCTTACAAATGCCAGTTGCCAAGGAGCCTATCTAACCATTCAAGGGGCAAAGAATTGTAGGGCTGGCCAGTTCAGGTGCTGAAACTGTAAGTCATGCCATATCAAAGTAACAGAGCAAATCAATTGATCTAGGACTTTCAGCTGGACACCTCTGAGAACAGCAGCTTGTCAGCAATGACAGAGTCATCTTCCTTGCTGTATTCCAGAAAGAGGAAAGGGACACCTTCAATGGTTAATATGTTTGGCATGAGAAAACAGCAAGAAATGTACCGCAAAATACTCGAGTCAGAACAAGTGCGTTTCTCTAGTGAGAATTTTGCTCTTGTTCTTTCTTGTCTGTGCCTTTACTTTTCACAGAAGACAGGGGAGCATTTCATTATTACTGTTCTTTTGTTTTCTTTTGTTGGCCTCCCTCTTTCCACCTGCAATTAACAAATTTGCCTTTCTTTACTGGCTTCTCTTTCTTTACTTCTACAAGTTGACATGAGGTCATCCAACCTTATCATCAATGTTCTCAGACAGTGGAGAGAAGTAGAAGGTACAGCTAAGTGGATAAAAGAAACCCACAAAAATAGACAGGTTTTTACAGTCTTCTGTGAGAACATTAGGACACAAGATGTCTTTGAACTGAGTAATGCTCTATTGATTTAACTTTTAGTCCACTCGCTACTATTATTACACGTGTTTGGCCTTTAGTACAGAGCCTTGGAACTAATGCAGGCCAATACTTTGGCTAATTTTGTTTGATTTCTAGTGAGGACTTTGTTTCTTAAGGAATAGTCCAGAGAAAGAGCGTCCATGGTACAGTTACGGGTCATAAATTCTGGTACAGTTTGTGCTGGTAATACGTCTAGGAAAGAAAGGTTTGACATCTTGTTTGACTTTCAAATGGAACCATGATTTGAAAAACCTAAGAGTTGGGGTTTCCCCCCCACCCCCCCCCCCCGCCACAAAATACTTCTCTTTGCAATATTACTCAGGGATTAGACATAAAAGCCCACCCTGTAAAATACGTTGCAGATACTTTGCAAGAAGTGCAGCTTAGCAGCTAGAGACGATAACGTGGGTTAAATAACATTGCTTCTGCAGTGATGGAAACTCTGTCTACGCAGACATACTCAACAAAGGTTACGATGGCTTAGCTCCTGTGCTCAAGTTTACATGCATTTTAGAACTTCCCAAGAAGGTGAATTCAACCTCCTACATTGCTCTCTGCTGGAGTCCCAAGAGAATGTCAGTCTGCTTTTTGTCATTTACAGCTGTCACTGCTTAGCTCTTGAACATGAGACTCCCTCATGACTGGTGAAAGTTGTCTAGTTAACAATGGGTCAAAGACATGGTCTTGCTCTAGAAGGAGATGAGAAGGTTTCTGCAGTCTTTGTCATCTCTACTGCTTGTGATTTCTAGACAAAACCAGTGGGAAGTTTTCTGAAGGCAGTCCAGAAGCTGGCAATATGGACAGCTTACAGCTGAACACTTGCTGCAGTGCAACCATTGTGACACCAGAAAGGATTTCAAAAATATAAAAGAGCAAACAAAGCAGTTGGAAGGAAAAGAACATGAACCATTATTCCATTTTTCTGATATATCCTTCTCAAAATCATCATTTTCATGCAGTTTTTACAGCTTGCCTTGCTATCCCTCAAAAGGATTCTGAGACAGAGTAAGCTTTTTAATGGAGTCGATGTGACAAATGCAGGCCCAGCTGCTTTTTTTGTCGTCAAATACCAGTTATGCTTGAGTACCTTTGCAAAAGGTACTTAACTCACACTATGAGTTTTACTCATGATTGAGCAAATCTTACTGTCATGATTGAGTAAATTTTATTAATGATCGAGGAAATTTTACTATAACTCAGAATATTACTATCCTGATTGGCATTGAAACTTTTCAAGAAAAGCTCTGAATAGCAATATTTGTGTAAAAATAGTATTTTATCACATGTCTTTGTGTGAAGCAGGTAAGCGTTTTGCTGTCAGCAGTGTTGCTTAACCTTTCATGCCATATCCCTCTGCATATCCATCTTCTGCTTAAGGCTTATAATTCTACTTTAGAATTGACACGTGGAATAAGACTACTTTTTCTTTTTGAAAGCTAATGTGATTTGACTTGCTTACAGCAAATAATTCATTAATTGCAAGTCCCCAGCTAGCATCTTTTCAGCATATTCTAACGTTCTAAAGAAGCAACAAAAGCACTCTCCAATACTTTATCTACTTAAGCACACAAAATATTTCCCTCCTTTGCAGTTGGCATCTCTAATATGAACCACATGTCTGCAGTATTTTAACATGCACCATATTTAGCCAAGTCATTCAAAACAAACAAAAAGCAGTCCATTCAATTCAGAAATACTTTTCAATTGTTCTTGAATATACAAAACATACCCTTACCGTAGGCATTGCATGCAGATTTAATGGTCGTGAAACCAAACCCTATGTTTCTCTTGTGATAGAACCGTTTTCCACAGTTTTCCACAATTGTTCTTGGCACAGTTTGCTACTTCTGTGACTGTTAGGAAACTTGAAGGTACGTCTAAGGTACTGTAGTAAGCAGAAAAGGAGGAGTGGTTGTGCCTTATTTCTGGCTTCCTTTGGTTTTCTTTCTGGTTTTCTTTCTCTTACTCTTTTTCACGTCACCTTTCTAGATACTGTGTTTTAGATTTGCATTTTACTAAGCTGTGTTCTCTGTCTGGAATTCTTGTAAATTCTGAAAGAAACCCAACCGGTAAATATGCATCTTTTTATGATTTCCTAGCTGCATAGAAAATTTTCCTGCTGCTCTAAAATGCTTTGATTTGATACGCATTTTTATAGACATTCAAATGAAAAGAGAACAGTTCCTCTATTCACTGCTTTTGTACTGGATTTATTTCAATGTGTGCTAATGCTGCAAAAAAGTCCTGCTGGAATATAGGATGTGCATAGCTATTGATCAAGACACGTGCTACAAGGGTCTTGTAAAGGTTTGAAGTTTCTCTACCTTTCTGGCAGTCTGTCTTCAGAGCAAGACTTGAGGAGGGCTTTTGCTAGCGTTTCTTTGACAGAAAGCAAGAACAAAGCAAGCAAAATGGAGCTGCAAAAGAAGAGAGCAGAAAAAGGCACATGATCCCCTCTGTTATTTATCATTGTCAAAACAAATTTTTTCTTGCCATGTTACACAGGGCTAAAGCCTAGAAAAATGCAACTCTGTTCTGGATGCATTAAAAGCAAAGCCATCTGCGGACAGAAGTGCCCAGCGTGATGCTGGGAACTCCTAGCTGGTTTCAGTAAGCTGTCTGGAGACCTGCATTTTCGGTGGGCTTTACTTGCATGTCTGTAAGGTGGGGAGTTTATGTGCGGGCTTGAGCCCTAGTAGTGCCATGGGCACAGAGACTCATCATGTAGCTCTGTGACCAGTCACAGCACACTGAGGCATAATGGATTACTCCCAGAATTCAAGTGTTAGAAAGGTTTTCTGCCCCTGTGAAGGATGACACGTCCATTTTCTGGCATAGAGCCATGTATGTTACAATGGTGTTAGGAACAAAAATTCGGTTAATATTTTTTTTGTGAGAAAAAGTTACTACTACTGCTGGGCTGCTGCCTGTGTTATGGTAATTACGGGTCGTTGTCGTTAATGGTTGTTTTTGTATTAGTAAAAGCCCTTGCTGGGGCGAGTTAATGGCCCTTCTCCTGAGACAGTAACGGGTGGGGACCTCCCGGAACAGTGAGGAGAAGAGACCTGGAGGGGAGGCGTTATGCAAAGTGACTCCCAAGACCAGAATGCTTTGTGGGATCCCCGACTCCAAACTCACGGAGAAACCCCAAAAACAACGAGCCACCTAAGAGTTGAGAGACTGGAGTGATGTCTGGATGTGAGGAGCGGAGTGCTGGGCCTGCAAGAGATGCTGGAAACCTTCATCGTTCCTCACCCTGTCTTGGAGATCCCCCGGGCCAGGTCTGGGAGGGGAGCGAGACTCGGACCGAACTAACATCTGACGGGGACACCACGCCCTAAAGGTTGCCACGAGGACTGGATCCCCCAGCCCTGCCCCTTGTGGACAGAGCTGTGCATATCCTCCTCCTCTGAGTCGCCCTGGGAGAGACGACGGGGTGCTGCAGACCCGTCGAGCTGCCCAATCCTGAGCTGATCACTTTTAATAAAGGCATTAAAAAGGAGAAGTCTCCTGGCCCTGTTTATTTCAAATGGTAACTTGAATTCATCAAGTGCTATTTGCACAATGGCCAGTGCGCTTGGATTCTTAAGCTTCTTGTGTTTGATCTCTTTCCTTCTTCAGTAAATAGCAAAACTTCCAAGGACTGCAACGACAAGAAGATGAAGCTGCCACCATATTTCAAATGTTTGCCTAATAAAATGGTGATTCTTGCACTTATTTGCAACGGTAATTTCAGGTACTGAAACACCAGCTCTGCTCAGGGCAATTCTGAAATTGACTTCAGCTGTTTTCCATGTTTCTTAGCAGGTGAACTGAGACAGTTCTAGCTTTCAAGGCAAGGCATTTGACAGCAGCCTCAAAAAGGCTCAGGCTGTTGGATGAAAAGGTGAAAAAACTGAGGTGAATGGGGGAAATTTCACTTCTGGTTTATGTCATAGATTCAGCCAGATGATCAACAATCATTAGTTTAATGAGGTACCAGTGTAGTCTTTCACTCTCACAGATCCCCAAAAGCTTAAACCATCCAGCAGCTTCTTCCTTGCAACATGTGACACAGCCAAAAGCCAGGCCTGCCCGTTACCTTCTCCTCGCAGCCTGCAAACTCTTCCAAATGTACCGGTGATTCTCACTTTCCTTCTTAGCTACACAGACAAACACATCCTATCCAGGTTGCCAAGTCCTTAGTGAAACCAAACAGTGGTTCACCTTGAAACATCTCAGTGTGCCAGGACAGAAAGCTTTCACTGACCTGTCCCCTTGCCTTTTCCTTGCAGCCTTTTATTTTCAGAGCATGCACCGAGGCACTGCACTTTGCTTCTCAGCTGAGTGCATTGCCATATTGCTGGAGTCCCATGCGTCCATCTCCTTCTCGCACAAACTGCTTCTGTTGAAATATGCTCATGTGATGTGCTTTCTTGCTTAGTTATTCACACCATCCCATTCTATGTCCTGCTTGCAGTCTGAATCTAAACGGAGAAGTTTCTGGCTATGTCTCACACATGCAGATGTGCCAGGATGAAAAGGTTGCTTGGACCTTGCCACTTATGTTTGACAAAATCCATTCACTCCACAATCAAGAGACATCTTTCTTTGCTTTACATCCTGCAAACTTCACACACACACACACACACACACACAAGAGAGCTATGCACTTTGTTTCCTTCTTTCTTAGCTGCTCTCTCTCACCTATTTCCCACCTTGACCACTCTACCACTTTTCTCTTGGCCTTGCTGTGCATGGACATTTCCTGTTAAGATATCCATTGTGTTGCCTATCCCTCCCCCACCTTGCCTTGCCTTTCCTACCCAATCTTGCATTTCCTTGTCATTGCTGACCAGTCCTTTCTTTTCCTTTGCCTTCCTGACCCATGCATGTCCTTCCCTTGCCCTTCATACCAACCCAGTGCCTTGCATTAACTTGCTCACCTATCCTTCTTTTCCTTCCCAGTTGTCCAGCTCCAATCTTCCATTTCCTTCTCCTTCTAGGACTCTTCTTGCCTTGCATCCCTCTCTTTTGTGTTGCCTAGCAAAGCCACCACTTGTCTTGCCTTGCCCTTGAACCCCTTCCTTGCCTTGCACTACCTTGCTCACCAGTCCCCAACCTGGAATTCACCACCTCTCTTTTTGTGGAATTTCTTCAACTTGCATTGCCCTGCCTGCTTCTCCTAGGATTCTCCAGGCTTCTGCTGGCTTTTTTTTTTCTCAAGGCCCCAGCGTTTCAGGAGCATGGGAGAAGAAGCCTGGAGGAGGTCACGTGCAAGCACACGTATCTGTCCTGGCAGCTTTCTTCTTACATTTATGCTTACATGTCTTGAATTTTGGACACAAAATTCATCTTTCACCCTTGGGCTTCAGTAGCAGAATGACAGTTCTTTTGCATACAAAGGAAAGCAGGCAACCCAAGTGCCTTAGGCGCAGATTAGAGATGGCCCATGCAAGATCAAGGCTGGATAGAGCAGTCTGTCTGGGCCGCTTTTGTGTACCAGCAATCTTTGAATGGACCTGCCATTTGCCTTGCTTTTGCAAGCCAACAGTTTCCTTGTCTTGCTCTGCTGATTCTCCATTGCTTTGCATTCCCTTGCATACCCATGCCTCACATTTGACCTGCCTGCAGTTTCCCTACAGGGCTTTGCCTTGCCCAGCCCTTCCTGTTACCATTACTTCCTATGCCCAGCCTTGCCTCTAACTTCTGGGACTTCTCTCACCTACCATTCCAGTGGCTTCCCCTCACAGCTTCAGTCTTGCCAACCTCTCCCGTGACTTGCCTACAATTGCCTACACTTGCTTTGCATTGCCTTACCTGCATGGAGGGCAAGGCAAAGAGAGGTAGGCAAGGCAAAACAAAGCCAGAGAGTTATTTGTAGGGCTAGGCAAGGCAGATGTAGGCAAGGAAGCAAAGCTAGGGTAGGCTAGGCTAGGAAAACTAGGGATCGTACTGGAGGCAAGGCAAAGCCAAGTGACTTGGAATGCCTTTTCTTGCTTGGGAAGTAAAAGATACGGTGGCAAGGTGGGTAGGGCAGCTGATAAGGTATTGTGGGGAGGTATAGTCCAGCAAGGCATTTCTGTCCTGGGCCCTTCTGTGTAGGAGCCACTGTTGGACAGAGTCAGTACCAGATGTGGTATGCAACTTTTGCTCGGTAAGTTCCTGAAGGAGAACAACAATGCTTTCTCATGGGAAGGAAAGAACTTGACCCCAGTGTTGGAGGTGCAGATAAGAAGCTGTGTTGTGCAGCTTAATGGCCGCAGCAACTTTCTATGCTGGCATATTTGGTTTGGAAGCACTGACTCAATTTGTACAATCATGGAGACGGTATCCACCTTTGGAAGGCAGTCTCCTTCCTGAAAGAATCCATTTGTCATGTGTTTTCCACTTCCTTGAGGTAGCCTTCTCGAAATTCTGGCACCACACTTCTTTTGGACAAGGTAAAGAGCTGAGCTGGGTCTTGGTGTGCAGCCTAGCTAGTGCCCCCCGCAGGTAATGCCCAAGAGCAGTGTTCTGACACCTTTGTATAGGATCAGGCCCTGGATGTTTTGGATTTTGGAGGAGGGGATGCCATTTCTTTTGAGATGGGCTTCTAGTTCCTCCTCTCTTTGGCAAAGTTTGGATGGGCACTTTGGGTGGTCTCAGTGAATTGAAAGGCTTTTCCCAATAGGCAGTTCTCTGGGTTAGAGTTGTTGAACTGTCAGTGGGAATGCAGAGGCCAGGCCTCTGCAGGACAGGTTTTTGTCCCTTGTAGCTTTAGGGACTGTGTGAGCAGTCCCTGGTGCCATTCTGTTTGGATCCTGACTCGGAGAGATTGAAGGCTTATGGTAGTACCTAGAGCTGAGAAGGAAAGTGGTGATAGCAGGGTGTGTGTTTATAGTTTGATGGTGCAATTGAAGTTGTAGGCAGCAAAGAGCTTTCTCCACCAGAAGTTTTGCAAGCTCTGTTGTGAGCTCAGCTGACGTTTTCAAGTTTGTTACCAGACTCTACGAGAGAGAAAAGTTTGTTGGGGCAGAAGAGCTGATGTTGGCCTTTGAGTGTGGGGCAAAGAAGAGTATCCACTTGGAAGGGGAAGATCGGTGAAATCTTTTTGTCCTAGCAGGGATGTTTCTGACTTGGCTGTGTCCTGGGGTGGTTTCGAGCTGGGCTCAGTGCGTGTCCTTGTTTTGTGAGTTGACAATTCTGTGGTGTGGTTATTTAGATGAGCACTGACAGTGCCCAGGAAAAAGACAAGCACTTTTCTAGCCCAGCCCAGTTTGTGTGGGAGCAGTGGGGGGGGGGGGGGGGGGCAAGAGCTCCGCTGTGGATCCTGGCTCTTGGGCACTGACCACTGAAAGAATGGGATCCTGCATGTAGCAGAGAAGGAAAAGGAATAATTTCATTGTTGGCTGCAGAGTTTATAAGCTTCAAAATAAAAGGCAATTGCCTCTTCATTTTAGAACATTTTCTGGGCCATCAGCTGCTCAACATGTAACTTGCACCCAGTGAACTGCATCCAGCTCCCTGAAGATATGCACTTTCCCTCAACATCTATGTACCATCTTGAGCTCTAATGCTTGAAGATGCCAAACCGCTTCAAAATGTCCAGTGGCTGCTCTCAAAGAAAAAGTTCGACAACAAAAAGGCAGTGCTGGCCATAACAGTCCCTTTTGCAGTCTGTCAACCAAACGAAACATACTAGAGATTTGCACATTCTTTCTCAGTGATATATATCCATGCATCAGCACATTGTCTCAATGTGGCAGAGGCTATCATTACAGCCAAGCGTTTTCATCTGCACTTCTGACTGACAGATGTGCCATGACAGAAGGCATTTGCCAACCTACCCTCTTTCCTGTGCAAACTGACGTTGGCAGTGCAAATATTTTCACATTCTTTCATTGTGGCCGTGTCCAAGCAGCTAGAGGTCACACAGGTGGAAGTGTCAAGACAGATGTTCTCAAAGTATCTCCTTTTCTTTCTAAACAGGTTTTAAACTGTGCACAATGTTCTGTATCTTCTTTCCCACATTAACCTGCCCTCACTTTGTCAGTCTCACATCTTTGTTGCAAACATCCAGCAGCTGTTTGAGTAGAAAAAGGCTCTAGAAATAAAAGCGAGCCTTGGGCTGCACCTTCTGTCTGCCCCACATATGCCACATCAAACTCACCAGTGCACTCTGTCCTTCCCTTCTCCACTGCAACTACCATTGTGTTCTCTGGATCTCGGAACTTAAAGGTAGGCATAGTTGTTTCCACAGAAGGGTTGGAAGGGCCATAGGTAGCAGCACATATAGCTCTCACTGAACTTTAATCCTTACCACTGCCACTGTGAGTTTGGTTGGTAGGCCAGGAAGAGTCATGCTCCTTTTACAGCCAGTATGCTGCAGCCACCAGCCCAGTGCTCTTTGACTCTTGTAACTAGTCCTGCTTTTACTCTCCTGGAGGGGAATAGGCATCTATTTCTCACACAGATCATTGTGGCAGCAGCCAAGGGCTCTAGTGCACTGCTTCTGCCAAAAGACGCTCGGGCCAGGCACTTACATTCTCAGCACTACATAGCCCCTGCATATTCTGCGTCTGTTGTCATCCAGATCATACCACAAAGCATTTCACAGAGAGAAAATGTGCCAGGACAACAAGCTTGGCTGGAGTATACCCCTGAAACTGGTGGAAATTTTTATTTGCACCGCATTCAAGGGGCAGTCCTCTTTCCTATACAACGTGCAAACCGTTGTCAGTTCGCAGTGCTCTCTGCCCACTCCTTCTTACCTTGAAGTACCAATGTACACGTTACAGCCTTGCAAAGACTAAAGATCTGGAGGGATGTCACAGTGCTTTCATGCAGCACAGACGCTGAAAGCTGGCAAAGCTGAATGCCTTCGCTGAGCTTCAGTTCTATGCAGATTACAGAATGAGGTAGCAGAGTACTGGGATGTTGTGCGCAGTGTACCTCATTGCAGAAGTCGAGAAAGAGCTCATTCACAGTCAGGTGAGAATACCACCTGTAGCCATAGAACTTTTAAATCCAATGGACAGTTGCCAGAGAATATGTCCCACTTTTCTAAGCTGCCACCTTTACTTCTTTCTACTGCAATGTAGATACTTTTGCCCAATAAGGCCTGATTACATGTACACATATATGTCTATTATAATAGCTCAACTCTCAGTTTATTCTAGTACAATCACATGACTACATGACTATACTATAAAACCCTTCCTTATCTAATACAGTTTCTTACTTACTTAAGGCCTATTCTTACTTATAACTGAAGAAACATAAGTTTATGATTTCTCTGTTCAGTGTCTGTGTACCTTGCTTTCACACCAATCTAGGCTTCTTCTAAGGCTGTAAATCAAACCCTCTTGAGTCTGTGACATTTCTATCTTTGCAATTTCCACACCTCTTCCAATTGTCTCAGGAAATTCCAACTGGAGTGTTTTTCAGTGTCTTCATAAGTGGAATTTTTCTGGCTAGATCATGCAAACACTGCCTGTCTAAGGGAAAACCAAATGTTCCAGCTATGGAACGTGTAGACAGAGGTTTGTGTGTCATCAATGAGATGTGTGTGCTCACACACACATGCAGTGAGAGCAAAGCGGTGTTATGGTGAGGGCTGTGGCTTGCAGTCAGAGATGATACACATTCCAAAGGTCCTTGTGACAAACAGCCAGTTTTATTGTTCAGAGCTTACTTTTACAGGGAGTTCAAAATTCCTGGCTCTAGGCTGCTCCTTTGGTCTGATCCTCACACAGCCCAACTCCTGACTAATGAGATACCTGCAGCCCAGGCTAGAAGGTTAGAGGTCCCTGGAGGTCCCTGGCTATCAAGCCAGGAACTCCAATGGCATGGAGCAGAGTCTGGAACCCCTGATGCAGAGCAATGTAACAGCAACCCCCAACCAAAACTAAGAAGAAGTATTCTTCAATCAAATGTTTGGACAGTAAGGCAGAGACACATAAAGAAAGGAAAATCTCCTGCAGAATGGTTGTGATTATGCAAAGAGTGGCCTCTTATTAGAATATTAATCTTCATGGGGGGATTTTTTCCCTTTTTGGAACAACTTTGCCTTTCCCACATATTTATAGCTCATTGGAGAGAAGAAAATGGTATTGACAGGGCACATTTCAATACCACAGCAATTTCTTGCTTTATGTCTTAATCTTTCCATGAATGAAACAAGTGAAAAATGGTTGAAGAGGGAGAACTTTGCATGGGTAGGGTGTTGTCTAGAAGCTGATACTACAATGGGTTTGTTACCAGCATGAGAAGCATCTGTGTCATTGGAGACCTAATAGCAAACTAGTTGTCAACGATGGGTAACTATCAGCTGGATTAAAACCACAGTAGTGTAAATGTCTGAGTGAGGAAAGCAACCATTATTTTTATAGTTAAGTTTCTTCTAAGACAAAGGGTAAAACTGTAAATGAAAAGTAGTTATTTGCTACACTTCATGGTGTATCTTCATACAAGTCAGTCCTATAGAAGAGAGAAATTCACTTCTGGGGACATTGCAGGATTTGGATGCAGAGCCACACTCATAGTTTTGTTTCTTTGTTGTCTGCTTGGCATGGAACACACTGCTTTGAAGAGGGAAGTGCCTAACAGATATTCCACTTTACAAACACATATGCTTCTCTCTTCTTCTGAGACCTCAGCACAGAGCCCTTATTTGCTTGGTAGTTTCCTTCCATTAGAAGGCAAACTCATCTAGCCAGGCTTCATCACCCCCCTGCATCTTTTGGAGTAGTTCTTGGAAGAAAATAGATAGCAACTTTTCCACTCCACATGATTCAAGAGAATGTTTCATTCTCTTCCTAATGTACTTCAGGGAACAAGCTATCAATTCCCTACTGTTTCTATGAAAAGGCATGAAGGTAATAATTAAATTCCCATTGATATAATAAGGAATCAAAATCTTTTATGCCTGCAAGCATGCCTTTATGGTATGAAAAGTATGGATTGTCAAGGGTGGAAGAAGATCTGTATGAAAAGGGAGAAAATCCAGAAGCATGCAGGGGTTTTCAGGTATGAAAGGGAAAACAACATTAAATTGTCAATGGAAAGAAATTGAAAGAGGGAGGAGGGAGGAGGGAGGAGGCAAATGCTGCCTTTGAGGCAGCTAACACAAGGACTGTCGGCCTCATGAGCAAACAAGAAAATCAAAATGAAACTTCACAGCAATCTCATCAACAACTTGGACAAATGTGGACAAATGTGCAAACCCTTTTGTTCATTTATTATGTGTATAATATATATAGAGACGTTCTTCATTCTGACAGAATTTTCAGGGAGCAAGCTAGTGTATGGCACCTGGAACCAATGGTGTATTGGAAATGGCCAACATGCAGAACATGCTCCATCCTGAACACTACCCCAGCAGAATCACAGGATCATAGAATGGCCGGCGTTGAAAAAGACCTTAAAGGTCACCTAGTTCCAACCCTCTGACATGGGCAGGGACACCTTTTACTTGTCCAGGATGTTCAGAGCCCCATCCAGCCTGGCCTTGAACACCAGGCTTGGGGTGTCCATAACTTCTCTGGGCAAGCTGTGCCAGTGCCTCACCACCCTCACAGGGAAGAATTTCTTCCTAGTATCTAATTTCAACCTGCCCTCTTTCACTTTGAAGCCATTGCCCATTATCCTGTCTCCACATTTCCTAATGAAGAGTCCCTCTCCTGCTCCCCTTCAGATACCAGAAAGGTATTGTGAGGTCTCCATGCAACCTTCTCTTTACCAGGCTAAACATCCCCAATTCTCTAAGCCTGTGGGATGTGCTCTTGTCTTGAATACTGAACTGCAGTATTGAATGATGATTTTTTGAATCCTTTGAAGGCATGTTCTTTTTCAGCCTTAAATTAGGCTAAATAGCTTTGAATTGTGGGTATTGCAAGTGAGCAACAGAAATCATTGCCCTGGCTTGCCTTTTTTACAGCTCCTTTCTGTGGGAGACTCCGTGCAAACATCACAGCTGGTGAGACAGTGGGCACACCATTATTCTGAAAGAGCTTTGCACAGTAAACATAGAGGAGGATTAAATATTGAAATGCAGATGATAGAAGCTGCCTAATGGACTCTGCTGGTGGAAATCAAATGCTAGTCTAGTATTTTGAATGCAAATAATTCCTCCCAATGAGGCCAGACAGGATTGTTTGGCTTTGAATCTGTAGCACGTGGACAGTAGTGGATGGTCTACAGGTTGAAAGCAGTGTAGATACTTCTTTTTTTCATTAGTGGCTCAGAAACTAAAAAGGCAGCTACAAAATGGTGAATACATCCCTACAGATTCAATAATGGTTGTTCTTAATTTGTATCTCCACCATAACAACAGATCGTTAGAACTAAAATACAGATGGGAATTTTATGGCTTCTCAGAAATGAAGCAGGAATTGGCTAATGGGCCTTAGCAATAGCTACAAGTTTTTCGGCATGAGGCATCTCAAAAGTATTTTAACTGTACAGTACTTTTCTGTACTTTTGGCCTTTTATCTCAAGGATGCATTAAAAAAGAAAGAAAAAGAAAACAAGAAAAAGAGAAAAGAAAATAAACCCTACCAAATATATATATATATATTACATGACTGAGATAATAGGCACAATCAGTAACATATATAGAAACAGAACCCATGGTTTTTAACTTTCAACCTTGTCTTCTCAACACACTCTTGAAAATGGAATTATTTCCCTATCTGCCTTGAAACATTTTGGAGCAAAAAACACTCTAAGGTCCTGATAGGTGTTTTGGTCAAAAATCACTACTTCTGGTCTTCTGTCCATAAGCGGAGTAATGGAAGGGAAAGCTGGTAGCTGGCCAAAGGAGGTAGGAAGAGTAATCATCATCCACAACACCGGGGCTAAAGAAATTTCCATGGAAAATTTCCTGCCTTATTACTTGTTCATATGTTGGGCTGAAAGTTCAGAATCTGTTTCCATTTTCCACATCTCTCGAATGTTATATTTCACAGAATTAGAGCTCCTCAAACATCAGCTCTGCCAGAACAGCCCACCATGTGCTGTCATAGGGGATCTGCTGATGCCCACTGACTCTTACCAGTCTAGTGCTTGCCACTGTTGCAGATCAAGAACTTCTGAATAGTTTTGATTAATGCTCTTTGAGTGGTTGAAAACAAGAAAAGAATGACTAGACATTTGCATGATCAAATCCCCTGATGGAATAAAAATAGGAGCATAATAAATGTATTCATTGTCATAAGAAGAGAGATGAAGCGTCCAAAAGATTACTTGAATACTTACTGTTCTAAACCCCTTGTTATCTGGCAAATTGCAAAAGATGCCTGGCTTTCACCAAAATGCAAATCAGATTAAAATGTGAAGCTTTACACTTGACTGGATATAAAGCTTCATCATCCATTTTTAAATCTTAGAGATTGTGATGTATTTCCTATTAATACCCCGAGGTTTAGAGCTGTAATTCAGAGATAAAAGAAAGCTATTTAAAATTCATTCTATTCAATCATCTTGTCTGCACTCTCTGCTCTTGCTTTTCATTTCTGAATCTCTGTATGAAAGGCATAGAGTTTTGGATTAATTCTTTTCAACAGTTTCCCCTGTAAATCTTCTTTTAAGGAAAACCTGTAAAAATCCACACTTTCTTACCCCACCACTTCTAAAATTCCATTGAGAAGCAAAAAAGCCCCATCAAGCAACTAAATCTCTGCTTCATTTTGTAGAAAAAAACCCATGCCATTAACTGCTTTCTTAACATATTCTTTATCTTGTATTAATATGGCAACCTTTTCTTGCTTTTATAGATTAGAACCAAATTCTTAAAGCTATAAGGAAACACAGGTTTACTGTAGCTGATTCTGAGATACAGAAGTCCAGCAAGGAGTTCAGATGTCAAAAGAAGAGTCTGTACAACAAAATTCAGAACAATGTTGAGACATGTTAGCTATTTTTCAAGAAAAGCCACCAAACTGAAACTTTTTAGACTTCATGGGTGCCTTCTTCCAGAACCTGACCTAAGTTGCTGGAAACTAGCTGCAATATTACTGTAAACAATGCTGTGAATGTAGGACATTGTAATTCTTCTCTTCCATTGAAAACCACAAGTGGAGTTGCGTCATTGTCTTCAAAATTCTGTATTTCCTTGCAAACTGGTACAATAATGATAAATAAAGTCTTCTGTTCTTACAGTTTAAATCTAATAACGTTCAAAATGAAAAAAAAAAATCCATTCAAATATGGTCTGCAATAATACAGCAGAGGGAAGATGAACCAGTCTGGCCTACAAAATAAAGTGAAGCAGAATTTGGGAATTTGGAACACCTTACGATGTAATATTTAAAGAAAAAAGAAATAAAATGTAACCTTCACAAACTCAATTAGTGATGTGCAGACAGAGAAAAAGAACTAATTACTACTAGAATTTCTTTCATTCTCAGACAAGAAGTTAAATGATCCTCTTGAATGCATGGAAGATTGTTGGGAAAGACAGCAGCCTTCTTCTTTACAACATATTCTTCAGAACTCCAGGAGACAAATCATTAGAGCTATGAGGATCTTTCTCTCTGTAAAACTCCCAGAGCATAGCCAATATTATATTCCTTTAGAGATCCTCACCGCCCTGGGTGGCTGCTGGATAGTCTACAGCCTCAGTACATCAGCCAGACACTCTGCCTTATTTAGCATGGCCACTGCAGCGAGGACATCATCTGTACTGGCTTTCTATCCAAAAGATATGCAAGGCTCAACAAAGAATACACCCAAAACACTGAGCACAGCTTATGGCCTTCAAAACAAAAATCTCAGGATGGCAATACTGGATCTTCTGATCCAAACCATCAGGAAACATTTCTTTAGAGGTGAAAAAAGCTTCTGTTGATTGTACAAAAATAGTTATGTAAACCAGCTTTGCATGACCCAATATTTCAATTGAACTGGAACTATTTTGATCAATATTGTTGATCCATTTCTATTCAGTGCATTTGGTAAAAAAATGTAAAGTATCATTTAAAAGGAATTATTGGATGCGTACTAAGTACTACAGATTAGTTAAGGCGTTGGTTTTGCACGGCTTGGTTTTCGATGGGGAGGGAAGAAGCCAGCTACAGAAGTGATTTTTTGTTAAAAGCTCCTAGAAGCTTCCTCCATGCCTGGCAAAGTGAATCCCTGCTTGGCACTAAGAAGAGACATGCTGCTAAGCCAATTAGAGAAGCTGGTAGCACCTTGGTGATATATTTAAGAAGGAAATCAAAGCTGCAGCCAGTTGACTCTTAAGTTTGCAAATTTTCCAGTTGGCACCTCTTCTGGTTTGAAAGCAAAACCAGAGAGAGACTCCAAGTCAGAAACAGAATTTATTAGGAAGAGGGGGAAAACACAAATACATGCAATAATACAAAAGATAAACCACTGACCAGAGTCAGAATACAATCTGACACCCTGCTAGTTAGGGTGGTGGTAGTAATCCTGATGAAATGGTCTTGTTGAAGTGGTGATCCTGTAGAAACCATCTGGTAGGTCCTGTCCTTTGGAAAACCAGTGGGTAAGGGTGGCCTTTCCTCTGGGAATCCAGTGGAAAGACTGCCTGTGGTGTCCCAAAACCCAGATTATATCCAGCTGGGGGTGCTTAGCTCCTCTCCCCTAGGCGGAGCATCTCACAATGCGCTGATGTCATTCAGAGTCATGCCGTGGGTCCTTGACTACCCGTTGAACAGAAATGGCTCCCAGAGGGAGCCACATCTCTGAGTCATGTGGCAAGACATAGATGGGCCCAATAATAGGAGATAAGGAAAAACGATGCCCCTCCTGGTTTCAGCAGCTTTTGAGGATGGGAACAGAATACATTTTTATATTGTAACCTAGGACATAATCCACCCCTTAGTCTATTACCATCTATACCCAAACCAATATCCTCTTACATATACACATATATATGTGTATATATATACATACATACATACATACATACATATATATATATATATAAAATACAGAATGAAACATTACACTCAGTTCTAGCTTAAAAATACATCTCCTTGTGGTACACAACAGGTTTCCCCATCCTTCTGCATTATCCACAAAGGGTAACCAGGTCCTAGAGCCAAAATAATCCCATGGATGGGTTTGCTCCTGCCTGCAGTGGGATTAAGGCAAACAACCTTTCCCAAAATACTTTTCATGTGTATTGCAGGAACTTTGTATCCATCCCCTGTGTGCAGGGGTTCAGACTGGGCAGGAGCAGGATTGATAGATCCTCAGGTGTTGACCATCCAGGTGGTTTTTGGTAAGTTCCAGTCCCAATTCCTGAAGGTTGCCCCACCAAATGCCTTCAGGGTAGTCTTAAGTAGTCTGTTGCATCACTCAACTTTCCTGGCAGCTGGTGCATGATAGAGGATATGATAGATCCATTCCATACCATGCTCTCTGACGCAGGTGTTTATAGGGCTGTTCTTGAAATAGGTTCCATTGTCCCACTCAATTCTCTCAAGGTGCCATGTCTCCACAGAATTTGCTTTTCCAGGCCCAAGATGGTGTTCTGGGCAGCAGCGTGAAGCACAGAGTAGATTTCCAACCATTCTGTGGTAACTTCTACCATGGTTAGCACGTAGTGCTTGCCTTGGTGGCTTTGAGGAAGCGTGATGTCAATATTCCAGGCTTCCCCATACCTTTACTTCAACCATCACCCACTGTACCACAGAGGCTTCACCCATTTGGCCTCTTTGATTGCAGCACAGTGTTGGGAATTTAGCTGACTAGAGACCGGAAAAGTACAAGGCCGTGGCTAATTCCAAGTCCTGCACTTGCAAGATAGCGTGTCTTTGGGTCTAGCTGGGTATGATAACAAGTGGACAGAGAGACGTGGGAAATAGAGAATGTAAGCCCAAAGGAATGAGGAAAAGTTGATGGTATAGTTTAACCAGTAGATCACTTGGCTTACAGAATATTCACAAGCTTATTACTTGCTGTATAAGTGTCTGATGCTCTCTTCAGTAAACAGAACTTGCTGTTGACTCATATTGAGCCCTGAGTCTCCCCTCACCGACAAATGGCTCATCCCTGACAAAGGCCTCATTCTGCAATAAATGGCGCCCGAACAGGTATCCTATGGACCCCTGTGAGCCATGGTCGGTGCAGTATTTGGGTGTCAGTCCCGACGCAGCCTGGGAGGCACAAAAAGCGGGCCCTGCCTCAGGTGACCCCATATGGAAGACCTGGAGAAGGCGAAAGGGCGGGCTTCGGTGCCCTGGCGACCTCACAGGAGAATCCAGCTGACTGAATGCCGTCGAAATCCTGGAAAGGCTGAAGTGTGCTGAATGAATGATAGGTTAAAAAGTAATACAGGGAAAAGCGGCATATAATCCTTTTTAAATGCGTTTTAGAAAAGTGAGGACTATAGACTGTTGACTTGGGAAGAGAATTCCCGAGATTGCTGCATATAGACTTGCAAAAATGTGCGTTGTGGTGCTGGCGCTGCAAGTGTACGCACAATAAATCAGCGACCCTGCTGTGATGGTGGCAGCAGCCGCGGCTCGGGGCGCCTGCAGGGCTGTGCCACTCCGAACTCGACATGGGTCCTGTGCCATGGTAGCAGCCACAGCTTGTGGCTCACCTGAGATGCTGCGCTGCAGCGGTGGTATTGGAGGCAGCTGCGGGGGGAGCGGAGCCACTGCGGGGGGAGCTGAGCGCCACCTGAGATGCCGTGCTGTGAGTCCGGCGCGCGCAGTGAGTCAGCCTGCCGGCGAGTCTCGTGAAACAAGAAGCCCAGCACGGGGGTTCGCCCACTCCCACACAAGCGGCGCAAGACCAGACCGCTTTTCCAGTGTGAGTGCTTCTCCCTCCACCCCGCGGCTGGCAAAAGCTTTAGTTTTAGACCTAACAGCCGTAAAAAATGTGACTCTTGTCAACAAAAGAAAAGATCCCTACTGTAATTAAGAAACCAGTGATAATAAATAAGTGGAACCAAGAAGCATTACTATCAAGACGTTCCTCACCTAAGTTAAAAAGACTTTTTGTTCTTCCTGGCAGAGACTGTGAAAGAGAAATCAGCGTAGTGAATGCGTGGGCTAAATTTCGGCTGATTTGGCTTAGCATCCGTTATGCATCCGTTAAAATCACCTGTATTAACATAGACTTTAAACATCAGAAGCCCAGATAACTCAGTTGGCAGAACATCAAACTCTGAAATTGTATTTTGAAAAATTTAAAAATGTTAAAGATGTGTTGAAGCAATTGTATAAGTAAGATGTAATAAGTGTACTTTTTGTATTCTTTGAGCTTTGCTTGGATGTGGTAGATGTAAAAGCAATCACTGAATTCAAAAGAATTTTTCCACAGCTATACCTTGAACAAACTCCTTATGTTTAGGTGCATTCAAGTGTAAAAATGCTGTAGCAAACACATGAAAGAAGTTTCTTTAGCTTAGTATTTTAGAGTCAGGCCTGTAAGTAAGTTGTAGTAAATGCTATATTCTATTTCTATAGTAAGTTCTATCTGTTGCTAAGTAGTTTAAGTTAAATTGTCTATAAGTGCCATTAAATGTTAAATACTGTTAAGGTTAAGTTTTGTTAAGTTTATCTCCTGTTAGGTTTAAGTGCTGTTCAGTTTAATTTCTGTTAAGTTTAAGTGCTATTAAGTTTAAGTGATGTTAGATAGATTTATGCTTTTATGATAGGCATTTATTTTATGACTTGTGTGCAAGGTGTTGTCGTGAACATCAGAGAAACTTTAGTTAAAAGAGACAATCAGAGGCATTTGTGAGTAGAGTCATTCCTGTTTGAAGTATATCTGCTGTTTGAAGATGGAAAGCAAACTTACCAGACAATTGACACAGATGAAACCTGCCCACATGTTGCTCCTTTAGCTTATTTTTGTTGGTTGTACTGGCACACCTGAGTTTTGTTTGAGCCTTGTAGCAGCATAGAATCCTTTTGTATCTGTCGTATAGCATATCCTATAGATACTGACAGCCTTTTCGGTTTGTCTCCCTGGCTTAGATCCCTTATAAGAGAGAAACCTTGCTAGCTGAGAATACTGCTTGTAATGTAATAGTTGTTAGAATTGCCTATTTTTGTGTTTCAAAGAGTGTGACACAGTTAGCCCATAGAACTTTGCTTCTTCCAAAAGAAAACAGGGGAAATATTGGGAATTTAGCTGGCTAGAGACCGGAAAAGTACAAGGCCGTGGCTAATTCCAAGTCCTGCACTTGCAAGATAGCGTGTCTTTGGGTCTAGCTGGGTATGATAACAAGTGGACAGAGAGACGTGGGAAATAGAGAATGTAAGCCCAAAGGAATGAGGAAGAGTTGATGGTATAGTTTAACCAATAGATCACTTGGCTTACAGAATATTCATAAGCTTATTACTTGCTGTATAAGTGTCTGATGCTCTCTTCAGTAAACAGAACTTGCTGTTGACTCATATTGAGCCCTGAGTCTCCCCTCACCGACAAATGGCTCATCCCTGACAAAGGCCTCACTCTGCAACAGCACAGGTCTCGCAGTTGTGGATGACCTGTGAGATGTTGTCCATAGTAAGGTCCACCCCTCGCTCATGGGCCCATTGGTATGTTGCATGTGATGACCAGAGGCATCATGGGCCCAACAGGCTAGGAATGATTATCCTTGGGCTGCCAATCTAGATCCACCTGTGATACTTTCACCTTGACAACTCGGTCCACCTACTCGTAATTGTGATGCTCTTCATTAGCCCGATTCTTGGGTGCGTGCACATCCATGTGTCGAATCTTCACGGTGAGCCTCTCTACTCAATGTCCTGCCAAATCTCGGCAGCCCAGATGGGTTTCCCTCTGCACTGCAAGTTGGCCTTTTTCCAGCAATCCAGCCATCCCCACAGAGCATTAGCTACCATCCATGAGTTGGTATAGAGATAGAGCTTCAGCCACTTCTCTTGTTCAGCAATATCCAGGGCCAGCTGGACAACTTTATGCTCTGCAACCTGACTCGATCCACCTTGTCCCTCGGTAGCTTGTGCAACTCGTCTTGTGGGGCTCCATACAGCAGCTTTCCATTTCCAGTTAGTGCCTCCAATTCAGCAGGAACCATTAGTGAAGAGGCCATATTGTCTGTCAGGCTCCGGTAGCTCATTATATGGTGGGGCTTCCTCAGCACGTGCCACTTGCTCCTCTTCTTCTTCAGAAGATAATCCAAAAGTCTCCCTTTCAGGCCAGTTTGTTCTCATTTCCAGAAGCCCAGGGTTTCAATTGTGATTCCCAATACGGGCATGCTGAGTGATGAGGGCAATCCATTTGCTCCATGCGGTATTGGTGGCGTGATGTGTGGAAGGAACCTTTCCTTTAAAAATCCACCCCAGCAGTGGTAGCCGGGGTGTCAGAAGCAGCTGCATTTCAGTGCCAATTACTTCTGAGGCAGCTTGAACTCCTTCATAGGCAACCAAGATTTCCTTCTCTGCAGGAGTGCTTCAGAGCCTTTGTAGCTCCGCCTCCAAAATCCCAGTGGTCGACCCTGAGTCTCCCCAGGCACCTTCTGCAAAAGGCTCCAGGACAGATCATGGTTCCCAGCCACAGAATGGAGCACATTCTTCACCTCTGGCCCCATCCTGACTGGGCCAAGGGCAACCGCATGAGCAATTTCCTGCTTGATCTGAGTGAAGGCTTGTTGCTGTTTAGGATCCCAGTGGAAATTGTTCTTCTTGCAGGTGACCAGCAATGCTCACAATCTGGCTGTACTCGGGAATGTGCATTGTCCAAAAGCCTAGTAAAGCTTGTGTTTCCTTCTTGTTGGTAGGTGGAGACATAGTAGTGATCTTGTTGATTACCTCTGTGGAGATCTGACAACGTCCATCCTGCAACTTGACCCTAGAAACTGGATTTCTTGAGCTGGTCCCTTAACCTTGCTTTGCTTAATGGCAAAACCAGCTTTCAGCAGAATCTGGATAATCTTCTCTCCTTTTTCAAAGACTTCCCCTGCTGTGCTCCCCCATACAATGATTTCATTGATATCCCATAGATGTTCGGGAGCCTCACCTTTTTCCAGTGCAGTCTGGATCAGTCCGTGGCAGATGGTGGGACCATGCTTCCAGCCCTGGGGCAGTCCGTTCCAGGTGTACCGCACTCCCCTCCAGATGCAGGCTAACTGAGGCCTGCATTCTGCTGCCAAAGGAATGGAGAAGAAGGCATTGGTAATATCCATGGTCATGTACCACTTTGCTGCCTTGGACTCCAGCTTGTACTGAAGCTCCAACATGTCTGGCACGGCAGTGCTCCGTGATGGTGTGACCACACTCTAGGCCACAGTAATCTACCGTCAGTTTCCATTCTCCACTGGACTTACGCTCTGGCTGTATAGGGCTGTTGAAAGGTGAACGAGCCTTGCTGACCACTCCTTGGCTCTCCAATTTACAAATCATCTCGTGGGAATCACAGAGTCTCTGTTGCTACGATATTGCTGATGGTGTACTGTTGTTCTTCAACTCTCAGCAGTCCCACAGCAGAGGGGTCATCTGAGAGACCCGGCAAGGCATTCAGTTTTCTGATGTCTTCTGTCTCTGCAGCAGCTATCCCAAAAGGCCAAAGATCCTTTTGGATCTTAGAAATATCCATTCTGAGATAGTCTAGGCCAAGGATGCGTGGGGCCTCTGGGCCAGTCACAGTCTTTCTGCCACCCATTCCCAGTTAAACTGCCTTCAGCCTCAAATACAGTCAGCTGCTGGGATCCTCCTGTTACCCCAGAAATAGAAATGGATTCTGCTCCTACCTACCTTGATGGCATCAGGGTACATTGGGAACTGGTGTCAACAAAAGCCATCTAGTTTTGAGGGTCAGATGTGCCAGGACACTGGATCCACATGGTCCAATAGAACCGATTGGATCTATTGTCCTCTACCTGGCTAGAGGCCAGCCCCGCCTCTTCCTGGATGTGGCACACATTGCTCTCTTCCTGTCAATAGGTTCTTGATGTTCCTTGAAGAGGATCAGTCATATCATCATTCCTAGATTGTCTGGAATTCTGTGTGCGAGAGACTGGAGCAGCATTGACTCTAGATGAGCTTCTTGTGTTAGGTGTTCCTCCTTTTAGTTCACATACCTGGGCTGCTAAGGAGGAGGTGGGTCTTCCATCCCACTTCCTCATGTCTTCTCCATGCTCCTGAAGGAAAAACTAGAGGTTACCTCATGGAGTGTATCCTCTCTCCTTGGCTGGGGGATACCGGCTTCTAATGGCAGAGACTCTTGTTGGCTCTGGCGAGATGTGATAGACTTCTTCCTTAAGTTCCTTTTTTAGTTTCTGATGGCCCACTTCAATCAAGCTGTGGACTTGCTCAGCCAGCCTTGTTTCCACGGACGAGACATGGGTACGATATGGGGCGGTGAACGTGTCCTTGTAAATTCTTAGTTTATTGGCCCACTCAGTCCTCGCCTTCTTCTCCATTGTAGTGTTGCCAGGTAATGGGAATACATCTCTGGTCCAAGCCATGCAAATCTCAGTCACGTTTGCAATGTGCACTGGACACAACCTGAGCTTTTAGGAAATTTCTCGTCTTCTGCGAAAATGATCTCTAGCACAGCCAGTTCCCTCAGGCATCAGATACCTTGTTCCATTGTGCTCCGTTGTCCTTGGTGCACCTGGAGGTTTTCTTTACAAAGGTATCTATTTCTCACACTTGTTAGTAGTTGCCACCGGAGGCTGAGAGTTTCTTGGGTTCTCCCGATCCCTTGGTCAATGACCACATCCCAGGACAGCAATCCCAGTTGCCTGGCCTCACTTCCATCCAGAATGGTGTCGTTGGCCCCAGCATCCCACATGGGAGCAGCCAGGTCAGGACAGACTCATTTGTCTGGAGGGTGAATTCCCTCCACAGGTCACGCAGCTCTTCCAGGGATGGAGAACGAGTGATGTTTCCTGGCTCTGTCTCTTCCACTGGGTGCGAGGGTCCTGCCACATCCTCATCAGTCACTATGCAGACTGATTTGATTTCTTTGATTTCTTCTTCTCAACAGGGGCAACTCCTACTGGTTCAGGCAGTTCTGGTTCGGTGATGGTCTGTGTTGAGATGCTGACCACACTTTTGGTTTCTTCCTCCTCTGTGACAGTCTGTGTAGAAACAGACATTATTGCTTTGCTTTTGGTTTCTTTCTCCTCTGTGACAGTCTGCACAGACATGGATGCTGTTGTTTTGCGTTTGATTCTTCTCTCCTCTGTGGCATTCTGTGCGGACACGGATGCTGTTGCTTTGCGTCTCTTTTCCTCTTCCTCAAGAAAACTCTGCACCACACCATGTAGTGCTTTGTTTCTAAAGCACGTTGCCAGCTGTGCAGAGAAGACAAAGCAGAACTAACAACAAGACTATGCAGTCCTTGGCATTCAGAGAGCACTCAACATTTTCAAAAAGTGCTGTGTCAAGCCTGAAAGGCTGGAAAAAATAATGCTTTGCCCCTCTCCCCAGGAGCTGGGTGCAATTATTGGGGCCCCAGACGTAGTAGCCTAGATTAGGACAAACAAGCAAAATTGAGTACATTTTCCAAATTATGTTCATTGTCCCGCAGGTTATCACGCAATAGACATAATAGACCAATAAAGCAATTTTTATACCATACCCTGGTCTGCACAGGAGCATTAAAACTGGCAGATAATTTCCCATGTGTGGAAAAATATAGAGAGCTAGGTATAAGACCTATATAAGCATGTTGAGCATCATAGCAAATAGATGGCTTCTACAAAACAAAAAGTGTAATTCTGACATTTCTCTGTCATCTTGTTTTTTTAAGATTTTCTAAGCTTTCTGATGTTTACATTCTTGTAATGAACTTTCTCACACACTTTATATAAATACCTTATTGTTTTGCATTCTTTTATGAAGGAGGAGAAACTTGATGGACTGTTGGTTTGTCCAGCGTCATTGGAAAGGTGGCACTTTCACCCTCCAATCCAATGTCATTTTTGGAAATCTATAAATGTTGGAGTCAGAAAATAAAGGTGCCTTTTTTACCTTGGAAGGAGCAGCAAGTCCGCACTGTGTTGCTTCGTTTCCTATAATGACATTTCTCAGTACTTTGAGCCCCAAATTGGGTGCCAAAATTTATGTTCTGGTTTGAAAGCAAAACCAGTGAGAGACTCCAAGTCAGAAATACAATTTATTAGGAGAAAGAAAAAAAACCCAAAATATATGCAATAATACTGAAGAAAAAAGACGCTGGCAGAGTCAGAATATAATCTGACACCCTGCTGGTTAGGGTGGCGGTAGCAGTCCAGATGAAATGGTCTTGTTGAAGTGGTGATCCCATAGAAAAGATCTGTTAGCTCTTTGTCCTCTGGAAACCAGTGGGCAAGGGCACCTTTTTCTGTCCCAAACGCCAGATTATGTCCAGGTGGGGATGCTTAGCTCCTCGCCCCTAGGTGGAGCATCTCACAATGGACTGATTTCATTCGATGAGTCATGCAGTGGGTCCATTAAAGAACTGGCTCCTAGAGGAAATTGTCTCTGAGTTATGGGCAAGGCATTGATGGGCCATTAACAGGAGATAAGGAAAAACAATGCTCCTCCAGGTTTCAAGAGCTCTTGAAGATGGGAACAGAACACATCTTTATATTGTAACCTAGGACACCCTGCCTGCCCAAACTGCTGCACCATGCCCTCAGAGACATCCACAGCCCTGTTTGCCTGCTCCTGTTCTCTGCATCCCTTAGAGGCTCTTTTAATCAACCTGCTACTCAGTGACTGAGAAAGTCCCAGTGAGAAAGCCCCACCCCAGTCCTGCATGACTCACAAATGCAAGGAATGCACCGACTGAGCGTTCCCACAATCAGCTACGCCGCCGCGACTGAGAAAGCCCCACTCTGGTCCTGCGGTCCTGTGTGACTCACAGACGTAAGGAATGTCCTGCTCAATGTTCCCACAATCAACTGGTCAACAACAGAGGAAGCCCCAGCCCGGTCCTGCAGTCCTGCGTGACTAACAAATGCAAGGAACACCTGCTCAGTGTTCCTACAATCACCCCATGGGTGGCAGAGGAAGCCTCAGCACATTCCTGTGGTTCTGCGTGACTTGCAAAGGCAAGAAATGCACCTAGTGAGTGCACAATCAGCCTGTGGTGCAATAGGAAGCCTCACCCTGGTCCTGCCTGACTCACAAAGGCGAGGAATGCACCTACTGAGTTTTCCCACAATCAGCCTGGGGCGAAATAGGAAGCCTCAACCTGGTCCTGTGTGACTCACAAACGCAAGGAATGCACCTACTGGGCATTACCACAATCAACTACACAGCGACGGAGGAAGCCCCACCCTGGTCCTGCTTGACTCACAAATGCAAGGAAGGCACCTACTGAGCGTTACCACAATCAACTATACAGCGACGGAGGAAGCCCCAACCTGGTCCTTCGTGACTCACAAATGCAAGGAACGCCTGCTCAGCGTTCCCACAATCAGCCCATCGGCAACAGAGGAAGCCCCACCCACCCCAGTCCAGCCGTGTCCTTGGGAGGTGACAGGGTCCAGACCTGGTCCTGCATGACTCACAGTCCCTTGGTACAGGTATTTTTGTGACACTTTGGCAGTAACCACTACTCTTGCAGTATTTTTAGAATATTTTATACCATTCCCTGAATTTTATTCCCTTCAAATATCCCAGCCTTTCCCATAACTCTTTTAAACCAGTGTGGCCACCCCCATGGTTGCTCGGGGCAGCTCTTTTAATGTTAACAGACAGAGAAGACCAGGTGGTGCTGCTTCTTTATTCTGTTTATTTTATTCTCTCAAGCTTATTCCAGCAGCACCTCACCCATCCTTCGGTACAGCTCCTTTAGAGACAAGGGGCCATCTCAACAGATGGCTACAGCCAGGGGAGGGGCAGGGCAAGACACATTGCAACACTGGTGACGCTCAGAAGACTGTTGGCTTTCATAGTTCAGGCAGATAAAATTAATTGAAATTGACAGTGATTTCCACCACCTTCTATTTCTCCCCTCTTTTCCTCGATGGATTTGACAGCTGTTGGTTTCCTCCCAAAGAGCTGGAAAGCAAAAAGGCAGCCTTGCACTGCTCCAGCTTTATCCCTCTTTCTCTCCCCTTTACTTTGCAGCACTTTCTCCCTCCTCCTTTCCGTGCCAGCTGGCAGAAAAGACATTTCACCCACTGGCACCAGCTGCCTCCTGTCCCTCGCTCTCATTTTGCCCACTCTGAACTCCTGGAGCCACCTGCCTGCAGAGCCGGAGCTGCCGTGGGGCCGGGTAATGGTGCAGGGAATGCTGGCAGGGATTCTTGGGCTGGGCTGGGCCAGGCCATGTGTCCGGGGCCAGCAAAAGTGCTCTGAGCCTCTGCTCCTTCTCCTGGGCAGGCAACAGAGCAGGAAAGGCTCAGGGGTCTCAAATAAAGGCAGCCAGAGATCTCTCACCCATCATGGACACAACAGGCCCAGACTGAGGAAATAAAATTTAATTGAATTTATTATCAAACAAATCAGAGCAAGGGAATGAGAAGGCAGTCAAAACTTAAACACGCACCTTCCCCACAGTGGTTTCTCTTTCCTGGGCTTCACTTTATCCTTGATTCCCTCCCTCCTCCCCACACAGTGGCACAGAGTGATGGAGGTGTTCTGGTTTGAAGGACAGGTGTCTGCTAAGGAAGGCAGGACCCTCCTATGCAATGGAAAATGTAAACCCAGTAACTCTGAATTATTATAATTCTGAAATTAAGGGTCTGTCAGGCAAAGATATGAGAACTGAATAGCAGTTCTTTACTGGTGTGTCCCACAGAGCACACACCCCCAGTGTCGCGCTGCCTGAGACGGCCCAGCCCCAGCCCCGCCTCTCCCGGCGCTTTCTCCTTGCTGCAATTCTGGGCACGACCAGCAGGGGCGCTGGTGGCAGCGGCCGCTGGGTTTGAGGAGGGCGAGGAGAGGCGAGCTCAGGATCCCGGGCACACGAGCAGGGGGGACAGGGCCCTGCGGCACTGAGGGGTGACAGTGAGGTGCCCGTGCAGGGGCTGCTCTCACAAGCAGAGGCTGAATCCACAGCAGAGAAGCAGCTCTGGGCTGGGTTATGGTGCTGGCAGTAGCAGGTATGACCATCCTCCTCCGAAGCTGAGAGAGAGAGGCCAGCAGCTGAGAGACCCTTCTTCACAGTCAGGTGCCTGATGCCAAAAGTGGGATTCCTCCTCACCACTTCTCCGCTGAACTTCTTCCTCTTCCATGGAGAGTGCAACAGTGTCACCTTCAGGCCAGTTTGTAATAATTTCCAAGATCCCAGGGTAATTTGGATTTCCTATCTGAGCTTGTTGTGTCATGAGGGCAACGCACTCCCTGCAGGCAGCATCGGAGACAGGATGGATTGCAGAGACTTTTCCTTTGCAGCCCCAGCCCAGCGTTGGCACTGGGGATGAAGAAGCACTGAGGTGACCCTGAGAGGAAGTGCAAGGCACAGGGTGCAGCTGAGGAAGGACAGCGCTGTGCTGGGCTCAGAGGTGAAGCTGGCACTGCCCAGCGTGGAGAAGGTCCTTTGTGCAGCCCCTGTTACAGGGGAGCTTGGGCGTTGCTGCAGAGATACGGCCACTCATTGGAGCAGAGCTCACTCCTGAATCTTTTCCCGTCAGCCAGGTACACACACTGGGAATTGCTGAGAACAGGAACCCTGCAGGGAGGAGCAGAGGCAGCGCTGGCTGCCAGGGGAAGCCCTTGTGCCCCTGTGCCCTCAGGCCCTGCCCGGCTCCCTGGCACTCACCGGGAGCTGTAGCTGCTGCCGTACCCCCAGTGCAGGCGCTCGCCCCGTCTGCGCAGCCCGAGCCAGAAATCGTCATTCCCGCGGAGGCAGAAGAGCAAATCCTGCCCAGGAGAGAGGAGTGGGAGCTGCCCCGGCCTATCTCGACTCCCTGTTGGGCTGATTTGCCCCCGAGAAGGCAGCACAGGCCGGATAGCTCAGTCCTTCACGGGGACAGAGTGTCTGAATACCCCGGCCACTCTTAGCCGTTGACTACCCTAGCAAGCTTATTGGAAATCAGCTCTTTAGTGATTACCTGCTCTTTAGTAATTTCATCTCTTTGCTTGCTAAGGCGCCCAGGCTAGTTGGGAAGCAGACGCGAGAGACAAGGCAGCTGGATTTCCACAGTGATGTCTTTATTGGGTGGTCTGTGAAGGGTTCCAGTGATGGCTCTTCTAAAAAGAATGGGCTAAACAGCACCTTTTTATAGAGTATAAGGGGATCCAAACTTGTCCAATAGTAGAGGCTAAGGGAAAGTGACCTATGGGGTTACAGAGAGATAAGCTGGGGCCTGAAAGGCAGAAGACATGAGCTTCTTTTGCTATTCCATCATGACTTGGCAATTCCTATCTTTAAGCCATGGCCCTCCATGGGGCCCAAGCCAGCTTGGAGCCTGCTACGTAGGACCCTGTGAAGTTTAGAGCCCCAAAGGCCACCTTTCATCTGATCCCCACACCCTGGGGAAATGACTTTATTTCCCCACCAAAAATGACATCCGTGTCCTGCAGCTCGCCTACTCACAGGGTGGTACCAAGCTTGAAATGGGCAAACTTTGTTGTATTTCTCCAAAACTAAGGCTGCCAGCACGTAGGACCCTGCAAGTCCTTCAAGCCCCAAATGCCACCTTTCAGCTGATCTCAAGACCCTGGGAAATAACTTCTTTTTTCCATGTAAAAATGGCCTCTGTTTGAGGCCACTCCTCCTGGAAGACAGGGCGGTGCCAAGCTTGACGTGGGCAGACTTTGCTAGATTTCACCAAAACTATAGCTGCTTGCAATGAGGACCCTGCATGTCCTTAGAGCCCTAAGGACCTCCTTTCATCTGATCCCCAGACCCTGGGGAAATGGCTTCTTTTTCCCATGGAAAATGGCCTTCGTTTGCAGTCACTCACCATGGGCTACAGGGTGGAGCAAAGCTTGAAATTGGCAAACTTTGCTGGATTTCTCCAAAACTAAAGCTGCCAGCAACTAGGACCCTGAAAGTTCTTAGAGCCCCAAAGGACACCTTTTATCTTATCCCCACACCTTAGGGAAATGACTTTATTTTCACATGGAAAATGACCTCCACTTGCGGTCGCTCGCCCTTGCCAGTAGGGCGGCACCAGGTTAGAAATGGGCAAACTTTGATGGATTTCTTGAAATCAACAGCTGCCAGCAACTTGGAGTCTGGAAGTCTTTAGAGTCCCAAATGCCACCTTTCATCTGATCCCCAGACCCTGGGCAAATGACTTTCCTTCAGAAAATGGCCTATGTTTGCGGCCACTCCCCCGGTGGACAGGGCGGTTCCAAGCTAGAAATTGGCAGACTTTGCTGGATTTCTCCAAAACCAAAGCCAAAAGCAACTAGGACCCTGCAAGGCTTTAGAGCGCCAAAAGCCACCTTTAATCTGATCCCCAGAACCTGGGGAAATGGCTCTTTTATCCCATGGAAAATGTCATCCGTTTGTGGCCACTTGCCCTGGCAGACATGGATGTGCCAAGCTAAATATTGGAAAATTTTCCTGAATTTCTCCAAAACTAAAGCTGCCAGCAACTAGGACCCTGCAAGTCCTTAGAGCGCCAAAGGCCACCTTTCATCTGATCCCCAGACCCTGGGGAAATGACTTCTTTTTCTCCATGGAAAATGACCTCCGTTTTCAGCCACATGCCCGGTCCGACAGGGAGGTGCAAAGCTCGAAATTGGCAGACTTTGCTGGATTTTTCCAAAACTACCACTGCCAACAACTAAGACCCTGCAAGACCTTGGACCCCCAAAGGCCACCTTTCATCTGATCCCCAGATCCTGGGGAAATTACTTCTTTTTCCATATGGAAAATGGCCTCTGTTTGCCATCACTTGCCCTGGCCAATAGGGTGGTGCCAGGTCAGAAATGGGCAAACTTTGCTGGATTTCTCGAAATCAACAGCTGCCAGCAACCAGGAGTCTGAAAGCCTTCAGTTCCCCAAAAGTCACCTTTCGTCTGATATCCAGACCCTGGGGAAGTGACTGCTTTTTACCATGGAAAATGGCCCATGTTTGTGGCCACTAGCCCTGGTGGACAGGGCAGCTCCAAGCTAGAAATTGGCAGACTTTGCTGGATTTTTTCAAAACTATCGCTGCCAGCAAGTAGGACCCTGCAAGACCTTAGACCCCTAAACTACCCCTTTAATCTTATACCTAGAGACGGTGGAAATGTCTTTTTTTCCCCATGGAAAATGGCCTCTGTTTCGGCCACTCACCCTGTCCTGCACAGTAGTACCCCACTCGAAATTGGCAAACTTTGTTGGATTTCTGCAGATTCAAAGCTGCCAGCTCCGTGCAAGTCTTTAGAGCCCCAAAGTTCACCTTTCATCTGATCCCCAGAACCTGGGGAAATGACTCCTTTATCCCGTGGAAAATGGCCTACATTTGCAGTCACTTGCCCTGGTGGACAGGGGGGCTCCAAGCTAGAAATAGGCAGACTTTGCTGAATTTTTCAAAAACTGAAGCTGCCAGCAACAAGGACCCTGCAAGACCTTAGACCCCAAAGGGCACCTTTCATCTGATCCCCAGACCCTGGCGAAATTTCTTCTTTTTCTCACGGAAAATGGCCTCGGTCTGCGGCCACTAGCCCTGGCTGATAGCGTAGCTCCAAGCTGGAAATTGGCAAACTTTGCTGGATTTCTGCAAATCTAAAGCAGCCAGTAACTAGGACCAGCAAGTCCATAGAGCCCCACAGGCCACTTTTCATCTAATCCCTGGACCCCGGGGAAACGGCATCTTTTTCCCAGGGAAAATAGCCTCTGTTTGCGGCCATTCACCTAGCAAAAAGTGGTGGTAGGAAGTGGCGGAAGGAAGGAAGTGGCGGAAAGAAGGAAGTGGCGGAAGGAAGTGGCGGGAAGGAAGTGGCGGAAGGAAGTGGCGGAAGGAAGTGGCGGAAGTGGCGGAAGTGGCGGAAGTAAGTGGCGGAAGTGGCGCAAGTGGCGGAAGTGGCGGAAGGAAGGAAGGAAGGAAGGAAGGAAGGAAGGAAGGAAGGAAGGAAGGAAGGAAGGAAGGAAGGAAGGAAGGAAGGAAGGAAGGAAGGAAGGAAGGAAGGAAGGAAGTGGCAGAAGGAAGGAAGTGGCGGAAGGAAGGAAGAAGGAAGTGGCGGAAGGAAGGAAGGAAGTGGCAGAAGGAAGTGGCGGAAGGAAGTGGCGGAAGGAAGTGGCGGAAGGAAGGAAGTGGCGGGAAGGAAGGAAGTGGCGGAAGGAAGTGGCGGAAGGAAGGAAGGAAGTGGCGGAAGGAAGGAAGTGGCGGAAGGAAGGAAGTGGCAGAAGGAAGGAAGTGGCGGAAGGAAGTGGCGGAAGGAAGTGGCGGAAGGAAGTGGCGGAAGGAAGGAAGGAAGGAAGTGGCGGAAGAAGGAAGGAAGTGGCGGAAGGAAGGAAGGAAGGAAGGAGTGGCGGAAGGAAGTGGCGGAAGGAAGGAAGGAAGGAAGGAAGTGGCGGAAGTGGCGGAAGGAAGGAAGTGGCGGAAGTGGCGGAAGGAAGGAAGGAAGGAAGGAAGGAAGTGGCGGAAGGAAGGAAGGAAGGAAGGAAGGAAGTGACGGAAGGAAGGAAGGAAGGAAGGAAGGAAGGAAGGAAGGAAGTGGCGGAAGGAAGGAAGGAAGGAAGGAAGGAAGGAAGGAAGGAAGGAAGGAAGGAAGGAAGGAAGGAAGGAAGGAAGGAAGGAAGGAAGGAAGGAAGGAAGGAAGGAAGGAAGGAAGGAAGGAAGGAAGGAAGTGGCGGAAGGAAGGAAGTGGCGGAAGGAAGGAAGGAAGTGGCGGAAGGAAGGAAGGAAGTGGCGGAAGGAAGGAAGGAAGTGGCGGAAGGAAGGAAGGAAGTGGCGGAAGGAAGGAAGTGGCGGAAGGAAGGAAGGAAGGAAGGAAGTGGCGGAAGGAAGTGGCGGAAGGAAGTGGCGGAAGGAAGTGGCGGAAGGAAGTGGCGGAAGGAAGGAAGGAAGGAAGGAAGTGCGGAAGGAAGGAAGGAAGGAAGGAAGGAAGGAAGGAAGGAAGGAAGGAAGGAAGGAAGGAAGGAAGGAAGGAAGGAAGGAAGGAAGGAAGGAAGGAAGGAAGGAAGGAAGGAAGGAAGGAAGGAAGGAAGGAAGGAAGGAAGGAAGGAAGGAAGGAAGGAAGGAAGTGGTGGAAGGAAGGAAGGAAGTGGCGGAAGGAAGGAAGTGGCGGAAGGAAGGTAGGAAGGAAGTGGCGGAAGGAAGGAAGGAAGTGGCGGAAGGAAGGAAGGAAGGAAGGAAGTGGCGGAAGGAAGGAAGGAAGTGGCGGAAGGAAGGAAGTGGCGGAAGGAAGTGGCGGAAGGAAGTGGCGGAAGGAAGTGGCGGAAGGAAGGAAGTGGCGGAAGGAAGTGGCGGAAGGAAGGAAGGAAGGAAGGAAGGAAGGAAGGAAGGAAGGAAGGAAGGAAGGAAGGAAGGAAGGAAGGAAGGAAGGAAGGAAGGAAGGAAGGAAGGAAGGAAGGAAGGAAGGAAGGAAGGAAGGAAGGAAGGAAGGAAGGAAGGAAGGAAGGAAGTGGCGGAAGGAAGGAAGGAAGGAAGGAAGGAAGGAAGGAAGGAAGTGGCGGAAGGAAGGAAGGAAGTGGCGGAAGGAAGTGGCGGAAGGAAGTGGCGGAAGGAAGTGGCGGAAGGAAGTGGCGGAAGGAAGGAAGGAAGGAAGGAAGGAAGGAAGGAAGGAAGGAAGGAAGGAAGGAAGGAAGGAAGGAAGGAAGGAAGGAAGGAAGGAAGGAAGGAAGTGGCGGAAGGAAGGAAGGAAGGAAGGAAGGAAGGAAGGAAGGAAGGAAGGAAGGAAGGAAGGAAGGAAGGAAGGAAGGAAGGAAGGAAGGAAGGAAGGAAGTGGCGCAAGGAAGGAAGGAAGGAAGGAAGGAAGTGGTGGAAGGAAGGAAGGAAGTGGCGGAAGGAAGTGGCGGAAGGAAGTGGCGGAAGGAAGTGGCGGAAGGAAGTGGCGGAAGGAAGGAAGTGGCGGAAGGAAGTGGCGGAAGGAAGGAAGTGGCGGAAGGAAGGAAGTGGCGGAAGGAAAGGAAGTGGCGGAAGGAAGGAAGTGGCGGAAGGAAGTGGCGGAAGGAAGTGGCGGAAGGAAGTGGTGGAAGGAAGTGGCGGAAGGAAGTGGCGGAAGGAAGTGGCGGAAGGAAGTGGCGGAAGGAAGGAAGGAAGTGGCGGAAGGAAGTGGCGGAAGGAAGTGGCGGAAGGAAGTGGCGGAAGGAAGTGGCGGAAGGAAGGAAGGAAGGAAGTGGCGGAAGGAAGTGGCGGAAGGAAGGAAGGAAGGAAGGAAGGAAGGAAGGAAGGAAGGAAGGAAGGAAGGAAGGAAGGAAGGAAGGAAGGAAGGAAGGAAGGAAGGAAGGAAGGAAGGAAGGAAGGAAGGAAGGAAGGAAGGAAGGAAGGAAGGAAGGAAGGAAGGAAGGAAGGAAGGAAGGAAGGAAGGAAGGAAGGAAGGAAGGAAGGAAGGAAGGAAGGAAGGAAGGAAGGAAGGAAGTGGCGGAAGGAAGGAAGGAAGGAAGGAAGGAAGGAAGGAAGGAAGGAAGGAAGGAAGGAAGGAAGGAAGGAAGGAAGGAAGGAAGGAAGGAAGGAAGGAAGGAAGGAAGGAAGGAAGGAAGGAAGGAAGGAAGTGGCGGAAGGAAGGAAGGAAGGAAGTGGCGGAAGGAAGGAAGGAAGGAAGGAAGGAAGGAAGGAAGGAAGGAAGTGGCGGAAGGAAGTGGCGGAAGGAAGTGGCGGAAGGAAGTGGCGGAAGGAAGGAAGGAAGGAAGGAAGTGGCGGAAGGAAGGAAGTGGCGGAAGGAAGGAAGGAAGGAAGTGGCGGAAGGAAGGAAGGAAGTGGCGGAAGGAAGGAAGTGGCGGAAGGAAGGAAGGAAGTGGCGGAAGGAAGGAAGGAAGGAAGGAAGGAAGGAAGGAAGGAAGGAAGGAAGGAAGGAAGGAAGGAAGGAAGGAAGGAAGGAAGGAAGGAAGTGGCGGAAGGAAGTGGCGGAAGGAAGGAAGGAAGTGGCGGAAGGAAGTGGCGGAAGGAAGGAAGTGGCGGAAGGAAGTGGCGGAAGGAAGTGGCGGAAGGAAGTGGCGGAAGGAAGTGGCGGAAGGAAGGAAGGAAGGAAGGAAGGAAGTGGCGGAAGGAAGTGGCGGAAGGAAGTGGCGGAAGGAAGGAAGGAAGGAAGGAAGGAAGGAAGGAAGGAAGGAAGGAAGGAAGGAAGGAAGGAAGGAAGGAAGGAAGGAAGGAAGGAAGGAAGGAAGGAAGGAAGGAAGGAAGGAAGGAAGGAAGGAAGGAAGGAAGGAAGGAAGGAAGGAAGTGGCGGAAGGAAGTGGCGGAAGGAAGTGGCGGAAGGAATAAAGGAAGGAAGGAAGGAAGGAAGGAAGGAAGGAAGGAAGGAAGGAAGGAAGGAAGGAAGGAAGGAAGGAAGGAAGGAAGGAAGGAAGGAAGGAAGGAAGGAAGGAAGGAAGGAAGGAAGGAAGGAAGGAAGGAAGGAAGGAAGGAAGGAAGGAAGGAAGGAAGGAAGGAAGGAAGGAAGGAAGGAAGGAAGGAAGGAAGGAAGGAAGGAAGGAAGGAAGGAAGGAAGGAAGGAAGTGGCGGAAGGAAGGAAGTGGCGGAAGGAAGGAAGGAAGTGGCGGAAGGAAGGAAGTGGCGGAAGGAAGTGGCGGAAGGAAGTGGCGGAAGGAAGTGGCGGAAGGAAGTGGCGGAAGGAAGTGGCGGAAGGAAGTGGCGGAAGGAAGGAATAAAGGAAGGAAGGAAGGAAGGAAGGAAGGAAGGAAGGAAGGAAGGAAGGAAGGAAGGAAGGAAGGAAGGAAGGAAGGAAGGAAGGAAGGAAGGAAGGAAGGAAGGAAGGAAGGAAGGAAGGAAGGAAGGAAGGAAGGAAGGAAGGAAGGAAGGAAGGAAGGAAGGAAGGAAGGAAGGAAGGAAGGAAGGAAGGAAGGAAGGAAGGAAGGAAGGAAGGAAGGAAGGAAGTGGCGGAAGGAAGGAAGTGGCGGAAGGAAGGAAGTGGCGGAAGGAAGGAAGGAAGTGGCGGAAGGAAGGAAGTGGCGGAAGGAAGTGGCGGAAGGAAGTGGCGGAAGGAAGTGGCGGAAGGAAGTGGCGGAAGGAAGTGGCGGAAGGAAGGAAGGAAGGAAGGAAGGAAGGAAGGAAAGGAAGGAAGGAAGGAAGGAAGGAAGGAAGGAAGGAAGGAAGGAAGGAAGGAAGGAAGGAAGGAAGGAAGGAAGGAAGGAAGGAAGGAAGGAAGGAAGGAAGGAAGGAAGGAAGGAAGGAAGGAAGGAAGGAAGGAAGGAAGGAAGTGGCGGAAGGAAGGAAGTGGCGGAAGGAAGAAGTGGCGGAAGGAAGGAAGGAAGGAAGGATGGAAGGAAGGAAGGAAGGAAGTGGCGGGAAGGAAGGAAGGAAGGAAGGAAGGAAGGAAGTAAGTGGCGGAAGGAAGGAAGTGGCGGAAGGAAGGAAGGAAGGAAGGAAGGAAGTGGCGGAAGGAAGTGGCGGAAGGAAGTGGCGGAAGAAGTGGCGGAAGGAAGTGGCGGAAGGAAGTGGCGGAAGGAAGGAAGGAAGGAAGTGGCGGAAGGAAGTGGCGGAAGGAAGTGGCGGAAGGAAGGAAGGAAGGAAGGAAGGAAGGAAGGAAGGAAGGAAGGAAGGAAGGAAGGAAGGAAGGGAAGGAAGAAGGAAGGAAGGAAGGAAGGAAGGAAGGAAGGAAGGAAGGAAGGAAGGAAGGAAGGAAGAAGGAAGGAAGGAAGGAAGTGGCGGAAGAAGGAAGGAAGGAAGGAAGTGGCGGAAGTGGGGAAGGAAGGAAGGAAGGAAGAAGTGGCGGAAGGAAGGAAGTGGCGGAAGGAAGGAAGTGGCGGAAGGAAGGAAGTGGCCGGAAGGAAGGAAGTGGCGGAAGGAAGGAAGGAAGGAAGGAAGGAAGGAAGGAAGGAAGGAAGGAAGGAAGGAAGGAAGGAAGGAAGGAAGGAAGGAAGGAAGGAAGGAAGGAAGGAAGGAAGGAAGGAAGGAAGGAAGGAAGGAAGGAAGGAAGGAAGAAGGAAGGAAGGAAGGAAGGAAGGAAGGAAGGAAGTGGCGGAAGGAAGGAAGTGGCGGAAGGAAGTGGCGGGAAGGAAGTGGCGGAAGGACGTGGCGGAAGGAAGGAAGGAAGGAAGTGGCGGAAGGAAGGAAGTGGCGGAAGGAGGAAGGAAGGAAGGAAGGAAAGGAAGGAAGGAGGAAGGAAGGAAGGAAGAAGGAAGGAAGGAAGGAAGTGGCGGAAGGAAGGAAGGAAGGAAGGAAGGAAGGAAAGTGGCGGAAGGAAGGAAGGAAGGAAGTGGCGGAAGGAAGGAAGTGGCGGAAGGAAGGAAGGAAGGAAGGAAGGAAGGAAGGAAGGAAGGAAGGAAGGAAGGAAGGAAGGAAGGAAGGAAGGAAGGAAGGAAGGAAGGAAAGGAAGGAAGGAAGGAAGGAAGGAAGGAAGGAAGGAAGGAAGGAAGGGAAGAAAGGAAGGAAGGAAGGAAGGAAGGAAGGAAGGAAGGAAGGAAGGAAGGAAGGAAGGAAGGAAGGAAGGAAGGAAGGAAGAAGGAAGGAAGGAAGGAAGGAGAAGGAAGGAAGGAAGGAAGGAAGGAAGGAAGGAAGGAAGGAAGGAAGGAAGGAAGGAAGAAGTGGCGGAAGGAAGTGGCGGAAGGAAGGAAGGAAAGGAAGGAAGGAAGGAAGGAAGGAAGGAAGGAAGGAAGGAAGGAAGGAAGGAAGGAAGGAAGGAAGGAAGGAAGGAAGGAAGGAAGGAAGGAAGGAAGGAAGGAAGGAAGGAAGGAAGGAAGGAAGGAAGGAAGGAAGGAAGGAAGGAAGGAAGAAGGAAGGAAGGAAAGGAAGGAAGGAAGGAAGGAAGGAAGTGGCGGAAGGAAGTGGCGGAAGGAAGTGGCGGAAGGATGTGGCGGAAGGAAGTGGCGGAAGGAAGTGGCGGAAGGAAGTGGCGGAAGGAAGGAAGTGGCGGCAGATGGAAGTCGGCGGAAGGAAGGAAGGAAGGAAGGAAGGAAGGAAGGAAGGAAGGAAGTGGCGGAAGGAAGGAAGGAAGGAAGGAAGGAAGGAAGTGGCGGAAGGAAGGAAGGAAGGAAGGAAGGAAGGAAGGAAGGAAGGAAGGAAGGAAGGAAGGAAGGAAGGAAAGGAAGGAAGGAAGGAAGGAAGGAAGAAGGAAGGAAGGAAGGAAGGAAGGAAGGAAGGAAGGAAGGAAGGAAGGAAGGAAGAAGTGGCGGAAGGAAGTGGCGGAAGTGGCGGAAGTGGCGGAAGTGGCGAAGTGGCGGAAGTAAGGAAGGAAGGAAGGAAGGAAGGAAGGAAGGAAGGAAGGAAGGAAGGAAGGAAGGAAGGAAGGAAGGAAGGAAGGAAGGAAGGAAGGAAGGAAGGAAGGAAGTGGCGGAAGGAAGGAAGGAAGTGGCGGAAGGAAGAAGGAAGTGGCGGAAGGAAGGAAGGAAGTGGCGGAAGGAAGGAAGTGGCGGAAGGAAGGAAGTGGCGGAAGGAAGGAAGTGGCGGAAGGAAGTGGCGGAAGGAAGTGGCGGAAGGAAGTGGCGGAAGGAAGGAAGGAAGGAAGGAAGGAAGGAAGGAAGGAAGGAAGGAAGGAAGGAAGGAAGGAAGGAAGGAAGGAAGGAAGGAAGGAAGGAAGGAAGGAAGGAAGGAAGGAAGGAAGGAAGGGAAGGAAGGAGGAAGGAAGGAAGGAAGGAAGGAAGGAAGGAAGGAAGGAAGGAAGGAAGTGGCGGAAGGAAGGAAGGAAGTGGCGGAAGGAAGGAAGGAAGGAAGTGGCGGAAGGAAGGAAGGGCGGAAGGAAGTGGCGGAAGGAAGTGGCGGAAGGAAGGAAGGAAGGAAGTGGCGGAAGGAAGTGGCGGAAGGAAGTGGCGGAAGGAAGTGGCGGAAGGAAGGAAGGAAGGAAGGAAGGAAGGAAGGAAGGAAGGTAGGAAGGAAGGAAGGAAGGAAGGAAGGAAGGAAGGAAGGAAGGAAGGGAAGGAAGGAAGGAAGGAAGGAAGGAAGGAAGGAAGGAAGGAAGGGAAGGAAGTGGCGGAAGAAGGAAGTGGCGGAAGGAAGGAAGGAAGGAAGGAAGGAAGGAAGGAAGGAAGGAAGGAAGGAAGGAAGGAAGGAAGGAAGGAAGAAGGAAGGAAGGAAGGAAGGAAGGAAGGAAGGAAGGAAGGAAGGAAGTGGCGGAAGGAAGGAAGTGGCGGAAGGAAGAAGTGGCGAAGGAAGGAAGGAAGGAAGGAAGGAAGGAAGGAAGGAAGGAAGGAAGGAAGGAAGGAAGGAAGGAAGGAAGGAAGGAAGGAAGGAAGGAAGGAAGGAAGGAAGGAAGAAGGAAGGAAGGAAGGAAGGAAGAGAAGGAAGGAAGGAAGGAAGGAAGGAAGGAAGGAAGGAAGGAAGGAAGGAAGGAAGGAAGGAAGGAAGGAAGGAAGGAAGAAGGAAGGAAGGAAGGAAGATTCCCAAATGTCAGAGATTTTATTAAGTATTTGTGTGTGTTATATTTAAGTGCCAGGACTGTTACTAGATATAGTAATGATAAATGGAACACATATATGAGAGCAATACAGTTAAACTTCTTGGATGGCAGTTCCTTGGAATCAATAGTGTGTTATTTTGATCTTCAATTACTTACTGCTACTGCACAGAACTAATATTATCATAGAATAATAGAATGGTTCATCTAAATTCATCCTGTATGTCATTGGCAGAGAAACCTTCCACTAGACTCCTTAAGCTCAAAGACCCATTCAAGCTGGCCTTGAACACTTCCAGGAATGGGTCACCCACAACAGGTTCCAGTGTCTCACAACCCTCCTGGCAAGAAATTTCTTCCCAATATCCAAAGGAAACCTATACTCTTCAGGTTTTAAAGACATCCACACTTTTCCTATCACTCTGTGCCCTTGTGTAGCTCATCTGCCTCCTTCTAGTAGGCTGTACTTCAGATACTGGAGGGCTGCTCTAACAATTTGCCCAGTCTGCACTTTCTTCAGGCTGAGAAAATGCCCACAGGACTCTGGCTTGATGACAGACTCCCTGTTGCTACACTGGGGCTCAGACCATTCTTCTTGTTGGAATTGTAGGATGCTCAGCCACTGTTGATTGTTCTTCATTGTGGCACAGGTGATAAATAGTTGTTTTAATAAAGACACACTTGAAATGATAAGATGCTGAAAATTTTTAAATTATAATTTTAAAGCAAAATTAATTGGAGAAAGATTCCTAAACCTGTGGCTCGTTGTCCCAGCCCATCTATTGATTGTAAATGACATTCCTTGCAGATGTTATGATGCATGAACCAAAGCCAAGTGATGGATACTACTTCAAACAGATGTTCTACCTGCTTACTGGAATATATTCTTATCATTCTAAAATAATCCCCTGAACATCAAGAACAAGAGATTACATAATGAAAAGTAAAATGCATTGCTTGAAAGTAAAATGCATTTGAAGGAAATGGGTTTGGGGGCTAGCACAGCAACATCTCAGAAATGGGGTGCCAGCTTAGTTCTCTGGTTCAGAGACAAGTGAAGCAATTCAGGAGTGTCCTCCTGTGAAAACAGCTGACAGATCTTTCTGCACAACAGTTAACAACCAGCATCAGGAATGTGTGCAAATAAAATACTAGCCACTACAAGTTTGTCATCCATGAGTGGTAGGGCCACTCAGACTCATAGCAGTGGTTTTGCTGTTGTGACTGTTAGAATAGACAGAAAAGAATGAGGAAAATTATCTTTTCCATCTCATTTGTTTCAATATTGGTACAAAGATTATTTTCTTGCCCTCAGGAGACAGCAAAAACTGTCAACAACTGAAATGCTTCAGAAATGGAAATAAATCACAAATATTTATTTTGAAATAAAATTTAGAACATAAGTCATAATTATAAAACAGGTAGAGCTATTTAAAGATGAGTGAACATTTCTGACATGTCAATTCATAAATTTAATGATGTTTGATACCTCTCCGGCAGCTTTAAATGCAAATACAGGTTCTGCAAGAGAAGTGCTGATGGGTTTTATATTTAAAGCATAGTAATAGCACCATCTCGTGGTTTCTGCAAAGCTTTGTCGTGCTTCTGGCCTAACTGGCATTTCATGGGATGAGGCATGTACCTTCAAAGGCAGAGGAAGTGGGATAACTAATTTTTTTCCCAGCTGGATGTTCTGCAGAAAAAATAACTCTTCAGTCCTACTGCTCTTGATTTAGACCTAATTATTACTTGAGGCATGAGGACTGTTAAGCGTGTATTTTAATTTAGCTGGTTCATGCAGCAATGACAAATACATCTCAAGCTAGGAATGGAGCAGTGCCATAGGTGGGCGAGTGTTTGTGTTTTGGGCTTTTTTCCTTTTTGATATATCATTAAAATACGTGTGGGGTAGCAGAAGGTTAAAAATAAAAAACTTCACTGCTGTTGCATTTTGTACAAAGAGTAAGGTTATCTTTGGGGGGGAAATGTAATCATAGCTCTAGTAATACACCTGTATGAACTTTTTTTTTTTTTTTAATGAGAAAATGGTTGCAAAATTATGATACCCTTATATGTGATAGGGGAAACCAGAGTGTGGCCATCGGACTGCCTAGTATAGCTTTTTTTGCTTATGTCCATAAATTACTAAGCTATTTGTATGATTTTCCTCTTGCATACCACATCATTCTGTGTAACCCAAATTCTGCTGAATTCTGAATTAAAACTATCAAATAAGGTATTCTAGAAACTGCTTTCATTTTGCACTTGAAATGACAGAATTTGCATTTAGGACTACTTTTTGACCTATTACCCCTCAGCACAAAAAAAAAGCTAGCAAACTTCTGGGTATAGACAGACTTAGGGGTTGTTGGAAAAATGCTTCCAAAGGAATGTTTCACCCACAGACTCCTGTCTTATCATTCAGGGATTTGTTGACTGGGGAGGTGCTTAGTCTTGTCTTGTCAGGTTTGGGTAAATGTTGCCTCAGTGTGAGGAAGCACCAGTCACTGGCTTCTCATCAGCTCCTTCCATCATCTTATTTCCCTTCAGCTGTGCAAAGGGCCATTAGGTAGGGATGTGCAGGTGTGTGATACTGGTAAGCCATGTGTGCTTTGCTTGTCTTCTTTAACCCTGTCACTGCCTTCCTTCATTGGAGGAGGAGGAGAAGAGTGAGCAGGAACAGCTCAGCTCAGTGGTGAGACTGAGGAGGATGATGAATAAGAGGAAGAAACCAAGATATGTAGAGGGAACAGCCACCTTGAGTTGTTCATGCCATATCACTAATTATGGTGCCAATATCAGTCTGAAGGGGCTGTTGCATATGCTATTTAGGAGTGATACTGAGGTGGAAGATGTTTGCATTTGATCAGGAAATAAGACTCTAAGGACTTCTAAACACTCTTTAAAGAGGATCGTCCTGTTCTAAGCCATGGTTTGATTATCATGGTCTAGATGAGATTCTTTAAAACTTGTCTGAAAACGGACGGGAGCACAGAATTCAGCAGCCTGTGTAGTGACACATCTGGCCAGATGTTTTCAGGCTTCATGTTGACAAACAATGATTTTCTGTTTGGAGCTAAGCACTGACTTTTCAGCTGTGCACCCTGAGGCTGCTGCCTGACCCTGCTCTAGCCTGAGCTGCAGATAACATTCAGTATCTCACAGAAGGTCCTGTCACATTTTGAAATCATTCTCCATTCAGCACAGGGATGTCCAGTTAAATTGCCCTATATGTCATCTTGGAAAACCTCTTTGTTCAAACTTCTTTGAAGGGTGGCTTTGTGGGGATTTGAACAGTTGTGATTTTACCTTGCCTGCAGTCAGTTCGGGAAAACCTTTGGAGTAATTGCTGGAGGTCTCCAAAACTTTATTTAAGTTAAAGACTACTGATAATTTATATTTATAAGTTTGCTCTGACAGTACTGCCACATGTTCATGCATGATACAGCTGTGTATTCTGAAAGTACAAATCTTTCATCCTTTGTTCAAAACAGAAATGCTGCCTTGGGTGTCTGCTCCATGTCTTGCAGATCAGGGGGCATTTTGGCTCCATTTGTGCCATCTATGGTGTTTTGCAGAGATAAACAGAACTCCACAACTTTTGTGAAAGTTGTAAAGCTGGTATGTTTATTACAGCGGTGGACGCATGTGGAAATTGTTCCCCTCAAATGACAAAATGACATGTGTACCTCTGGGAACTCCAGATCTCCTTTTATCTCCCTCTCAAACACATATGCACGCAATTTCACGATAGGTTCATACATATTGATTCCACTGATTTCAAGTGACACTTGCCACTAATTCTTCAGAAAGAACTCCTGGGCCAGGTTGTCCTGCTCTGTCTGCCCCCCTCCTCCCCCCTTATCTCTTGTTCTTCGGCTGAAGCAGTCCCTCCAAGCACAGGCTCTTGGAGAGAACAGGCAGTCAGACTAAACAGCAAGCTACAGACTTAACTCAAAGATGTACATTTCACCTAAATCAAAATGTACTTCTACCCTGGAAAATTTCCACTCTGCCCCTATGGTAAGAGTATTTTTGAGTTTTTATTTAACTCAGATTTCTTTAATTTCTCTCAAAAGCAGTTTGTTGATTTTTGGTACAACATATGCCTATATTCCTTTAAAAAAAGTTGGTTTTATGATAAGTTAAATATTTCACTCAATTTCAGATCTAACAAACAAGAATTAAAAAATATATAGTATTTTATTGCTTTTTTAAATAGAAGTCCAATATTTTGTGTTGTTTTCATTCACTTGTTAGTGAAATTATTGTCATATAATGCATTTTGTACTGCTAAGGTTTACTCCATATCTGAATTCTCTTAGACATGTAAAAAAAGTTGTCATATGAAGATGTTTCTGTGAAATTATATTTTTTGGGTTTCTTTGCTCTACCAGTATATACAGAATTGCACAAACTGCTGGAGTGACAAGTTGTGGTATTTTGCCTTTGACTACAGTTTGTGTATTTTAAGAGCAGGAAAGAATGCCATGCTTTTACTACATATTTTGATTTTTAGCAGTCTCTTAGTCCTTCTGTATCATTTGTAATCTGGGCTGTCAGTGGGATTCCTGACTCTCCTTCCACCAGAAACACTAAATAAGCTAATCACTCAGAGCACTGAAGACCTGCAGAGTCACAGACAGCAAGTGCTCAAAAATGAAGAGGCAGAACATAAGCAGGAAGTTTCTAAAGCCATGTTTCTCCTGTGCTTAATGGAGATAAAATTTATTCCTTGGCTCTTCAGGGCAGAAAGGCCAACAGCAATCACCTGTAGACATTAAATTATATACAAATAAATACTATTCTGTTTCTTTAGGAAAAAGTCTGAAATAATAAAGGAAAATATATCCAGCAATATTCCTGTCCTTTTTCAGTAAAACAATTAGGCATACTTTTAATACATTGGATTGTGCCTTTTTGTCATGTTTATAGTAGAACATAATCTATTGTTAATATAGATTGGAAGAAGTATTTTATTCTTCATCAATCTCCTGGGCTTTAAGACATTAAAAGGGTTTTTCTTTTGTTGATATGCACTAAATTAAACTTCTGAAGTGGGGAATAAAATTTTTGTTTGATTCAACAGGTAACAGAAAATGTTAAGTATATCCTGTAAGTTTGGGAATGGTTTCTCAGAAGAATTCATTTTAAAAGGGAGGAATAGGGAGAGAATTTCTATAAGTAAGGAATTGTTAGCTTAGAATTAAGCAGACAATTTAGAAATAAAAGAATATATGGTTTTCTTATGTTTTTTCTTGTTATGCTATCTTGTTAATTATCTGTTAATCATTATACTTAATCAGTTTAATCATATTACACACACTAATCTGCTCTCTTTTTATGCTTAATACAGAGTAATGCTGCATTCAGCTGAAATGGAAAAAACCTCCCAAGCTTCTTTAAATACCATTTCACTTCTAATTTCTTAAAGAATCAATGAATTCTGGCTTTCACATTTAATATTAGACTATAAAATAGGACAAGAAAAATATGACATGCAAAACGTTTTTCAGTAATTATTTCCCTTCAGTCTGACAGGCAAACCAGTTAGAAGAAAATACTTGAGTATGAGGCCTGTCTGGAAAATGAAGCCTGCATTGAGAAGTTGAAGGGTAGAGTCTTGCCCCAGATACACGAAATGTTTGAAGACTCATGTATAATGCTGTTTGTAGCATGCTCAACAGTTTTTATGTGGAGGTAAATGGAAAAGATGAAATAAGTTGATCAAAGCTTGTGAGAAAAGAGCTGACAAATCTGTGCATTGATTTAACGACTTAACAAAAGCAGACTTCACAGGTTTGGACTTCTCTACGGTTTCTTGAAGTATTAATTTATTTTACAAAATGTAATTTCTAGCTTCAGATGAAGCTACAATGTTGTAATGGAAGCGATGTGTATAATTTAAAATTTAGATGCCTTAGATATTCTGTCAAGCTGGAATTGTGAAAAGGAACAATGTCCTATACATGCTGATTTTCTCTACAGGTTTTTTGCCTCAGAATTACAGTATATGTCTCACGCTGTGAAGAGAACTAAGATACATATGGGTTGTTGACCTTATTATGTCTAGCATAAGAAACCTGAGCAGGAGATAAATAGTACTATATTGGGAAAGCTGCCAGGACTTGAAGAGGTGCATTTAAGGGAGATGATTAGTAACCTTTAAGAGAAAGGTTATTAGGTTCTGGATGTACATTTGGAATGAGAAAGAATTGAACATGAATTATATATTGTATAATGTATGTAGTAATGCATAATCTAATATATTTCACGTAATCAATTGGAAATTCTCCTTGTGAGGGAAAGAGCAATTGACTAACAGCTAATGTAGTTATGTTGGAGTAGAGGCATCACAAAGGTTACAAGTTTTTTGATGGCCAGCACAATTTTATTTAAAAACCCCCAACATCTGTGTTATGAATACTGCTCTTTCCAGGATGTTTACCTCTATGTGTTTGAAGAAGACATGTATTGTTTTGATTTTGGCCCTTTAATGTACTGATAGAAAAATATTGCTTCAAGGCATTACTATTTTGAGAAGCTCCATAGTTAAAGAATAGTTTTGCAATTGAAGAAGTACCTGTGGAAGTATGTGTGCATTTTTATATGCAGCTTGCTCTGCCTGGCTGTCTCATGGGAATTTCTGCTGTGCCCACGTGTGCTCTACCAGGAGCCTGATCACAACCTCAAGAAGTGATGATCAGTTGGTGATCAGAACAATGTTTAGGTGATGTTGACATACAGGTGGATGGTACATAAGAAAATGAGACTCACAAGCTGAGAGTAATATGAATCTGTTTATTGCTGAGTTAAGACAGTACTTACACACTTAGTGTGAGAATCTCTCTTCAGTCCTTTGCACACAACCTGGTTGCAGGCCTAAAATAAATCTGTCAGCCTGACAGTTTGTTAGTTTCCTCAACATTTGCAAGCTTCGAAGAAATAGGATGCCTTTCCTGTTCTAAGACAGTGTGTAATCTATTTTCTCTCATGCTTCCAAGAATTTTCTGCAGTGTCAGACTTTGCTGTTTTCTTACACTTGTGCATTTTCTTAATCTCCAGCAGTAAAGCTGGATGAGAGACACCCAGCAGAATGTACTGCAAACTTTTATCTTCTGATCATTTATTGTTTCATGAGGATTAGAACTGAGTTTGGGATATTTTTTCCTTGACTAATATTAGTGTTTTCTATTGCATCAACATTTATAACCATAGTAACTATTACACCTCTTCAAAAGTGTAATTGGGTCAGCAGGGATATGGTTTAGACCAAGTTTTGTTATTGCAGACTTCAATTTTTTTATTACAGGAAATAAAATTTAATAAGAAATAGAATTATATAAAGCTGTATTCCCAAGGCAGAGACAAGACTCTGTAATAGAAGGATCATAAAGGTACCAATTATGTAGTGGGAGTGTATTTTTCCCTCCTGCACTGCATCAGTGCATTTTCCCTCTTCCTTTAACAATACATGAAGAACGTAAAACAAATATAATTTTTATTTTGAACATGCTTATTTCTGCTTTATTTGACCTGGAATTCTTTGCCTGGGCTGAATTTGGTGGATTGATGACCAGAAAGCTCTGTGTGCTGAAAGAAGTTCATGATCTTCCCAGCAGCGCTGGCATGACTCATGGTACCTGGAGCTATTTTTATGAGCCTAGGCCAGTATGGGAGCTGATTTGATACTTCATCTCCAAGATACAAAAAACCAAAACACAGACGAAAACAATGACTTTCATTTTCTACTTCTTAAGATTTCCATTTAAATTAACACTTTATTTAGCATTTTACTTTTGATATCCTTGCTGCACTTTGGTATTGCTGCATAAAATGATGCTATCTGGGGAGAAAAAAGTATTTTTTCATTTTGAAAATAAGGAAATGATTTGAAGCTTTATTAGACATATTTTCAGTTGAAGTAATGTCATCAATACATTGAATTTTAAAATGTCTTAAAGTTAAAAAAAAATGTGTCATTAAGAACTGTTACAGAAAAACAGAAGAGGCAGCATTTTTTGTCAAATAACAGCTTTTTAGATTATGTATGAATATTGACATATTCTTTGAACAGAGAGAGACTTAATTCTCTCCCAGGAAAAATCCTGGGGAAGGCTGTGAGAAAGCAATTTTTATCTTCACTTTCTGCATCTGTTGTTTGGCACATGTGGAATGTGCTATGGAGATTGTATACCAAAGAGGAATTTCTTAATTGGAGACTGGTGATTGGTGCTTGGACCATGGGTTGATAGACCAATTAGGTCAAAGCTGTGTCGTGACTGTTCTTCAGTATAGTTCAGTCTAGTATATTATAGTATAGTATGTAGTGTTATGTAATATAATATAGTATAGCTTAATAAAGCAATTGTTCAGATTCTGAATCATGGAGTCATTGCATGTGATTCCCCAGATAGGGGTTGTCCTGCATCGATATATGTATTTTCCCTAAAAGCTTTGACTTTGTAGAATTGGATATTCTTCATGTAGAGCCACTTCTTCCCCCAGGTTTAATGATGACAAAGCACTGCGCTGGGCGGGAGGGGGAATGCCCTAATAAATTCTTCACTCACTGTTGGACCATTACCTATTGCTTTCATTTTCTCTGTAAAAAGAACAAAAGAAGCTGAATTTATTCACATGGCTTAATTATTCACATTATGTCATAGTCTCCATCTTTAAGTATCACTTCTTGCACTTTCCCCATGCTTTATTTGTGTACAGAAATTTCATCTGTTTCTGTGTTAGAACAATGTCATCAGTGTTTTAGAGCTTGGTTGTGAAATTGCCTTTCTTTCCTAATCTGTTTTAAAACTGATTTGAAGTCTATTTCAGCATTGGAGAAAATTCTGCTGCTTTTCGGATTTTATGTTTCAGATGCAAATCTAAAGTTTTTTCTTTAAAAAACAAAGGGGAACAAAAAAAAAAAAAAAAAAGGAAAAAAGCTGGCTGTACTTAAATACATCTGTGGTGTTCACACATTGCATTGTCCAGAAAGGAAATCAGAACTGATTCCAGCTTTTTCACCTTGTTTTTCGCCTCTAATCTAGCTGTCCTGTTCCCTTAGGTGTGCTGGGTTGGGTTTTTTTGGGTTTTTTTTTCTGACTTGGGTGCTAAGCAGAGGTGAAGCTTCAATTCATTTATGCCATGTACTTTTTAATGTAATTTGCCTGTCATTAGGCAATATTTACTCCTTAACTCTTGGTTAGGTTTGCTTAAGCCCCAGTTTCCTTTGCTCCTGCAGTTTGTGGCATATTTTGTCTTGTCTCACAGTCTGTCATTCCACAGCCCTTCTGGTGACTGACTCAGCAGTGAGAAGCAACAGGGGTTCAGCTGAATCTGCCATGTCCCAGCTGGCAAATCTCTTCTGCCTTCTTTTGTTATCAGCCAGTGATTCACACCCCCACACCTTGGTAAAAAAAAAAAGCTCAGGTATAAAGGCAGAGCTTGAGTTCCTTTTTCTGGAAAACAAACTGTCACAGTTTGATGCTGGCACAATGCCAGTGTCCCAATGAAAATATATGCTCCCTGGTGTCTGCTGTGAGATGTGACCAGGAATAGAGCAAAGCAGCTCCAACTTAGGAATGAAGAAGAACAGCTTTATTAACCTACAACTATATATAAAAAGAAACACACACAGAACTCAGAATGAAAACCGTCCAAAAACATTCCTCCTCCCCCCACCAAATTTCCAATACATCCACCCCTCAGATCATCAGCTCTCTGTCCATCACTACCCTTTAGATAATCAATTCTCAGTTCATCAAGAGGAGAGGAGTCCTTCTTGGGCCATAGGCTTCCCCTGGAAACAGAGTTGAGACCTCTTGTGTTTCCTGTCACATGTGGCACGGCCTGGAGAACATTTGCCATTGTGACATCTTCATTCCATGTCCAGTGCTCTCACCACTGCACATGGACCAGAGCTGCTTCTAGGGTTCCCCTTTTAAGGATGCTTTGTCCAGTTCCAAAAAGAGAACAGTCTCTCACTTTTGGGATACCTATCTCCCCCAAATTCACCCCCTGGGGCCAAGGGGGTCTTGAGAACAGAGGTCTTCTTCTTCCCTGAAGACGGAGGGCACCAACCACCCTCCTCACCTGTTGTCTCTGTTCACGCACTCCTTCACATAACAACATTGCACTGTCTTGGCTCCAAGCCATTGCGTCCCCCTAACTGCAGACTCTGTGTCCCAGGAAAAATGGTTCTGTCCATGGCTATACAAGAAAAGTCCAGCCAAAGGTCACTCCATCACCTCTGCCCACCCAAGATTCTTCTCCACTTCTCTCGTGGCCCATTTCCTCTTATCTCATCTCTACCTCTCTTCTCATTCAACTCCAGGAGGATTAGCATTTGTAAAGTTTCTATCATCCAAGAAAAGGGTTAAAAATCTCAGGCTCTGCCTGTCCAGAACTCCACAGCTGCCCTGCCCGGCACCTTCTCACCGCACCCCCCGCCCCCTTCCGCTTCTCCTTCTCGGCCAGCCGTGCTATCGAATTTCAAGGTGGCACAGGCACAGACACCAGCTGGCTCTCTCTCTCTCTGGGGGAACTGCCTGCTGCCTCTCAGTGCTCCTCCACCCTTCCATCTGCAGGGGCCTTCACCTCCCCTCTCTGTCCAAGGCCCAGCTCACCTCACCCGGTCCCATGGCTTCCCCTCCCGCACCCAGCCCGCAGCCGGGCAGGGCAGCTCGGGCCTCCTTCAGGGACTGAACCCAAGAGACAGTTTCCCTGGAAGTTCTCTGCTTTTAACCCTCTGTGTTCTCAGAGGCGTATCCATGTCCTCAGTGGCCACACCAGGTGCTAATATTAAAATCTGAGCACCTATTGCTTTGACCACAGCACCCCAAAAAAACTCACTTCCTTTTCAAACCACGACACAAACATTGCCCAATATTCATGTCAGTCTCATCTCAGTGATCTTTTTCATTATCCCATTTGATGTTTCATCACAGCTGTTTCTTCCTTTGTTGGAGCACTTGGTTATAGCTTGAAGTGAAGGCTGTGGATTCATATTTAGCCTTTATTATTTTAAATCAGAGTGAAGTAGAAATAATCCTGTGCTCAGTTGACTAATGCTCTGGCAGCTAAGCAGTATAGAAAGGAGGAGGCAAGCTTTTCCCCACTACCATCTGTAGTGTCTACCAGCTAGTTCTGTGTCTACCTAGTGTCTAGCTAGTTCTGCCATTCAGTTTTTAATTTGCTTGGTGCAAATAACTATCATGTATTAACAGCATGCAAGAGGTCTAATTTTTCATGCAGTTAGTTACCAGCAGTTTACTGGAGAGGTTATCTTCTGTTGTATCACTTGCTACACGAGATGTAAAATTTCCTAGAGATGGTTTTGGGAGATGCAATCCTTTCATTAGAGTTAAATCTGTGAAAATGGTGGGCAGATGCACTGCTACAGGACAACTGTATGTAAATCTGGCATGATCTTGTAGTAGCATTCATGCTTTGTGCCAAGACTAGTAGATCACAGTAGCTGCAAATGTTTGTGAGACAAAAAGAATGTGGTTGAAGAGTAGCAGAGATGATTTGGGAATCAAGCTCTTTCCAACTCCTGCATATTTGTGTTATGATCCTGAATTATGCCAGGCTCTTTTTAACTCTTGATACTGAACAATGACAGTCCTTTCTATACTTTGAAAGGGTACACCCTGAGTAGTCTCCTGGTTTAGGAAACCAGATGGTCTTGAGATGAACAAACCAGAAGACAAAGATGTTGCAGCAATTTTGATAGCTTTAGGAAGCACAGTATGGCTCTGCCGGTTCCAGTTTGACAGAGTGGGTTCCTACAGTGTCCAAAGACTCCTAAAAGTGTGTAGCTTATGGTTTTTCATCTTGGAAAGGAGTGTGTGAAACAATGCTTAGGCATGGAATAGCAACCTTGTCATGCTAATAACAGGAAGGCTGAGTAGACTGGCTGACTCCAAGTAACTTTTTCAGCAGCTTCAGTCACTCGGGCTGAAAATTGCTCTACTGCTATTTGTCTGCCAGGAAGCATTACTGCCAACATAATATTGAAAAGCTCTGGGAAAAACTGGAGAGTATGCAGGTTTTTTAAAACTCAAAGGGATTCTGCATTTGCAACAGCTCATGTCTTTGTCACAGCCTCACTCACCTAATTTTCTACTGCCCTGCCCTTTTTATTCACTACTATCCTGTGGGGGTGGCCAGTGGGGGGGTCTGATGGCTCTACCTGGATGCTGCAACCTTCCCAGTGAGAGATCCCACAAGAGACAACTTTCTAGGAGACTTAGGCAGTCTTTCAGCCACTGGGTAACCTCAGCAAGGAGCAGACAGCTCAGCTCTTTGCAGTGATTTCAGCTCTCAAGTGATTTCCGCTCTGCCTTGTGAGATGTACCCTGGCCAACACAGGGACAGAGACAGGAGCACCATGTGGTTGTTCTGCAGAGGTGGCCTTTATTCCAGGACCCTGCGAAGGATGCCAGTGATGGCAGCTCCCTTCTGAAAAGGGAAGAAACTGGGGGTTTTATGGGGAAAATCAGGGGTGGTACAAAGGGGAAAAACCAATCGGTCTCAACAAATATACATGGGGTTCCAAATCATGCTGGGAACTCACCATGACCAGGAGGATTTCTCAATCCATGAGAGTTTGAGAAGGTCTTATCATAGCCCCTTCAAGGGATACGTCTCCAAGGGAGGGGGCTGGCATGCCTGTCTCTCTCCACACTATCCCATCCATAGTGATGTAGGGATTGAATTCTCATTCCTGCATACCAGTGTGTGAAGGAAAATAAAAGGGCTACAGTTTCCATTTCTAGCTCACCTAAGGAAACTAGAATCTGTGTACAGAAGATGAAGCTGCTCCATATATACCCAGGTTGAAAGAAATTGCTTTCTTTTTACCATTATGTATCTCATGATTGGTCAGGTTTGTAAGTGCTGGTGCCAATATTCAGTGAGAGCTAGCTCTGAATGATACTGCAAGGAGCCCAGCAGCAGTGACGTTACACTTAGCCCCTCTCTCAGCCTTCTGCTGCATTTCCAGAGTTGTGTCATCTGTTTCAAACCATTTTTTTAAAGCCTTACAACAGCATTGTTTGTACAGGTGCCTAGTCCATTTTAAGGCTGCCTGATCCCATAATTTCAAGGCTATGGTATGACAGTTCAGCAGTCTGTCATTGCATTGTGTTCATTTCCTTTTTATCCTTTTAGATTGGCTACCTCTTGGTTTCACAACAGATGTCAGTGATGGGGAATAATGACAGTGAATATGAGTGCTTGACCTACAGATACATCCTGCAGTTAATGCAATGTGTTTTGTATTGGTTGGTTTATCATTTTCTGAAAATGTACTAGTTATTTTTCTGAGTAGTCACTTTTCCAAGGCCTCTCACTATTATATCTGTTTGTCAGCCTTGGTAAAGGTAAGCAGATGCTCAAAGTGCCTGCATAAAGTTAGTCCCTCAGCTTGTGCGCACTTTTCACTTGTGCTGATAAACCAGCAGCCATGGCCTCTTTGTGGGGTCAAAGTGAGGTAATGATCCTTTCTCCCTGCTCATCACCTGGAGATAACTTGATACATTAGACCTGGTAGTTCTTAAAAAATACCAGGGCATTCCTCTGTGCTCTCCTCCCACCCCCCAACCAAAAACAACCAATAAAATGTCCTAAAAACTAACCAATGAAAAACAACAACACTAAAACAAAACAAGCCACAACAAGAACAACAAAACAAAAACCCCAAACCAACCAAAAAACCAACAAAATAAAAAAACCACAAACAAACCAAACCAACCCTCCCCTAAAAAAAAAAAAAAAACCAAGAAACAACAAAACCAAAAAACCATGAACAAAACCAAAACCACCCAAACACAAGTAACAATTTTGTTTGGAAATAAAAAAACAAAGGCAAAACAGTGACTTATGCAACAGTTAGTAATCTCTGCTGAAGAATGTATCAGAGAAAAGTAAAAGTGTCAGCAGGAGGGCCCCTGCAATTGCAGTCTTAACAAATTGCTGAGGATCTGATTTGATTATTTATTACCACTAATCCTAGTGGTCTGCCAGGAAGGAAGGAAAATGATTATTATTGACATATTTTCGTTAAAGTTAATTTATTGGTGATGAGACTAATGTGTGTTCGAGGTGTTTGTCAGTTTAGCAAGACATTTAACTATCAAATGTTCTTATTACAGTGTGGTTAATTAAACATGATGAAGCTATTGAGTTTTCAAACATGCAACTAATTATATATAATTACACATAGTGGCTTTATGGTATGCAGCATGCAAGACAGATGTGGTATTTAAAATGTTTTGTAAGATTTGTTAAGTCAGCTCTTAGTGAGAAACTGCCTTATTCTTACACATTAATACATAAATAATGACACCTCGCTGTGCTTTTAAGCTAATGGTTTGAGTCATGTGTGGATTGGCAAAAGCTGGTGGTTCTTTGAGATTTCTCGGCTGATGCACTAATTAATGTGGTGGGTCTAGCGCTGGCCAAAAGTCAGTGCACCCACTGGAATATACCTACTAATTTCTTGCTGTGAGATAGGATTAGGAGGAAGGTAAAGTAGAATTAAAATTTTAAAAGGGTAAGGCTTTAAAGGTAGCTTTATTAATAGTAACTTAGTAACTTAAAGAAAGGATCTAAGAATCAGAATAAAATCTTTAGAACACTTCTCTCCCCTACAATTTTTTTTTCCACTCACAACATACAGAACCAATTCAATCAGTTTATCAGTTTTAGCATAGTCTTTCTTTAGTTTACTTAGGGAGAGGAGTCCTTCTTGTTAATGCATGGAGACTTCTCTACAAGAAAACAGTTCTCTTGTAGCTTTTAATTTCTACGAATAACAGTCACCTGGGAAATTTGCAATTGTCAAGTCCCTCCCATTTCTCACAGCTTTTTCCACAGCTGTGTTTATGGGATATGTTAACCTATGGGATACTATTTTAATGATGAGCTGTTCAAGAGCAAAGGTTCTCTTTATCTATCTCTGAAATAATCCTGATCTCTGAGAACGGAAGTCTTCTTCTTCTTTCTCTGGGGCAGAGAGTCTTTATCACTCTTCTCTCTCTGTTCAAACTTTTCATAGGATCACAGCTACTTCAACTTCTGCTTGCTTTAGCTTTGCTCATATCTATAATTTGAATACTTAATCTCCTCATACTTTCATGAGTTATAGGGAAAGAGTTTGATGTATCTGTTGCATTCTTCTCTATAGCCTTACAAGAGGATTTCAGCCCCAAGATCAAGGCATCTCCTCATCCCTCACATCTAAGACTTGACTTTTTCTTCACTGAGCTTGGGCTCTTCATGTTGTTTTTCAACATATTCTCACTTTGTCCTTTTCTCTCACCTGAGGGGGAATTGAAGGTCTGCAATTCTTATCTGAGCACTAAAAGAGTTATCTCACCCAGACCTGCAGGTGGTCATGTGTTTTCTGATAGGCAGTAGCAGAGCTGTTTGCAGTAGAAGATTTCTTTGGCAGCCGTGCTGGGTGGGGGACTAGGATTTTAGTAGCCAGGATAGAAAACAGCAGCAGTATGCTGGGAGCTGATGGCTTCTCCTTTCCCTTCCTGGTGGTTGTGGGCAAACCCCAATGGTGGCAGAATCTTGGCTGAACCGGCCTGGCCTGGGGCTGCTCCCGGAGCCTGGCAGACCCTGGTTTGACCTGGGCTGGCAGCAGGGAAGGGCTTAGTAGCAAGAAGACATTAGCAGCCATGGCCCAGCCTGGCCTTAGCCCTGCAGCATCCCCTCCCGTGCCTGGCAGCTGATGAGTCCTGGCCCTGCGGCAGAGTTCCACTTAGCCCAGCTCAGCCAAGACAGCAGGGCTGGGCTGGCCTTGTTACCTGCTCTCAGGCCAAAAGAAGGAGAGACAATTCCTGGAATTTTTCATTTTTAACATGTGTGTTCACAGAGACATGTTCAGCTTTTTAGTGGTTTAACAGTGTCAATTTTCAATATTCACTGATTGGTTCTATCAGGCACAGAGAAAGCTCTCAGCAGCTCCTCTCAAAAAAACCTCACTTCAGTGGTTGCAGCAATAAAACCACCACAGCTACTTAAATATTTCTGGGTTTTGATGTGGTGTGATCAGTACTTGTTGGAAGCTGCAGGTGGTTGGATGGCCCTTAGGACTAGCTCCACGGGAGGTTGGTGAGGGGAAGGGATGTGTCACGGAGCATCAAGAGGCTCTGGGCACGATTTGCAAGCCTGGGCTTTAGTGGTGTGTTTGCTGCGTTTCCTTGAGAGGTAAAGCTGGCTGTGCAGCGGTAACTGGTGACTTCCAACCATAGCCATGGTCAGGGGATAGGGAGAGATCCTTCTCCCTTTGAAGCCACTGCTCTAAAGTGAAGTGGAATCACTGAACGGAGTAAGCAATGTGAGTTAGTCACAACAAGTCCTTCCTCTTTCCATGTATATCACAATGAGTGGGAGGCAGCTGCCCCAGGCCGGGCCCTTGGCATGCCACAGGGGCTGGGGGCTCACAAGGTAGTGGAGACCAGGGCCAGTGGCCCAGAATGTAGAGGACGGGTGACACCCAAGATGCCAGCTGGCAGCCCAGGGATCCACAAGATGGTGGCAGGGGCCCACAAGATGGCAGCCTGGTGCCCAGAGGATGTTTCATACATACACAGATGAAAACACAAAGCATCTTCAGTCCTTCTCCCCTTGGCATTCAATTTCATGAGCATCCAGTGGGAAATACTGCATTAGCATCACACAACAACTAGAAATGCATTCTACTACCAGGCAACTCAGGTAAGAAATCATATCCTTTTCTCCTTAGTCATCAGTGAGAATTAGTTTAATCATTATCAGTGAAATAAAATGAATGTTAGTTAATGTGTTTAAATAACTTTTAATGGTACTTTTAAAATTTTTAGTTAATTTTATACTGACAAAGATGTTTTTTCTTGTTATTTTTTGTGCTGAAGTATACATCCAAAAGGGAGAACAGTTCCTCCTCTAACAGAAGTTTATGCAGACATCTGTAGTATCCCATGAACTCCCTCCCCCCAGCCAATTCCCAAGGACATTGCCTTGGAAAGATTTACTATAGAGTTTATTCCTCCTGTGGGACAGACAAGACTCCCTCATGGAGCTCTGCTCATATTTTGCAACCTACCCTGGTTTCTCCTTTCCCTCTTTCCTCACTGGTTGGGTACCCCTGGTGGCTGCCCTCTGTCCCCTGGAGACCAATCTCCTTTGCCCTGCCCTTAGCTCTGCCCCACCATCCCTTCCCATTCTTAGACTGTCCAGAGCATGTGCTAGTCCTCTTTTCATCTGGGTTTTCCCTTCGGCGTGGACATAATAAACTTCCCTGGAACTAACCCTTACAAAAGAGCCTTCTTGCCTGTCTGGCTGAGCCAGCTGTGGTGAGTGTGGTGTGTGGATCTGACTGCATTGCCTGAATGTTAATCCAACTGGCTTTTCTATAGGAGATGCTTGTTGGAAACAGATAATAGGTAGCAGCACCCACCATCCAATTCCTGCTTTTTCAGACCTCTAGTGCCAGAAAGCATTACTAAAAAGCGGTGTTAAAACTATAACAGATTTATAGCTGTCATGGGTTTTCGTGAACTAGGAGTGCTCTGTGTGGAGCGAATTGTTTTTAATTTTCTTGTCCTGCACTGAGGTGCAATTTTGCATTGAGTTTTCCTGTCCTGTTAAGGACAATCAATCTGGGCTGTCAAATACAGTCCTGAGGTGCAGTGTGGCTGTACCTGGAGAGTGCCAGCCTGACAAGATCTCTTGTTTGGGGAGAAAAGGCCTTTTCTCCCATCTTGTAGATAATCTTGAGGTGGCCTTTGGGTGGAGCAGACTTTGCTCTTGCCCCTGTCCATGCTGAGCTCCTGTTGTTTGTTCCTAGTTGTCAGTAGCAGAATAAGATCTGTTCTGAGGATCTGGGAATAGCATTAAAAAGTTTTCTAAGCAATAAACTTCAATGAAATAAGAGAGAATGAAAATATAGTTTTGTCATGTGCCTTTCAGACAGTTTTTATACTTGTCTCAACAAGTTTAAAAGAGCAAAATAACATTGACTAAATATCTGGATTTTACTTAAGGGCTCTTGACAGTTAGTCAATCAGCTTGTGGCCTAAACAATGTTAGCTTTTTGGTTCAGAGGGTCTTGGGAAAAAAATTACCTGACTTTTCTGGCTTTTAAGAAAACAGCGGGGCTAGAAGCAAACTGTGATGAACTTGTTTGCCTGTGCCTTGATGGGATTAAGTTGGGGTGGTGTACTATGACTCTGTATTTAATTGACCCTTACAGGTTGTGAACAGCCCATTAGCCAATGTATTTATGTGTCTTTAGGCTACTGCTGGGTGGTTGATAGACTCCTCATATTGCATTTGTTACAGGAAAGCTTAAGGTAATTTGAATGAGTTTGGGGAAAGCACAGCTAAAAAGGTAGAAAGGTGGGTTTTATTGTTGTGCTTATTAATATGGAACTATAACTTGAAGGCTGTGTTCAAAAGCATTAAAATGCATAGGCTTTTAATGGAAGTGTAAGAGAAACAACTCCTAATCCCTGTTACCCAAGTACTCTTATCACTTGTTCTTGACCAATGAACAGGGATGTAAAAGACCTTTGGCATCCAGATCTCTTCCAGTGCTGTAGTGTGAGCAAGTCTTCTCCCCAGCCCTAGTGCAAGCCATGACTCTTTATATTACCCCACTGAGATGTAAGGATTGCTGTTTGCATAGAGGTAGTTTATTAGTTGTCAATGTTAACAACATTAAGATTTTCCTTTTATGTTAATACACATGAATCAGTGTGTATAGTGAGATTAGATGGTTTTCTTTTGGAAGGGTTTTTTTCTGCTAAAAACCCCACAGACAAACACACTTCTCAGACAGCCACAATTTTTCTCCATGAATTTTGAAAATCCATCCAAGGAGCCTGTTTATCTAGTCTGGAATAAATTTCTCCAGATGGAAGGGATCTTCCTGTCTGGCCTCTGTATCCTCCCTGAACTGCTGGTCCTATCTTGTTGGGATAGCAGCCCAGCTGTGCTGGCAGCAGTGCCTCCCCTCTGCTAGAGAGGGGATGCGGCTGCCACCTTCACAAGCAGACCATAGTTACTTGAGGTTATAATTAATAAATCTTCAAAGTGTGGATTTGGTCTGCTTTGCACTATACCCTAATTGCATTAAATGCAGTGAAAAATTGTGAAAGGATTGTGCGATGGAATGGAGAGAAAAAGGAAAGTTTCAAAAGAGGCTTCAGCTTAGAGCTCTGGTTTACTGCTTTGAGAAGGAAACTTCTGCTCTGCCTTGCCCTGGTTTTCTTCCCCATTCCGGGTTTATGGCTTTGTCTGTTGGATGATGTCTGTGACAGCTGGACTGGTGTTTTTAATCTTGCTTGTTTACAATGTGCAGTCCCCTTTGCCTCCCAGGGAAGCTGCTGTCTAATTTTCTCATGCTTTGGTGCTGAGGTGTGTATGTATGCTGGTGCTCACTGCTCTCTTCTGGGTGGGATTTTTAGCTTCAGGTTTCTGGGACCAGCTTGGTAGTGGAGCAAGCCTAAAGATCATGTTTGCCCAAAGCCAACTAGAACAGTAGAGGGAAAGGAAAAAGAAGGAAAGGACTGAGTAAAAAACAAAAGAAAATTACTTAACATAAACTAAGTGATCAGAAAATGGATGTTTATGTGTGAACATATTTGTAAAGACTTGTTCTCTGTTTCCAGCATGTGTTTAATAAAAAACACCTTGAGAAGGTTTTTGTTCTGTTGTGATTATAAACAGGTAGGTTTGAGCAGAGAGAGAAGAAATGGGAGAAAAATAGGTAAAATAAAAGCACCTGACTGTGGCAGGCAGTGAACGTGAGCAGGACTGAGCTGACAGCAGTTTGGCCTCATCCTTTTCTGCACCAAGCCAGAGGGTGTTTTTGCCTTTTTTGTCCCAAAGGAGATTGTGTCACCGATCCATGCAAGCAGTGCTTTTTCATAATTACTTGGAAAATAATGTGACCTGATCATAGGCCCAAGAGAGCATAGGCAAACAGCATGCATGTGCTTTAGTCCTTATTTTGCCTTTAGGTGGCATGAGGTGCCAGGGGCAGCCACAAGGCTGAGGAGAGGCTGGGGCTGCCCCAGGCTAGGCATGGCCAGCTCCAGCCACCCAGTTGCTTGAACCTCACCCAGCCCCTCAGACATGCCTGAGGTGCCTCAGGGGCACGGAGGTGAGGAGGAAGGAGCACTGCCAGGAGAGGCCCAGGAGTTGGGAGTGAAGGAAAGAGGATGAGTTGGGGAAAAGAGGGTAAGAGGGAGTAATTTATTTTTGTTTCTCAATACCCAAATTTCATTTAATTGGTAAGAAATAACATTAATTTTCACTAAGTTGTATCTGTTGTGCTGAGATGGCAATTGGTAGGGGCTCTCCCTGCCTGTATCAGTGTTTGAATCTTCACCCATACATTTTTTCACCATGTTTTCTCCCCTACTTTGCTGAGGAGATGGATTTAGAGAGTGGGTGGGCAGGCATTTGGCAGCTAGCCATGGTCTACCTGCCACAGAGAAAGGTAGAAGCCAAACTAGCTGCTAATTGAGTCCAGGTTAAGGAAGCAAAAAGGGCCTTTGCATAGTATCCAAGATGTTTAATTCAGCCGCAAAGTAAGATGTTTAGGGTCCAAGAGGCAGGACTCATGGGAAGAGTCTGGGTTTTTGTATATTGAGAGGTAGGGGTTGAACAGTAGCATAGGGCAGTACAAAGATGAGGGTGGCGGGGGAATAGGGAGTGGCTGAAGGACGTAGGAACAAGGAGAAGGGGCCAATGGGGTCTAACAGCCTTTGAGGTGTTGAAAGCGAAGGGAGATGACCCATCTTTTTGTTGATCAGCATCGACTCCGATTTATTGATCAAATCAGCCACTTTATATAACAATGTTAATTAACTTCATGCATATTGCAAAATTCGAGCTCACGATAGGTTACAGAGAAAACTCTAACCCCTCCTTTTGTTTTACAATACCTGTGGTTTGTTTATTGAAAACAGGACCAGCGTTCTCACTGTGATATGAAAAGTTCTCAAAACCTTCATATCTGTTCCCAGAGCAGCTATCTGTTCCCAGAGAGCCCAAGGACAGAATGTTTTGCCTGTTATGGGAAAACTGTCTGAGAATCTTATTGTTTATAAAGTGGTGCTTGAGAGCCTAATTATTTACAAAATCAAGCCTGGGAACTGCTGCTTTACAGCTGCCTTTTACTTTCCCATCAGCTGTATACCTTCATGGCCTCTTTCTTTAAGCCATGCTTGAACCAGGCTCTCCACATTGAGGGAAGCTTCTTGTGTCTCCCCAGCCCAGGGAATGCCTCTCAGAATCTCCACAGAGAAATACTTAATTGATCTTTGAAATATACCTGGGTGAGGTGGGGGTGGTTAGAAGTAGTAGTTCTGGTATTTACCACTGCTGGTCACAAGGTCCTGTCCTGAGGCTGACTGGGGGTCTATGTACAAATAACTAACGGGACAGGACTGTTAAGGAATGTGTCTTGAGCTGTTTTATGCTTTCCCAAAACTCTTTCATTTTAAGGATTTCCACATACAGCAGCCCGCACACACACACTTAGATATTAAGTCCCCTGAAGATATGAATGGATTGCTTACATATTTATTAACTGTACTTCCTAAAAAGTATTTCTTCTTCTCACTTTTTAAAATGTATGTATTTGCAACAGGTAGTTTTGGGCCAGCTTTTTGCTGCCTCTGGAAGAGGAGAAACTGAAAGCAACAGGGTGCAGCAGAAGAGATGACAGCCATGCCAAAATTCATGCCAGATTGGTAAGGCCAGAGAAAGAAGTTGTTAGCCATCAGGGTTTCCATATTTAAATATGCACGATTCACTCACACAAGAGACAGCAACTGCTACAAATACAGAGCTTTAAGGTGGCAGGTGTCTCTAGGCAGCATCTCCATTGAGTTTGGTGGTATTTTAATAGGTCTTGGGTGCATGAATGAGAACAGGATGTAACCTGCTCATAAACAAATGCAAAGCAGTTAAATATAAATTGTGGAAAGGATGATTCTTATTGTTGCCTAGTTTGAGAGGTTGATACCCAAGGGAGTGCAGCAGCTTCTGCTTGAAAATGGGAACACTAAATCAGGGAGTGCATTCTGTGGAAACTGCAGGTGGCAGTAGAGGCTAAGTTTTACAGAAAAAAAACTGTTGTTCTCTATAGTAACTTGGGATTTGTCAAAAATTGGAATCTCTGCGAGTGCCTTCTCTTAAAGGCAACATTCCATGTTTTCAAGGACTTGACAGTTCCTTTCAATTGCAGTGTTTTGAGTAAGTATAATGACACTTCTTGCTCCCTTTGGAATGCCCAGCTTTGCTTTTCCCCTGGAGTGGAGGGGTTTCTAGTGTTTATTTCACAGCATTTGCAGTGCTCTATAAATGTTCACTGAACTATGCTCAGATTTACTGTCTGTTCAGTCTGAGTAAGTAACTTATTATGGGGTGTATTACTTACATTTACCACAATCAAAATAGTTTCTATTTGAATTTAAGCTGTGGGTCAATTGCTCTGAGTTAACTGTGGCACTTTTGAAGTCCTATGTGTTACACAGAAAGACCTTGAACATATTTGAGTGAGCTTAAATACAGGGCATTTTAGCAGTCTTAGTTTGGTTTCTAGTCACTGAGAAGACTCCATTTCAATGATTAGCAAAGAAATAATGATCAGACCATTATGCCCTATGCTCTATGTATTTTTGACTTAGGAGTTAGTTACCTGCCATCACGTGCTTTGTCCTTTAGGATGTGCATTTATTTGTCCGGTTCAGTCAGAATTAAGACTGTATTTGGGTTTATTGCACACTATGGGGAACTTGAGAGACAGAACACTGAAATAAATTTTGGCTTGTGTGGTTCAGACAGCTCATTGTATAGACAGACACATTCCAGTGTGCTCTGTGTATACTGGAATCAGCTGGCAGGGTATGTTACATGCATAAGTAGATTTTAAGTTGGGTTATTCTGTTTTATTCTATTTTTAATCTGGAAAAACTTCAACAAGCATCTAAGATTGCTATTTTGAAGTCCTGAGGTGAGACTTAGTACAGAGAAATCAGTGTTTAAAAAATACCAATTGCTGTTAGTGATAAAGTTGTATCATAATAAGTGAAATTCCCAGAGAGAGTCATGCTGATTAGGCAGGGTCAGTTCAAAATCTGCAGTAAATGTTCTTGGTAGCATGTTTTCCAATCAAAAAGCAATAGCAAAGTACTTAGATGTATTGCTGGGAATTAAATACTTCTCTAGAGCTAATTGGTTTTGTTGGTAGTTTTTCAGAAGTACACTGGGAAGACAACAAATGGTTTGGACTGTGAAGGCTCATCTCTGTTTTGAGACACAGTGCTTGGCACAAAGCACTCTGATGTTGTTTTTCCCCCTTGGTGCTGAATACTGATTACAAGCCATATATCTGCCTATTTCACTCCTGGTTGGAGCAGGAGTGTCAGGGAACCCCTGTACGGGAGCCAGTGCTGTTGGAGAGCACATCCCAGTCTCCCAATGGGAAATACCAGCAAGCAATATGATGTACAACTGTATTACCTATTAAGTGATTATTTAGGGCATGTAGAAAAGAGAACACCTTATAAATTAAACAAAGAACAAGATGAATTTTTATAACTGTACCTGTATAATGGGAACCCTCTGAGTGTGCATGTTGTGCTTTACTGTCAGTATGCTGTTGTTGAGGAGCATCCCGGGGAGGGGGCTCAGAAGGGAAAAAGGTGTTCTGTGCACATACTCAATCATAGTTTAAACATAATTAACTCAAGCTGCAGACATGAACACCTCCTATTCCCTTTTCACAAACATTTGTCTGAATTTTGTTATGTCTGCTGAGAGCAAACACTAAGGTTGTGTTGCCTGCCCTGAGTGCCAAACTTGACTTGTGTGCAGGAATGTGCCCATACTTGTCAAATCCAGGGAGAAGAAGAGTGCTCTGTAATTTACCTTGACAATTGTAATCAAAGCCACACAGTTCAATTGATGAATGTTTGATCTTCCGAGCTTATAATAAACACAAAGAAGAAACATCCCAGAAGCTGTTTTATTGAATAAATTTAAATAATGCATTAATTTTAGAAAATGATTGCATACGAGTAAATGGCTAAGTTAATCAAAGTATGAATTTGTTCAGCTCTTAGGGATATGTAAAAACTTAAATAATCTGTAAATATCACATTTGGCATTTGCAAACTTAGCACAAAATATGAGTTGGATGTAGTGCACACTCATCTGAAGAGAGTCTAAGCAAATATGTTTTAATGATGCTTCATGGGGGCCAGTAATTGTCAAGTTTGGGAATGGTATAGGAAATTGCACAATTCCAGTTTCAGGCCATCAGCTAATGTGTATTTTCCTCAAGACCAAGCACTTGGTGTTGACTCCCAGTCCATGCCATGCATGGGGATGTGCTGGCCATACACAGCCTTTTGGCAAAACTTCTTGCCTGTAGTAAGTGAAATGCAAGGTGTGTCTTTGTTGATAAAGCATCCTGACTGTGCAGCTTAGCTAGAAAAGAGAGAAAAGGGAGAGATGCCACTGGCATATGAAGTCCCCCTGCCATGGGTGCCAGAGGTGATGGCAGGCTGGGTGAGGCAGCAGATCACTGTGAGCCCCTCTGCTGCCTGCGGTCTCAGCAGTGGTGAGCAGGACCTATGTAGCACAGGCAGCTTAAGATAGAGATTTCCAGAGGCTCCCTGAGGAGCTGCAGGAAAGTGATCTAGGAAATTACGAACCAAATTTAAGGTGGCTCTGTAGCAAATGTGGGTCTGTTGGCAGAGGTTGAGGGCTGGCACCAAGCTCTGGTGGCCTTTGCTGTAGCTTGGCCACCCCTCAGTGGCCATCAAGTTGCAGGGTCAGTGCAGCTGTAGTGAGCAAACAGAATGCTGGTATCATGCCTGCACAAATGACAGCACTGAAAGTAGGTTTAAAGTTGAAGTTAATGCTCCTCTGATCCTGCTGTGCCTGCTTTGTGTATGTGATACACTCATGGGGAGAAATACTGTGTTCTTTCCTAGACAAAAAGGAGATTATAATTTCTTACAAAGTATCAGTCTTGATTTGATTTAGTTATTTCTATCCTGGCATGTGGCTCTGGTGTGGTGCATTAACAGTCTCACAGCAGTCTTAAGTAGACTCAATGAAATTAATGTGAATATTAGTCAAATACTGTCTGACAATTTTCTTAGGCTGTACTGTGACAAGAGTTGTGGTTGGGGAAAAAATGATGATTTTCTTTTGGTATTTCACTTAATATTGATGTGTGGGGTGATATATATGGTAGTTAGTTTATAGAGTAGATTCTTTATCCTGACTCAGTCAAGACAGTGGAGTCTGGTATCTGTGTTAAATATTGTATCAAGTGATTTGCACTACCTGTGGGGTTTAGTGGGATGAGAGTTATTTGTTTCTTACTAAGAAACCTGTGGTTCCTTTAGTTAGGGCTTTGGATTGCTTTTGTGCTCCATTCTCACAGGAGGAATGCAAATGCCACTGAAAAAATATATTTTGATGACAAACAAAGATGCCAAAAACATAACAGAGGTAGTTAGGTTTACTTGCTTTTTGCCAGATTTATTTTGAAGTACCTAAATTATGTTCCATTGGCATCCTGCTGGGGAACTAACACACAGGAGCTTGGATGAGACACACAACAACGCAACCACTGTTGACTTGGGGTTTGGTGATCCAGTTCTGTAGGATCTTACAGAGAGGCATCCCAGGTACAGCAGGACCTAATGGAGGCTTTGGGTGGGATGTGGGAAAACCAGACTCTGTGTGTGCAGACTGTGAAGAAGCCAGCACATGAGTTTTGATTGTGGACTGGCTGAGATGCTGGGCAGCTCATTCAGCTGAAGGGGGCTGTGTCTGAGCAGGTGAGGAGGAGGGAGGTGGCTGAGAGTCCTGCTCAAGGCTGTTTTTCACATAAGCAGGAGCCAGCAGGCTCCAAACGAGCTCCCTATGGCTTCCCCTTTGTTTTGGTGGCGGCTCTCACTTCCTGGTCAGCCCCACTGTGGGAAAACTCTCTGCGGCCTCACTATGCTTCCTGCACACAAAACCTTCTGTTCCTCCTTATTTGTCACTAAATAAAGTAAATTTATTGATTAATGCTGTACCCCCCTAGGAAAGGGTGACCCTGTCCTTGGGCAAAGGTGTGCTCTCTGGTCATTGTGACACAGTCTGGATGTGATGCTGGTTACTTCCCTGGCTTGCCTGGCTTTCTTCACCCATGAAAGCTTCTGAAATACACATCCTTTGGATTTCTCTGTCACCAAGTAATCTAATCAATATAACAGATGGCTGCCAAAATTCAAGTGGGGTCTTGAAGCTGACACAGAAGGTGTATTACATTATAGACTGACCTGTTGCACCTTAGGTTATTTCCTTATTCATGCACGACAGCTATTTTATTCTGTCCTGCATTTCCTGAAGAAGAACAAGGAGAAGTAATCAGAGCATTTTGTGGAGGAAAAAAGAGCCTTTTAGCCTATTGAAAGACATGCAAACTCCATTTTTTCTTGTCTTATAAATCAGCGCTGGAAAAGTTCAGTATTTCTGCTTTTTTTGTTATCTGGTGCATTAGGAACAGAAAGCAGTGCATTTAATGTTATTGTCTTGGTTTGAAAGACAGGTGTCTGCTAGAGAAAGCAGAAGCCTCCCTTGGAATGAAAAAAAGAGTAAACCCTCTCCCTCCAAATTTCATAGTTTTGAAATTAAGTGGGCTGTCAGGCAAAGATATGAGAATAGGGATAACAGTTCTTTACTAGTATGTACAACAAGGCAAACAAACAACAACCGCCGCATTAACAACAAACAGAACCACAAACCCAGCGACTGCCTGCTCAGCCGCAGGCCCTTTCCTCTATGGTGCAGTTCCAGGCACAGCCAGCAGGGGACACTGGTAACTCCTGGTGGGCGCAGCAGGTGCGATGATTCCCCCACGGCTGCAGGGGGAGCTGTGTCGCGATACGCAGGAGCAGGGGGTAATGGCGACTCGGCCAAGATGGAGAGGGATGGAAGAGAGACTCCCCTTCACAAACCTTGGGGCAGCCGATCCCGGTGCCCCAGCAGGACTCCGAGGAGCACCAAACTGGAACCGCAGGATTGAGCAAAAATCCTGGCTAGATGTATCAGAGACTCCGGAGCCATGACTGGAGCTGTGGGACGTCTTGGCAGGCAGGGGGCATGGGGCTACAGAGCAGAAAAAAGCTCAGGGCAGCGCCGAAGAAGCCACAGGGGCAGACCAGTGGCAGCCCGGCTCCCAGCAGGGCAGGCAGGAGCGAGTCCAAGGTCTTGGCACCTGAGCAGATGGGAATAGGGCCCTCTTTAGTGAGCTAGGCGCTAATAAGGTCCCAGTTCAGTGGCTGTTCCTACAAGCAGAAGCTCACCTCATGGCAGAAGAAACAGGTCTGGGTTGGACTCTGGCGGTAGCAACGAATTCCCTTCCCAAGCAAAGGCTCCAACCATCCTCCTCCCAAAGGCAAGAGCAAGAGAGAGCCAGCAGCTGCCCCAGCCCAGTCCCCTCAGGCTTGGCCATCTCCCTGTTGTCTCAAGTACCCAGCCATTGCCATGGTGCTTCCTAGCAACTCAATGGGATAAAATTCCACAAGTAAAAAGGAAAGAAACCCAACCCCCAACAGTTAAATACTTAAATGTGCTGGCATTTTTCTATTCGGCCATGTTTACTGGAGTAATTACAAGTCAGATTAGGTGTGATCCTTGCTGACCTTTAAAAAAGGGCCCAAAGCAAAAGGCAAAACAACATTTACAAATGTTACGCTAAACAGACCCTCAAGTACTTGCCATGGTATCAGTATTTATTCATACAAGGGAAGTAAAAGACTTAATGAAGACAAAAGGTATTCTGAGACGTCCTAGTAAAAATTTCAGTTGAAGTGACTTGGAAAGAAAAAAAACCCAATGCAATTTTCTTCTGTGATACCTAAGGGGAAAAAAGCAATCCTCCAGTTACAGTTTTGAAAATATAGAATAATCAGTGCTTGCAGCAAAATTAGGATTCCCCTGCTATTTTTCAATTGTGACTTAACTGTTAAACCCTGATTAACTTAAATACAAGTTTGTTATTTAAATGTGAAAATAACTTACAGTAGCACAAAATAGAAATTGGAACTCAAAATATTCATATTGGCTATTTATCTACATGTTGCCTCCCATAGAAGCAATTAATTTTAGCACTTGGATATTTTCATGCATTCTGTGGGATGGTTTTAAACAACTCACATAGAGAAAGTGTTTATTTCCAAGTCACATCTCATACAATGAAGGAATTCTCCCCAGTGGTATTGCAGGCATTGCCTGTTGAAGTTCCATGGAATCCCTCAGTTCCTGCCCTGCCTAGTGGCTGCGCCATCCCCTTCCTGGCATGAGCACAAATTCTCTTCCCATCACAGAAAACTGCCACTGGGGGCCCCTTCAGTCCCAGTTTGGGGTAGCTTGTGCCCATGGACCAGTGTGAAACCTGGGAAATTTGGGTAGCTGGAGAAACCACTGCTGCTTTTAATTTGAGCGGAGGCCAGAGGTTTGCTGCATTGGGGTGGCAGTGCTCCTCTGAGGATGGATATTGGCAGCTTTGGGAAGACTCTATTCCAGAACAGAAAAATTTACCCAGGTGTCAGTATTACCACAAGTGATTCCCTGCCTCTGTCATTGTCATCTGATTTGGTTATGGAGATTTCCTTGGTTTTATCTCCCCTGAGCATCCATATGTATTATAGAGAGAGCTTATTAATTTTCCTCCATCAAGTGTTTTCTCAGCATGGATCCTGCGCAAGTGTGTTCCCTTTGGAACGCTTTAATAGCATGGACACAAAGGCAAACATTTTGACTGGGCAAGTATCATACAGATTTTAACATTAATTTTACTTTTAAACTGCTTTCCCTGCACCACCTATAGTGGGCTATAATTTCTTCTTCCCTTTTACCAGGAACACTGGAACTGCTTTGTCACTGGTGTAATTTCTGTCCCAAAGGAAAAACTAAGGCTGATTCTCCTTTGGATGAGAGTCAACTTCTGTCTCAACCCAACCTATGCAAAAATGTATATGCTCACCCCAGTATTTCACATACTGTCCTTTGTGACCCATTGCATTTTGATGGTGCTATCAGATATATTCCAAGACCGCTGCCTGTTTTGCTTTTCCAGGGGATTCACCCTGATGTTCCCATTGAGGCTTAGTCAAGGAGGGACAGTATGCTGTCTGGCAGTAGCCCAATATCTGAATTACAGGTCTCAGGGTCTCTTTCCTTGTCCAAGAAGGATCCTCATCTTTCTAAAAAATATTTCATAATAAAAAAATACTTTGGATTGCTTGAGCATTACACTTTTTGAATTACTGTTTGATAAAAATGTGAGTTCAGTGATGCCCGTTGGTAGTAGCTTGCAATATGTTTAGAAAAATAGTTCTTGCTTGGCATTATATTCTGTTGCTTATTCTGGGTGTGCTGTTTTGTCCAGACACCCACAGTTGAAGATTATGGGCATCGCAGTAGCAAAGCCTAGCAATCCTCTCCCTTTACCTGTGCTAGCCAGGAAGAAAATCCTGTTGTCCCTTTTTTCCTCTTCTGTGTTCTATGACAAAAAGGAAAATGACCCTGGCCTGTCACCTTGGCTTTACATTTTAAAAGTTCTGCATGCTTTTTTAAAGATGGACAGATTCTTCCATGGGGAACTAGCTTCACATCATGTCTGCAGGACCTCTGTCCTGAGGCAGACACTGGATTATTAATGTCTTTCACACAAATTTAGAGGCACATGCAGAGAGGGAGAGCAGATCAATGTTTAATTATGCAAATATTCTTCTAGACTTTAATATTAAATTGGCATAGACCTGTCATAGCAGCTATGCTGATGACAGACCATGAGACTGCCCTGGTGCTGCATTATTGGAGGGGACATAGTGGATGTGGGTGTAGGCAGTCAGGGTCTGGCTGGCAGCTCCTGGCATTGCTGGAGAGCTGTCCGCAAGACTGAGCTTCCCCCAGCTCCTGCTCACAAAAAAAGGTGAAGAGGACATTTCTGGGTGAAAACCCAGTATATGGGTCTGGCTATAGTATGGCTTTGTAGCGTGTTATTTAAAGCTCTCTCAGTGTTAGTTCAGGCTGTGCTCACCCGCCTGTAGTGTATGTGTGAAGACTCTCGTCTCTAGTGCTTTCCTGGCAGCTGTGGCTGCAGTGACTTGAATGGTGAAGGCTGTGAAGTAAGAGGTACTGCATTCTGACAAGCCCGTGCTTGGTCAGCCTTCTGTCATGAGGAGCTCATTTCATTGGGCTGAAGTTGATGAACTTATGTGGGAATCCAACTACAAAATTTCTTCTTGGTGAGTGCTTTGCCAGAAGGATAGAAGTAAGCTCCCTTCCTTGCAGGGTTTCCCTGCAGTTTGTGAGCACTGTTCATGGAGGAACCAAGCTTTCTGGAGGATGCAGATATGGATGCTCTAGTGTTATAGTAATGCAAGACAACTGTAGTTCCCAAACTTGACATGCTTTAAAATGTTTTTCCCTTAACTCTTCAATATGGTGCCTTTTGTGTTTTAATTCAGACCTTCAAGGCACTATGTAGGCTTCTGCTCATTTTATCCCTCTGTTTTGGCATGCCTATGTCTCACCAAATTGCTGCTAAGTTCCAGGAACTGCATTACAAAGAAGTTTTAAGGAAACACATGTATATATTTTTCTATTTAATTTCTAATTTTTCCACTAGGGAGTTTCCCCCAAGCTTTGGTGCTTTTGCCAGTAGAGTGGCAAGGCACGTGTCTAATATGGCTGATGTGTTTCTCTTAAAAATGTTGGTGTTAAAGCTGTGTGGGCCTCCCTTTCCTATGCTGATTTGTAGAACATTTTCTGCTGTGGTTGTTTTCGCTGTTTCAATTTTATAGCCTGCTGGATCCTTATGTGGGTGAGTGTCTCTGTCTCGGCTGTTTTAATGACCTGGAAAGGCTCGGGGTGGCCTTGGGCAGCCCGCGCTCCAAAGGACAAAAAGAGGCTTCAGGTGTTTTCTCGGTCTTCAGTGTTTATTAGTTTTTATCTACAAGATTTTCTCTCGGCCCGACAGAGGTCTGCACAGCAAGCCAGCCATGAGCACACTGAGAGCCCCCGGGGCGGTCACTTATCTTTATACCCAAAACTACGTATAAGATATTTACCTATTTTCCCCAATACCTTTCACCCTTATTGACCAGTGCACTTTTAGTAATAACCAATCCCAAAGTGCCACCATCACCACAGAAGATGGAGGCTAAGAAGAAGAAGAAGAAGAAGGACAGGACACGCCCCAGTTCCTCCATCTTACTTCTCCAGACCCCCCTGTACAGAAATCCTAAACCCTGTGTTTCACACTATAATTAACTTATCCCTTCACCATTTACCCCAGTGAAATCCTCCTATCCTCATACAGGTGTCGTCTCCCGTGCAGGATCAAAGTCCAGCCACCAGACACTTCTGGCAACATTCCAGGACCTCCGAGCCCCCCAAGGGTGGTCTTGGTGACTCGGCACATCAGTCCTGAGGTGCTGAGATCCTACAGGTGAGCAGAATTGCTCATTTGTGAGATCCTCTGAGGGACATGGTAGAGAGGGTGCGTTTCTGATGTCCTGTTTGCTTGGTGGTTGTGTTTGTAATATATGTTATGAAATAATTCATGCTTAAAGAGAGAATGTATTTTATAAGATTTTAAAATCCAAACGAGTCTCTGACCACAAGCAGCCGAGAGACAGATGTCTGCTTTGGAATGTCAAAATTCCTGAAGGCAGCAGGAGAACAATACCCCTGTTTACCCATGAATAGCCATGGCCAGCGTGGTGGTGATCGTCATCCTCTGGAGTAATCAGGAGACACCCAAGAGTGATCATTGCTTGACTGATCATGGATCATTGCTTGACTGACCATTGATCAAGATTATATAGAAGTTGCCAGAAAGATACATCTGAATACGCAACTTCCCCTGACATGATCAGTGCCTGCCCCTACTCAGGAAACAGCGATTGTCCAGCCCTGCACAGTGAAAGAAATTTCCTGCATATGCAGGGTTACAAAAGAACTTGGGACACCTCTGCCTTAGGCATAAAAAACTGTATTAAACAGCTTGCTGGAAATGGCATTGGTGGATCGAGAGGGAACCAATGCGATAGAGTTTGGATCTAGGTTCACCCAGCGCCGATCCTGGGCTTGACGTTGTTTCTTTGGCTGTGGTATTTGAGGACCATATTTTGAGGACCATATTTTGGTAGTGAAAAATAAAATCATTTGCATCATTTATAACATGTTCAGCATGACTCTTGCCTTGTGTGACTCTTGCCTTGCATTGTTAAGATAATGGAGGAGGAAGAGGAATATTGCCTGCTGCTGTGTCAGATTAGGTAATGATTTTCTCACTCTCAGAAGCTGTATCAGGTTTGTCTCAGTGCCCACACATAGCCTTGTTTTGCTACCAAAAGAAAATCTTGAATTATGCAAAGAGTAAGGTAGGAGCAGCAGAGTTACTGCTGAGCATGGATTTACTCTGCCTCTATTGAATATTCATTGTAATCAAAGGTCACAACTTTGTTTTCTGGAGTTAAAATTTTTCTGGTAGTTTAGACAGTTCCAGTCTGCACAATATGTATTGATACAAATAGCCAACAGCTCTGTTACTCCAAAGCAACAGCTTTGTAGGCAGAGGAAATGAAAAAACAAGTTATGTGGTATTTTGGGTACAAAACCAGCCACTTCAAAGTGTTCATTCTTGTTCTTTGCCAATACTTAGTCCAGAAGTCTTTGCTCTTGGTGCAGTTCAAAGCCAGAAGATGAGCAAAGGCATTCCTATACAGAAACTGAGATAACTGAGTTTAATTGCCATCCACCACGTCTCTGAGGTACCCATCTGAGGTATTTATTATGAGAAGAGCTGTCACAAAGTGCTTGGTAGAAAATGAGAATAGTTGTCAGTGCAGGTTTGTAGACTGTCTCATGCTTAAACACTTGCTGGGGAGGGGGAGGCTGGTTGTGTAATGAAAACATAGACAATGTGTCTGGTTATGAAGGGGGATTGTTAGAAATGAAGTAGAGCCAGATTTGCCTGTTTGCTTTTATGATATACTAAGGCACCTGCTTTTCCTTTGGGGTCAGTATGTTTCATTTAGGAGGGTTTTGTAGTAGGTAATTGAAAAACATTTTGGGCCATGACAATCAGCTCTTCCCTCTAACAGAATTGTGTTCTGCTGTTTTCACTCTCAGCTTGCTGACAAGATAGTAAAAGGTAGCGTGGTATGTGTGCCTTTATAAATAGTGCCTTACTTCCAAAGGTAGGTAGAAAATTTAAACAATGCTCTGCTTTGGAAGAAGGGAAGAGAATGGTGAGGCTTTAATATGCTGATACAGGGAGGAGAGCATTAATGTTTAACCAGGGAGTGGTTCAGGGGGTAGACAGGATATGAAAGCTGGATTTCTGGGCGTCCCATTGTTTGGTGTCAGGTGTGGGACAGTTTCAGAGCTTTTGAGGCTGCCAGTGAAATCTGTGCTGAAACACCGCTCCTGACTGGGTGTCCTAGGGAGCAACTGCTTGAAGGAGGCTCTGAGGACAGAAGGGAATTTTAATTTAGGGGATTTTGGTCTTTCTGGTGGTTTTATGCAAAGTAGTGGTGCCCAGTGAAGTATAAAGAGGCAGCAGTGGTGGTTGGGTCCTTGCTGCATTTGAAGGAGAATGAGGTCTAAGGAAAGATTGGGGATTGCATTTCTTTCTGATGCTTGGTGGTAGCTGAAAGCTTAGACTGCAGCTCCATCATATCAGCAGATGGACATATGTGAATGTGAGGAAGAATATAGAAGAGAAAGCATATGGAGAAAGCAGAGAGGGTAGGAGGGGGAAAGGATTAACAGATGGGAGTGAGAAAAATAGTGAGCGAGGTGGAAGGGGAGGAAAAGCCTTCCTGCCAGACACCATCCCCATTTCCTTTCCTGGGAGAGGCTGCTCCCCAGCGAGGAGCTTGAGTACCTGCAGATGGCAGCTGTGACACAGGAGAGGAAGTTTGCCAGGTTTTAGGCAGCAAAATAAAGACCAGTATGAATTCACAGGGAAAAAACAGCCCCATTTCTCAGTCAGCAGTCTGTGTCTGTCTGTGCTGCTGGGTCCCTGCTGCAAAAGGGCTTCCAGAGAGCAGACCTGATCATCAGTCCAGAGGATATGTGGGGCCACAAGAGGCTATGTGGGGCCGTGATGCCTCTCTGTTAGGACCAGAAAGGAACCATCACTACATCCTCATAATCCACTTAGTTAAAACTCCTGAGAAAGCAGAGGAGGAGTATCAGGCACTGCTTCCCCTGATGGCTGCAGCATGAAGAATGAGTTAGAGAACTACAAATGCTTAGAGGAAAGAGCCTGCAAGGTTTCACTGTTCAAACCTAAATCCTTTCAGCTGGTCACAGGGTGTAGCATAGCCGTGTTGTTGATGGTTGTAACTCTGGGCCCAGACAATGAAACATCCATGTTTGCTTGGAAAAGCCCTTAGGGGAAAAAGAGGTTAAAAACTTCAGTATGGCAGTGGCAAGAGCTGTTAACTGAAAGATCAACAATGAGTAAGGATGACCTGAGTGAGTAAAGGATGACCTGGCAAACCCTTTCTCTCATTTCAGTGGCATCTCTCTTTTCCTCTTTACTGCTCTGCTTTTATGATCATGCAGACAACAGGAAATCAGACAAGGATTTGCAAGGAATATTTGGAATAAGTTGTATTTTGGGGTTTGTACTGTTTGTAGGGGTTTTGGTAGCATAATAGAACAATGCATTTTTTTCAAAACCACCTCAATCCTTGTTGCTCTTACTGTGGATTACAGAGGAAAAGTAAAGTGATCTGATAGCCACACGTTATATATCGTGCATTTGAATACATTTAAACACATACTGAAACTGCACGCTCACAATAAGAAAGCTAGGAAATTCTAAAGGTAGACTGTTTCAAGAAATATTTTTGATTTTGCAGGCTGTTCCCAGTTAAAGCAAGGTGCCTGATCAACCATCCAAAATTGTCAGATTCTGCAACAGTCTGGTGCTTTGGTCTAAGCAGCCCAAACTACGTGGCTGCTCCCCACGATGTTGTTTGTGATGTGTGTGCTCAGCACTGCTGTCACAGGAAGGTTTTGAGTAACTGGTGAGGTATCTGCACCAATCAGAAACTCTGTCCGTCCAAATCAGGTTTAAACTCAAGTGCATCTTTTAGGCCTCTTTAAGGCCATTTCATGGCCTGGATGGGTGTATAAGAGACTCTAACAGATGATCAAATCCCTGTGCTGTCTGTACACCTTAGGACTGAGTGCTCTTGAATTCTGCTGCTATATTTGCTTGTTCACATAACTTTATTTAGAGCGCAGGTAAGGGTACACACGATTCTCCAGCCATCCCTTCAAACAGCAAGAAATAAGGCAACTGTTGATTTTTTAACTTGTAATGATTAGAAAAATCACATGCATTTCTGTGTCCTGAGGAAGTTAACAATAAAAGTTTCTCTGGTGCTTCCTGGTTTTGGAGTGAACTTGAGCAGAGCCAGGGTAATCTGCCTTAGGGGTTCCTCTAAGGCTCTTAGAGCGAATGTCAGAGAGCAGCAGAACTCAGCTTTGTTACTTTAAGTGTCTTACAATAACCTCAATTTACAGCTATTTGGAAAGGATGCAGCAGAGCAAGTTGGGGAACCCCTGCTGAAGACAGAAATTTGACTTCAAGTAGTAGGCACAAGCTCTTGCTGTGACTGCTGGCAAGCAGCTCACAGCCTCTATTTGATGACTGAAAGCCTCTTACAGCTGTTTAAACTTACAGCAGTTTGAGAAGAAAGCAGCAGAGTGGAGCACATTGTTTGTATGGGAGGTATGAGCCCATGTGGTCCTGGGCTGTGTGCCCCTGAAGGGTTTGTCATCTCTAGGGCTGCCCACCCGCAGCTGGGCTCATCCCAGCCATCCTGAGCTGCAGGATTGGGATTGGTGCAACGAACAACATGATAAAAACAACAGATTTAAGCAGAGGGCATTAGCATTTTGAAAATGCAGAAGCAGAAACCCAACCAAAAGTGCTTTTCCCCAGAATAAAGACATGCCAAGGAACTGTTCTTCCCTGAAACACCAGCTCTGAGGAGCTATTACCTTGGGCTGAAGATGCAGCTGTCAAGTTAAATGAGTGTGACTAGGTCTGAGACAGTCTCTTTGCTGCAGGTGTGTGTGCGAGCCCCTTAGGAGTCAGGACATAACCATTGGGCACAACAGGTAGCAGCCAAGAACTTATTGAAGTATGAAGTGGTGCCAAGGATGAGCTTAGCTAGGACATCTTGGAAGCAAAATCATGCTGTAGGAGCAGATCTTAACTGAGGTTTTAATTCCCTGGACTGACTGACTTTAAAGGAAGGGCATGGGGATTGGCTGTGAACACAGTTCTCTGCCAGCACACTGAGCAAAATGCAGGGTCCTAGCATTTCTTGTTCCTTATACTGGTCTGGTGCTATAGAATGAAATTCTGTTCTGTATAGTACTTAGGCCTTAAACCTTTGCAAACATACAGAAGTTCTTGGAAAAGAACCAAAAATAAACAAAAAAACCCTACACAGTAATACGTTGTTTTTCCAATATACTTTCTGAACTGGCAAGTGTGTATTGCCAGTGTTTCCAAGCTCCTTATGGATCAGAGATTCCAGAGATATATCTAGTTTTAAATTAAGCTGAGATGGTCTTTTATGCATGTGGCCTAAGAAACCTGAATTTAAAGCAAGTACAGGATTGCAGCATGGCAGCAAATTCATGAGACCTGGAAACACCTCTAGGGAGCATCATTCTCCCACCACTCTCCTGTAGAGCAGGTTCCTGTGATTGAGAGAAGTGTGAAAGCTTCTGCACCAGCCTTGGTGCCTTCTCTGTGTGGAAGGGAGTTCAGGGTGCTGGGAAAAGGTTATTAAAGGAAACTCCAGTGCTTACTGGTTTTGCTGATTCTTACAACTTTACTGGCATTGCGGCATTTAGTGCCAATAGCACTGCTCCTGGGGAAATCTGGTGAGACTGAGGATGTCAGAGTATGAGCATCTCTTACGTTAGTGATCCCACAGTAAAGGGGAAAATGAGGAAAAAAGGCAACATTTACAGGGAGAAAAAAATAATACATTTTCCCACATTCCTTTTTGAGGTTTAAGGACTTGATAAGGACATTTTTTTGATGGCACCCTTTCTTATAGGTCCAAAATCATGTTTCTTTGTTTTTATTGAGATTTTAATTTGGGTGTAGTTAGTGATATGCTATAAACTCTAAATTAATCCTGTCATCTGGCACATTATTATCTGTTTTGTCTCTGCTACTGAACTGATTTTCTTTTCTCAAGTGTATAAAATTTCTATGTTCTTCTTGGAAATGGAAAGGTTTAACAGTGCTTTCTGGAGTGCTGTTCAGTTGATGCATGCATGGCACAGAGGTATCAAAGGGTAAAAGTTCTTTTAGAGGTGCTGAGTGTTATGGTCTTGTTGAAAGATTAGTGAGAAATTCAGCTACATGTTTGTCAGAACCCATAAAACTTGCCAAGACTGCAAGTATGTGATGTCTGGGCTTTGGTATTGACTAGGTACAGTGCGAATACCAGTAGGTATAAGAACTGAAAACAAGGGTTTATGGATAAAAAACGGCACTAAACCAGAATTCAAGATGATGGAAATACAAAAATTGTCATCCCAAGAATACCTCTCTAATTGTCCACTGACAGAAGAACAGCTTCCAGGAGAGATTGTTTTCCCAGATGCAGCTGTGAGAAGAAACAGTTACAACTGAAATCATACACATACTGTGGGCTTATGATAATATATTAATTATAAAATATACAATACATTAGAAGTGGCCTATTTCCTGCAGGTTGTGGTTTGCCTCTTTTTTAAAGTTTTGGGAAATACAACTTCCTAAAATTGTGGGAAATTAGTGTCCCAAATACTTGCCTATTTCCTGCAGGTTATGGGTTGCCTCTTTTCTAAAGTTACTGCATGTTTACCTGCCAAGTACTAACAGCACTTAAGTATATTTGCAGTGCTTAAAGGGAGTATTTGAATTGGAGGTGAAGGCTCAGCGTTATGAAGTTCCACCAAACTAAGTGCTGAAAGAGCCCACATCTTGGTGGTCCTAGGGTGCTAGTAAAGTTACTTTGTGGTTATCAGAGATGATGAAGATTCTGAGATGTTTCCTTGCTCTTGATTGCCTTGTCGTTGTGCTGGACATCAGTAGCAGGCAGGGAAGGGGTTTCTTCTCTTTCTGTCTGAGATGCAAAATTCTGACTTCTGCTCTGACCCAGGTGCATCCCGGTGCAGGTGAGTAGATGGGAGCTTTCTCTCTGCAGATATCTGTGATTTGCAGGGAATAGTGTCTCCAGAGCCTTGTTTATAACTTCAGGTAGGTCTGGCTTAATTTTTCAAGAGAGCCAAAAAGACTTTCCAGGGGAATGATAGCACTGCTGTACTGTCTCACTGATCTCCCAAAGTCAGTGAGTTTACTTCATAGTGATTAAAGGACCCTTGGTGGCTTGGAGGTGTGCTGCTTTCTGTCCCTTCTGCCACTCCTCCAAAGAGCTGATGGAAGAAATACCTTTGAGAAGGGGGTTTGGACCTGCTGCAATGCAGTAATGGATTACCGAGAAGCAGCAGTACCAGGGAACACGAATGCAATTTTCTCCTGCATGACTTGGCTGAAGATCAGTGATGTGCTTCTGTAAATAGGAACATCATTGATTAAAATGGTGTGATTGTTGGAGTCATATTACAGTGATGTCTTGCAGTGTTGGTAGCTCAAACCTATCTTTTCTTGTTAACTCTGAGAAGACTGTAGAAATTTAAAAATCTCCTCCTGCAACCTTTGTACCTGGCTCTTGTGAGCCAGACTTGATAGATAAGCAAAGCAATTTGCTTTTCATTCATGCTTTTCTTATCCAGCTAGAAGAGCTGTATACAGTTTTAAATGCTGTTTTATCTCATTTGTAGTTGAATGTAAGTTGATGGTGATAGATTAGGTGTCAAGCAGCTTGTGAGGACAACTACCTGGCAATGACATATTATTAGCAGTAGTTGAAATGACTGCACTTGTTCCAGAACAAAAAGTGGGGTTCTATGTATTTCTAACTTGCATTTCTGAACTATCTGGTTGGAACATAGTTCTGGGAGGCTGTAAAATAAATACAAGTTTTCTTTATGATGATCATTAGGGCATGATAGTTGTGGGATATTTTTTAGGTGATACTATCAAATTAGAGGAGTTGAAAGCTCACTCCTCAGCTAAAATTGTTTGTGTTTTAAGATTTTATTTTTAGGATTTGTTTAATTCCTTTTGGAAAGGCTGAAGATTACAATATCTATGTATATACCTATGTACCCATTTTCTGTGGCTGGTGGTACTGACATCAATATTTCTGCCATTTCCTAGACTGTTTCCTTGATGCGAGACTGGCTGAAATTACTTCAAAACATCTTTTTCCCCAGCACCTGAGAGGGAGCACTACAGTGTTTAGGGACATGTTAGACCCAGGGCCTGAGGATAGTGTGTGTGCACAAGTTTTTATCTGGGGTGTTCCTTCAAATCCCGGGACAGGGCTGCAGCTGGGGCCACAGGCTGCAAGCCCTGTTGTGTGAAGATTTCCTGGGACCACAGCAACCATGAGATCAGGAGCAGAGGTACCCGGAGTAGAAGCATTTAGCAGTATTTACCAGTGGCTCTCACCAAACCAGAGAGAGCCCTGGCTTCCCCAGTAACTTAGTGGGGATCTGCTTCCTTGGATGTCTCTGGTATTTGCCTCAGTAGGGGATTATCAGTAGGTCCTGCCTGAAGCACTATGGGAAATAAGAGCTTGAAATGATCACACTACTACAGGATGCTGTAAGATTTTTACAGCTCATGCTGCAAGAATCCATGGGTCAGCAGGAAAATAGCAACTTCAATTAGTTACTGAGAAAGGCAATTACTGTCATTTAGTGTCTGACTGTCCCATTAAAAGCTGAATGTGCGAATATTTGTTCACTGTTTGTTGGGGGGTTTTGTCCTCTCTTTCTTTTGTTTTGCTTTTGTTTTGCTTTTTTTTTTTTTTTTTTTTTTTTTTTTTTTAGAGTAGTTTAGGAGAACTGACTATGAGAGGCTGAGAAGGTGACTCAAGGTGTCTTTTTCCAGTTGCTCATGCTGGAAAGTTTTTGGTTTTTTGTTTGCTTCCTCCTGACCCCACTCCACACCTCTGGGAGCCATTGCATTTTATGTGGATTATTGCTTTGAAAAGCAGAAGGTAGTCCTGTGCCAGCCAGCCCTGCAAAAGCTGGGGAGCCTGGCTGGGATGAGGCCAAGGAAGGGTGTGGAGAGATGCTGTGGAAATCCAGGTGGGCAGTTCAGGTGCATAGGAGGGATCAGGGGCACAGTTTAAAGGATTCTCAGAGGGTTGAGCTTGACTGATGGCTCTTCCCCTCCACCCCATTCCTATGAAGGACATCTGTACTCAGGGCTTGTAGCAAAGGACAGTCATCCTCTTATGTATGCTGGCCCCTTGTACACACACCCTTGTGCAATTAGTTGTGCATCATTTTGGACCTCTTCCCTGTCTTTAGGGGGACCCCAAATAGTACTGTGGTTTTGGGCTGTTTTTCTTCCTCATGTGTGTGGGGCCGACCGTGTCAGCACAATGTCCTTCCAGTGTCCTTTGGCAGGGAGAGCTGGACTTGTCCTCTATGGGCTAGCCATTCCTTTGCTGCCAAACGATTCCCTAGAGTTACAACAAGAAATGTGGTGTCATGCTAGGGAGGAAGTGCATAGCTACAGCTGCATGTCTCCCTCCTAGAAGCAAAATAAGAGATTTATAGTTGTCTTATAAGGGATAATTATAGACTGGCTTGCAGTTATGTCAGGGACTTTAAATTACCAAGTATAAAAGAAATTTTGAGAGAATGTTAATTGAACCTGACAATGGTGTCTTTTAAAATCAAAATAGAAGAGTTTTTTCTTTAGAGTTTCTCAAGAAGTTTTTCACTATGCTAGGCTCTCAAGTGCATAATGAAATGAACGCCGCTGCAGTGTCCTAATGATGGGACTTGTCCAAAAACTCAGCTTTAGAAGTAGCTTACAGAAAGATGACCGTGTCCTGGTCATTGTTGCATCAGATTAAAACAAAATCAAACCCCGAGATTTAAGGGGTAAGTCCTTACTCCCCAAGGCAATAACTCTACATGGCACTTGAAGTCATGCTCAAGATGCTGAATCTCTTTTTCAGTTTGAAAGATGGAAGAAAGACTTGAAAATAATCACAGAAGAACATCTGGTTTGCAGGACACTTGTTACTGGAAAAAAGTTATCAAAAGTAGCTTGGTGTTGTGTTTTTATTTTGCTGTTTCTGTTTACATCAGAGGAACCAATTTGTAGGATTTTCTTAAGAATGCTTCCATGTGCAAAATTTAGGTGTTATAAATCAAAATTCAAATGAGACAATATTAGAGATGGAAAATTTTATTTACTGGCATACTGGCATAACAAGTTTGGAACAATGTCATCCAATTTAGGGATGGGCAGAGAAGAGTGAAACATCACTGAAGTCAGGGTGGTACTTATTTCCTATAAAGATTTTGTTAGAACAATGTTCACTTTAATCTTACTTTTCCTATTGTAGTTTTGTACAGACATTCATCTGCCTCTAGTAGCATTTAATATTCACATACTGGAAGAGTAATTTAAATAGGTAATAAATGCAGAGTGCAACCCTTAAATCTTGTTCATAACAGTGCAAACTATTGAATGGCAACAATTGCAAACATATGCCTGGCTTTGCAGGATTCCAACTCATTGGCTTGGAACAGAGAGCTGACCTGTTAAGTGATAACAAACATTTTATATTTAAATATTCATTGCTGAGACAGATGAACAAAAAGAGCTGCAGCATTTAATTTTATTTCTTTTTGTTCTATGGAGAGGTCTTATGTGGACTCATGGCATTCCTGGAGAGAGATCCAGCCTTGCAGGAGTGGGACCCTCATGCAGATTTTAATCAGGAATGACAGCTCCAAAGCAGCCCTGTGTGCATTACCTCAGAGATCTGTACCCCAACTGCTGCTCACACTGGCATGGAGGGGGAGGTGAGCAGGATATTGAGCAGTAGCTGAATGATAACATGTGAAATTTCTGGAACAAATGAAAATTTGTTTCTAAAAAGTTATTTCTGCCCATGTGTTAATTAATTCCTGTCTTTTATGCTCCTTCTGTATGGTTATGTTGTCAGAAGGATAAGCTGTGAAGAGAGTTAAATGAGAAGGCTTTTCAGTGAGGACAAAAAACTGGAAGTATGTCCCCATATTTCGTAGTTAAATGGATTATACCTGTCAAGACGTGCTCTAGCTAGATGATGAGTAAGGGCTGGGTTAAAAATGGGAGCAACTGTGAGTGATTTAGGAAGTTTGGAGGTTTTTTTGTTTGTTAGCAGTGTGGCTATTTTTTAAGGGCTTCTGGAGAGCTGGCTATCTGTTGTCATCTTATTGTAAATCTTCCATACCTTCTGGGTGATTTCTCATGTGCATCTCCTCACAGCACTGACTCCTTCTTCCTCACAGCACAGCCAACAAACCCTAACTCTCTCCTCACCCAGCTAACCCACTCTTCTGTAGCATTTGTCTTCTTATTGGACACAGCTGCGGCCTAGTAAGGGCAGGCCTGCTCCTAATCTTTGGTGATTAGTGCAGCTGCAACTCCTCGGGTGTGAGATTACCTTCTGCACTATTTTCTTACATTCTATCCCTCCACAGATATCTTCAAGAGTAATGTCATTGTTTTTGGGTCAAAAATAAACACTGAATTGTTGCAGAAGGGGTGTGTGGGGTTTGCTGCACCTTAAACAGCTTGTGGGGAGCCTGGAATGTTGCACATTCCAGGCTTGAGCTCTGATCTGATTCTGTGATCCTGCAGATAATAGAGGGGTTTCTGTGTTCACTTTTTTGTTTGCTTTGTTGCACATTGTAGGCAGTGGAGTGGGGAAGCCCCCAGAGGTGCAGTATTGTGCATTTATTTCTCTGTTTTTTTAATGTGAGTGATATTTGTTAATATTGTATCACAAACTTTGCTGTAGAGACCTTCTCCAAAAGAGTTAACAGCTGCTTCTAAACAAGATCTTCCAAACTAGGCATCCTGGACAGTTGGGATGACCTAGGAAGTGCTCATAGCCTCAGATGGAGTTACCATTGCAATCACAATAACTCAACTGGCTTATTATCAAATTCTCCAGCTCGCTGAATTGCTGACCTCACTCCTAAGCTTTCTGTAAGTGCAGCTTCTGAGTCCCTGGTGTAAGAAAAGCCTCAACAGGTTTTAGCTGTCTTTCTGGCTACTCCTATCAAAATTTCTGACTAAACTTCACAGCTTCCAGTTGCCTTCTTGGCACTAGCTTTAGGGAGCTGAGCTAGCACAAATGCCAGCCCCATCAGGTCTGTGCCTGCCCTTGGGCTGTGATGGTTGCTGTGATGCTGGTGGTGCTTCTGGTGCCGAAAAGAAGCCTCCTTACAAACCAAAAATAAAGAGTCAGCTGGCATGCTCAACTCCAGCTGCTGCAAATAAGATCTAGTTTTCTGAAGGCTGGCCCTGAAGTGGCAGCCTTTCCACTGCCACAGGAACATGAGGGTCAATAGTAAAGACTAACAGAAGTCCATTGTAAAGATTTCATCCTTGTGAAGCCCCCAAACACCAACCCATGTGAGGAGTACCTGCTCTAGCCTGAAGTTACTGAAAAAAGAAAATGTGTAAGTCTGCATTTAAGGGGTAACAATTTTCTGATATATATTGATTTCATGAGCTAAAACCAAGTATTGAATGTTTATGTGGGAGGTACAGCAGAAAGTTAAACTTCAAGGGGATTTGGAAAATGTCTGTTAGAAGAAGAAAGTTCAGCTCTATCTATGCAATTTCCTGAAAATAAATGCACCCACACTCCACAATCCTTAATTTTTATGCTCTTTTCCATTCCTAGCAGTTGTGAAAAGTGGAGAACAGAAACTAGTTTGCTATCCTTTTTTAGCCAAAAGGACTTCATAGACTAAAAAAAAGTTAAGAAATTTCTATTGTGCAAGACTAATAGGTCTTCTTGCAAAGTAGGACAGGGTTTATAAGGCATAATGTAGGCTGAGCCATTTGACCCTTGCTGGGTTGGACAGAGGGTTGGGATTTACCTGAACTCAAAGCTGAATTAGGAGAGCTGGATTTGTATCTACCAGGAAGCACAATTTGTAGTTGTCTCAGTAGGTACAGGGTGAAATAATGAAGGGGAGATGGAAAGGACAAGCAGTGGTTTGTGCTAATGTTATGTGGAAGGAAGAAGAAAAGTAAACTGAAAAACTGTCAGATAATAGAAACACCCAGTCGTGATCTTCCTGTTTGCAACAGGGTAAACTGCAGCTCCTCAGAACAAATGTGAATGTCAGAAGCCCCTGGGAGAGATGAGATTACCCAAAGGTTAGGTCCAAAAACAAAGCTTCAGTGTGTTGAGGTAAGTGGTGTTATAGATGGATAATGAGATGATTGGCTCTCGCAATTAAGGAACGAATATTGTGTGACTATGAAGAGAAGTTTTACTGATGTATAGTACTGTGCAGTACTGTATTTCAGATGTCCTCTGTTCTCCCCACAGTTCCCTTCATCACCCTGCATTGTTGCCATCAGACAGGCAGGGTTGTATAAGACAGGCAAAAGAAGGCTGCACATGTGTCCCTTACCTGGAGCAGCTGGGAATGGAAAAGCTTGGGGCTTAGGGGGTGCAGCACAGCAACACCTGAGCTCTAATCCAGTTACAAGAAAGCAGTTTCCACTGATAAATGGCAAAGAAGAGCTGACTGACAGACTTTGGGAGGGGCCAGGGCTGGTTGATGCAGCCCCCAAGAGTTAAAGGTGAAGCATCCATCTTGAAGATGAGCTAGCCATGTGGTAGCCAGCTATGAGGGCAGTTTCCGGGCCTGTTTTTGCTTATCTAGTAATTTTGTTGTATTTTTGTGAAGGTTTAATAACCTTTTGAATTTTTTAAAGTGAGCAGTCGTTTCTCAGAGCAGTCCTCAGGTGGAATGCAAAAATGTTTCCCTTCTGTCAGTTCAGCGCTAAACAGAAACTATAAAATCAAATGATAAAGTAAATCAGCTCGAGCAATGTATGTTTGGCTTCTTATTGCTAACAACCAGCCCTGGTGAAGGCTGCAATATTTTGATGGGCATCAGCAGGCTTTTGCATTCCTACAGTATTTGCAATTAATGAGATTATCAGATTGTTGTGTAATGTATTAAAAAAGCTAATACTGTATTTACAATAGCAAGGTACCAGAAATGTGGAAAGATGAGGTTAGAGTGAAGGTATGAGACTTGTAAATGGAAATGTATATTTCAGAGATTTTGTCCATTAACTCTACTTCTTGCAGAGCAGAGAGATGGTTGATTAGAGTCCAAAAATGCCATTAGTATGCTACGTTTGAAATGCATACCCAAATCTTCTTTACCATTTTCCTGTGCAAGGAATTTTAATTATCCTCTAAGGTTTAAAGGAAAAAAAAAAATACTACAGTAAACTGGCTTGCTTAGACATAAGTTTCAAGCAGTAGTAAAAGGAAAAAGTGGAAATCTGTGAGTAGCATTCATTTTTTACTGCAGTACCTTGTGGAAGCAGTAGACAAGAACTATTAATATTTTATTACAGAGATCTGTAACTGCTTGCAGTTGACCGATCTGTCTGTTTGATAAGCATTAACTTCACAAAAGGACATTTCTCAAATACAGTCCCGGCTTTTTTCTTTCTTATCTTCCGTAGCCAGTTGTAAAGCTCTATCCCACCCATCCACTTTGTTGTTATGCAGGGTTTTCCTTTTTCACACTGTGAGTTTCCATGTATGCATTGCATGTGGTGAGATGCCTGGAGCAAAGGGAAGTGGGTCACACCTGTGGTAAATACGTATGATTCATGCTGATAAAAACTGAAACAGTAATCAATATTGATACAGTAACTAATATCTGGAAATAATAAAATAAGTTAAAAATAAAAATAATGCCAAAGAGGAGAGGGAGAGGAGGGGCTCTACCCCCCCCCCCCACCCTTTCTCAGCAGATGTTTTTTTCAAGGACCACAGGAAAGAAGCTGAAGATATAGTTGCTAAAAATGACCAAGAACCTGCTTCAGTCCCAGAAAATGCTAATTATAAGAGATTTATTGCCTTAATATGTAAATGCAGTAATATGTTAGTCTTAGCTTACATTGTACTGGCTTGGTGTGCATGTGTAACCCAAAAGTGAATTAAAAGACAACGAAGAAGACTACAGGGCCTTCATCAGTGACGACCCCCAAAGACTTGTGCGACCATCAAACCGAGTAGTAGCACATGCGTAGTAAAAGTGATAATAAAAGCAGAGACAGAAAAGTAATGAATCGAAAATAAGAAGAGATGGTATTGACATATAGCATACAAAGAGTGATTTTCACTTAGCAAGCTTGTACGTGAAGTAACAAGAGTCATTGAACTCTGCCCTCCGTACCCTGCGGTTGTTTTTGTTTATGCGCTATTATTAGAACCAAATTATCCCTTATTTTAATTGAATTATATTGTATCCAATTTTATATTTTTTATTTTAACTTTTCAATTAAAATTGTTACCACTTCTAATATTAACTTTTTTTTTTTTATGATGAAATAATTGAGCAAACATAACACACCCCAGGTGCAGAAAGACCTGGGGTGCAGCATTGCTCTACAGCCTTTTCGGCTGTCAGTCTGCGCTCTGAGGAGACAAGGATGGGGAGGGGGGCGTCTTTTGCATAGCACAAAAGAGGGTTTCTTACTCTGGGGAATTTGAGAGCAAAAGACAAAGGAAACAGGAGTACAGCACCTTAAAAACGGAGGAGGTTCAAAGGGAAAGTACAAATTATTAACCAATCAGGGATATCCTGGGGAGGAGTAAAAGGTAGGGCTCACAAAAGCATAAAGTAGCCAGGGGGAGAGGAATTGGGTCACATGGACTGATGGGGCCTTGAGCTCTAGGGGATTTCTGAAGGAGAATTCCGAGCAGGAGGTTGGCTCAAGGGAAGATGGACAGTTTGGCAGGGGAAGGGCAGAGAACACTTTACCACAAGAGGCAGGTCTTTGGGTATGATAGGCAACTGGGTAGGAGGGTATAACTTACGCTAAACCAGCAACATAGGGGGAAAACAGGAGCAAACTGTTAAAAAGAAAACACTCTACAATAGGTGACTTTCTCCTCTGCTCCACCATTAGCATCCCTCTCAGAAGCCATGGCATTTAATGAAGTACTCTTACTGAGAGTGGCTCTGGGGGAACTTGGGGACAGGGATGTGCTGCTGTGGGACACCCTTGAGCTCCGATCTGATTCTGTGATCCTGCAGATAATATAGGGGTTTCTGTGTTCATTTTTTTTTTTTTGTTTGCTTTTTATTCCAAATTGGTATGAACTTAGGATATAAAAATAGATAAATTCATTGAGTAGCCATGTTTGGGTCAGTGGGAAGCAGGAACCCTCTTGTGAGACTGGAGCTGCTACATGCTGGGAGCAGCCATGGCAGTGTAATTACAATTTTTTTTTTTTTTTAACTGAATACTCCATACATTGAGTGCTCTCACTTTTTATTATGTTCATAATTTTCAGTGGTTTGAGCTGTCTTCTACATAGTCCGCAGAAGTTTTGCCAAATATAGGAAGAATCACATTACTGCATTAGTATTTTTTTCCTCTTTTCTTTTGGGTTCAAGCCCAACTCCTTGGGATACACTTGTTTCTCTGACACTCTATTTCTTCTTTTCCAAGAGTGAGTGTACTAGATGGCTTATTTGAAAAACATCAGCTGACAAGTGTGCTTAGTTTTGTGTAAAACTATCATTCCTCACTTATTTGAGTCTGTCAAAGATGCCTTTGATATGAAAGACCTATTTCTAGTACAGTCCTTTCCTGGTAAAGTTTAGTCTTGTGATGGCACAGAGACTTAGTCATGTACATAAGAAGATATTCAAATAATAGAAGAAAATTACTTTGAAAGAAATGCCACATATCTGTGCTTAGAAATACTTGTATTAAATTGAGTCCAATTGTTACAAGTTCCAAATGCACAAAAAAAATATCACAGCTTTGCAGAACTTGATATCTCTGGGCAGATATAAATTCCTTCTAACTGGTTCAGCTGAAGGGAGAAGAGGCCTCTTGCATGAATGCAGGTGTCAGAAGGTCTCATATTTGCCTTAAAATCCATTTCCTTCTCTATAAGCTCATGGAGGTGAAAAGATGTAATGTCTAAGAACAGACAGCAGCAACCCATGGTGCCCACTGTGACCTTGTAAAGCAATTTAGGTGCAAATGTGCAAAGAATTTCAATGACAATGACACATAAATAGGTGCATGGGGGTTGCAATAGCCCTGTGCCTCATTTTTCCATCACCACTAAGAAGGAAGTGGTAGTTCCTTACCTGTATTTCGACCCTTTGTGGGTGCAGGGTGGTTTCATGGGCTTTAAGCTGTGGTGGGTGCAGTACTCTGATTTAATTTTTTTTGTTTTTTTGCACACTCCAGCAATATACAAGTGCAAATGAATAACCAAATGACCTGGAGCCCACCCACAAACCCAGATGAATAAATTCTCTCTCTTTTTTTCTTTTCCCATCACACTAAGTCTGCTCCTCCACAGTTTAGTGAAGCAGAGATGTACCTTCCTCCCCTGGAATAATGCAGCATGGCTCAGGAATACAGAACCAATTTGACTGTGTGACAATATGAGAACTCGAGACAACTACAAAAATAGGGTTTTTTTCTCATGCAAGTGTCTGTTATACTCTTCTCATTTGGATGAATACATACAACTCAGGTAAATAATTGTCAACATAAAGTAAAAGAGAGTTGGTCCCTTTAGGTATGGGATTATTAATTTTTAACTTGGTACTGGTGCATCAAATGATGTGCGATTTAAAGGTTGGTGAGTTAATTGTATTTTTCCTTTAGACTGTAAATTGAACATGTTTCAGACACTATTAAGTCCTTTAAAAACAATTATTTCTGAATTTTGTGCTGTTGAAGCATGCCAGAAAACTTCTTTTCAAAACAGACCTCATGTGATTCTTGCTTATGGAAATGGAATGACACATTGGGAAGCTAAAATAACAACTGCCAACACATGAGGTAGGACTTAACAGTTTTCTAGTCTCTCCTCACTTACCAGTGATGTTATCAACCCTTCCCCTTGGGAGCACAGTTCATGGTGTCCTTTTTCAGGGCCACCAAAGACAAAGAAATTGTGTCACCTGGTGGAGGGGCTTTGGAACATCTTCAAATCCCAGGACTGCCCAGGCATAGGTTTTGTTCTGTTATCTCCCTTTCCCCTCAGCCACTGTCAATCCATATTGTACTTGTGCATAATAACATCTAGTTTGCAAAAATATTGACTGCTACAGAATAGCCCTCCTTAATAAGCAGAACCACTAGATCACAGAGAGCTGGGATTTTTCCCCTTCTTCTCTGTAGTGTTCATAAGTTATTGATTCCAATTCCAGCTGTATAAGGTGATTTTCTGTGGATGTTTTTCATGCATCACTCTGAGCTCAGGTTCTGAGGCAAATACTTCCTGCTTTGCTGTCCATCAGTGTCAGTAGCAATAAAGGTACAGTCTTTGGGGCAGCTGGTCAGAAGGACCATAGTGGTGGGTGTGGGGGAGGCTGTGAAGGGTTCTTGCTTCCCTCTGCTCCCACGGTTCCTATTGAAATATGAATCCCAATATTACCAGTTAGATAGTGCCTGGGCCACTCTGACCCTTGCTGCTGGACCAAAGGCAGCAACTGCGGTGTATCACCCCAGAGATACCTTGGCTTGCTGGTGGTTGCAGCTGGGCACTGAACAAGTCCAGGCTTGTTAGGAACCCCGTTTACCTCAGGAGGAATAGCTTCAGGCGATGGTGAAGAGAAAAGGAGATGGATTCTGCTGGAGGGTTTAAATCCAGAGGTTTATTCCATGGTTACAGAGGTCTGAACGTGATCAACTGCTCCAACAGAATACGGCCGCATGGTCTGATCACCTTTTTAAGCTCAGGGACAGGGGAAGGTGAGGGAACAGGTGAGCCACCAACCAGGTGAGAGGGGCAGGGTCTCAGGGGGGGATGACACCTAGACAGGCCAATGACCCCTGGGCCTGAGGGGCATCCTTTGAACTTGACCAACCACACGACGCCTTGCTGGAATGTTAAGCCTGATTGACAGCCCAGCAGGGGGCGAGGGGGGAAGGGGAAGAGAGGTATTGGCGCACCTGGGGAAGGAAGTTTACAACACACTGCAACAGGTTACAGCTGCAGAGGCTGTTCCTACTGCTGCCTGCAAATGCCATCCAACCTTCTCTGCAGTATGTCTGCAAATAGTTTGGGTTTGAGTCTTTTTAAATAATCCTTTGGTTCGTCTAGTATGTAATTTCCTTAATTGGCAGGCTACTGTATTCCCCTGTACTGCTCCTGGTATGTGACTTCTCAGTATTTGATACAAAACATGAATATTTATTCTTCTCTTGACATCTTCTGTTCAAATTTGATGAAGCACAGCTTGCTGCTCATCATCAGAGCAGCACAGAAAAAGACTTTTCACAGAAAGCCCTTATGGTATGGTGCAAAACTGGTGAATCTGAGTGTCCTTTCCTCCTTGCCAGTGCTGCTGATATTGCAAAAAGGCAAATCCCATTTGTGCTCCCACATGTAGTGTTGCCAGGTAAAAGCTCTTTTTCCTTTTTGCAATTGTGGAAAGACCCAGATTCAGAAGGTCTCCACACATGGCAGCATGGGCATGTGAACGCAGGGTAGGCCTTCCTATATGCTCTGAAAGATGCAAGAACAAAACATCTTAAGCAGCAGAGATGCACTTTTGCATCATCTGTTGGGAAAGATGTTACCAGCAAAGGTTGTACTATAATGCACATTCCAGTGTGCATCCTCTGTGGTGTATAGATAACACTGGAGAGGTATTGCTGCAATGACTGTGAAAGTGCAGTGTAGTCCTTGGCCTCTCTGGTGAACTGCTGAATTTTTAGTTCCACAGCTGGCAGCAATAGTAGAAATCATGGGCTTGTGATACTGACAGTGATTTCTTGAACCCAGGTTTCAATAAAAACCTCACATTACTTTCACTGACGAAGTTAATATTTTCTCAATCCGTGTCAACGTGCTTGTGTTCAGAATCTTACTCTGAATTAGAAACTGGATGATTTCAGGAGCAAATTTTGCTAGGCAGCCCCTGAGTTGACCTAAACCATTTTTAACATGGTGATTTTAGAGGCAAGAGGAAACTTCTGTATAGTCTGCCATATCCTGAATCATCTGTGCTTGTTCTCCTCATACTTGCACTGTGTAGTTTTAGTAGAAGTACTCTTGCTGGAGCATTTACACTCAGCTTCAAAAGCCCTTTGAATATTCTTGGAAGAAGAGGTTGCTTTATAGGAAGATAGAGCACAAATTATTACCCGTCTGGAGCTGACATGGAGATTTGGCACTCCATCAGGAATGCTTTCTTTTAAGAGGTATTTCTATAAATTCTGTCCTGTTCCTGATGAACAGGCAGTCTCTTTTGTCAGTCTCTAACCATAGGCTTGTCAGGTGTGATAAAGGCAAAGGAATATATACCATGTGCGTTGGCTGATTGTGCATTGTCTGGAGCTGTATAATTTTCCTACACTGTTATTGCTTTCAAGTGATTTACTTGTGCAATTTCTTGAGGAAACTCATCTGCAGGTTTCAAAATGCATAGTGTTATGGTCTTAGGGATTTATCCTCACTGTGTAAATGGGGACTCTCAGTGTCATCTATGAAACTACTCTAAGATAGTATGGAAAACTAATCAATACCACTTTTTAGAACATGGACATCAGCAGAATGACTGCAGGTTTATATTAACATGCTGACATATAAAATGTAACTAGAGAGCAGTTGATAGACTAAGAAGAAGCACTGCTTTTGATATAAATATAAATATAATATAAATTACTGAACATAAGGGGCAATAAACAGAATATTTTAGAGGTGTAGTGTGTAGAATTTTCTATATCTCTTGACAATAAATGTCTTGTTTTCATGATAAGTATTATCTTTTTCATGCCCTACAGGAAATACTTCAACTCTCATGGAAATAAGCAGGGAAAGTAATCATAGTTTCTTACTCATTTTTGCCTGTAGAGGAAGGAGACCAACTTTTCTTTGAAGACTATTCATACTGTAATGGAACCATGGTAATTACTATGCAAACAATACCTACTTTAGCTTCAGGAAATTTATGATCTCATTATTTGTTTTCTTGTTTGTTTTCCACTGCCTGCAAATCAGTGGCTAGATAAAGATTAGTCTGGTGAACCCTTTGATAGTTTGGTCAATACATTTCTTATGCAGAGTGGTAAGGTCGTGGCTGTAGGAAAGGCTGGGGAGTTTAAGATGCCAGCTGTCAAAAATAGGTTAGAAACTGCTGTAAAATAGTTAATAATGTACTGTGAAATGGTTTGGTTATTATATTGTAAAAGGGGTTAAAAGGGTAGTTATAAGAAATACAGTACTCACCTTATTGTATTACACAAAAGTAAAGTGCATCCCCCCAAGCAAAAGTGAGTCAGCCTGGACAGAACTGTAAGAGCCAATCAGCATCTTAACCTTCATACAAATGAAGGATCCCAACAGAAACCAATCCAAAGGAACAAAAAACAGTATAAAAGGGGGACATCCATGCCGCTCAGCCTGGAACATCAGGAACAACCCTGCTCAAGAAAGGAAGAAGATCCAGGTCTGCAGAATCCTTGCTCATTGTTGACCGAGAGCACTCCTGCTCAACCAGTGGGCCCCCTATGCTTTAGGCCTTATAATAAAAGCTGATACCACTTTTGTATTGGGAGTGTGTTCCTGTTTATGACTGTCGTGGTTTGACCGGAAATGGGACATCTGGGATATGTTGTTTTTGCTGTGGTTACCAATGGGTGTTCGGATTTTAAGATGAGCACCTGGTTTGACCAGTGGGGTATTGTATCTGCCTCTTGAGATTAAAAAACCTAAGGAGTTAAAAGCAGGGCTCTTGTCCTTCAGAGCTCTCTTGGGATTTCCGGCGTGAAGGGTTGGGCCTCCCTCCCCCGGCCCAGGGGAAAGCCACGTGGCCCATCTATGGTAGGCCCGGATTCGGTGGAAGGGTGGGGGGGGCATCGAGCGACCTGTTTATCCCCCCCCCCCACCCTTCCCTTTTTGGAGACAAAGAGAATGCAGCCTGTGCTGTTACCTTGAAACTTGATATCATGTGCCGGCAGCATGGCTGGGAGGAGAAGGGGGGCGGCTGTGAGCAGCCCAGCCGCCTGGGAGAGCCTTTAACCTTTGTGGATAATGGGAACTTCACGGAACATTACCTTTCCTAGGAAAGGGATAAGGGTGGAAGATGAAGGAAGAAACAGGCCAGTAAGGGGGTCTGGCAAAGAGAAAGAGAGATGTTGAAGGAATGGGGGAAGATGGAGTGGCAACTTTGCTCGACTCTTTTGTTGTAGATCCATGGACTGTTTCCTGGTGATACAGAGGCTGCATTGCAGGGGGAAGCAGAGGCTCGGAGCCAGGAGAGTTTGGTGTGGAGACCCCTCGGCCCCAGGGGGTATAGAACAAATGGGGGGGACAAAGGTCCCAGAGATGAGACTGTGCTCTGCTTGGAACGAGACGAGGCATCCTTAAAAAGGCCCACCCTGAAAGCAGGCCTCTGCCCCATCCCATGCCTGGTGGTGAGAGCACCTTGGCATGGAAAGGAGATGTCACGAGATAGCAGGACTCCGGGCGGTGCTAATTGTGATAAGAAGTCCGTGGTACAAGGAAGGACTCCGTCTACTCTTCATAAGCTGAAGATTTGATTTTCTAAAGGGTGGTGCCAGACCGAGTGTGGATAATTTTGGGAAATGAATTGTACTGGGATCTGGAGGAGGAGGGGGAAGTGTTTCTGTGTAGTTTTCATTCTCCTTGTGTTTTCTTTTTTTTGTGTGTGTAGTTTAGTAATTGTGTGTAGTTTAGTTAATAAACTTTTCTTTATGTTTAAGCAGGAGCCTGCTTTGCTTATTCCTGCTCACATCTCACAGCGGATATCAGGTAGAGGGTATACTCATGGGGGCTCTGACTTTGCCAGGCCTAAACCATAACAATGACGCCAGCTTGTTTTTCTCTGGTAATTTATTATTCCTTGGCTGTGAGGAATAGGTATTTTTCCGGCTGATGTGGAAGAGCTGGCCATGTGGCTCAAGCTCTCTTAAGTTGCCTAGAAGAAACACCAAGGAGTTTGTTATATTAATCTGTTCTTTCTTTGAGCTAAAATTTCATGGGCTGCTGTTGAAATCTTTCCTTTGTGGTTTGCCCAGGTTTTTTGTATTGGTCAAACACCCTTCTCCCCGGGCTGTGGGAAACATTTCTACTTTCTACAAAAACAACAATGCTTAGTGTACAGAAAAAATTTCCTTTCCTTTGTAGGGCATATGTAGAGGAAAAGACAGTAAAATTACGGAGGCAACATGGATACATTAGGAAAACTTAATTATTTGCTCTTTCAGCGCTTGGCAATATGGTGCTCTGATACAAGGAAGTAACTCTTGTGGTTTTACAAATAAGTGGTTGGAGTTTTGTTTCTCAAATGCAAAAGAATTTGTCCTGGTTTAAGGCAAATTTGGGAGAAATCCTCCAAAGGGGATTCTCTAGAAAGCAGATTCAAGTGGCCCCTCCCCGAACTGGTTTGAGAAAAGATTTCCTTGGAGGGAAGTGGGAAAACCTGTTTATTTAAGAGTGAAGGCATTCACCTGCACAAAAAATGAACAATATTAAATGATAAAATCTCTTGCTGCTCCCAAGAGATGACACACTCAGAAAGTCCCTCCGTGGGCTGTAGCTTGGCTCACTCAGTCCCTTATCAGTCTCTTATCAGTCCCTCTGGTGCTGGAAATGCCGCAGCACAGGCCCAGCCTGGTGGGCCACAGGTGGAGCTGCCAGTGCTCTGCTGGGTGTTCAGTCCAGAGCAGGTTCAAACAGTTCCAAGAAAAAGAAAACCCACAGTCCAGGGAACTTCTCTGCCTCAGCTAGCGAAAAACTAACTAAAAGCAAAGGAAAGCTTTGTCCTGCTGTCTGTCCATGCTGCAGACAGCACTGTCCAGGAGAAGGATGCAGGGGAGCAAGTGCAGTTTCTGAAAACAAAATGTGTGCTTCTTGTCTCCCCTCACCTTTGCTCTTAGAACCTGTCTTAAAGGTGCAAAACTTAATTGTGGGCCAAAGAGATGAATGGAGATACAATTCAGCATCAGAAAGTCACCCCAGGACAAGTTTTACAATAAGTGGTTGGAGTTTTGTTTTTCTCTAGTCCAGCCTCAAGCTATGCCCTACCTGCCTTACAAGGCTGTTGTGGGGAGCAGCTCCTGTCTCCAGACTGGCTCCTTTTGAGGAACAAACTCCACATCAAACATGCTGGAACTGTGGCAGACAATCTTCCCTCACCACTGCCTTTCTTTCAAGATGGGCAGTATTGCTGGAGTGGTTTTTTTTTCCCAGCTGACACAACATGTTTTATTTACTGCAGGAAGCAGAAATATCTGTGTTGCTTGGTCTGATTACTTCAAATCATGCTCTCCCCTACTTTTGTTTTATTGGCTTATTGGTCATGAAAGAGTAACCTCCTACTGTTTTGTCTTTGTTGCTCTATAAATTACTGAATATTGTCACATTTCAGCAATTCAGAGCCAGATTGTTGTTGAGGCTGTAGCAAGCAGGTGTTCTGCACTTCTATGTTCTTTACTTTCAACTTAGAGATTGTATTTTCTGCTGATTTAAAAAAAAATGACAGGGATTCTTTGGATGCTGAATTCATGACTGTTTTGATCCAGGTAGAGAATTCAAAAGGAAATACTCTATTTATAGAGGAATAAATGCCAAAGTAGCAGTACTGGAGCCCCACTTTGGGAGTCACGGTAAAACTGCAGAACCAGAGTCCCCAAGAGAGCTCTGACACTTACTGTCGAGAACGTGAAGCTAGAAGTCGAAATAACTGACATTAAGGGCTACTTAATACGTTCCTTTATCAGATCTGACACTGTCTTTTATATTTCTGAAATGCTACAAAGGAGTTAGGTGAGCAGAAGAAAGTATCTTTGTAAAAACAGAAGGTTTGAATATCCTTTAGTTTTTCGTTACTATCTGCACAGAGCCTTTCTGCTCCTCAGCATCTCCACAGATACCTTCTTAGCCAAGACCCTCTCATTAACCTCCAGGAAAGGATGAGGATTTGAACTCCAGTGCCCAGAACAACCCAAAATCTATCAGATACTTGGAAAAAGGCATTTTCTCCATAAGTATCTGGTAGTGTTGAGTATGTGGTTGTGAGTTCAGTTTGGATATGAGGTGTCCTTCATCTCTATACCTGCATCTCTTCCCTATCTCTGTCTGTTTTCTGCACCTAATACACTCCCAGTTTCCCCAAGGTGAGAAAATGTTTTCCCTTACACATTCCCAAGTGTGCTGATGCCCAGCTCAGCTTGTTTGTAGTGAATCAATATTTGTGCCAGAAAAAACACATGCCATCCTCTATCAGGCATACACTATAGACAGAGAAAAGAGCAGCATCTCCCTGTCTGTATTACAATGTATTAATTGAAACCACAGTCTTCTTGACCAGTTCAGGTCCCATCTCAAATAAGGAATGGACAGCTTATACTGTCTGCATCAAATTTCTTTGCTGTTGACTTGTTCCTTCCTCAAGGACCTGGTTTGGTCCTTCCTGGCAACAGACAGTTGCAGAAAAGAGCATTTTCCTTGAGTTTCTAAGTTTCACCCTGCCTGCACCATCAGAAACGTCCATCCTCTTTACTTTAGGAACTCTAAGTTTATTTTTTTAGTGACTAAAAAACCCACTTTAGTACGTTTTATATGCTCTCCAGTCCCTCAGGCTCCTCTTTTAGCAATTTCTTCCCTAGCCATTTTCTTAACAAGTATAATTTTGCAGATTTCGTCACAGAAAGTATGATCTCACTGTCATCTCCTATACCTTAAAATAAACCAGCCAGCCTTCAGTCAATTTCCCTAACTTCATCTTGTCATCTTTCACCTTAAAGCTTAATGAACTGCTTTCTTAATGTAGATTGCAGTTCATCCTTATTTCTTAATGTAAGTACCTTCATCAGTGACGCACCTTTGCTGGAGGTCTAACTACATACACATTTTTTCCTGTTATGTGCCATCTCTGGAAATCTCATATATGAACTCAGACTGAGGGTATTCTGCGCACTTAGTAGATGCAAGCTAAGATTGTAGCATTTTGGACAACTCTGTGGTAATTCAGTAAGCAAAATTCAGTCGTTTGCCATTTCCTTGCTGATGGTCACTTTCTTTCCCTTTTTTTTTTCCCCAGGCACTGAAGACAAGACCACTCAGTGTCTTTGCCATGGCCCAGCCTACAAATGTGACTGTTCTTTCACTGTGTCCCTCATTCTCACTTCCTAATTCAAGGACAGCCATACTTAGCTGCTGCATTCTGTGTGGCAGCATTTCTGTGTCTGCACGATTACAGTTCTGTCTCAGGTTTCATCTTGTTTGGAATTACATAGGGGGACACTCGCGCTCCCCTCTTATTTGTTTAGAATGCTGCTACTGATATTAATTTCTTAGCTTGTTAATTTAAGCACTTCATCGCTCTTTTTTGCATGCCTTCACTGGCATTTTATTCCCCTCTATCCGCAGTCATTGTACATTTTTAATACCTTCCAGGCCTGCCAGTGAGACGATGAAGCTGGTACCACCCTCCTACTTCAACTTTTTTTATGTTTCTTGCCTGGGGTGGGCAAAGTTTCCTGTAATCCCAGTGGGGGAGCTCCACTGGGTGTCTCCTGGGCTAGCATTGAAATTCCCCCCAGTAGTAATGCCAGAGTGCCAGGTGGCACCCAGTGTGTCAGCCTGGCCTGGCTTGTGTCTGTGCTGCTGTTTTCTAGAAAGTGGAATTTGAGGGAACAGCTTGTTTGGCATTAATCACCCAAAAATGAAGCCTTGGTTGTGATGTACTGCTATAATATGGACAGTGCAGCTTACTTGGGAAGGTTCTGGGTTATTTGTGTCACATAAGCTCCTCCTATAGAAATCGTTTAGGCTGAAAGTATCTGCATTTTATACATGTAATTCTATAAATCAAATTGTTTTCACAAATCCCACTTCCCTTTTATCGTTCTTTGTTATTGGGGCATGTAGTAGCTTTCTGTAAAATGTTGCCTTAATTGCCTTCTGGGGCTATACCCTATAAATTCCGACAGGCACTTTCAAAAGTGAAAGCAAAGGCATATTTTTCTTTTATCAAAGCTTGTTCAACAAACTGCCTGTACCTTTTCCGTGGGGCTTTGCAAAATGGAGTTATGTCAAGAAGAATAATGCTATTTAATTTATGAACCATTATTATTTATTGCACATGCAATCACTGGCCTTTTATGGGAGAGAACTGGGCAGCAGTTCTTAAAATTGGAAAGAGGTTATATATTTACCCAGGCTACCAGGATAATTCGTATGGGATAATTTTTTTTTCATTTATTTCTTTGTGTTGACAAATTTACTGACAAAAAACCAACCAATGAGGTTGGTTTTTTAAGCTTATTTGCTAATTCATAATGATATGCTCAAAAACTATTAAAAATAATCCAACTCCTTTATTATGAAGGATCTATAAGTATGTTGAAAAAGGCTTGCTTATATTGCTACACAATTAAGGAGCTGAATCACAAAATAGGCTGGGTTGGAAGAAAAGCCCAAAGATCACCTAGTCCAACTCCTGATCCAGTACAGCATCCAATTTTACTTCTGAATTGAGATCTACTTCTTTCCTACACAGATCAGGACTGGGGGCTCCCTACATTGTGATTTGCATAAGGGCATCCAGAGACCCCAGTGTATAATGCTGCTGCCCCAAACCACAGACCCGATTCCACAGTGTGAGGAATTGGCTTTGCAAAAACTTGCACTAGGGTTTAGCATTATAGTGAACCCCCCTACAAACTCAGTGTGAAAACTGGCCCAAAAGAGGGCTCTGGTGCCAGAGGACCATCTTTTCAAAACAGTGGGAATAATTTGAGGGCATAAATTACATAGAGCTACAGGTATTTGTGAAGCAAGTTGCCTGAAATTGCATGTAATAAGGTTTTGAAATGCAGGTTATGCTGGTTTCTCCTGATACATGTCTGCTCTTCTCAGTTCCTGAGGGTAAGCAATATTATTTTCTTGAATGAGGTTCTGGTTGCAATGTAAGTTTTATGTCCCAAAGTATTGTACGTGCCTTATTTAGAATTAACTGCTTCAAAGAATGTTCCAACTGGTAGATTACTTTGGGAGATGCTTTATAATTTGATGATGCTCTATGACTGATAGCCATCAACACAGATCATGTGGGAATTTCAAACACTTTTGATTAATATTTGGACTTTTTTTGGTTGTTTTTTTAAATATAGTGATACTTGCATCTGTAACAGACTGGAGTCTGTGACTCTATCACTGACTAGATTGATGGAGGAATATTATTTCTAACATACTGATAAAAATACAAATTTGGTTCCCATGCAATTGGAAACCTTGAAAGCAGCAATATTGAGGCCCATTAAGAGACTCAGTTAGCAGTACACTAGTCAGAACTGAAGTGCTGCAGTATACAATTCTGGCTAATATTGATGAAGAACGCAGAGATAATGGAAGCTTTCAGTATGTGCCTATGTTTTACAAAGGAATTAATTGTGATTTGATCTAGGGTATTATTTTGATGAATTATTTGCAGTAAGATATTGACAGAACAAGAGGGACTTCAAAACTTGTGAAGCACAACAATCCTATTAGCTGGCTTGAGAAGGTCTGATCTAGGTTTGTCTTCTAAATGCAGTCATTGGAGTCTAGGAGGGTGGAAATGTCTGCTCAGCCTGTGTCCAGGTAGCAAGCTTCCTGTTGGGAGGAGGGCAGGCCCCCCAAAGGACTGTCCTTGCACTCCTTGGTTCCTCGGAGCCTTTGTCCCATTAGTTCAGTACTTGTACATCGGAAACCACACGCAAATGTCCAAATGTGCAAAGGGTAAATACAAGCAAGGGAACAGATATATTTGCTTTGTGAGTGCCAAATACATGCTCTTGCAGAAACCCCTCCTAAATGCACGGGGACTTTCGCCTGAATAAGGGCAGCCAGAAAGTGTCCATTGTGGTTTTTCTTACAGCATGCTGGACCTGGAAAAGATTCAGGGAAAACCTGGAATTGTTAGCAACAGTAAACTCCCAGCACATATAGCGGACCAGGGTCCCTCACATTTTGAAGTTGCACTGAAATGGCAGTAATTACCAACTTGTGCATAGCGTCCATGACAGAAGTCAGAGCTTTTAAATAGAAAATGAATAAAAAATTAAAAAGATGTAATTTTTTAATTTCTTCAAGACATGCCAGTTCTTTTGTGGAGCTGGAAGAGATTTGCTAGTTAAGTTTGAGTACGGAGAGCAGGGAAACAATGCAGTATAGTAGTTGACAACTTCCACACTAACATTTACAAGCTGATTTTTCTGATGTGGAGAAGCAGCAGCATTTTATTTGTTTCCATAAGAGTGCATCAGAAGCACAAAGCTGTGCTTTTGAGTTATGAGGAAAGATGAACATTAATGAACAGGCAGGTCAAGAAGAACCACAATGCAAAGGATTTTGGTATTCCTTCAACATTTGTCACCAGATGCTACCTTTCCAATATATTTTACTCTGAGAAATAGTTTTTAAGTCTTGCTTAGATCTGACAGCAGAAGTCCCTTGTGAACTTTGTAAAGGCAATCTCAATCCAGCTGCTGGTGTTTAGAGCTACACATGATGAAAAGTGTTGTAAATGACAGAATCTATTTTCTAGTACATTTGACAAATGATGGGGCTCTACCTGTAAGGATGAGAGCTTTTTTATTGACTTGTGAAAAGCAATGGCTTCTGTGAATTGCACAACTGAAACAAAATATGCAGTGATGCAAGTTGCTGAGTAATCATGTATCCTTCCAGTGAGCAGTAAATACCTTTTTGCTAACTAAATGCGATGTTCAAGAGCAAACCATAGAGAAGGCACAATAAACTTCAAAGTAAATCTGTCTCCTGAGTGTTCAGCTCTAGGCTGCAGTTACCATGTCACTTCAGATAGACATAGACTGCCTAACTCAGGCTCCTTGGAAGTTCATAAGATCCTTCAGATCACTGAATGAGAGATTATTACTTGCATTGGCATATTTTTAGTAACTTGCCAATTATTGTAATCTTGATAGAGTGATCTCTCTTGCTTGCCAAAAAAGTTTGTCCTGGTTATTTTTTCACAAACCCTAAATGGAAGACAGGTGCTCATCATCCAGCACTAGTAGTTTTGCAGTGGTATATATGTGTATATATGTATGTATGTATGTATGTATGTATGTATGTATGTATCTATCTATCTATCTATCTATCTATCTATCTATCTATCTATATCTATATATATCTTACTTACCCAAAACAAACAGCCCTTTTAATTGGAATTTTAAGGACAATGTTAATCAGGTAAAACCATTTACCACCGTAGTCATTAGCAGTTTAGCTTCTTCGAGAATCATCACTAGGTTTATCAGTGAGCTCTGCTGACAACAGAGGTTTTCTCAGACCAGCTGAATTTTACCAGGAAGATTTGATCCCAGAGAGGAATATTGCAGGGCCATAGTGCACAGTGTGACTCTTGGACAAGTTGCATTGCTCAGCGAGGGCATGGTGAGCGTGACTGACGTGGTTTGAGAGGAAGTGGGTTTTCTGGGATATGCTGTGGTCACACCAATGGGGTTCAGATTTGAATATTGGCACCTGGTGTGGCCACTGGGGGCATTGGATACGCCTTTGAGAACACAGGGGTTAAAAGCAGAGCACTCTCGTGGGAAACTCTCTTGGGTTTCCACTGGGAAAAGAATTCGGATCTCTTCCCCGTCCCAGCTGCCGGCTGGGCAGAGGGAGCAGAAAGCCATGGGGCCGTGAGGTAGGCCAGCCTTGGACAGAGATGGGAGGTAGGCCTGGCCCAAGGGTGGAAGAGAGAGAAGCACCGGGAGGTACTGGGCAGCCCCCCACCCCGGGAGACAGAGAGAGAGAGAGGGAGCCAGTGCCTGGGACTGTTACCTTCAAATTTGATATCATCATGTGTTGGCGGCACAGCCCGGCCTGCGGAGAAGGCGGGGGGTTGGCAGCGAGAAGGTGTCCGGCCGCTTGTGGGAGATTCTGGGCAGGCAGAGCCCAAGTTTTAGCCCCTTTTTGGATAATGAAAGCTTTACAGAACATAACACTTTCCTAGAAGAGAGATAGAGTGGAAGATGAAGAAGGAAATGGGCAAGTGTTTTGAAGGTCTGGGCAAGGGAAAGATGCAGGAGAGAGAGAGAAGAATCTAAGGTGGGAAGAGATGATGGAGTGGCCTTTTGGCTGGACTTTTCTTGCATAGCCATGGACAGAGCCATGTTTCCTGTGATACAGAGACTGTGTCCAGGGGGAGGCAATGCCTCAGAACCAAGAGGGTTCAGTGTTGGTACCCCTCAGCCCCAGGGTGTGAAATCTGGGGGGGACAGGTGTCCCAAAGTTAAGACTGCACTCTTTTTGGAACGGGACAAATCATCCTTACAAGGAAAACCCTGGAAGCAGCTCTGGTCCAGGTTCAGTGGTGAGAGCACTGGACATGAACGGAAGAGGTCACAATGGCACAAGAAGGACTCCTCTCCTCTTGATGAACTGAGAACTGATTGTCTGAAGGGTGGTGCTGGACTAAGAGTTGGTGATTTGGAGGATAGATGTATTGGAAATTTGGTGGGGGGAGGAGCAAATGTATTTGTAAGGTTTTCATTTTCCCTGTGTGTGTTTCTTTTTACTTATAGTTGTAGTGTAGTTAATAAAGTTTTCTTTTCTTTATTTCTGAGTGGGAGTCTGCTTTGCTTATTCCTGGTCGCATCTCACAGCAGAAACCAGGGAGACTGTATTTTCATGGGGGCACTGGCATTGCGCCAGCGTCAAACCATGACAGTGACCTTGATGAAGACTGGATCCTCTGCACCTGCTGGGAGTGTGGGGCCCTGGCTTCACTGCTGTGTGCCACAGATCCTGAGCTGGAAGCAGTGAGTGAAGGTGCACATTCCTTGGGCAAATGTTGATCATTCAAGAGCACACACTCTGGCAGCCAAGCAGAGAAATCCCCATCTCTCTAGCAAAGTAATTCCACTTGGAATAACTAAAATCTTCACTTAAACCTTAATAACACAATCCATGGTATTTTTTGGAAAAGCCATTTGCTCCCACAAATGCCTTTCTAGCTAGAATTTGGGCACTGAAAAGAATAAATCTCATAATTCTGCAAATCTCTAAATATACTCTTTGCAATACATTGATGTTAAGTCAATGTACTGAAAACAGCACAACAAACAGAAATGGCAGTGTCTCTCTTCAGCAGAAATGCAGGGATGCTTATTGGACAAAATTATCTGAATCACTGGTCACTGATGGGTGCATTTAGCTCCAGCCAAAGCCCAAACTGCCTATTGCATTTCCCAGCAATGTACAGTCTTAGTAATGAGTGTTTGCACTTTGCAATCTGCACTGACACAGTGCAGTTTGTTTGGTTGGTCTTTTTTTGGTTTTTTGGTTTGTTGTTTTTTTTTTTTTTTGCACTAGCAGCTTTGGTGTAAAATGTGAGCTACACAAGTTTAAGTCTTTTTTTCCCCCCAACCCTTCTGCTATTAGTTCCCCCTGCCTTTTAAAAGAATTCCCTTTATTCTTTCTCCCTGCAGGTTTAAGATTTTAAAGCAGTAGAAAAGTCTTTGTTGTAGTGATTGTGAAGAGTATTTTCCATACAGGTAAATAGTTTCCATGCAGGTATCACTGAACATAGTGGCACTATACAAGTGGCACTTTCTTTTCTATGTGACCTAGAGGTGTTCTGGACTCTCCACTCAATAGCTGATTTGGGAATCTGCAGCAGTGAGCTAGAGGAAATGGATAGTGTGGTAAATTTAGCAGAAGAGGAAACTTGGAGGAAAAATGCTAGAGCTTACTCTGGTCTGGAGAGGAAGGGAGAAGAAAAGAATTGTCATGGCTCAACATGGAAAGAGAAATGTGAAGAGCAAGCATCTGAATTTCAGTCCCACCTGCAGAGGCCTTGCTGCTTGATGGCAGTCTTGTGTTCTGTCTTCTTTTTTTAGATTGCATTCTCTGTAATCTGGGGGTGTGCACATGCAAAGAAAAAGGTGAGAGAGAGGGCACAGGCTGTGCATTGTTCTTCCTGTGGTTCTTATTAAGGCAATAAATAAAAAGTGACAAGCATGATTACTTATTCATTCTGCTGTATTTTAGGCATGTGTGACCACAGACTTGCAAAAGACATTGAATTTGTAAAGTCAAGTGATGAGAACTTCTGCAAACTTTGATGCAGCCCTCTATTTCTGTGGTTAGGAAATGGCCTTTGACTACCCAACTGGAGGGAAGCATCAAAGTGGGAAGAATGAATGAGGGGTGTGAGTTGCAAGCTCTTTCTTGAGGCAGATAATGAAAAAGATAAAGTTGGGGATTGAAGGTGCAGTGTAAGGAAAGAGGCAAGGGCACTCTGAGTGGGACCCGTGATCTGGCTTGTGTATGGCTGGAGATTGCAGGGAACAAAAGGATGCCTTGGCAATGAAGGCTCACCTGGATGGTGTGCTGGAGAGCTGGATTTGCTCCATGCCTTTGTTCAGTGCATTCTTACCTTGTCAGTGTGCAGCTTTTCTGTGATTCATTGTTATGGACTGTGAGGCCTAATTTGCAGAAGTGCTGACTTGCAGCTGCACATCAAGTAGATGTGCTTTGAACCAATAACCACATTATTGCACTAGCTGGTTCAAAAAGTCAGGCATGAGGCATCTCATCTGGGCACAGAAATTTCCTTTGTAATATTGGCATTATTTTCTCTTTGCCTATAATCATGCCCAGAAGTGTCTATAGGGGTAGAAATCCCCTCACCTCAAACAAATGGCATTTATTTCATAATACCTTTAAGTTTATGAAGTCCTAATATTATCCTGTCAGATACTATAAAAAGCCCTAGGGCTTTTTAAATTAATAATTCTGCTGTCAGAGTCAGCTTTGGGCAGTATGCTGTAAATGTCTCAGTGAGCAAGGGATATACTGCCAGTGGGAGTCCAAACAAAATCTGGGCTGAGGTGGACTTTGCACAGATGTTAAAACACAGGGCTGTTAAGTTGGTTGGGTTTATTCAAACAAAAAAAAAAGTGGGATAATGTAGAGCAAGATGTGGTGAGCAGCGTGGTACTCAGTCCCAGGCCAGATGAGTCCTTCATGAATGAAACCTAAAGAAAGGTTTCATTTCATTTTAGAGGATAATTTTGAAGGAGGTGAAAAGGCCAGGTGAGCTGTGGAAATGAACACATGGAAAGGTAAATACCAGACCAGATACAGAATGAGGAAGCTTGATCAGGTGCTGTACACCTGCAAAATAGTCAAGAAAGCATTGGAAAACAGGGGGAGAGGGGAAGAAGAATGTAGCCAGCAGAAGCACAAGTGTAGGAACTGCTATGGTGGTGGGCACAATCAGTACTTGGGCATCAAGAGCAGTGCTGAGACAGTGGAGTTAATTGCTGCAGCAGTTTCCTGTGTCTGTTCTCTCGGTTTAGAACTGAAGAAGACAAACAGGCATGTAGCCGATCCTCTATGGAGAGGACAGCATTTGCTTCTGGCGCTTGTCTACAGAATTGTCAAATCCTGTCTGCTAGGCATTTTCCCTCACTATTGACTATTGGCAATGCTTACATTGCCAATAGTCAATAGTGAGGGAAAATGCCTAGCAGACAGGATTAGACAATTCTGTGCACTGCCCTTTTAGAATCTATGCACTGCCCTTTTAAAATATGAAGAACAGGGGGGTTTTATAATTAAAAGTGTTTATTTCCGTTTTGTTGTTTGCTTCTTTTGCATCACCAGAGGGTTAACTGGAGAATTTGGCTTAGCTTCTTTGTGCTGTGCACTCACAAATAACCATTCACCATGTCCCCTCCAATTCATATTCTTACTAAAATAAGTAGTCCCAGTTGTTCCTGTTTTGTGGCAATTTCACTGGATGAGCCACGGTCACCTTGTGAAACTCTTGGGGAGTCAAATTAATAGTATTTTTATTTATATGCCGATTGTTTTCTGGGACTGTTTTTCTTTGTCGTAAAATAGGGTGCGTTAGTAGGGTGAGTTTCACAAAGTTATCATCTAAAGATGTCAGGTGGAAAAATGAAGAAATCTGGAGAAATTCCAAGAGCAGTTAGCCCAACCTTGGCCCCAGGAAAAGCTGTGGGACGAAGTATTAAATTGTCAATTTAAGAAATGCTGAAGATGATAAAGTGGTTAAGAAATCCCTAAGGATTTGTGAAAAACAAGTAGTTTTGAATTAATCCAATTTCTTTTTGGGCAGGATAATAGTCATAGTACATGGGGGGATTAGTAATTTGCTTCTATTAAGCTTTTGACTTTTTTCTCATGGTTTCTTTATATACTACACAGGAAATTATGTTGAGCCTGAAAACACTGCACACAGTGGACAGTGTTTTCAGGCTCAACATAATTTCCAAATTCATCACATTCCAAATTTGTATTTCACTGCCAGAATAAGAGGGCATTTAAAGTGGGGCTGAACCAGCTGGTTTCTATTCAGTATTTTCATTAAGGACTCAGGTAATGGAATGGGGGTTAAATTGGTCAAATGCACAGAGGACATCACACTATTAAACTGTAAGGATGATGGAGGACAGAACTAGAATGCAAAAGGACTTTGTTAATTTGATGGAAAAGGCTAAACTAACAGGACCAGGTTCAGCTTTTCCAAGTCCCATATGTAAGGAAAATAAGGGACAAGCTGGGGTGGAAAATGGAGAGTAGTTACTGCTCAGGAGTGTGAATGGCAGGGAAAGATATTGGAGTGGACAACAGGAGAATTTGTGTTTTTACAAAAACACATATTTCATTGTTTAATAAGGATGTTAATAAGTTGGAGGTAGCTCAAGGAGAGTTTAGAAAGCACAGAATGAAAACTGAAATAAGTGGTTCTATTTTAATATCAAGAAAATAGACAGGAAAACAGTATCTTGGTTTGCAACAAGTTCTTTACAGAGGTTGGCAGCTGTTTGTTCTGTTCTCACACTTAAAACAAAACATCTTGGTTCCATGTGGGAGAAAGAAATTCACATTGGAGTTTAGCAATGATGTAAAATTGAAGGGTTCTGGACACCTCTGCAGGTGCTGAGGAGAAGACTGACCAGATTTTTTTTAGGAATGAGAATTGAAATGTACTCAACCCCTCTATTAATACACAGGACTGAAAATAAAGGTGTCTTCACTACCAATTTGACTCCACTTTTCTACGACTGTTCTTATCTCCAAGTAAATTAGTGGTTTATTTTTCCCATCTTTTGAATAAAAGGTAAAGAAAAGGAAGGGTAAAAAGATAAAACTGAAATCCCTCTCTGAATATAACTCTGTGTTAGTATCTTCCTTTCCAAAATGGTTGTTCTTGTGGTGCTCTGATAGGCTCATCTATATTCTGTCTGCAGTCTTGCTCACTTGAGGTCTTTTATCTGTGGGATGGCTGTTCCTGCTGAAACACTGAAAATGTGCTCCAGGAGACAATTTGAACTGTTTGATCTCATATGATAGCTGTTAAAATTTTAAGCTTACAAGCTACATAAAACCAACTGGTGTAAAATATAGGCATGGAACGCTCTGTAGAGCAAGTGACAAAAAGCCCACCAGACTTCACCCTAAATGAAAGGATGTGCAAGGCTTTAGTCATGCAGTGAGAAGAGCGGTTGTTTTCATGTTAGCAAGTTTAAGAGGAAGGGAGGTGTTGGACTGAAATAACATGTGAGAAAAGCAAGGTAGATCATGGATCTGGAGCATGATAGGAAGCAAAAACTAGAGGGACAAGTCATTGGGTCTGTGCTACTGAAGAAGAATTCTGTGCTGTTTGTGGGCTGGGCAAGGCTGTGAGTAATGACAGCTTATAGTGTTGGGACCTGTGATTGTGGAAACAGAACTTCATGCCTCCTGTTAAGTAAATGTGTCTTCTACTGAAAATTACTTGGCTCCGTCATGTTATCCTTCTCCTCATTAAGACAACTTTCAGGATCTTGAATTTTTGTAAATTGAGAAAATTAACTAATATGCGTAACAAAACCTTGTTTAAGAGAAGTACTCTTCAGAGAAATAAAAGTTAGCTGATATCATCACTGTTCCCTCATGGACATGACAGATAGCTCTTCTTTCTTAGACAGCATGCTAAAACAAATGAGCAACCCACTGTCATTTTCTCACTCTGTTTTCTGTGTTGTTTATACATGTAAGGCAGAGGAGACATGCAAATTGTTGACTGAGGACCTTAATCCTACTTTTTTTCACTTCTGCTCCCAACTAACCAAGAACTAGAAAACTGAAATTGTTTCAGTACTATAGAGGACTGCACAGTACTATAGAGGAGCACAAAGTTCAGACAATACAAACTTCTTTAAATGTTGAAGGTGCATTGGAAGCCTTTTTCTTTCAAACTGTTTGTTTGTTTTTTGTTTATTTTTGTGGGGTTTGTTTTGTTCTGTTTTGTTTGTGTATGGTTTTTGTTGTTGATTTGTTGCTTTATTCTTTCATTTGGCATTTTTTTGGGTTTTTTTTGGGGGGGTGGTGTTCTTTTATTTTGGGGGCGGGGGAGTGTTCTTTTTCTCCTAATGGAAAGAAGCCATTCTTATAAAGGAAGAAGATTTCTCTTATTTGATATCACAGTTATATTTTTGATATGTTTTGTTAGAGCTTCAGTTCTACTGCTCAGTCTTTTACAACCACTGTCCTGTGGGCATATCATGAACCAGCACCTTTTCTTCTGCCATGAACTCTAATGCTGTTGTTCAGTGAGCAGCCAGATGTTTGATTTTCAAGCTCTGGATGTGTCCTGTTTTATAGTTTACATGACAAAACCACGGCTAATAGGTGTTTTGAGAAGGTGATCTGGAAACTGCGGTTGTGTTCAAAGGGCTCTGTGCCACAGGTAATCTGAGCATCTCCTGAGCAAGGGGTAAAATATTTTTGTTTGTAGCAGGGGGTAAAAGGAATAAAATATATTTTTTCTGATAGTAAGACCTAGATGTAGAACAAGTCCTGACGTTGGTAAAGCAGTTGTTCTGGTCTTTCAGATATAGCATAAGGAATAAAACAAAGAGAAAATGACCTTTTGCCAATGATAATGCATACATGGGTCTGTTTGCACAGCTCAATATGAAATGCCTTTATGAAATTCTGTTATATGAGTGACACATTTGAGATGAAGCTCTTCAGGGATATCTGGCATTATACACACAGCAATTACATGTTTGATTGCACAGAATAGAGTATCAAATGATGCCAGCAGCTCCTGCTAATGTCAGAAGCTAAATTCAAGCCCAACTCTCAAGCAAGTTTTACATACCTTCTAAAGCTGTCATGCTGTGATATCCTATCTTTGGTTCCTGTTCTTTCTAAGATAATCTTTTCTTCCACCTTTATTCTTTGGATGCGTGTTATCAAGTTGTATAATCAGTATACTACTAAATTGTAAAGCTCTGTATTTGGGTTCCATGCTGCCAGTAAAATCTCAGCCTGACCAAGAGTCACATTCAGAGCTGACTTTTGGGTTTCTATTACAGCTGTCAGTCACAGGCAGTACCTGAGGCAAGCAGATATTAGGATTATTTACATTCATGTTCTCATCTCTGCCAAAACCAGGTATCAGCACCTGCATTTGTGGCATCTGCCAGCAGCTTCTCTATGATGAAATGTTGTACTTTTCAGCACAGAATCTGTAAAGTTGCTTAAAAATACCAGAACGGCCAGACTGATTTACTGCTACATCCTATAATGACAGCTATTGGTGTGTAAGAAATGATCTTGGAACTAGAAACAAATCAAAGAACAAACATTCTTATAATATATAGTTGGGACCTACTATTTATTTATATTTGGGGGAAAGATGTGTGCATGTAAATGCACATTCATATGTCAAGATAATCTTCTTTATAGAGTTTGTTCTTGTTTTCAATTTTGTGTCATTGCATTTGCTAATTAATTACATTTTACACGTCTGCAGAACATTTGTCACGTCTCAGTGTAAGTGACATAAAATTGATCTTCACCAGTCAAGAAAGAGATAGAGCATTGTGTTGGTTTGAGGAGCTGTGTCAAGCCCTTGGGCTGGAAAAATCTGGAAAAGACAGAATATCCAGAGAAAACAGATCCAACAATGTATTTGGTCTTACTGATTTTAACATCAATACTTGGTATTAAGGCTTAGCTAGTGATGGTTTCTTTCTTCTTTCCAATGGTTGGAGAATTTTGTTTCACAGCCTTGAAACAAAGCATTTTAAAATCAATTCTGTTACCCCAAAAAAGAGGGTTTTTGGGATCTCTGATTGTTGCTTTTTCCAACAATGAAGTTTCTTTTTGGTTGTTATCCATGGAAAACACCCAGACAACCTGTTTCCTGTCCTTTTTGTTTTGTAGCAGTCTGACAGCAGTATCTGCTTTCAAGACTTCAGTTAGATTGACGTTCATGAGCAGAAGGTATTAATTTCACCTCCAGAGGACCCTCCCCAAAATCAGCATGATCTTGTGCCATATACAAAATTTATCACTTATTCTGTGACAGTAACACTACACAAGGATGTCTCCAACATTATCCAGGGTGGAAAGAGAATGATTTTTTTTTCTGTCACTCTTTCCATCACACTGCTTATCATGATGAAACCACTTTGTCCATGAAAATCACCTGACCTGTTTGATAACCTTTGTCAGAATATTAACCAAACACCAAAGCATATTTTAAGGCCTACTTTTCTCCCGTGGCTCACCTCAACTTGCTAACTCCAGTGTAACAAATGGCAGGCAAGCACACAGACAAAGGTGTAGAGATGGCATTGCTCACTGAGAGCGTGTTGATTTTTAACACCTAAACAGGGGAGTGTAGTCTTTGTACGTGTTAATTCATCCATTAGCACCTCTGCTGTGATTGCCAACAAGGCTGAATACATTCTTTATTTTTAGTACCCAAAACCCAAGTGTGAGAAGCAGGAGACAATCATACTTCCTCTGAGGCCAGAGGGAAAATGTTTCATCGAATACTTGGGGGGTGGTCTTCTCCCAAAAGCAAAAATGGGGTGAGCCTGTACACTTGAACATTCTCCTGATACATGCCATGATCTTGGTGCCCTCCTCTCCTTTCTGCCCCATTGCAGCACCTGTAGGGCTTTGCAATTCAGTTTTTCAGAGGAGCAGAGACTGGCAATTCAGGTTTGATGATCAAGGGTATTTTGTTTAAGTAAAAGGTTTATAACAATTCTGGAAGAGATAGGGATGTAAAAACAGCACGTGCTTCCTTAATCAGAGCTCACAAACCAGTTCCGTTTTCCCAGGAAGCTCTTGGATTGCAATAATTACTTAATTATTTCTAGGTAGTAGATAAGAATATGAAACTGCTGAGTTTATCTCCCTTTCAAAGGGCAGCCTGAAAAGAAAAAATATGAAAAGAAAAAAAAAAAGTATTTAGGTTTTCTTTTAAAGATTAAAAATGCATGCTTTTTAAGTACAGCTTTTGAATAAGAGGTTTTTTTCAGCAGATAACAAACACCTTGAAAAGGGTTCAATCTGTAAGAGCTGCTTTTGATTTTTCTATTAATTAAGATAGGAGAAAATATATAATCTTTTGATAAAATATTCTTATTTCACTTTTGCAGGAGTTATGTCACTGTGACCATGTTTTTATATAAAGCAAAAATTAAAGGATGTTTCTGAAATTATTGATACTACTATTGATTTTTATTTCTACATTCTCTTTTACCTATGGTCTTATTTTCTTTGAGTGAAATAGTTTGACAAACTCATGTGTTCTTTTGTATGACAGAAATACGTAAATTTAATTGAAGAAAAGCAGACAGGTTTGGGTTTTTTTCCTGCATGATAGAATATAAAATTGCTTTTCAATGACAGTTAGATGAAAATTTTAAGAACTACTTCCTCTTGACAGTGTCTGCCATTTAAATGCCTATTAGATTTCTTCTTATTATGTCACACTGGAAATTACTATGTTTTACTGTAAGAGAATGACAATCTAATGTTATTTTTCTAACTGGCAAAGGTGATCACTTTTAAATAAATTCAAGTGAGGTGCTCAGAGATAAGAAATTGGTACTTAACTGTGAAAGAAAATATAATGAAATTAGTACTGAGAATGCTTTGTTTGGATCGAGTCAATCACTATCAGCCAGACAGAGTTTTGGAAATTGAACTACATTGTACAATTGTAGTGCCATTTTGTAAACCGTGGTTGCAGCACCAATCACAGTGTAGCAAATTAACTTCTGGAAAAATAAATATATAGTTATGCTTCAGTAACTGTAAAATGCCTCTGTGCTCTCACCGAGACAGTCCCTTTTAAGAGCAAAAATCGACATATTTTGGAGCTCATGCAGCTTGCCTGTATTTCCTGATGAAGAGGAGAAAATGTCCCTGAGGTCACTTTCATTTTGTTGCATTAGGGTAAAGGCCTGTGAAAATGGATTAAGAATGATACTTTAATTTCAAACACATTACTGTAAAGTGTATTTGATGTGAAAATGGCTTTTTGTTCATATTCCTGTTACTGTACCCATTAGATACTATATAGGTTTAAAAAAAGCACGCATCAGTGAATTGCAATGAATACATGAATTACTTCTCACCATCTTTCATATTGCATTATGTATCATTCTTCTTGGAGCACAGCATTAGCATTATTTTCTCAAGAATAACACTTTCTTCAATTCTGTGACATTTTAATCAAGAAATGAAAAAATATTATTTATACTTATGCTGAAAAATGTAGGTTTATTCCTTTATATTAACTCCTGTAACTGAATTATGTACAAATACTTTTTACAAAATTCACCACCAGCAACAACAAAGGCATATGAAGCCAAAATGAAGATTTAAGGGGAATATTTTCAGTGGCATATCTCAGTTTGCATTTCCTTTTCCTTTTGTAAATCTCTTCTGCCTAATTGGGGTAGAATGATCCATTTTAAGTTAATTCAGTGTTGTTATATTAAGTAGAGCACTCTGAATGGTAATAGCTGAGCACTGGCGAACTGGGAAACCAAAGCAATTCTGATTTCTTTTCACTGGTGTATCCAACACTCTTGACTACATTTTGTGCTACTTTGTAAGCATAAGTTAGGAGTAGTTTGCCATGGAGTATGATGATGTCTGAGTTGCTCATTCTGTGCTTGCAGCAGTGGAGGGATCAATCTGAGTGTAGGGGGCCAGCAAGGTGTCCCTTCCCAGGAGCCAGGGCTGTGTGGGGACACCAGCAAGGAGGGGTATTCCTAGCCAGAGAAAGAACCTTGCAGAGGGCCAGTTCCTGGGCATGCAGAGAGTTTGGGGAGCTGCCAAGGTAAAGAGGGAGGTGGAATGACAGAAAAGGCCTGGGACAGGCAGCATGAGGAGCTGATGAAAGATGTCCCAAGGGGTGTAGCAGGGTCTCGGAGAAGCACATGGCCTTGGTCTGCTGACTTGACACCATACTGTGGACATGCAGAAGGTTGGGAGAGGGGCTTAAGGCCTAGGTAGGTATGCAGAGCGGCCAAAGGTGTGAAAGCGCAGATGGTGAAGCCTCAGGAGCCAGTCGTGCCTCACACCAGAGGGCTGAGGGCAACTGAGATGCTCATGGCTTTGCAGGAGCTGGTCCCTGGGGTGAAGAGTCCCTTAAAAGCACGCTCAGGTGAAAGCTCTGAGTTCTACTCAAGGGATAGGAATTGCCCTTTAGCTCAAGACTTAAACATAAATTGTAGATCAGCACTGTGCTTCACTTAGGCCTGTGTGGCAGGCATCAGATAGAGTTGCTCTTTTAACAGTAGAAGGAATTGTACACATGTGAAAGATAATTTTGGTCTCTGTTATTAATTATTTAATAAGGACTGGTGGAATGAACAAAAAAGATTGAGTGGAGTGGAGAACTTAGACATTTCCCTGGCAAAGCTTTAATATTTGATGCAGAGATTGTTTTCATGAGCAAACGTATGGTCACAGCAGGTGTTAACTTGTTAACTAAAATGGCCTGAAAAGGGAATGTGATTTCCCCTTCCTCCCCCAGTCCTCCATCCCAGTGGATGTGCTGCCCATGGTGAGTTCTACTGGGGGATGTGAGAATCTACAGCACAGCTCCCCTTCTCCTTTCAGATGTGGGTTGCGCTTCTCCACAATTGCTACTGTAAGGGGCTTAGTCTCTAGGAGCAGCGTGTACCTCCACAATTTATTTCTCCATTTCCAATTTCACACTGCAAACTTCCTGGGTGTAGTTCCCAGACAGGGGTGGTTTGCCACAAGCTCGCTGGTGATGGATGCGTCAGGGCGGTCGTGAGGAAGGCAAGAAAATGTTCTGTGCCCTTAGCTGGCAATGTGATGGAGAGCCAGTGCATGAGGAACCCTGTCTCCCTTTTGCCCCAGATAAACCCCAGTGCACAAAGCAGCTGTGGAGGGACTGCACAGGGAAGTGAGCCCAGAGGTGGCCTGGGGCTCATTGTGGCCCTGCAGCAGGGGAGAGACGGCAGCTCGTTGGGTCCAGCTGCCCCACTGTATGACTCCAAGTCCTGCTTTAGAGATGTGGAAGGAAAATTTGTATCTTTTGCACTGGCTGCTCTCAGTGTCCCCTGCAACCCTATGTACTGCAAGGCCCATAAGCAAAGATAGGAGTGCACACAGCTGCCATTTGGCTGAGGTAGCCATTTGCCAGTGGTATCCCTCCTGTGGCAGCTGTTTGCCCGAGGCAGCCATTTGCTTGCAGAGCTCCGTGTGGGGTGACCACTGATCTGAGGCAGATGTTTGTTGAGGCTCCCCACACATGGTGGCCATTTGCCCCAAGCAGCCATTTCCCCAAGGCTCCTCGTGTGTGGGGGCCATGAGATGGCTGTTTCCCTCAGGTGCCTCATGTGCAGAGGCCATTTTCTGGAGGTAGCTGAGGTGCTGGTTTCATCCCTGAGGGGACACTGTGTCCTGGAGGCTGTGACCTGGACTTAGTGACAGGAAAACAGTGCTGCCACCATCTGAGAATAGGAAACTGGTGACAGCCAAGGGATGACAAGGACAGCAAGAGGCAGCTCTGTGCTGCTCTCTGACACATCATATATGCAAGCAGAAGACAGCCCTAGAGGAACAGCCACAGGGAAGCACTGACCTGGAGTGACTGATCTTGGGCTTCACAGGAAGGGGCTGTGTTGGTGGCTCTACTTCTTGTACTTTGAGGTCTATCTCTGCTGAAAACTCAACATTATGTTGTTCCTGTTCCACCACAAATAGTAGTCATCTGAGCTACTGAATGCTGTGAAGGAAAATAAGTACTCTAAAGCTTTGTTCTGTTTTTCTAACAGGTTTGGGCTTAATTTCACAAGTTAGTAGAGAATCAAAAGGATTCCCAGAGGATCACCTCATAATAGTAAAATAATGACATAATTTACAAAGAAATGTAAAGTAAAGCTATTGAGAATGTAATATTCCAAGTTAAACACAACTTTAGAAAAAACACTGAACAATGGTTTGAAAATACTGCTTTTTACAAATAGATCTTGTGATTCTTGATCTATGAATAAACAGGCACATAGCTGAGTGGAGGTATCATTTGTGCATGTTTTAATCCAAAATTTAATTGCACACAAAAGTTGTAAACAAATGTTTCTGCATCTTTATTTTGTTGAGACCTCTGATCCAGCAGTTTGAAAACCTTGTAATGTGCAAGGAGGAGGAAATCACTGAGAAGAGCAGAGAGGATAAAGTATGATGCTTCAGTAAATAAGACTTGCAGAGAGAGAAGGAGGAAAGGCACAAGATCAGGAGGCTGTTGGAAGTCAGGAAGAAGATAGGAAGAGATAATAGCATAAGAAGAGACACAATGAACAGAAAACAAATGAGTGAAGATAATGTCAGGTAAGGAATGGCACTGGGTGTAGCATTGTCATGGGAGAGTCAAACTCGCCTGTGGTTTGTGGGAGATGAACATGGGTGTCTTGAACACTCCCAAAAAACCAAGTGCCATGCCAAGCACAGTGCCTTTACTTGGACGGCCCTTGAAGGCTTTTCCCAAAGAGGTGCAAAACCTAACGGTGCCTGGTTGCTTGATTATTCTGCCTCATGAGCTTTTAAAAGCACTCCTTTTAAAAGGCTGTGTGCTAAAGACACATTTAGTCCTCTGGGCAGCATTAAAGAATAACCCATCCGTTTGGACAATGTAACTTTCTATTATTTGCCTGGAATAAAGTTTAGTTTGTAAACATGTGTGAAATCTGAGAACCTTTGCAGTGCAAGTGCTGCCTCCCTACCAGTGTTGAAGAGGAAGAGATGGCAAAACTCCCAGTGGGAAGGGGGAAGATGATGCCCTGCTCCTCCCTGGGGAATACTTTGATGTTCTTTTCTGGCAGTGCACTGTCACTTGCTTTGGGTGGCACCTGCTTCTTCCATCTCCCCAGGAGAAGTTTGAAATGCAGTCACTGCATGTAGAATCTCAATAAATAATGTGAGCTGAAAACCAGGCAGGAAATAAACTCATCTTTACTCTCAGATATATAATCTTGTCTTAGAGCTGGGGAGTATCATATGAAGTCAGATGAGATTTTCAGAACAGCTCCTTAGTCAGACACTGTTTCTTTGTGTCAATGTAATTTTTCTCTCTGGATTTACCTAACCTGGTGGACACCTCCAGGAGGAAAAAGAAATCCTCTTAAATCATGATAGCCATAATCATACAATTGAACCTTCTTTTATACAGTACCTGTTGCAAATGCTGTGTTGAAGAGGCAATTCTTTCTCTGCAATAAACTCCCAAGTCTGTTATCCAGGTTGTTATTAGTATTAGGTCTTGCTAACTGGTGTGCATTTGTGAGGAAAAACCAAGGCAGAACAATAGGAATTCTGCAATGCTTGACTGAATTGAGGCAGCTTTGGTCTTGGCTATAATAAAAGGGAATATTTGGAGTGGGAGTATGCAAAACCGGACATTTGTTTATGATTAAAGAAGATGGAGTGTTGGGAAACCCCTTTGTGGTGTAAGTCTGAGTATATTGTAATAAATAATAGGATTATTATTTTTCTTATAGACTTCACCTGTTCTACACATTTTGAATTTTCAGTTTGAATTTTCAGTTTTAATTTTCAATTTTAGACTTCATCTGCGATGCTCAGTTTGAGAAGAAGCTGAATGTACTTCTATCTATCAGAATATATAACTGTTTTGATCTAGGTATAGATTGGTAGTTTGAAGAGCATTGAGAAACTGTTACAGTGGAGCTAAGGAGACAGAGAAGATTTTCACTTAGTTCAAACCCCAGTTCTGGGTGACAGTTTTTCTAATTGCCCACAGGATCAATTATAGAGATGACATAAACAAGAAAGTTCATGTTGCTGGCTATAAACTGCTGGAATTGCTTCTCATGTCAAGTTCCACAGATCAATTTTCCAGCCTCCTTGGAATACAGGGCATGGTTTCCCCTAGTGATCTTTCATCATTAACAGAAAGGCATCCAATTGTTTAAAGATATTAGAAACAGGGAACATGTTGTTTCTTTTCTTATTTCAGCAGTATGTCATTCTTACTATTAAAAGCTTTATCTAATTTCAATTTGTGTCACTTTGGGGCTTTTTATGTCATTGGGTCTTGATAGACTTATTCTGCAGGATTTAAGAGACATATTTACAAGTATTTTCTCCTTCAAAAATTTAATCAAGGCAGCTCTTTTAGTTTCTATTCTTTGTCTTTTGATTTGATTCAAAATCCTATTCTTTCTCAATTTTTAAGTGTCCTTAAAACATTTAAAGTCCTATATGCAGTATTTTATTATGGGTATTAACAGTGCTTCAGAGGTGAGCAGAACCACTTCCTGATCTCTTGCTGCTTCTCTGCTGTGCAGCCAAGGATCACACTGGAATTCGGCACTGCTATTAGAGTTGCTGCTGTGCGAGGCAGGGGCCCCCATTCTGTAGGTGTGGACAACAATCTTTTATTCATAGCTTTATAACTTTGCACTGGGGTGCATTACAACTTTTGGGGTTTTTTTGTGTAGGCTCAGTTTATCAAGCATATGGGTGCATTCTGATTGAATACCCTCTCCTCTTTGTTGTTTATGGTTTTTATTCAGTTTGCTTTTAGTTTTATTTGTGGGAATGCAATATTTACCTCCAAACTGGAAGTACTGTATCATCAGTGGGACTGACTCCTGTTGCGTCATGATGACGTCTAACAAATATTTTCAGTATTTCTTTTCTTCTTATTTTCAACACTTAAATCATTTAATCAGTTTTAATCCATTAAATTAAATCCATACTTTAGGGCCTTAAAAACCTTACAAAAGTCTGAGCATTTCTTTTCTTGTCTTTATCAGCCAAACTTGTAATCCCATCAAAGAATGAAGAATCTTTGGCTTGCAGGAACTGCTCATGGAAAATAGGCTACAGAAACATTTTGAATAGCTGTTTTGTGTGAGAATTAAAACAATGTGGAATACTGCAAGTAAAAGAGGCTTTAAACATTTTCAGTCCTTTAGTGTTTTCAGATATCTATACAGGTTAATGTCGGCATCCTTTCTAAGTACGCATGTAGTTTATGGAAATTTGCGTGACTCTGGCAGCTTCACACATCTGAGCTTTTTGACAAAATTTTTATTCAAACCTTGTCCTTAGAGTGGATTTTGGCACCAGCTTGACCTACTTTCAGTAAATTTATTTCCCCTACCTCCAGGCAAAAATGTGACAAGTTTGCATTTTTAACAAAATGGACACCATTTGACTGTATTGCTGTTCATTCCTCATGATGCTGAAAGGAGTGTAGAGTGAATTTGTTCTTCTGTGTAAATATTTTTTTTACCCATTAAGCACCTGAAGGCTCAAACTGACCTGAATTTGCATTTACTTTCTTGTGGATTTTTAGACTTGTAAGTGTATCTTTACAGATTTTATTGAAAGAACTGAGAACTTCTTCTATGAAACAAGTTAACTAGTTGTTTGTTATAAGTCTACATGTATAAAAACCCCCCAAAAGCCCCCATTCCTGCGTTTTGCAACACAAAGGAATTTGTGTTGGAGACTAATAGCATGGTCATAAGCTCGCTTTTCTCTTGCCTCCATGTTTATTTGATTTAGGGTAAAATAACATGAATTCATCCTAAATCTCCCTACCCCAGCAATTAGTGGAGACTTAAGGCTTCAGAAAACAACCATGTGTGAGAAGTATGTACAGACAATACAAGGGCAACGTCAAAGTAGTAGCAACTTTGTTGCTTTCTTTGCTCATTTTTGTTTATGTGATTTATTGACTGATTTCTTTATCAGGTATGGCTTTTTCCTCGCTTGAATGTAGCTTGCTTGTCTCTGTTCACTGGTAAGTAGCTAGAGTGCTGGCATCAGTAGTTCTGTTGCCTATGGAATACTTTCTTCTGACATGAAAGTGTGCTTCAGCTGTGTAGCTATCAAACAACCATCTGATCATCCTCGCTGTGAAGAGGAAAACGTCTACTTCCATTTCTTTTTACATGGATGACTTCTGTGGAAATTAGGTGTTTCATGGGCACACTACAGCTTCAGCATCAGTACAGCACAAAACAAAGTGATAGGGGGAAAAGGAATTAGCATGTGAGTTGATCCTATCTCATGTTTAGAAATTGAATAATTTTTACTCCTTCTTTATAAAAATCTTCTGCTAGAAAACTAAAATCGTAGAGGGATTGTGCACTAATTCAATCGGTGGAAAAAGGTTTTCAACTTTTAATACTAGAAATCAGGTCCAGATACGTGCACTTCCAAGCTCTATAAAAGGCTCTTTCTCCTTGATCATGAAGTCTAATTGTGATATATAAGAGCAAAAATTAAGTCTTAAATATAACTATATGCATTTTGGAATGAGAGAAGAATAGGACATTCAGGTAAATACTAGCATTTTGGCATAAAATCAGATACAGAGGATTTAAGCATAATCCTTGATTCTGCAGAGCTCAAAGTGCTACAATTCCTGTGCAGCACAGCACTTAAGCACATACATACCTCTAAGCATTTACCCAGTTCTGCAGGGATCTATGAGGAATACTCATGAACTTAAAGACCAAGGAGAGACAGAAATGGTTTGTTAGTGCAAGGATGGAATGCTTGTAACTTTGCAGTATCAAGCCTTTCTTTTTGTGTATTTTTCTTAATTTTTTAAATTTAGCTATTATAATGTAGACTTTGCTCTGTCTCAAGGGTTTCTACTTTTATGTATGTGTTTAATTGGATTAAAACTAAAAAGATTATTGTTTTCTTTTGTAAACAAAAAGTGATGTTTTCCCCTGTGTGTTGTTGCACTGACTTTCCAGGCAGAGAGGAGCACCAGGTTAATTGTTAGTGCATGTATTTATTCTAAAACCTGCTCACATCCTCTGATATTTTTTAATGCATTTTACTATATTTCAGCTGGGCACATTTTGACAGCACTGCAGGCACCGTTGTGTCTCAGTTATTACCTGACATGCCTGCTGCTGGCTAGGCAAGCTCGCTCACAGCCCTGTTGACCCAACACCACTGCATACATGTACCCTGAGATAAAAGGGAGGCCTGAGGAGTGTGAGCTGGTCAGAAGCTGTGTGAAAGTACCTCAAGGAGATGTATCTTTCTGTAGTGATATCTTTTTTACCATGCACAACATCCCTCCTTGCACTTCAGTGGTGCAGTGCAAAGAGTGATGTTCCAAACAGGGAGAAGGAGGAGCTGGTCTTCCCATTATGCAGAATGAGTTGCAGAAAAATTAGCCCAAGGCTACAAATCATGACTGCTGTAGTTGGGTTACAAGTTGCTATCCTAACTGTTGTGTTGGAAACTCTATGCCTCTCCTGTCAGGCAGCTGGAAGGAGTCTAACTGAAACCACTTTCACATCCAGGTCTGCCTCTTCCTCAGTTCTAATGAGACTCTGCATTTAACTGCTGCTTTGTGGGTCAGACTATGGAAGAGTTGCACTTGACAAGGAAAAGTGGTATGGAAATGACTCCTAGTCTAAAGAATGGCACAGAAGGCAATTGTTTCCCGCAAACTAATAAAATTCAAAATTCTATGGTGAAATTGGTAAAAGAATGCATCTTAATGCACTGTTTTTGAATAATTCAAAAACGTGCAAAATACAGCATTCCTTTTAGTCCTTAGGGCTTTTCCCATAAAGATTTATATGTTGACACTTTATTAGTATTAGCAGGCAACCAAAAATCAGAGACTAGGCAGATGTAAAAATATACTGTCCTAAATGGTTGCTATTGAAAACTATGTAAAAAACATCTTGTGATGCAAGACACACAACTAACACCATGAATGGTTTCAAGCATCAGCATCTTATTATTCCCCAGTACAACCTTTTATACCCTTTTCCCTTATGCATAACACCTGTGTGCACTTTTACTCTTTTGTGATTGGTCAATACAAATCAGCATTGCGTGCTCCTTTTCCTTTAACAGTGGTCACCTGTTTTACACAGCTGCACCTCATTAGGGATCAGGCTCTAGCAGCCCCAGTTCTAATTTCTCACAATCTATTCTCCTACGATTTTGGATGGGGGAGACTCAGAAAATTGCAGAAGTAAATTCATTGTTTTCACTGCTTTAATGTCCACTGCTAATGATGGAGATGTTCTGATCCTCCTGATTTCAGTCCTGTTTAATAAGGGATAAGCAAGAAGAAAAGTTGGTAACATAAGACGAATATCTATGTTATGAGTGGTTCATGGAGTTTGAGAAATGTCCTCAGGAAGTGAAGCAATAAAAGATTTCAAGGTGTAAACCAAGGAATTACTTTGGGATTTGAGGAACGGACTTCAGACCATTTGTCTGTGTACATTCTAGCTGTTTCAGAGATTACAATGACAATGTTTTATAATGCTGATTATTATCAGTGTAAAAGAGATCCAGAAGCAGAGGTGATCCTTGTATTGCTTTTTGTAAGGTGTTGTGGAAGGCTCATGAAATGTTATAGGCTGAAATGTGGAAAATGTTTTGAGTCAAAAGTTCAAAGGCTTGTTTTCACCCCTGTAATAAATATATTATTTTAGGTAAGACTATAAAGGGAGCAAAGAGATCAGAACACACTGTGAGTTATGTTCTATTGATGCTTGTTCAGTGTAATTATTGCAGTCAAATCAGCCCAAGACCACTGGACCTAGCAAAAGAATACAGACCCCCATGGATCCAGGTTTGTACTTGGAAAAGGGGAACTTACTCTTTAGGTTCAGTTGTTTTTCCTTTCAACTTCTTTAAAATTCAAGACGCTTTATGATTATATGACATGAATATTTTAAAGCAATTCTAAGAAGAAACACAAAGTCACGACTCATGTCCCAGCATGTGCTTAACTTAGCATATGGTTTATGTTTCCTTGACGTTTCTTTATTAGTTCATGAAAGAAAGGAGTGGTACTTCTGTGCATATGCAATTCAGAAGGTTTAAATTCTACCAAAATTCCAATTTTTTTGAGGTATAGAGCACTGTTTAGTGCTCTCTCATCTTATGTAGTTGATATGCCTGCTTTTTTAGGCAGGTTTTTTTTGTTTGTTTTTTGTTTGTTTGGTTGGTTTTTTGTTCCTCGACAAGTCAATGAAAATTGAAATAGGCTGGTAGTGAGCCAAACAATAAAAAGGCATATGGGCATTTATTCATAGCAGTCCCCATTCTTTACTAAGTCACAAAGATAGTAGAAATGCTTGCAATATAACCTGAAGATTCTTTTTCCTGACCCTTTGCCATTTAGAAATTTCCCAGTCTTGTAATAGATGTTCATTTATCTTTCCCACTTCTCTGTAAGTTTTGTATTACTACTTTTTACTTAATTTTTTGTAAATAACAAAGTACCCTTTATGTGTACAATGGACATTTTTGACAGTTTCATGTGTATTGAAAGCTTTCAGAGGATAATGATTTAGTATAATGAGGTTTATGTTATTAGGATCAAAATTGAACATATACTTTTGATCTGTTTTGTAAGCAGCACTATGAAAAGAATTTGCCCAAAATGTCAAAAAAACATTGTTGCAAGTGCTGTATTTTCTTAAATCTGTGATGAAAATGAAAGAAGTTTCATTGGAAGGGAGAGCTAAAGAATTCTATAACTTACAGCATCTTTGTGGTAGGTGACATTTAGACATTTGTCTAGAGGATTGTGATGTACCAAACAAGGAGAATAAAGGAAGCTGCAGGCGGGTGAAGGTGGTGTTGCCCAGAACTGTGCCAGGGTGGGCTGACTTTATGGCTCTGCTGGTCTGGGTTGTGCAGAGAGAACATCATGAGCACTTGTGTGCAAGGTCAGTCTGACCTCTCTGGATCCACATGTAGCTTATGAGGTCCTGCTGCTCTCCAGGCAAGCTTAGAGCATAGTGTCAAAAAAGCTATTTTTTCCAGTAGACTACTATCACAAATGCTTTCACTTTGGGCTCTTATTTCTGCTGTATTGCCTGTATATCCTGGAAAGGATCCAGATAGAAAGATCTTCCCTGAAGATGTCCAGAGTAGTGAAATGAACCACTCCAGTGGAAAAAAAAAATTGATTTTTGCCTCTGGTTTTATATGCTTTCTGGGTTTGGAGTCTGCAGAAGGCCTACCATGTCTGACTATTTGGTTCTTTCTTTTGCATCACTTGAATCAGTGAAAGTTCTTGTACTTCACATAGCAGTGCCAAAAGGATCAGAAGAAAGTGACCAATCTCAGGAAGTAAATGACAGAAAATATTTTATGAAAACTCAGGCTCTATTTTCTTTTTCATTCAGTTTTTTCCATGTTCTTCAGGAAGGGAAGCAGTTGCTGAGGAGTACTGGCCAATGAAACTAGGGCGTTTTTTGGTTGGGTGTCCCTCCTGCCTCTGCAAATATATGCGTTCTTTTGTCAGTTGAGGTCTTTCAGCTTCCTTTTAGGCATGGGCAGTGCTTGGGTTTTTTTATCACTTAGCTGATTTATTTCAGCTAAAAAAAAATGTGAAGAGCTTATTTAGTCCTTTGCAGGTAGATGCTGGTTAAGAGGGATAATCATTTATTACCATCACTGGAGCATAGAGTAAATGATAATAACATTGGGATTTGTGCAGAGAGATCTTTTAGGCTTTTAGGATGTACATAGAAGACTTGAAAATAGATGATTGTAAGCAGGAACATACTTTGTTAGGGATTTAAATTGTGACGTGGCTCCCCCTCCCCACCTTGCCAGCTCTGATTCTGCAGCCTGGCACCTCTGCTGAGCCCTGGACTGGGAGCAGCGTGCCCTCTGCCAGCTGGGGTTGGGGGCTAACAGAGGATAGCAGGTGGATGGAGCAAAGAGGAGTGGTGTTGTTATCTTGTTGTATTTCATATTTCTAGAGTCCCATACTGTTGCAATCATTTCTAAAGTCCATACCTTCTAGCTGGTTTTCTACCATGCAGCTCTTCTCTGTAACACAGTTCCTCACGGCTTCACAGGGGCTGCACCAGGGCTCTCAACCCACCCCTTTTATGCCAGTTATCTTTATGAGCTACAGCTGCTGCCCAACTAAGGACTTCACAGCTGCAGCTCATTTAGAATAGCTAGGACCCACTTATCCAATACATAGGACTCTCACTACATTTCCCCCTTTTTCTATTACTAACTGATATATTCAAATACATATAGATATTCAAGTACAATATGCGCATTTCCTTACAATACATGTTTTATCCCGAGACTCAAAGGCCTCATACACCATACAAGTACAATACACACATTCCCCCATGACGCAAAGGTCATGTACAACACACACAGCTTCTTGACTCAAAGGCCATATTTCTCGCAGCTCCTGGCTGCCACAGCTCCTTGATTCAATAGCTGTGTTCTTCTGCAGCTCTAGGCTGCCTTTCCCACAGTCCTACAGCTCTTCAGGCTGCTACAGCTCTCAGGCTGCATACCTCCATCACGTTGGGGTCACCAATGGTTGTTATCTTGTTGTATTTCATATTTCTAGAGTCCCATACTGTTGTTATTATATTCTTAAAGTCCATGCCTTCTAGCTGGTTTTCTACCATGCCGCTCTTCTCTGCTGTGCAGTTCCTCGTAGCTTCCACAGGGGCTCCTCCTGGGCTTTCAACCCACCCCTTTTATCCCAGTTGCCTTCATGAGCTACAGCTGCTGCCCAACTAAGGACTTCGCAGCTGTAGCTCATTTAGAGCAACTAGGACCCACTTATCTAATACATAGGACTCTCACAGCAGAGTGGAGCACTGGAAAGCAGTGATTCAGCAAGGGACATATGCCCCTGATAGTACTTATATGTATCATCAAGGTTCTTGTAACAGAGGTGAGTTCAAAACTGGGTCATCTCCCTCTGCTAACTCTCTTATTTGTCTTTTAAATTGTATTCACAATCTCTAGCTCTTGTCACTATTTGATTGGTAAAAACATAGTTATTAGAGGTCAAGGATTTTAATCAGGAGAAAGAACTAGTTATTTTAGAATCATTTGAGAGACAAATTCTGCCATTTAAACAGGCAAAATTCTGTGGCTTTGAGATTTGATAAATATCTTCTTTAGAGGAGTGGTAAGACTTAGAGAATTGAAAGGTGCAGGATAGGGATAGAGGAAAAAAAGAAAGGAACATAGGAACATCCAGCCTGGAGACAGAGGGGAGAAATACAAAAAGTTAGTCCACTGACAGTCTGATGTGTGAATGTAAGCTATTTTTTTCTCTTCAGAAAAAAGTCAATTTGGTGCTTGTTATTTTGATATGAGAGATAAGTAACCCTAAAGAAGAGAGGGAAATCTCTCTCCTTTCTCGCTTTTCCTCATAAAATACTAATACATCAGTATGATCTCAGAATGCTTTTGGCTTTCCTTTGGGGCTCCTTGCTTTATAAACCATAACTTAAGAAATTACTCACCTGTCATGTGTGATTTATATTAAAATGTGATGCTGTGTAAACACTTAGATCTTGAATTTTACTGTAATACATTAACAATTTAGAAGTTATACAGTGAAAAACAGTGGGTGGGATTGGGTTTAGAGATCTTGCCAAAGAATGCTGTACTATCATGTTGTTTTTTTTCTGCTAGCAAACTTAGTTGAAGTATACCCTTTCGTCCTCAGTGACAAAGATTTGGGGTTCTGCCTCTAAAAGTCAATCTCAATCATAGGATGTGACCCAAAACCTTGTCACTTGCTTGTAATGGTAAAAGAATTCCATTTCATGTTGTCAACTTTTCATTACTCCCCATGTCACAAAAATTGTTCACTTCAAATCTCCTATGTTCTTGAACTGAATTAAATCGGCTGGCTTCTGGTTTCATGTAGCATTTGCTCTCTGATTCCTGTTGTCTTTCATCCTCTGAAGGAAGGTAAAGTGGAAATACAACTGAATGTGCTTTTCAGTAATGAGAAGGAGGAAAGTGAACTTCATATGAGAATAAAAAGCAATCGCAGGAAAAAGCAATTTCTCCCCATTTGAAGAAAGTAACCTCAAAGAAATAAGAGGAACGTTTTCATTAAAAAGAAAGTAGTCTGTAGTCTGCAGAACGTCTGTGATCTTCCACTGCAGAGCTTTCATCATAGCATTCCTCATTTTATCTTATTTTCTAAGCAAGAATTAACATATAATAAATTAATAACACTATTGTATGTTAAAGTGAGTTGTGTCAGGCACTCGGGTATAAACACTGCCTGGCTTTGAGGAGAATGTTGTTCAGTTGCTTCTCTTGGAAGATTGATGCCCAAAGCAGCAATCTGTTGGACAGCATGTTCATGATGTCTCACTAGGACAGTCTCACAGCCTTCACTAAGGCTGACAAATCAATTTTGACATATTGAGAGATGGTACAAATGCAACAACAGCTGGGGAAATAGTAAGAATTTTAGGGAACATGACCTATGAAAGATAAACAAATGGAGTTGGTTTCTGTTAAAGAGAAGGAGATTAAGGGGATTGAGGGGCAGCTTATTGATACTTAAGTGGTTGTTGGAGGCAGAATTTGCTGTGTTACTGCTAGGCTGAGGAGCAAGACATTGGACTTGTGGTGCTGCTCAGTTTGTTTCAGTTAGGAAATACCAAAATGTCTTCATTTCAGTGGTAGATTTAAAAGGGTGTAAGGTTATCTGGGGAAGTTGTGTGAGCCCTTAGGGGTATGAGGAGCATGGCAGAGGAGTATCTGGTTATCTCAACATATTTGATACTGAATAAATGATAAAGTCTCCAGAAGTCTTTTTCAGTACATTTTTCTATTATTCAGATTATATGTAATGAGAAGGAGGAAAAATAAATGTAAAAATATAAACGGTATAAAAACCAATTCTGACTCTTGTGAGGACTTTGATTTAATGCCCTCCTCACTCCATGGTATGAGTGCTCATGCTTAATTTTAACGGGAACCTTGCTACTGGTACTGTAGAAGAAATCCAGCTCAATACAGTTGAGTATGTTCTGTTTACCCCGTCCTTTTCCACTTCATGTGTTAAGGCAGGGGAGTTCTTTAAATATAGAGATTTTGAGTATTTTAAGCCTCACATCTTGCCTATTCTAAGTGCTAAAGGAATAAAAGAAGACCTTATTACAGGTATGACATGCAAACAAAATTTACTGTGCTTTGGCTGACAAGTACATGCAAAAACTGCCTTTTATTCTCATAATTCAGAATTTTTTTTGCCCCTTAGTGGTTCAGTCACTAGCTGTGGAAAGTAATTAAAAGATTTTTTTCCTGATTAACAAAACAGGACACTTTCACCAAGCTTTACCCTGAAGGCTTTTGAAAAGCTAAAGGTCCAACGGGATAGCAGAGACTTCCAAACAGGTGTGTAAAGATGTAAAGAGTTCCCTGTTTGTCTGAGAAATTAGACTTCTCTGATTTAAATATTTAAGTCCACCTTTACTCTCATGACCTTGATTTTAAATTTTTCTTTTGAGTCTTTAGAACATTCTCCCATTTCCCTGAGTGATAGAACCTGTCTTATGAGATTTCCGCAAATAAGTTCAAACAATTTACATAGAAATGTCAAAGTAAAACTTGCAATGGCTTTACCTTGGGGGCTCACATATGGTAAACAAAATACAATAGGAGTTGGGTAGTAAAATACGAATGTTCATGAGCTCAAATAAGGATTTCCTACCTCCCGAGTAAAGTTTTTTTTAAATTAATAAATTAATTGATCATCACCTGGCATAAAATATCAGCTGTAGAATGGGCTGGTAATTGAAGATAACATAGTTGGGATGTTGTAAACCAAATTAATATAGACAGTCTGCCTATTTTTCCATGTAATTAAGCAATAATAATCAAACCTCAATGCTCTTCTTGGAGATTAAGGATGACTTCCAAAATTAATGGTGTGAGGTGAAAGCAAGAATCATTAGCCATAGAAAATTGTTAGGAATTCAAGTAATTCAATTTAAAAATTATTGTTTAAATGCTGGTTTTTCCTCTGTTTATTGGGGGAAATGGATATTCCTACATGCTAAATAGCTCAAGATTTAACAGTTTCATTGTAAGCAGCCAAATGAGGAGTAGGCTCTTGTTTCAACCACAGTCACATCTGAGGACAAGCCTAGTAACTGTTTCTGGCACTATTACCTAAAGTCTCTCCTTTTCACAATACGGATTTTAGAGTTCATCACTGGTACTTAGTCAAGTCACTCACTTATGAAATTACTCTCCTAGTAGGTGATAAAAGCAAAACTACCATGTGATGTTTTCAGGATCAAGTCCTACACAGGCCTTAGTGCCTAGTAAAGGAACCAAATCAGCACTTCCACTCTACATGTGCTCAGTGGGAGAGACATTTCCAAAATAACTTTTCTTTTTTAAAACTTACCCTTCATCATTAATGTTTTCAGACCAAGTAGAGGACAGCAAAAAATGTAGCAGAAGCTGGCCATCTGGGTCATTCCTCCCAGGGAGGTGCAATAGCATTTACTACACCTTCTAAAAATGATGTCCTTCGGGTACTGAGTTGAATCTGGCACTCACTGCAATGGTGTTAATACTATTGAGTTATTTGGTGTAAAGTCAAGATGAAAACTCTTCCTTTTTCTCTTCTTTTCTTTCTTATAATAGAACAAATCAGAAGTAATTTAGTTGAAATCAATGAAATGACATCTCCAAGAGGTGACTCAAATCTAAGCTAATACCAATTCATGCTACACTCCTGCCACACTTTATGATGGAAAAACTCCTGTTTCAATGAGATGTGCTATGAGAAAAATACTTTTAACTAAATCTTTTGTAGTGGAGATAGTTATTGAGATTTTAAAACTGCTTCCAAAATGTTGTATTTAAGTTTTAGCTGTGGGAGGTAGACAACCACCCTTTGCTCCTTAGTTTGTCTAAGTATGTCATGGTTTTGCATGGGAGACATTTGGGGCAGTGATGCAAAGCTTCCAACCACTGGAAAACTGGACACGCCTCTGTGAAAAACACATGTTAAAGATGAAAGAAACCTGGGAACTTTGTCTTTTTTCTTCCTACCTGGTAACAGGTGACAAGGCGGGCCCAGCGCTGCCCTTGGGCCGGGCCAAGCAGGCTCTGTCACGGGACTGGGCCCCTCATAGGGGGCCATTGCTGAGCCCTGACCCAGCCAGGCTGAGCCCCAGCAGTGGCCAGGCAGGGGCAGGGAGGCTGTGGGGGCCCCTGGCCAAAGCGGGGCTGGGCCACGGCTGTTAACATTGTTATAAATGATCAATCGTGAGCCAAATTATCAAAAAATGCAATAAGATTTATTAATCTTTCTGCATGACTGAATTATGGTCTTCAAAACCACCCCAGCCAATGAGTCAGCGTCGAGCCCGGGATCGGCTCTGGGTGAACCTGGATCCGACCTCTATCCCATCGGACCCTACACTGTTCACAAGAACCGCTTCTTGTGGCGAGGTTTTATACAGTTTATTTTGCACGAGGCGAACGAGTCCCAATTTCTTTTGTAACTCTTCACATTCATCTCTGTTCCTTTAAGTGTGCAGAGCTGGACAAAGACCATCTCCAGGTGGATAGTCAGCATTGATGGGCTCTGGGGAAGCCGTGTATTCAGATGTATAATTCTGGCATGGCTGGCTATCTTGATTGATGTATTCTGCAGGGCGATGATCGCTCTTAGGCGGTTTCCCATGACTCGAAATATCAGTGATCACCATCCTGGAAGCGTCCATTCTTACCCTAAAGCGTCGATCATTATCTTAGCTGTGTCCCGGGAATTCTTTGGAATCTGAATAGACATCTGCTCTCGGGCCGTAGGTTGTCAGAGACACATTCAGATTTCATAATCTTTATAACATACATTCTTTAATAGCATGAATTATTTCTAACATATATTACAGCATCTTGCCACTAGGTCCCCTCTCCCCATCACTGCCACCGCACGAGATCGTGTGGCTGAGACCAGAGGCAGCCCTGCAGCCTGTGCAGTGGCCCTGTGACTGGAATTGAATGCAGCCAAAACCAAAGACCAGCCACGCAGCCCCAGCTGCATTTCCTGCTGCAAGCACTGAGTGACCATCTGCAGGCCCCGGGTGTGAGATGCAAAGCCATGTTTGGTGTCAGGTACAAACAGGTGACGTGTATACTTGCAAATGCAAAATGTGTGGACCCCAACAATGGGAGAGCTGTGAATTCTAATAATAACTGAGGAAATTAAAGCATGGAAAAAGGCCTTTGAATCTATCTTTTTTTTTTTGCAGTTAACCCTGGTTGATTTAGGAGCATTGGAATTAAGGTGTTAAGCATGTTGCTTTTTGCTTGCATTTAATCCATAAAAAGCTCTGCAATAATAACCTTTTGAAGTATAATTTTAGACTATTACTTGTATCCTTGAAACTATAGCTTTGGAATATATATAAAGGAAATATGCTTATCTCACACCTTATTGGAGCAGAGAAAAACAGCCTGAGAAAGGAAGATGAACATCACCTCAAGGGTTTATGGTTTCGACCAAAGGGAAGCTGGACATCATTGTTATGAGATTTATAGTCTCTGCAATTAAAAGGTGGACACACATCTGGGGAGCTGGATCCCAGTAGATGGGATTTGTCTTTCTTCTTTTGGAAACTGGATCATCACCATCTGGGGATACTCCTTTGAGATACATCCTGAGAAATTAAAATCACAATAGTGTATAAAATTGTGATGTAATAATTTGGAATAAAAATTGCTGATGAGTAAAAGATTGGAAATAGAAACTGCTGAAAAAAATTGATGGGTACCCCTATAAATACCTGTAACCATCAATTATCAGTGTGCAGTTGGAGGGAAAACTTCCCCCACTGTACCCAGCGCTGTATTGCTCATACTTTACCATATTAAATAATAAATTGATTGCCGCTTGAATATTGGCCTTGTCAAGCTTCTTATTCATAACACGGGTGAGATGTTAACTTTTTCAGTGCTTCAATCCTCCCTCGAGTGAGAGAAAGGAACAAGATGCAAGCATGTAAAGGGGCAACATGAAGACATCAAGGTCAGTGAAAAAGAAGTCAAGCCCTAGATGGGGAGGATAAGGAGATGGCTTAATCTTGGGGCTGAAATCCTCTTGTAATAGCTAGGGAGAAAGACTTTTTTTTTTTTCCTGTAACACATGAAAGTCATGGGGAGATTAATGGTTCAATCTGATATTGAGAAAAGGCCTCCAAGCCAAAGTAAGCAGATGTTAAAGTAGCTGTGATTCTATGAGAAGTTTGAACAGAGGAGAGATGAGTGGTCCTGTGTCCCCAGGAAGAGAAGAAAATCCCTGTTCCCAGAAATGAAGATAATTTTAGAGATAGATAATGAGAACTCTTGCCTTTGAACAGCTCATCTTTAAAACAGTACCCTGTTGGGAATTTAGCTGACTAGAGACTGGAAAAGTACAAGGCTGTGGATAATTCCAAGTCCAGCACCTGCAAGATAGCGTGTTCTTGGGCCTAGCTGGGTATGATAACAAGTGGACAGAGAGACGTGGGAAATAGAGAATGTAGGCCCAAAGGAATGAGGAAGAGTTGATGGTATAGTTTAACCAATAGATTGCTTGGCTTACAGAACATTCATGAGCTTATTACTTGCTGTATAAGTGTCTGATGCTCTCTTCAATAAATGAAACTTGCTGTTGACTCATATTGAACCCTGAGTTTTCTCTGCACCCAACAAATGGCTCATCCCCAACAAAGGCCTCATTCTGCAACAGTACCCCAAAAGTTGACATGGCCCATAAACCCTGCTGTGGGAAAAGCTTGTAGAAAATGGGAGGGACTTCACAGTTGCCAATTTCCCCGGGCAGCTGCTATTCGTGAGAGAGCCACGAGAGGTTTTCTCTTGTGCAGAAGTCTCCATAGCATTAACCAGGAGGACTTCTCTCCCTAAGTGAACTGAAGAAAGACTATTTCAGAGGTGGTAAACTGACTGAAATTTTAGGCTTTCTGTCTTTACATTGTCAGTGGGAAAGAAAGGATTGTGGGGGGAGGAGAAGTGTTCTGAAGGTTTTGTTCCAATTCTTATTATTCTTTCTTTTAGTTGCTATACCCCTCTTGGTACAACCGCAAATAACCTCTCTTATCTTTGTCACTTATTGATGACCTTGTGTTACATAGCTCTTCTATAATACATATTTCTTTTTGCTTGTTTGAATCACTTCTCTTGCTTGCTTTAAGCATTGCTATTTTACACCAGAGCAATTTTAACGCTGTAAATGATCTGGTCTCTTCAAAGAATATAATTCAAATCTGGTAGTAGTTACTATTTACTGTTCTAACAAGTCTTGTCTGTTCCATGGTCTTAATTCAAAGCCTTCATCTATGTCTATACTTGTATCCACTGTCTCTGTAAGATTTTTAGAACTTTCTGTGATTCTATTTCCTACATCTCTCTCTTGTACGATAAAAACTTTGATAGTTTTGTCGCACACACAGAAGTATACAAGGTACTACTACTAGTATCACCACTAAAATAACCAAGACATATAAACCTATTTTACAAAGTTCCCTTAACCAAGGTCCAAAGCTCCATCCTTTAAACAAATCATCTAACCATGATCCACTGTCTTCTTTGATTTGAACTGATAGATCTTTCAGATTTTGTATGATTTTGAATTGGACAGGCATATGGTGTCTGAGCCTGCTGCCTTGGCTAAGGTCACCCAAATATTTGATTTTGGTTGTTCCACAGGCAAATCTGCACTGAAAGAAGCAAGCAAAGCTAGCCAGCACCAGTGTAACACTTGATTTAGCACCATATCTTTCATGAGCTATTTTGTGGCAAAAGATTTTCCCATATATTTCAGCTCACAAATTCTGCTTTTTTTTCCTTCCCAAACTTTCCTGAAGACTAAATAACTGTGTTAAAAATGGGTAATTTAACCTTTAAAAATCCAATGAGGGGATCCACTCAATGGAAACCACACTTTTGCCAGAAGAGCTCTATGAAACCAACAATTCACACATTTATCATTGACGTAAAATCAAGGTTTGCAGGTTCCACAAGTGAACAAGGTATGTAAGGCATGACCCACAGTGTCCTGTTTGGCTCACATCTGCATAATTGTTTCTCCACTTTTAGACTCATCAGCATGTTCTCTTGTGCGATATGGTTTGATGTTCTTTGCTGGAGCTGACTTAGGTCCTGGATCTGTAGAGACACAAGCAAACTTCTTGCCCCAAGTTATTAGTTTGAAAGGACCTTCAATTTGTCCTGTCTCAGGACTTCTAATTAAAACAGGGATTTTCTTTCAGTTTCACCTGTATGTTATTTGAAAGAAGCGTAAAAGTTGGTGGATTGGATTCTGCAAAAGAGCTGTTCAACAAGTTATGAAATTATAAAGCTTTGCTCAATCTTATCTGTGGCGTCGTCTCTACTCCCTCTTCTGTTGATCTAGAATGCATTTTACTGTGTGATATGTCCTTTCAATAATTGCTTGACCTGGGGAGGAGTGAGGAACACCAAAGGTATGATGAACACCCCAATCCATTAAAAATGTGGCCACTTTTTGGGATATATATGCAGGGCCATTGTCTTTTTTTACTTCTTGGAGCACAGCCAGTGAAGCAAATGCTTGCAAAAAATATTGACAGGCATGATTACCTGTCTCCTCTTGTGTGGACAGAAGCAAAGGCTACACCTGAGCTTTGACCAATGGCAAAGGGTTAGAGGGACCATAAGTGACCAATAGTAGGGTTAACAAGATATTGCCTTACATGGTTATAGGGATAGGTTATAGGGCAGATGTCCCTGGAGTCAGGAAGCTTCTTTGCTGCTGTGTCAGCATTCCTATTGTTCAGATCCTCCATGGCGCTTTTGCTAAACCTGTGGGGTTTACTGCATCCACTGACACATAGATGTTTTTAAATTTCCCAAAGGAAGGGTACTTATTGATATCTGTTTGCCATAATTGCAGGCTTTGCAAACCCTGTGGGTTGACAGCTCCTTTAGAAACAGAGGGTTGCATAAGCTGACAATCAGAGCGAGTACTAATGATAGCTTTAGAATGGTGGGTTTCGACATGGTCCCCATCAAAGGCCCACTTCTAGTTTTTCTCCCCAGTGGGACAGTACCTCTCTTACCCATATGTTGAGAGGCTTCTGAACAATCAAGGGATGTATTGTCTCTCTCTTCCCTTCAGGTCCTGGAATGGTAATAATGGATTCACTTTGCAGACACACAATGGCACCCAGATCCCTGTGAGGGTACCCACCGGTAATACCAAATTCCAATCACTCGGCCAAAATATGTGAGAAATCACAGTAACATCTGCAGCAGTGTCTGGCATGCCTGTGATGTAAACGGTTCTACCAAGGTGAGTCAGGCTGCAAATCAACTCTGGTCAGTTACAGCCTACATGTTCCACCCAAAAGCCATCAGAACCTAGGGTAGGGTTCCAAAACAGCACAGTTAGAAATGAAGTCTCTTGATATGTGTTTTGCTTGGGAGTATCCAAAGGTAAAGCAAATGCAATAGCTATAGGTTTTTTTGGCTGAATTGTCATAGGAACACTAAATGCAAGAGCTAAAATTGCTAGCTCTTCGGCTAAACAACAGCTAGAAGAACTGAAAGTCCAAAAATTCTATTGTTGTCCTTGCCTCTAATTAAGAAGTCTTGTCTGTTGGGAAATGCCAGTAATTCCTGTACAGATACCTTCATAACAAAAGTCCTTTAAAAGGCATATTAATTTTGAAGTTGCCAACTCAAACCTTGCCTGTGGGGGTAGTGAAATGGGACCACTTTAGTGATGGGTGGCTGAGGCACAAATAATATCCGATTTGGGTTCCTTCTAGGTAAAGCCAAAGTAACTAAATTTTCTGGCAACTGGGATGTCACTACTTGTGTCACCACATGGTGGCCCACAATTTTTGTTGAGTTTAATGGTAAAGGATTACCATTGATGTCAAACTGAGAAGGACAATGCTTCACCAAATGTTTCCCTTTCCAGCATCGAGGGCAAACAGTAGATGGCTTAGGTTGTCTTGCTGTTGTAGGACAATTCTTTTTCATGTGACCAGGCTTTCCAAGATTAAAACATACCCCTGTAGCTGAGTCCAACTGCACAGCCACAAGAGTTTTTTCCATTATTCTTGTTTGTGCCTCAAGGACCTTTTCAAGTTTATCTCCCAGCTTATCTCCCACTTTATCTCTCAGATTTTCTCCCAACTTTTTTCCCAACAAATCTTGAGATTTTGCAATCTGCTCCCCAAGAGCATTAGCTTGAACCATAGCAAGGTGCTGCGGAGTGTTAATCTTACTGCAAGCTGAAAGCATTTAAGGAATGGTCGGAGGCTGGTCAGGCAAAGCTAAAGGAACTTTTCTGCATTCCTTGTTTGCATTAGTAAAAGCAAGGCTTTTAAGAATATGGGGGGGGGCCTGCTCATCTGGGCACTGTATTTCAACAGCTTGTGTTAATCAACCGAAAAAAGCACCATAGGTCTCAGTCTTGCTTTGCATTATTGTAGAGTAAGCATTCATGTGAGTACCTGCTGGTTCAACAGTGAACAATGCTTTTCTTGCAGCATTTTTAATATTTGTGAGCACAGGCCTAGGCAGTACAACTGCCTGGTCTTTGGGTTTATCATAGGGATATTCTCCAGCTAATTGAGCAATAATAAAATGAGCATGAGGACTATTCACATGCTTTTCAATTAACCTGTTGAGAAGCTTTTTCCACTCCAGATCCCATAAAATTTGATAAAATCATAGAAGCCACGTTACAACAATCCACTGGAACAAGGTCATAAGAATTAAAATACTTTTCACAACATTATTAAAATAAGGAGAAGCCAACCCACTGTCCTTAATTGTTTGTCTAAGTTCTTTTATATCATTATGTGATAGGGTCTCATACTGAGGCTTATGATTATTTCTACCATACCTCACAGACATGACCAGGAGTTGACCATTTAAAGAATCAAAATCCTTGTCTTGTCTAAAATTCCATGTGATAGCAGCCCAATCAGTTAAGCATAGTGAATTAGTTTCTGAATTGGCACCTGGAGCATTCTCGTATTTTTCAAGAACCAAGGAAACCTCTGGGTTGGGTTAAAACAAATCAGGATTCCATGTTAAATTTGTGAGACCAGTGTTAGGTAAAACAAGCCCACCATCTGACTTATTTCCCATGTGTGGTATTTGTGCAGCCTGAGACATTTGGGGTGTGGATGCAGGCTGAAACATTTGCAGGCTGTCTGACCAAGCTCAGGATTAGAAAAATTTTGAAAAGTTTCCATATTATCAGTGGAAACCCTTTCCCCTTCCTTCCGAGAAGCAGCAGTGTAGGAAGTGTTAGTCAAACAGTATTCAGGAAGGACAGCCTCTCTGGGAATGGTGCCAGCTGTTCCGGGAGTGGGAGGGCATGGCCCAGGAGTGGGAATGTTCCAAACCACTCCTGTGCTGGAGAAGCTGGTAGGGAGCTGTGTTGGTGCCATGGCAAATGCAGAGGATTGGCAAAATGCCTGGGTGATAGCAAGGTGCCAGGGGGAGCTCAGGGGATCTGAAGCAGCCATGGCGCCAAAGGGAGGGATGCAAAAGGTGGTAAAAAGTCCACTGCTTCTTGCCACGAGCTGCTCAGGGGGGTGTCCTCTGCCTCAAGACCTGCCACCCCGGGTAAGGCATCCCCTGACATGGGGAAAGCCCGCCGAAGCCCATCTCCGGGCAGGCTCTGCCTGCCGCTGCTGCCTGTGGCAAAGCCGCTGAAAGCCCCTTGGCTGCACAACATGGCCTAGGCACTGCGGGAAGACCTGGACATGCTGCAGCCTCTGGCCAGGATCCAGTGTCAGCATTACGAAGGGGGATGAGGAGAAACCCAAAGAACCAGGCTGTGGGGTTGTGCGTGCACCTGGTGAGCTGATCTGGAAAGTGGCAGGTGGAGGGGGTGCAGACAGCATGGTGGCAGTTCTGCCAGGGCCATGGCTCATGGAATCTGTGGGGGAATAGGAGGGAGTGTGCCAAAAGTGGATGAGGAAGATTTGGAAGTGCCAGCAGGGTCAGAGACAGGGTCAAACTGCCCCAGCTGGGCAGAGGGATCAGGACAGGAGAGCCCCAATGCAGAGACAGTGATGTGATCAGTTTGAGACCCAGAAATAAGAACAGAGGGACCTGATAAAAAGACAGGGAATGTGGGCGGGGATGCAGTGGGGCTGGGTTAGGGCACTTCCATTGGCTTGTTCCCCCACACAATGATGTCATCAATATACTGTAGGTGTTCTGGAGCCTCACCCTTTTCCAGTGTAGCCTGGATCAGTCCATGGCAGATGGTGGGGCTGTGTTTCCATCCCTGGGACAGTCGGTTCCAGGTGTACTGCAGGCCCCTGTCGCAGTGAGGGAAAACTTGGACGCTCAATATGAGATCAGCAAGCTTCGTTTATTGCAAAGAGCGTCAAACTTTTATACACAACAAGTAATAAGCTCATGAATATTCTGCCAGCCAAGTGACCTATTGGTTATGCTATACCATCAATTCGCCCTCATTCTTTCGGGCCCACATTCCCTTTTCCTATGTCTCTCTGTCTACTTGTTATCATACCCAGCTATGCCCAAGGACACGATATCTTGCAGGTGCAAGAACTCAGACTAGCTGAGTTTGGTACTTTCCCAGCCTTTGGTCGGCTAACAAGCGAATGTCTCTGTGACCTCTGTCATGTAGCCATTCCTCCACAGGCCCCTCCAGGTGAAAGCAAACTGAGGCCTGCCTTCTGCTGCCAGAGAAATGGAGAAAAATGCATTGGCAATTTCAATAGTGGAGTACCACTTTGCTTCCTTGGACTGCAGCTCATACTGGAGTTCCAGCATGTCCGGCACAGCAGCGCTCAGCAGTGGAGTAACTGTTGAGGATTTTTTGCAAGTTGAGGAGTTTTTGCAAGACAATGGCCATATTCATCCAATGCACAACCCAGCCTGCTGGTAATAATGGACATGTTCACAAACAATGGATAATGGACATATTCAGAAATGGGGTCAGTATATCCTTGAGAAAGATGCAAGAAGAGTCATCAGAACTCAGCAGGTTTGTCAGCAAGCTTGAGAAAATGAGAAAAAAGAGAAAGCAATGGGTGGGCCAGATGACCACAGCAAGACGTGTGAAAAATTATATGATCCAATCAGCATTCTATTTTAGATGTGTGAACAGCTAGGATTAATCAATCATGTATTAGCTAGAGATGCGTGGACAGTAGAAACTTATTCTAAATATAGCCCTTTTAGGGATAATAAATTTGGCTTCACTTGATCACATTGATCTTGGCATGATGTCCCATTCCTGATCATCCACCTGCAAGTAACTTCATTCAAGGCATGATAGTCCACAGTCAACCTCCATTCTCTGTGAGACTTGGTGAGTGGGCCTCACTGACAACCCCATGGCTCTCCAGTTCACAGATCATTTTGTGGATGGGGATCACATCTTCTCAATTCGTCCGATACTGCCAGCTGTGCACCATCAAGGTGGCAATTGGTACGCATTGCTCTTCTACCTTCAGGAGTTCTACTGCAGATGGGTTTTCTGATAGTCCAGGCAGGTGTTCAATTGCTTTGTGTCCTCTGCTGTTGGAGTTTTGGATGCTGAGAATTTTTGACTTTCTGTGCTGACAGACTCTGACTCCCAGGAGAGCACTGCATTTGACCTGAGGCCATGGAGATGGCTTCAAAATTGATTGATAGCACTGGGATTAAAGGTGTGTTGTTTGATTAGAAGTGTGTGATATCACTGGGTGGAAACTTTAGGGTTTAAGGTTTTAGAATATAGTAATATATGTAGAGCAAGATGGAGGTTTTAGGGCTGTGGGTGGTTGTTCTTCTTAACCTTCTTTATGGGTTTGGGCAGTATTTTGTAATTGGACCAAAAAGTCCACATTGTGAACTTTGAGGGATCAGTTATTGGGTTAAAAGTGAAAATAATTTATGTGTCATTTCTTAATTGGATGGTTTAGCCTTAAAAGACCTCGTAACAAAGATAGTGAGACATCTTTTAGCTTGTTAGTAGAATGCTGTAGAACTCATGATATATAATATAGATAAGAAAGAATAAACATCTAAGCCTGAACGTGAAATACTGTGTCAAGTGCTTTCAATCCTGACCTTTACAGAGACAGGAAAAAGAAGCCAAAAACTGGCACTTTTCCTCTACAGCAGATATTCCGATAGCTCATCTGAGTCCCTTTGGGTCTTTGTAATAGCTGTTCCAAAGGAAATCTATGCCCAGAATACACAGGGCCTCTGGGCCGGTCACAATAGGATGTTTCTTCTACTCCTTCCCAGTCAGGCTCACCTCAACTTCCAACAGAGTCAATTGCTGTGATCCCCCCGTCACCCCGGCAATGGAAACAGGTTCTGCCCCACATGTCCCAAGGCATTAAGGTACACTGTGCAGCAGTATCAACTAAAGCTTCATAATTTTGTGGCTCTGATGTGCCAGGCCATCGGATCTACATCATCCAAAAGACCCAGTTTTCCCGTGCCTCTCCCTGGCTAGAGACAGGGCCCTTCTAGCCCTGGTTATCATTTCTTTCTTGGGCATACTAGAGGTTCCTTCAAGGGGATCTGATAGATCATCCTCCCTTCTGTAATATCTGGCAGCTTAGTCATGGGAGGCTGAGGCTGTCTTCATTTTAGTGGAACTCTCTTGGTTAGTGTTTCCCTCCTTGAGTTGATGCACCTGTGCTGCCAGGACAGAAGTGGGTTTCCCATTCCACCTTCCCATGTCTTCCCCGTGGTCGCGCAGGAAGAACCACAGGTCAGCCCATGGGGTGTACCCTCTCTCTCTAGCTGGGCGACGTTGGGCTCTGACTCTGGGGCCTGTGACTCACCCTGATGCTTCACTGATCTTCCTCACCTCCTCCTTCATCTCCTCTTTAAATTCCTCTTTGTGTTCCTTAATCATGGAAGAGATATGAGCCTGCACTGGGCCACTGATCAAACTCTAGTTATTTCTAAGCTTGTTTGCAACAGAACCTGCTGTCTCTCGGTTGGTATCTGCATTAATCATTGTAATGAAGGTGGTGTGTTGAGATGGCCATAGACTTGCCAGGTTCCACAACATTTGTTCTGTGCACCTGACCTTGTTGGGGTCATTATCATGCTGCCCATCCCTCCAAAGAGTACCTCCAATACTTCTCTCAGCTCTTGGATCCCTTCCTCAAGGGTCTTCCAGTGCATTCTATGGGGGTGCTCCTGCATTCTCTCTGTGTGGACAAACTTCTCTCCGACACTCATTTAAAGCTGCTCCCAAAGGGAAAGGGACCCTGGCTCCCTTACAAAAATCTGATTCACACCTGAGTCCTTGGTCAAGGGTCCCAAATTCCTTGCCTCACCACCATCCAGTTGCATGCCTGTACCCATAAAGTCCCAGACCCGGAGTAACCAAGTTGTATAAGCCTCAAGTCCCCATCATACAATGTCTTTTTGCAGATTATGGAGACTTTAATACATCAGGGACTGAGAGATAATCTCAACTTCTGGCTCCCCTGAGGGTTGCAAGGGCCATCCTTTCTTATCCCTAATATCTGGGTGCTCTGATTTCGTCTTAGACTTCCTCAATTCCACAGGGGCAATTGCTGCTGGCTCTGAGTGCCCTTGCAGTTTAGCTGGAACCTGGACAGTTGTAATGTCTGTGGGCTCCACTGCAGCACCATCAGGCTCTCCCTCTTTGAGGCAGGGGGAGGGTTTCTCACCAGCTGGGGAAATGTGCTCCTTCAGCATCCAGTCCATCTCATATCTCCTTCACCAGAACCCCCACCCAATCCAGGTTTTTTCAAAACTAATTTTATCCCTACATTTTTTTCCCATCATTTTATCCTGATTGTATTAGAAGTCAGTAGTTTTCATGTACACTTCCATGGGGAATTGTACATTATCTACACATCTTTGAGTATTTCAGAGTTGGTAATCTGCCCCAAGCTCACTTGTCAACATTTGTCTCCAGCCTTTCTGCCTGGCACCTGAACAACATACAAAAGGAAAAGTAGATGCTGGAAATAATGTTATCTGTGAGCATTTGTTTCACGTGGCTCTGTGCCTGGGAGAGGCTGCTGCTTGTGGCCAGCTTGCAGCAGATAGGGATGTAGTCTGGGGAGACACAGGGTGATGCCCAGACTCCCTGGGCTGGCTGGCTGGCTCTGATGCCACATGATGGGATTTGTATAATTTGATCATTGCAGATCTTTATGGAGTCTAGCTCTCTGCTTTTATGCCTCAAATGACACTTCAGCTTTGCTGTTACCCGTGACTTTTCCCAGAAATTTGTATCTGACTTTTGGACATTATTTTAAATATTAATTTCTTTGACTGGGAGGTGCCTTGCCATCCCTCATCCTCTTTGCCCTAGTGGTAAAACACAGAATTGCTGAATGCCTTTGTGTCACTTTAGTTGATAGTTGACAGCTGCATATTTGTAAATGCTCTGTATGCTACAGCGAAGTGACACCTGAATTTGCTCTATGGTCTATTGCTGTAAATTCAAAGAAATAAGGTCAATTGTGGAAGAATGCCATGGCAATTAATATCTTACCCAGGGAGGAGTATCAGATGAATTTATGACTGCATTGGATGAAAACTTGAGAGTGTGCTACAGACAGAGCAGAGGAGATTTTATTAGTGGTCCTGCATGGCAAGAACCCTGCCTTGGGCAGGAATGGCCACAGTGGACTACAACTGGAGAGTTGTCAGGGCAATGACAGACCTGATATTTTCTCACCCTATTTGCAAGTCATCACCCAATGACCTTTTGGGGAATTAGAAGCAGCTGATATCATCCGTGCTGTGGTTGTGGAAGTGTCCTAACTTTGGCCTGTCTCAGCAGTGCGTTCACTTCCTGGCCCTGCTGTGCCCCCAAGCTGCTGAAGAGGGTTTGAAGAGCTGGTTACACAAACATCTGGGATGTTTGTGTAAGAATTGACCGCAAGGGAAAGGATGGGTCTACCAAGACCTTGACAGTGAAAACAAGCAACATATGTCTTTGCTAGAGAAGTGGGAACAAGTAGAAAAGCAGTGCCATGGCAGTCAATGATAGGTGAGGACAAGGCTTTGTATGTATCAGACAAGGAAGGGGATGTCTCCAGTATGCTGCTGAATGTTGGATGAGAGCTTGGTCGGAGATTGGGACTACATGATCTTGCAAGTTGATATTTTAAGAGGTGTTGTACAGGAAGAACTTGCAATATTTAGGTGTAGTCTGAGTGCAAAGATGAGGAAGGATGTTAGATTTTTTCTTGATCAACTTCTTGATCAGAGTTCCACTCCTAAAGTCTCTTTCAATAAGACCCACAGATGTGGCCTTATGTGGCTTTTGCTGGAAGGTGAATTACCCTCCTCTGCTGTCAGGACATTTTTTTAATAGTCCTGCTGGCTGTTCTGCTGTTTCACCATAATCTGCTCTCAGGGCTTCACCAGAAAGAGCTAAATCAACTGTGAGTGAGTTTCCCTTACTCTTAAGGAGAATCAGGGGTCACAACACGGAACCTACAGCTAGATGAGTAATTTTTCTCTATAAGTAGGGCAGCACATATTGGCTGTTTGATGATAAAAGGGGTGTGTGTCTTTGGTCAGTGTTTAGGACTCTTTGCCCATGCACTGAGAGAAGAGACCACAATGTAACATTTTTGCAGCTGAAATCAATCCTCTTGTTTTCATCCTCAAAAGCAGCATATGCTTTGGCATGTGTCCTTTGTTCCTTTTTCCGGAAGAGAAGGGGAAGGAGTGTGGGTTGACTCATCATAGCAGACCATCTTTCCTAATCATGAAGGGCCACCATACATTTCCATGGTTTATGGTTTATCACACAACCCACATGCACTAAGCTCTGAGCTCAAGCAAAGCATTTAGTCCACCATTGATCCTTATAAGCAGTGCAAAGCAAAAGGAAGAAATCGAGGCATGCATACAGCGATCAGAGAGCTGTGAAATTTTTGTCAGGTCCAGTGGCCAGCTTTTCAGCTTCAGTGACTGGCAGTAGCATAGTGATGGTGTTCATTTACTGCCATGAGGAGAGTTTCTCCATGTACAGGAGAAAGTTTTGCTTCCTTCGTGGCTACAGAGTAGAATGTCTGTGTTGGTTCCAGCATCAAGAGCAACTGTGATTTCTGCAACCCAAAGAGCAGAATTTTTCCTTTCAATAATTAACTGTTGGCAAAACCACATGCCTGCAGCATTTTTTCTGCTTCTCCATGTAAGTGAGCAAGCCATATGTGTTGGGAAAAGAGCATGTGGGAAGATGTGTATTGCTGCTGCTCTTAATGTCTGTGTCACCAATGCTTCAGTTTAAATCACATGAGGATCTGATACAATAGGCTGGCCATATGGGGTTTGAGAAAAATACTATACTGCCCATTTTGGCACTTTTCAGCATAGATTCTTACTACACAGATTTTGCATTTGCACATTTTGCGTTCTTGCTTAAGAGCAACTGAAACTAATACTTAGGTTTTTTGAATGAAGGAGGCTGCACACAAAACTTCCCTTTATTACCTAAAAATTCAGCAGTTATTCACTGCCAGCTTTTGTCCACAAGAAAGGGGAGAAATATATTCCTCTGGCTGTTTCCATTCTACTTCAGTTTCTCTGCCAGATTTTCTTTTGGGACCTGCACAAACAAGTTCATGATGGCAGAGAAGATAAATGGGAGACAGCCATCCTGACACAGGCAGTCTTTGGTACTGCTATGCTGCAGTGTAAGCTGTTGATGGTATCCAGGGATCAGAGATGGGCAACTCTTGGCTTTTCAGTGACGTAGGACAGTTACAGATAAGCTGCAGTTCTGCAATACCAACACTTGCTGTTCTTTCTTTCTAGTCTTGTAAACTATGTGTGCTTGTAACTATAGATCTTTCCTTAAACTTTCCTGTTCTTTTTTTAGTTGGGAGTTTTCTTCTGTTTGACTTGTTTCTTAGGCCATATGCTTTTGAAAAGTTTTCCTGGTTTTGTGAGCCATGGGGATTGTTGACATAAAAGTCTACTAATATATAAAAGCTATTATGAGCTCTGATTGTGAATTTTGTCTGAATTGTGCTCATTAGGTGAGAAATCACTAAGTATGAATCTATCTTAAGGAAACAAAGACTCATAAGTAGAAACTGTTCTTAATCAGGAGATGAAGCCATGGTACATAGCCTTTTCTATTGTGGCTGTGAATCTAAACTGATCAGCAGCTGAAATTAGACCCTTGTTCCCTCATATTGAAAGCTTCAATCAAATCTATATACTGAGCTTGTACCGCACAAGCCAAATTTGTAATTTCCCCAGTTACTTATCTCTCTTTTCAGGTGGTTCTCCTTCCTTTCTTCTTAATTTTTTTTCCTTCCCTCCCTGCCCCCATGTCCACACCTCACCGGAGGCTGAAGGCACATATTAAGGCAGATATTAAGACAGATATTGATGTCTATCTAGAAGTGCAGGATGCAGTCCTGAAGCTTTTCACTCTCTCCTTGCTTGGGTGATCCTTCAGTTAATTTTCTCAAGTTATTTAACTCAAGGTGTAGTGCTGAAGCATGAAATCATTAGTCATGAGCAGAATCCTGACATCCTTCTCACGCTTCAGATGATAAAGCCTCTTCTTCCTTAGAGAGCTAGAAGCTCTGTCAAAAACTGACTAGTTTTGTGCAACAAGAGGCAATGTACCATTTCTTTATTCCTCCAAGTGCCCAAGAAAACTGTTAAGACCCTTATGTGGTGCTTATATCTGGTTTCTTAGGAGTGAAAAAGGAGAACTTTGTAGTTTTTGTTGCTCTGGAATACTGCCAAATCATATTGCAGGTGCTCTTCTGAACAAAACATGAATAGGAGTGTCTTACTGCTGCCTCTGAAAAGAGTGTTGCAGAGGGCACCCTGGCCCTGCTACCATGGTGTTACAGTATGTTTTTCAGAACATTGTTAACCCATGTCATAGAGGAGATGAGTGCAGACATCCCATAAAGAGAACTGTGCTATTTAAATCCTATAGTGCACAGACCAAGTGCCGAGAAGTCATCTCTTCCTGCCTCTCTAATGCACCTTAGAGCTTCCCTGAGACTTCTGGTGTTGTCTTGACCCCAGTACTTCTCTCTTTGTTATTTTTTGCATTTTAATTTTCTTTTCTTCCCTTGTGGACATTGGAAAAGTTTGCATCACAAAGACTGATAGAGCCACTGGTGGTTTCTGAGTGCTTTGACTTTCTGCTATTGCTCAGTTCTCAAGGCTGCCACTGGACACTCTGTGACAGGACAGGTAGGTGGTCTTCGAAAACATTTGCAGAACTGAAGCTCCTTTTCCTTTGTAGATAGATCAATATGTTTGCCCTTTTTTGGAAGTGGGAGTTACAAGTGTGACGTTTGCAAGTGTTACAGTTTAGGTGTGCTGTGGTTACTACTTAATTTCCTGCTGAAGTGCTGTTATAAGGAATACAGTTATCATCATGCTTATTTTGAGGAACTAGGAAAATGGTAGATCTCAACTTATGATGTCTGTTAGAGATTCCTTTTCAATGGCCTAATAGCATAGAGTAAATTGAAAGATGTCAAGAGCTGCTCGAGGCTGCAGGAGCAGCATAAAAGAGATGTGAAAAGATTTAGGAATTACTTTACTATATACTTTTCTTATATAATCCCATCTTGACCCATTTTCCCTGACATCACTTCAGTCCCTATCCAGGCAAGTGCAGTGTTTCTGAAGTGGCTCCAGTGACTAAATAAAGTAAGAATAATAGAGACATCTATTATTGTAGGCATCTGTGGGCTGAAGGCAAAGCTTTATGATGTTGCTAATAAAAAACATGAGAGAGGGACTGAGAGGCAGGAATAGTTCCTGCTCCAGTCTGAGCTCACACCTGAAACTGATGCTGTCTTGGGCTTAGTTAAGGGGTACATTTTTTTGTTAGCCAGATTTTTCCTTATAATCCAATAGGTTTTTTGGTCTTAAGTGTTTGTTTTAAAGACAAACACTTTGAACTGATAATCTTCCCTTAAAACACTATTGTATATTTCCTTTCAGTAGCAGCAAAATAAATGCTTAGGAAGAGGCATGGACCTTACAGAAAACCTTTCAAACAGAGGAGGTGGTGAATGCCGGAAATGATGCAGCTGATGGCTTTGTCGTCACTTTGAGTCAGAACCTGTGATTATGAAACAGCTACTTTGAGCTCAATTATGGAAGCATTGATAAATTGCAGAAGTGTATTTTCACCATGGAAATGTAAATTGAGCCCCTAAAATCAATTTGCCATGGCAGGATGGAAGTCTTTTAATCACTACTGTCTCATCTTCTGTTGGTTGTGACTAAAGTACCATGGTTGAGTGAAGAACTATACAAGCCTTTTTCATGTGATACCTTTCCATCTTGGCCCTGGGCTCATAGTTCACTGGCTTTTGTAATTAATCAGTAATACATAGTTTGATTCTTGTAGGTTCCACTGGAATTTATACATGTGCTAAGTATATCACAATTATCACATAAAATTTGTTCTCACGGGTGTTTTTATAAATTTAAGAGCTTAACACTCCAGATAGGTTCTAAGTGAGTTTTATCAAAATCTTGTTGGATGTAACTCCAACAAGACTGCTTATCTTTCCTGTGACTGCAGTGGATAACTGTGTTATCCACTGCAGTCACAGAATAAATAAGCTTGAAATGGTTCTGAAAATCCATTAGCACTTACTCATTTCTTTCACACTTACTGTTCAAAATGTGCCCTGTGGGCCCATTGAAAGTCATCTGACCATATATCTGCAGGAATGAGAACAGGTGAATAAAGACTGCAAATATTTAATAATTTTTAATTACAGGTGATAGAGAGATAATTAGAAGCTTTTTTTGAATTCACATTACATTGGATGACTTCATTTTTCATTGTCTTGTTATGCATCAGTTAATCTCTGGAGGAAAAATGACTCCTGATGTAGGATTAATTGATATGGAGTTCATACTTTCACCCACTTCTGGCCTGCACCATTAGAAGCATGGGAACAGAGGTTAATCCATGTTACAGGGAGCAATTTGGTGACTGGGCCCAGTAAGGATATCTAAGGTAACTAGTATATGCTCTTGCAATGTCTGACATTTATTCATCTAAAGCCATCAAAACTCTGATAATAGAAAACTAAATGCTAATTTTCAGTTCTGGTCCTTTAAATTATGCTGATGCATCATCTTCTAGGGGTGTTTGTGAGGTGTAATTTAGTTGTATTTTTTCCATCTATGGATTACACAATAGGTAAATTTAAATTAAAGCATTGAGTTGAAGATGTCTTTACCATCATTAACGAAATGATTGTGTAGTTTACAATTGCTTTATTTTTTTTTCATAATGCTGGCGGTACCTAGTGTTTTGTTTATCAATTTCAGTTTATATGATTCATAAACTGAGAGAAATGCATTATTTAATAATATATTCTAATTTCCTGACTTAATCCCTATGAAACCCTGTTAGTTGTGCTCTCAATGAATATTTATCTCAAATTCACTTGATTTTGGCCTTCGTCCTAGTCACAAAGGTTCCTGTAGTAGCATGTGTAGAAACAGGATGTGACGAATGTGGTGCCATATCTTCCACTTAGCTTAGTGAAAGTAGGATGCTTAGTATGGCACCCTACTTAAAATACCCACTCCAAAGCTGATGGTGTTAGATCTGCATTCTGTAGCTGTGCAAAAGTACACCTGAAGTCAAAACTGACCAGATCTTCCTGTGAAATGTCAAGAGTCACAGATGTCATTAGATTAGTGAAAGCTGAGCCTCAAACTGATTGTAACCATCAAATCCTGAATTTCACTACTTGTGAAAATCAATCTCTTGCTCCTGCTTTCTGTATGTGTAGGAGATTCTGGCTTTAAGATATAAAGAAAGATGAGGTCACAAGAACAGCACCAGTGGAAATGTAGATTTGATATTAGGAAAAATTTCTTCACCGCAAGGGTTGTCAAGCACTGGAGTAGGCTGCCCAGGAAAGCAGTGGAGTTACCATCCCTGGGGGAATTTAAAAGACATGTAAATGGGGTGTTTAGGGGTGTAGTTTAGTGGTAGATTATAGTTGGACTCAATAATCTTAAGGCTCTTTTCCAACATAAATGATTCTATGAAAAGAAGTCTGAAATGGTGTAACTTGTTCTTTTCTTGGCCATGTTTCTTGGTGTCCCATGTTCTTGGAGTCTTCTTGGCCATGTTTCTTGGTGTCCCATGTTCTTGGAGTCATCTGTGCTCTTCTCGTGCTGTTTTGGAAGGCTCTTGAGTGTGACAGAGATATATTCATGGAGGAACTATTATTGAAGGAATGTGGCATTCTGAGGATCTTTGAGTTCTTTTGAAGAGAAGCTAGACTGATGTCGCTGTTGTCTAAAACAAGTGCTGCATTCACCAGGATCTCACCTAAGCCTTCCACCATGCACCAGCAGAGGTTATAGGGAATGACATCTCTCATTTCTATTGCTGGTAACACACACACATTCATTATTTTGTGATGCCAAGTGTAAATGGAACATGTCAAGGCTGAAGTCTAAAAGGTCTTTTTTTGGCTTTGGTTTCTGCAGTATGCACACACAGCATCCTTTAATTATGTTACTGCACAGAAGCATGTTCAAGATTGCTTCAGTGCTCTCTCTGAACTGGTAATATAAAAGAAATAAAGTTCAAAAGACACAAGTTGAAGCTGAGAGCTTGCTTGCATCTCTCGTAGGATGTCTCGTGAAAAGTTACGTTTCCATTTCAGTCCAGTGGCCATTGTTACAGTGTGTTTTCCTCTTTTTAGTTTGACTTCTTTCTTTAGTGACTGTATCATTTACTTTAGGACACAGATTACTTTATGGACTTTGCATTTTTAATTTATTTTCCTCCTCAGATTTTATGTGATGAACAAATTTAGCATCAGTGCACAAAAGATGCATAATACTTGGATGAAAACTTACTGCCGGCACTCTCACTCCTTGTCCTTTGGTCTCTCTCCCTACTCCATCAATGTGCATGTGGTCCAGAACTAAGCCCACTATTCGGGAGGGGAAGTAGGAGATAGCTGAGCTGAGATGCTGCTTAGAGCAATTATGAACCAGCTGCAGAAATCTCCCCTGGCAGTGAGTTCAATGGGGAGTGCCAGCAGCTCTGGGATTCAAGTTTGACTGTTCTCTTCATTTGCTCAGGCAGGAGCTCTGTGGTCTTTTTCTCACCCAGCATGGAGGGAATGTGTTCTTAAACAAGACTCTGAGAGTCCAGTGATTTTCAGTTGAGAATGAAGGTGATAAATTTTATTGCACAGAAAAATGTTTTATGCTTGAATTTTCTGGCATCAGTTCCTGTGACTTTTGAGAATAGATAATAACTCATTCTAGAGCTTAATGCTGATGAAAATGTTGGATTTTAAAGAGCTTTCACATGGTCAGGTTGTTCCACAATTGTCTGTTGTAGGGTTGTGTCTCATTGATCTGAAGAGCACTGGCTGCTCTCTACAGGTGTTTGAATTAAATTCTGCATTGTAATGGAGCAATAGTATGTGAAAAGTTGATTATCCAATTTAGAATAATAAACCAGGGCTGAGATCTTGGATCTCTTGAATGTGTGGCTTGTCATTGACTTTGCTGGGGACATGATTTCCTCATTTTGCCATAGTTTGGCATAGTTACATTATTAAAATGAGAAAAAAAGTTTAATGTGATTAAAGTAACTTGGAGTACTGAGATCTATGGAAAGATGTCTCTTTCTTTCTTAGGATGATACAAAGTGAATTTCTATTGTTTCAAGCTAAGCAAGTACCTTTTGTCCAAGTTCTGTAAATACTCTTATTGTGCTTACTCCAGGTTTGGTGTGACTAGTGATTCTTCTCATCTTCAATGCTAACTGGTTTAAAAAATAGTATTGTTTTATTGTGCCTGTGTGCATCGTCCGAGGAAATGGGCAGACATTTGACTGAGACGTGGAATTTTTTCCCTTTATGAATAATTTAAATTCCTTAATTGAAGCACTGTTTTATTTTTTTTTTTTTTTTTTTTTTGAGGCAGGTAAATCTCCTCAAGAAAGAATGGTACCACTTATGTAGAATGCCATCATTAAAGTGTACTTCAGGCCTGCCATTTAAATTTGCAAGGAAATCAATTCCCTCAAGTAATAAAAAGGGCAGGATTGGTGCCAAAAACTCAGGGTGAGTTAGTCACCAGAAAAATCTTTAATTCATGGAATTAATAAATAAGGGAGAACTGCAAAAGACATGCTGCTGAGTTTGGTCACAAAAATGAAATAAAAGAAATTGCAAACCTGGCTTTCTGACAAAATGTCACTTCCAGTTTAAAGGAAGAGTTTAAATCAAATACAAAAATTGCTAATCAGTTTTGTTCTCTTTTGAGTCTGTTTGTGCCTTCTATGGGTATTTTTAAATCTGAAGGCTTCCTTTATCAGAATATCCATGGACAGCTCTCTTCCATGCAGAAAGCTTGGCCTACAGGGTCCTATTTATTTGAAGCTTGTCTCCTGCCACTTTTCCTGGCTTGCTGGAGCATACAAGGTACTGATGGCGTCCCAAACAAATAGGAATTTGGGCAGGCAGGATCCTTTGGAGGCTCAGACAGCCCTCCTTATCCCTCTCCTTTACTATTTGTAGTGGTGAAATTTGTGCCTTTTGGCGTTTAGAAACTGAACTGTTAAAAGAGAAGTCTGCATTTTTAAATAAATCTCAGCCTTGAATGTGACACTTTATTTTTTGCTTGTTCAGTATTTGGCTTTGCCTAAAAAGCATCTTTCTAGATACTGTCTATTTTAATCACTATGGCCTGACCAAGCTCATTCTGAGTAGTTGAAAAGAACAAGAGCAAAAGGATGTTTTCTTTCTTTATGGAAACATAGAGAAAAAACACTCATTTTTTTCCTGTTTAAAAAACCTACCCAAGTTTAACTACTAAAATCAGTACAGGTTTTCTTATGGGAGTACTTTAAAAGTGGTTCACTAAGATGGAAGCCTCTGAAGTGTCCTTTTTGGGCCACAGGGACTCACACAGTAAGAATGAACTTTTGCATCCACACACTGCATGACATGGGGGTGGTGTGTTCTCTGAATGCTTCAAGTGAACTCTCTGAGAGGATCAGAGAATCTCACAGCATTCACCCAAGTGTCCAAACTCTGACTTCTCTTTCATGTGAGACAGGAGTAACGGTTACCTAAATTCCTGTCATGTAAAGTGGTTTTCAGGAAGAGAAGAATCACATCTGGAGTGTATTCTAACATGAAAGATTTGTTGGACCATAGATTTGTACTTCGAAGGAAGCTTTAATACTTTTCAGTAACATCCTTTATTCTCTTTATTTTTCATTATGCCATAGTACAATTAATGTAATTTTTTTTTCCTGGAATACATATGTTGCAACCATACTGTTGTTATATTATTTCTAGAGTCCGTACCTTCTCTGGGTGGCTTTCTCACAGTCCTGGCTCAAAGGCCATCCACAGCTCTTGACTGTCTTATCAGGGATCACGTTGGGGTCTCCACTTGTTCTAACCATACTGTTGTTATATTTCTAAAGTCCATACCTTCAGGGTGGCTTTCTCACATGCAGCTCTTCTCAGCAGTGCTGTTCCTTGTGGCTTCACCAGGGCTCCTCCAGGGCTCTCAACCCACCCCCTTTTATCCCAGTAACCTTCACGAGCCACAGCTGCTGCCCAACTAAGGACTTTGCAGCTGTAGCTCATTTAGAATAACTAGGAACTGGGGCAAGGCCACTTATCCAATACATAGATTTTACAAGGACTACTACTATATACATATACCATGAGTTTGTTAGCATAACAGTAGTTACAGAATGTCATACATGGTATGCATATTGATGTTTATTCTGTTCTTCCAATCTTACCCTAACAATTTGGAATTGGAAAAATAAATTTTACAGTTACAGTTTTATACCCTAGACAATGGCACTAGCATAGCATATGACCTCCTAACTATTCTGAATTAGCTTCACTTGAATTTAACAATATAATCTCTGCTGTTTTGTAAATACAGCAGGGCTGTGAATCTGTTCTGGTCTGCGCTTGCTGAGTGTCTATCCAGGCTCCAGCCTGTACTCATAGTGGCTAGATTTTCTTGTTGTAGCAGTTTGACCAGATATAATTACAGTGCCTTCAAAAGACTGTGTTCTCATTTTACATGAACAGGACATGAATTAGACCTAAAAATATAATTTAGGATGGCTAGAATCCAAATACAGTACCACCGTGTAATTAAGGTATCTTTGTATTCCTGCAGAAAGGATTTTGTTAAGAATGAATTTCTATTATGTTACTGTTACCAAAGCAGTGGAAGTGAAATGCTGCCTGGGTTATCCACTGCAGTCACAGAATAGATAAGCTGTATTTTAGTGTCAAAATGTGAATCAGTTTTGAGGTCTGGCCTGTTGCAAGAAGGTTCTACCACTGGTACCTTGCTCTGCTATGTACTATTTAAATGGGTAGGGACTGGTCATGTAGCCAGTCCCTGTGTTAGGTCCTGCATGTGGCTCCCTTTCAGCAGTGAAAGTTGGGCCAGGAGCTGGACTTTGATGATCCTTATGGGTGCCATCCAGCTCAGGATATTCTATGATTCTGTGACTTACAATTCTTTGGCTCAAGGAACAGCATCTTAGATCAATTCACCAACAGCTTGCATAAGCTCTGTTTTTGTTTCATGCAACATGTGATGTCAAACACTGAAATGGAAACTTAGCAAAGATTTTTTTGGCTTCTCTTTTTTCTTCACACTGACTTTTTTCCCCAGAGTCCAGGAAACATTTAGGTCTGTGGGAAAGTGCACAGTCCTTCATCTGAATCTCTCTTAGAGCTCTTGTGCAATGGCCTTGAAGTCAATGCCTCCCCCCAGCTCCTCTTCCTTTTGCGAAGTCCTCCCCTTAATAAGGATGGAGTGTCTGACTTTGGTTTGGAAAAACTCTCCTAGGTTGGCTGAGGTTCTGAAGCTGCTCTCCCCAAGGTTACATGAAAATGAATGCAGCTCCACCTTCCCCTGCACCTTCCCCTACATAAGTTTCTGGTGAAAAAATAGTTTGCTCAAAGGCAAAAGAGCTTTCTGAAAGAAATCTTCTTGTTCATGTAACTGGGTGTCTTTTTAAGTCAATGGCTCTGAATTCCTTTCTTGCAAAAAAGGCACAGCTTTATCAGCTTTAGAGCTGATAATTAGACTGTTATGTATTCCCTGAATTTTTAGGTCTTACATGGAGTATGAGACCAAAGGTTGGTAAATAGGACCTGAATTTCCTTCCTTTCTCTTGTTTTTTTCTGGAGGCATCTCACTTCCCCTGCTAATAAATTGATAACTAATGATGTGCTCTTCTTGTTGTATCTTATGAAACTGGTAATACCACAATACTACAAAAGCAACAAGTTCCTCCACTATTCATCCTACCCAGGGGCTACATCTCAGATTTGGTCTTCCTTCACTGGAAGACATGGAGAGAGAGAGAAGTACAGGGAAAGTGTGGGAAGTGGCATTGTTGCTGTATGGACTGATATTCATTAGCCTTTCCTTCTGTTTACTCCAGCTGCATCAGATGAAAAGCCAAGAAGATTTGTATACCACTGGAGGCTTTGGCACTTCCTTTGTGCTATCTTCTTTCCTTCTTCCATTTTTGGAAAGCTGGTGGCTAGAGAAAGTCCCTTAGGGATGAGGTCTGGGTTGGAGGGGTTGTTGACCTGATTGCAAGCTTTTCTTCTGCCTTCCCTGGCTCAGTGGGAGAAAAAGATAGTGGATGTTGGCGCCTTCAAAATTTAAGGCTTCTTAAAATGCCAGTGAGCAGGCCGTAGCTTTTGGCTTTGTTGTGTTCTGAGATTTGGCTTTTTGAGCAAATGTTTCATTACAAAGTGTCTCAAATGTCATAATTTTCCATACTTTCAGGCTTACCTTACCACAAGAAATGGACAGATGTGTTTTCTTAATGTTGACAAATATTTCTAAGCTACTAACCAAGCCAATTTCTTTTTATGAGTTAAATCTGTGTTTACACTGTAGATGTGTGAGATAGGGGCAAAACATAGCTGGCAAGTTAATATTCTGTGTCTCAGAGAAAATTTTTTAAAATTACAAATATTACATAAAATATGTATTTTTGATAAGAAGGTATCTGTAACTTCAGCAACAGTGGAAGTAATGTTATAGCCTATCATAAATGCAGAACGACATTCATTTTGAAAGATCCCCTTCCATTCAACTTCTACCACTATTGGTTTTCCACAAACTCTGTTTCCATAGTGCTGAAGCAGAGCTCATGATTCCTCCATTGTAAGTCATCCATGCATAAGTAGGGTGAAAGATCACTTTAATAAAGTGAAGGGAATGACTGAGTTTGAACTCTATATCACCTGGGAACGTTACTGAGATCCTTTACTCTGGATTTGCATATAAGAGTCATTGTTGGAAGAAATCTGTTTTCAGACTTAGTCCAAATTTCATTAAACTGGGCATCATGCCATATGTTTTCCGTTGTTATTTCATAGAGAAGATATAACTTGAGAAATATTCCTGCTGAGATTTTAGGTTTCACACTTTGAATTCAGGAAAAACTGCTCCATTAAAAATAATATTTCAGATTTTAAATTTAGTATATTTGTTAATATAGCAACCCAGCTGAACTCCTTAAACTTCCTGATTGGCAAATATCTCACTCACTGTGTTCCCTTGAGTGTGATATGGGCTCAGATGAATAAAGAAGAATAATTTAAATTAATTCTCCTTGAGGATGTGACTTTTTGTTGGCTTATCACTATTTTGTTACTGTTATTAATTTGGTGGCAGTAGGGTGCAAGGAAGGTGATTGTGCCTGCCTCACAACTCCAAGTTCTCAAATCAAATGCTGTTTTTCACAGTAGAGGATAAATAGTAACAGAGTAGTATTGAAAATCATAGAGATTTTCTACCTTCCAAGTCTGTCCCTGACCTTTTGGACACAGTCTTTTAATTAGTTAGTATGTGTGAGAAATATTGACAGCTGCTCTGGAAAGCCAGTCTCAAAAAGCAACTCATACTTCAATGGAAAATTTTCCTAGAAAAATTGTATGTTAGAAGTACATTTTTTGGAGCTGATTCCTGAAATTCCTTGCTAATGTCAATGACAGGTCACTGAAAATGTTCAGGAAAAATCAGCCATCAAATTTAACCAGTTTCATCTAGATCTAGTAATTATTTAACCCTTTAATTAGTGCAAGAGCATATAAAATGTTCAGCAACTAAAATAGAAGTGATAGTTCATCTGAAATTATCCAGTGAGAATGTTCTCAGGTTTCATCACTCAGCTATTTTACCAGTTCAATTTATGAGCATTTTTGAAAATGCCATAAAATTATTATTAGTATGGAAATGTTCTTAGACATTCAAGTTAGTCAAGAGGCAAAAAAGGAAAACAAACAATCCAAACATTAAGGAAGATTAGGTCTTAATGAGTAAACCATAAAACTGAATGCACATCTACCTCTGCAGAATTGTCATCCTCTGCTGCTAGATGTCTGATTTCCAAATCCAAGTAGGATGGGAAGTACAAGGATTAGATAAACTCAGTATGTCTTTTTTTCCTGACATTGTCTTATGATTCAGATCTTCAAAGTCCAGCATCATTGTTACTTTCAAGGTGGCCTTTCCAGCGGCAAGGGAAATGTCATGAAATGGCATCAACAAAGCTCAAAGTATTGCAGAAGCAGTTTAAGGAATGCAAATACTTTGTATATGTTATTCTCTCTTTGTCCAAACATAAATTTTCATTTCAGATTGTTGGTACTTTATGCATTAATCCTCACATTAGTATGTAGAAGTGGAAGCTAACTTAGTCCATTACAGTGATTCACATTCTGTCCAAGGAACAAACATTTTCTGATGGGACTGAGGACTGAAGCATATTAATGCAGTTGAAATCTTCCAGCTCCCATAACAGGCAGGAAAAAAATTGTTACGAGGAATAAAACTAGAAAAGCTAATATTTCTATCTGTGCAAGTATAGCAAAAAGGCAGGTGGGCTGCATCTGTATTGTCTGGCACTGTGTGCTGTCTGGTTTTTGACAGCTGGGGTGTGCAAGCACATTGGAGCAGGAGATGCTGCCTGTGTGGGATGTGCTGCCTCCCCTCACCTGGTTCCTGTGGCAGGAAGGGGGAAACCTTCCATCATGCTGTCCACTGAACACAAAATACAAGAGAGATTTTTTTATGCCTTTGGTCATTAGAAGATCCTCACACCTTTGAGAGGATTAACAGAAAGTGATGATGACATTTGTGGCAAGTTTCAGGAGTATGTTCACCCAACAAGTGAGAAGTAGGTAGAGAAAATATGTAACAGCTGGTCTGTGAACATATATTTTCACATGCCACACTTTGCTGTGGCTGCACAGCCCTCTTCCCATCAGATCAGAGCTCTGTCAACTCCCAAGTGGTTTAATTACATTTCCTCTCTAAATAATAGTAATTAGTTATGGTTTCATAGAGCCTCAGAGGAGCACAACTGAGCATTTTTTCTGTGCGTTGTTGCTTATTTTTTCTCTGACTTTGCTGCACTGAGTAGCTGCTCCTAGTGAAAAGGCTCTTACAATGCATGAGGGAGACAGATGTATTTCATCTGTGATTTCAGTTATTTCCATATATGAGAGGATCCTTGGAGATGTCTGTGCATGAAATGAATGCAGCTGCTCAGGTTGTTGACTAGAACAAGCTTACAGAAATTAAGTATGCCACTAAGATGCTCTCCTTTTCTGCCTATTCTCACTGATGCAAACCTCCATCTGTCTGCCCAGCCCTGAACCCTCACAGTCATTTACCACAAATACTTTTCTTTCACCTTCTGCCAAATACTTGCTCTTTCCACATTCTGGCACATCACTATGAAATGCAGGCTCTCTCTGTAAGGAAACCCCAAACCATTGCTCCCTTCCACACCAGTCTGTAGCTTAGCTCCCAGCGCTGCCAGTGAGGGTAAAGAACAGAATCCAAGCAGAGAAAGAAGGTAAGCTACCTTGAGCAGCACTCTGGTTCCTGTTTCTACTATATGGGCTATCCCAGAATAAGGCTTAAGATTTCACTCTTTCTCCATATCCAAGATTTTCCATGGCTTTTATGGTGAGGTGTGGAAATTCTAAGACTGGTTAATATGAATCACTTGAAGAAAACCCTTCTTTCACCACATTCATGATATAGTTTTTGGTGGCATTTCTTGAGAGGTCTAGAAAAGTGTAGAAGTGGACCAGTGCAGAAAGTATCAGCATCCAGGTGACTTGAACCATGGCCAGGAGGTTTCTGTTGGCAGATTTAATACAGTTTTCTGAAGTGACCTGAGAATCTGGCCTGCTACTTTTGTGAAGTACTTCATGCCCTATACTTTTTGGTTAAGTATTCCACTTAGAATCCTCAAAGGGTGTCTGAAACCACCCCAAAGACAACAGGAACTTAAGCAATGAGTTTCATCTGTGTACTCCTGTCTCCTGTGGTACATTCTTGGGTCAGACTGTGCCTTTAGCCAAGCAGGTACATTGTATATCACTAAGCATGTGATGAAAAGGGTGAAAGATTCTCTTTATGCAGTTGCTCCTCATAGCATATGGACATAACTGAATTTGCTACTCTGATGAAGGATGGTGCAGTGGGGTAAGGACATAGGAAGGATACCTTTATTACTCTGCCTGTCCCTCCCTTCTTGTATGCTCTGCCAGATTTACTTGGGTGCAAGGCCGTTCTGTCAGAGAGCCACAGAAATGCCAGCAGCTCCATATGGGATTGAGTGCCACTGCTGTATGCTGTCAATATAAAAACCTGAGCCATTATACGGGTGTGCAGCGCAGCAAGTGCTGTCACCGAGGCAATGTCAGCGGTGTTCAGCTGGGAATGCATACAGGTTTTGTATCTTTGGGAGTTTTATGCCCTTTTTTGCACACATTTGGCTGCTGGAGAGCAGATGGCAGCTCTGGTGAGTCTCAGAGAGGAAGTTCCTTTTGTTCTTTTGCAGAGGTGACTCCAGTGGTACTAAAGCAACATGTTTGGATTCCTGCACTGGATTTTGCCCATGTCCTTTCTCATGCAGCTGGGTATTTTTTTGTGACTGAAACTGAAAACTTTTTTCTACCTCCAAGACTCAAATACTCCTAGCTGAAAAATCTGTCACTTTCATCTGAGAAGGAACTAAAGCAATCACACAAATTCACTTTTCTCTGCTAGATACCGACTACAAGTCAGTTGATGCAGATTGGTTTCTCACAACGAGGCACAGAGTGCTCTAGAGGGCAGACTTTGCCTGTATTGGGTAGAAGCATTTCCAGCTAAAGACCAAATTCAGTCAGCCCAAATAGCATTTTGACTACTTAGCTTTCTTCATATTCATAAATCAGACAAATCAGTAATTGTTTAAAATGTGAAGGCTTCAATTTGCTGGTGTTATATGTGAAGTAAAGGCAGCATTAAATTAAAGATGCTACACTGAAGAGGTCATGGTGTGACCTCTGTGAATATGCAAGTCACCTTTTAATGGTGTGGCCTTTTCCTTTCCATTGGTATTAAGTAGTTTTTTTGTTGAAAATGAGTAAAGGTCTGTACTAGAAATTCAGTTATTTTAAGGTTTCTTGTTGAACCTGGTGCAGTTTCCGAGAATACAACATTTGAAGAGCACACATTGCTCTTTCATAAAAGCACTTGCAAAAAAATTGTTGGGAGCTCTCTGATGGTCCCATCAACAGTGATATTGGTCACTGAGTCTGGTCTCAATTGGTGATGAAAACTTGTGAGGTGAAATAACATTATCTAATCCCTCAAGATCCAGGTTAGTGTTTCCATAGCTACACTTACAGAGTGACAGATGGCCAGCAGGATTTTAAAAAGTCTTTAGTTATCAATGTTTGTAATGAAAATATCACTGTGCTCAGCGGAGTTGGTACAGTCTGCCTTTATTGAGGGTGTACTATGATCAGGCATCAGGCATCAGCCTGGTGTCCCAGACTGTTTGTGAGATGCACAAGGGCTTGCAGGTAATGGAGATTAGCAGCACTTTGGCATGGTGCAGAATGGCACTCCTCCTGGCTTTTGAAATTGCTCATTTGTTAGTGCAGTGGTTCAGGACTGGGTAATAAGTGACACAGGCTCTCAAGATATTCACAGAAGGCTAATTCCCTTTATAAAGAAACCCATTGCTTTTTGTACCCTAATTTGCTACAGGTGGTCCTGATTGGTCCTTTAATTAAAACACCATCACCATTGGCTAATTAAGAAACCACCCTTTGGTAAACCCATCTCCATAACACATTCCACACGTTCACAACACCAGGTGCAGCAAGTTAAGATAAGAATTGTTTCTCATTCTTTTCTCTGATCTTCTCACAGACTTTCCTAGAAGGATGCTTGGGAAAGTTGTCTGTTGCTCTCTGTGACCAGAGAGCTGCTGCCACACTCATCCACCTCTAGCCAGCCCTGCACTAAACTTAGAGGTACCAACATGCCACATTTGTGTCTGGAGTGAGTGAGCCTGGAGAAAGGAGTCTGCAAGAAGGCAAAAAGAAGCTGACTTTATTCAGTGTTTCATGATTCTGTTTAATTTTATATCTTGTATATGAAAGCTAAGGGAAAGAAAGCTAAGATAAAAGAAGAGCTCTGGATTGTTGAGTAAAATCCTGTCTTTCCCTCCTTTGCTCCTGGGCTGGTCAGTAAAAGGGTACAGAAAAAATCATACTTGTTTGTGGCTGTGTGTTTCAACTGAATGAAGAGGCTGAGATGTGAAAAAAGAAGGTGGGAGACAGTGTAAAATTTAAACATCAGTTTGAAATGTCTGTCTCCTAATTATGGTGGGTTTTATTTTTTTTCTTTGTCTCCTTCTCTGTTTTTTTTCCCCAGACCTTTACAACTCACCTTTTATGGTACTCATAATCTTTGCACATAGAATGAAATGATTAATTGTCTGCACTGATTTTTTAAAATAAGGAGATATAGTAGCATGAAGCAGGGAACAGCAGACTTAAATTTTCCATTATGTTTTCACTCCTGGAGAGAGGGCTTGAAAATGACTACTACTATTGGAATGTCAGTGAGTTTCTGAATATTAACAATTATTTTAAGCATGATAAATGCTTTCATTTATATTTTTTTCCTCCTGCTAAATTCTTCATTCTCTTAGGAAGAGATCACATTAAAATTTAAAACAAAGTGTTGGAAGAAATAGATTAGTTGTCTGTCTGTCTGTCCGTACATGATTACCAAATTACCTGTACATTCTGTACATTAAAATGGTGGAGCAATGGGCTGTGCAGATAGAAAAAAATAATTTTTAAGAGATCTGTGAAATTTAGAAAGCCAATTGCTATACTGCCAAGGGTGAATTTTTCACTAAACATGTCCTAGTAAGTCTAAATGCCTATTAATGAATGTTTAACTGCTTCTTAATGGCAGTGAAGTATAGTGACAGTATGACTTCCACATGAAAATTAGCGTGATGTTGGCTCTGTGGAACAGGGAGATACATCACTGTTAATATGGTAGCCCATTTATTACTCTGTCTTAATTCAGCTGCATTTGCGGGCCGTGAATTGAGAATATCCTAATCAGTTTGGGTAAAAATTTGAATTAGAACTATGTCAGCATGGTGGCTGTGCACCAGTCTGAAGGTCAGGGAAAAAGGCAAGAGAAGCTGCAGGAAATAGGAGCTGTGTGACAGCACTGGCCCTAACCCTCAAGTACAGACACACTTTTCACTTTTTCTGGAGCCGCTGTGGGCAAGGGCTACATGAGGCGCCTAAAACACTCAATTCTCTCTGACAGTTGTGTTTGGAGCAAAACTGTGCTAGATTTTTCTCCACTCAACCGGTGTTTTCTGCAATCAAGATTGCTTGTGAACCACTAAGTACAGTTAATGTTTCAGATCTAACTGCAGTCCTAAATTCCTGGTTTATGTCCCAGTCCAAACTGTCCACACCTTTTCAAAAATCTCTGTTCCTGATGAGGGGGCAGCTTTGTCTCAGAGAAGCCTGAGTATCACCAACAGGAACAGGGAGCGGGGTTGCAAAGTTCTCATCCACCACCTGGATTCAGATAGACCATCTTGCAGTAGGACTATAGGAGCAAACAAAACCCGAGGCTGCCCTCCAGCAGCCGTGTATCTTTGGAAGGTATAAGACGCAAACTTAGTGGGCCAAGCAGTTGGTTCATGTGCATGAAAAAATGATATGTCCAACCAATATGAACTGGCTTCTTTGGTGCTGCAGTAATTTATATGATAGTTTCTGCCCTCTTATGATTCAGGAATGAATTTGGAGAATATAGTGTCTTAAAAATAAAGTGTGATATAAGCTGGGCTGTTGGAGAATTTTCTTACTTCAGGTATTTCAGCTGGTAAACTCTAGTATATTATTTCTTTTCTGACATTCTGGCCTAGTCAGAATAATTTTCCACTCCTGACCTGACATCTGTAATTTCCAGTAATCTTTTTTTTCCTGAATGATTGGGTTATGAGGAGGGCCAGAAAGAACCAAGACTTTCTTGGTTCAGAAAGAACTAAGAAAGACCAGAAAGAACTAAGAAAGAAGAGAAAGAACTAGCGTGGTTGGGGATCCAAATAAAATAAACTTCCAAGTAATGGTCCCCTTACAAAATCCTTAACCTTGGCATTCCTGTGTAACTGAGGATCCTAAAGGGCATTTTGCTCCCATGTATTGTTATCCCAGTAGCTTTTAGTGTCCGTAGGGACAAGACATCATGACCCTCTTTAGCAGCAGGTGACCTGGCATGGACACACATGCATAAGCACAGGAAGGGAGCAGAAGCCACATCAGGAGAGGAGACTTGAAAATACCCGTGTTCATTCTGCCAGGAAATTTCCAAAGACTTCAAGATAATAGAGAGATATAAACAAAGCTTTCCTGTCCTTGACTTAGAACTGGAGCCAATGTGAAATGGAATCTTACAGGCATTGCTTTGCTCCTTTATCCACAGCCAGTTCTGAGCCAAAGTCTCTGAAACCCTTCACAGGATGTGCAAGTTTCTGGGGAGGGATTTGTGTCTCATGACTGTGCCTGCACATTGCACACAGTGTTTTTCTTTTGCTGTCCCATAGGTTTCTGAGTGCTAGAGTTCCCCAAGTTTGAGAAGTAAAACCTGGGTTTTATGTGGAACTTTGTCCCTTAGCAGAAACTAGGACTTTGTGTGTTTCATGTTTCCAGTCTTGATTCTGGTCTCTTCTCAATTTCTCTTAATCGCTGTGCTCCTGTGGTGTGAAGAGAAAACCCCTCACCAAAAGTTTTAGTGCGTGATCTTACTACCATTTCCCCCCAGTTTAGAAATGTGTATGATAACTGCATCTGTGCATTAACTGTCAAAAATAGTCAACAATAAGGTTTATTTCAAGGTTTCCTCTGCTGTTTCCATGTGGCCTCTGGTAGTTAAATAACAGAGTAAGAATGAGTACCTTTCTATAAAATTGAATGTGAGTACAAAAGATAAATTGTTCATGTAAATGATTGTGGAACTCTATTGAGCACCTTTGATTCAAAGTACTGTGTGTAGATGCTTGAAATATGACTAGTAATTAATTCAGTGAAACAGCAAATTGAGGATTTCAGTACTACTGGTGTAGTGTTCTGGAAAAGATGTTCAGAAGATGAAATTTAACAGTCTGTGAAATCTTTCTTTTAACTTTCAGAAAGGTTGCCCTTAAGCCTTTTCTTCTGAGAGAGGCAAAATGGTTTTGTATTGAATTAAGATGCACCAGATTTTTCCTTCCAAACATGAAATAAACACAATCCACCTTTTAACTTGCTGTTATATTCCCCCCCACTCATTATAGTACGTGTCTTAATCTTGTTCTCATGTGAGATATTTTTTCAGTTTGAATAATTTCCCTTTTTTCAGTATTGCTGAACAGAAAATGTTGACAATTAAAAAGCCAATGCTGACTGATGGTAATACGCCCTACAAATTGAAATTTTATGTACAATAAATAGCACATTTATGTTCCCTGCCATTTCCCTTGTTACTTCAGAGTATGTTACTTCTGGTGGGTATAGGTTCTCCACATGTAATTTCTTGTAAAAGCTCAAATTTTCATGCAATCTCCTAACTCTTGTATTGGGGCTTTACCATGCACTTCAGTATACTAAGCATTCCTTATAAGCAGCAAAAGCGTACAATGCTGCCAGTAGTCTACACAAATATACTGGCTGTCTGGGTCTGCATGCATGGGAAAGTTGTGCTCTCATTAGAGAAATTCACTTTGTCTTGTTCTGGAAAATGAAAAGAAGAAGTCACAGAAAGAATGGAGGAAAAGCATTTGTTTTCAAATAATTTTAAATATGGAGAGACACAGTGTTGAGGAAGAAACAATTTGTTTACACATTTCTTGGCACAGATCTCTTGCACTTCAGTAGTTGGGAATGAGAAGTAATGGGCACATTCTAATCCAGATATTTTGGGCTTCTTTCTGTAAGGCAAAATATTGGGCATTGATTGTCTGAAATGATAGGGTATCTTCTTTGCTCTGCCTGAACTGTTCTGTGCATCCATGTCTTCAGAGAAGAGAAGAGTAAGAATTAAAAGGTGGCTTGATCTTATGATCAAGAAGGTGCTGTAAGGATCAGTGACTGGGTGCTGAAGTCAAATTCCAAGAATAAATTAGACAAGCATGTTACAGTCTGTCCACAGCAGTGGAGCTGGACTAGGCCCTGGGACAAACAGCACTGGGTTGGAGGAATAGCTGCTCTGTCCACTGAAGCCCAGTTGCCTTTTGTTACAGGGCTTGCAAGGGTTTTTCAGGGTGAAGAGAGAGATGAGAATGTTGACCTCATGTTCAGAAGGCTTGACTTATTATTTTATGATATATATTACATTATAACTATACTAAAAAGAAATAGAGATAAAGTTCTCAGAAAGCTAGCTAAGTTAAGAATAGAAAAGGAATGAATAACAAAGTTCTGTGTCCAGGCAGAAAGCAAGAACAGCTCTGCCGTGAGTGGTCAGTAAATCCAAACATCCACCTGAGACCAATCACAAATCCACCTGTTGCATTCCACAGCAGCAGATAACCATTGTTTACATTTTGTTGCTGAGGCCACAGCTTCTCAGAAAGAGGAAAAATCCTAAAGAAAGGATTTTTCACAAAAGATGTCTGTGACAGCCTTTCCAGAAGCTGAAGCACAAGTGGTGAGCTCTGCATGAGGCAGCTGCTTGAGGCAGAAGAAGTGCTGTGCTGTGAGCCAGGAATGCAGTGGGTGCAGGTGTGATAAATAGGAATGATTTGCGCTGATAAAAATTGAAATAGTAATCAATATTGATACAGTAATTAATATTTGAGAATAATAAAATAGTTAATAGTTAAAAGTTGTAATGCCAAAGAAGAGAGGGAGAGGAGGGGCTCCAATCACCCCCTTCCCAGCAGATGTTCTCAAGGACCACAGGAAAGAAGCTGAAGCTACCGTTGCTAAAAATGACCAAGAACCTGGTTGGGTCCCAGAAAATGCTAATTATAAGGCATTTATTGCCTTGATATGTAGATGCAGTGATACGTTAGTCTTGGCTTACATTGTACTGGCTTGGTGCGCATGTGTAACCCAAAGGTGAATTAAAGGACAAAGAGGAAGAGGAGAGATCTTCATCCAAAACGACCCCCAAAAACTTGTGCGACCACCAAACCGAATGGTGGCGCATGTGTGATAAGGGTGGTAATAAAGGTGGAGATAGAAAAGTGACGAACCGAAAATGGGAGGAGATGGCATTGACACATGGCATGTAAGGGGTGATTTTCACTTGGCAAGCTTGTACATGAAGTGGCAAGGATCAAGAACTCTGCCCTCCGTACCCCGTGGTTATTTTTGCTTATGGGCTATTATTTGAACCAAATTATCCCTTATTTATATATTTTCTAAACTATCCAATTAAAATTGCTGCTACCTTAAATATTGTTTGGGGTTTTTTTTTATGATGGGATAAGTGGGCAAACATAACACAGGTGACCTGTGTGCCCAGTGCTTGGGGGATGCTGAGTGCAGTGCAGGCAAAACCCCAGAGCTGCTCTCAGCAGCTATCACACAGGGGCTCTCACCTTGGGCAGGGGGACAGTGGGCTCTAAGTAATGGTGAGATGTGCCAACCAGTTTAGAAAGAATGGCAAAATTTTTGAAAATCCTATGTAGTGAGATTATATCTTGCACTTAAGACTCTAAGAAATATTGTTCTGCGTACTAGGGTATTCCTCCAGCTCTACTGTAGAAGCACTGCAGCAATGGCTTTAGTCATGGTAGGTGTGGTATTTTGTCAGTTCTTATTAGCAAACGCCAGAACGAAAATTGATGAACAGTTTTAACAAAAGTACTGATTGTGCAGTTTAAATCAAGGCAGTTTTAATAATATACTTAATCCTTAAATGTTCCTTATTAGATTTACATATTTACACCACTGCAATTAGAAGTTGGTATTTAAAGGGCACACTTCCTATTTCATGTGGGAATTTTTAAAAATTAAAAGCCCATTTCAGGCTTTTAATCATTCTTCTCAAGTTTGCTTTTTCAAACTGCAGAATTAAGGTAAACACATTCATTTGATTCTTTCCCTCTAGGCATGTACTATTTTTTCATCTGGAATGAAATTTATATATTTGGTTTGTCTTGTGCTAATCTGTAAAACAAACAAATAAATAAATTAAGATGTAGTCCTATTCAGCACTAAATGCTTTCAAACCTTTAAAGCAGTGCTGAGGGTAAACAATTTCTTTTTTTCCAAGTGTTGACATGGCAACAGTAACCCTCTGAATACAGCTTAAGCTTCCACTCTTCCCAGATATGTGTCTTTTCTCCCTAAACCAAAGACCTCACTGTACTCTGTAATGGATAAAGATAGTGAATTGCAACTGTCTGATCAGCCTCTGACCCTGCACAGGCTTCTCCAGCCCCTTTGGCCAAGTTTACAAGAGTGGTTCCATGAAAAGCATTTGCTAAATCAGCGGGGATTACTTCCAGCACCAGAGGGAAGCATTGCAGTCACACACAGGCTGGCAGTGGAAGGTGCAGTTGCAATGCCTCCAGCACAGTGAGCTGTGCTGCAGGCGCTGCCATGCTGCAGGTGCTGCCGTGCTGCAGGTGCTGCCAGGCTGCAGGCGCTGCTGTGCTGCAGGTGCTGCCATGCTGCAGGCGCTGCCAGGCTGCAGGTACTGCCATGCTGCAGGTGCTGCCATGCTGCAGGCGCTGCCGTGCTGCAGGTGCTGCCGTGCTGCAGGTGCTGCCATGCTGCAGGTGCTGCCATGCTGCAGGTGCTGCCAGGCTGCAGGTGCTGCCGTGCTGCAGGTGCTGCCGTGCTGCAGGTGCTGCCAGGCTGCAGGTGCTGCCGTGCTGCGGGTGCTGCCAGGCTGCAGGTGCTGCCGTGCTGCAGGTGCTGCCGTGCTGCAGGTGCTGCCATGCTGCAGGTTCTGCCAGGCTGCAGGTGCTGCCGTGCTGCAGGCGCTGCTGTGCTGCATGTGCTGCCGTGCTGCAGGTGCTGCCATGCTGCAGGTTCTGCCAGGCTGCAGGTGCTGCCGTGCTGCAGGCGCTGCTGTGCTGCATGTGCTGCCATGCTGCCTGTCCCTGGGGCTGCGGCTGTCGCACAGCCTTGACCTGGCTTGGGTGTACAAACCCATGGCTTCAGAGAAAAGTTCTTCTGAAGAGGTAACTGCCTCCATCTGCATCTCAGTCCTCTGTGAGGAGACTGAATCCCCCGCTGCTCTCAGTGTGTGTCACACATCCCTCTTTTCACACTTGCCAGGGCGCTGTTTTTGCCTCAAGGAGCCACAGGGCCTCTGCTGTTTGTCTTCCTACAGGAATGGATCTGCAGTGCTGCTGGTGCTGAATGGTAACTGCCTGTGATTAAAGTTTATTTTGCACTTGAGGTGCCCTGTTTTCATAAGCCCCTTTAGGAGGGCTGCCACATCAGAGCCCCAGATGCTTTTGGTTATGTAACATTATATGGAGACTTAAAAACCAAAAAAAGTTTAGCTAGTGACTAGGATAATAATTCATCACATTCAAATGAAAGATTAAAATCAGACAGGCAACAAGTTAATGCTTCTCTTCTGCTGACCATACACGTTTGGGTATGAAATGCTTTCTCATCAACTAGCAAAAATGCTATTGGCTATAGTAACCCTGTTGTCCAGCTGCCTTTCTTTCTCTCCAGCAGCTGCTGGGGATGGGTTTATTTGTCTTTTTAACAGCATGAAAAATGGTGTTTGTTTTGCATATGCTACTAGAAATAAATTGTATTTCATTTTTAATTTTTCTTTTTCATTCTAGTACCCCCCTTCTGATCTCCAGAGTTAACCTCTTGTTCCCTGTGTTTAAAAGGATGTTTGCCTTTCTTTGTTGCTATTTCTCTTGCTTCCTTTTTTCCTTCCTCTGTTTTTCTATCCATTTCTCTTTTTTCCTTGACTTGTTTTTCCTTTTGTTTTCGCTTTTTTATTTCTCTTATATCTTTGTCTGTTTCCATTTTTTATTTCTTGTCTCTTTATTCCTTTTCTCTTTTCCACCTTTTACCTTTTTTTTTTTTTTTTTTTCTGATCACTGTGGTTTCAGTAAGTGGTGCAGTCTTTGGCCAGGTGGAGACCATGTAGTCTGTTGTGGAGACACTGGAAGGTTCTTCTGCGTCCTGGCGTGAAAGTGGGAGCACAGCTGGTGGCCAAGGGATGGAGAACAGGAGGCTGGGGCAGCTGCCACGGCTCTGGTGGTGTGCCAGGTCCTGTGCAGGGCTGTAGGTGGGCAGCCTGCCTAAAGTCACCCTACAGACCCTGTCTCAGAGCTCTACTCCCAGGTCTTGGTACGGATAATGATTTTTTTGGTAGAGATGATGATTGTGATCCTGAGAGCTTGTTGGAGCACTGCAGATCCAACTTTCCCTGCCCTGAACCTATTTATAGTAACATTCATAAGTTCTCTGACTAAACTTATCCAGAATTCTTGCTTTCATTTCTGTTTCTGTATGTAAAGCTAAGCAGAGAGCATGTGATTCAGAATAAATTCTTTTTTCTTTTGTCATTTACACTAGGGACTCACCTTTCCTCAGGCACCTTGTTTTGTTGCTGTGTACAGGGAGAAGCTCCTCTTCACCAAAGAAGCAGTGACTGCAGGAAAGTGAGAGAATGAATTTAGGAAGGACTTGTTCTGCTGTGGGAAAATGATGATGTTCCTTAATTGCATTTATTTGTGGTAATGGATTAAAGACGAGCCTGTAGCATCTCTTAGGGTTATCAGTGCTCCTGTAATCCCAGTCTTGCTCCAAACCAGGGTAACAGTTGAGGTAATGGCCATTTCCCTGTCAGATGGGAAGGGAGTGCTGCCAATATGAATGTAGATGGAACTGCTCTGATTTATTCCATCCAACATATGCTGCCTGAATGCCCCAGAATCTGTGGTGTTTTTCCAACTTTGTTTTTCATACATGCTCAGTTGTGAATGCAATATTCTGAAGAACTGACTAACATCAATAATATTTCCAAAATCAATATATGTATAACATACCAATGGAATTCTGCTGAAATGGGAATGGCTGTATAGATACTTTGGGCAGGGAGAGTTTAAACTCACCAAATAGCAGCTAAGGTAGAGAATTGCAATTGAAAATTAAACATACTGTGGGAGGTGTTATATTTAATAGACACGTGACTATTTCAAAATCACTATTACACTTTAAATGGCTGAAGTGTAAAAGACAGCGATCTATAACATGGTATTGGTAAGCCCAGTATCGCATTTCAGGAATTGCCTAATTCAAGCCATAATTAATTTAATTCTACATCACAGTGGCATGCAAATTTTGATACCTTTGGCAGCCTTCCATTTACAACAGGTTTCCACGGTGGAACAAGCAGAGCACCAACACTCTAACCAGCAGCTGGCTCTTCCACTACTGAAATCTAACTGCACACACCTGGACCAGTAAATTAGCAAGGAGTTGACACAGGTGCCTTGCCTTACTTGGAATCACTGAGGTATAACTAGCTAATTTATTCCTATTGATTTTTGTTACTGCAAAGCATCTTTTCTGTGTAGTTTTATCTGACTGGTTTGGCTGCTGATGGTGGGGAGAGACTGTGTTCCTTATTCCTCACCACTAGCTTGGTGTCAGACTGATCAGGACAGTGTAAGGGGTTATTGCCACTTCAGAGGAAGGCTAAAATGCAAGGAAAGGAGCTGTCAATCATCATCACTAGTCAAACTCATTACAGAGGAGGAACTATTTTAAATAAAGACTTTCTTGCCAAAAGGGTGTTAACAGGTAAAAGTGTTCGTGTAATTTATTCAGAGAAGTTTTTGATAACTGTCAAGTTATTCAACAGCTTTCTCTCATTATCCTTTACTTCATGTACTTTGACTTGGTAAAGCCTTTAGGAAGACATTTAATCAGAAGTATGCAAATAGTCCCGTTAGCTTCTACAGGAAATTGGCACTTAGGAATAGAAAATCTTAAACATTTTCTAAATGTTGAGACATATTGATAGTAGTTATATATTACGAGTTATGCAGCCTTTTTTTTCCTGCTGTGCAGTTAGAGAATTGTTCTGTAAGTTTTCAAATATTTTCTAAGCAAGGCTTTCCAAACCATTCTACAGATGCTGCTACTCTGTGACCTGAAAATGTTTCTGTTTCCATGCTAAAGCATAAATACTAAGTTAGCAAAGAAAGATTTTTTGATTGAATAGAAATTTTTATTCATCATTATGTATTTTTTAATTGTATTAGCTAAACCTGGTCCTAAAATAACACTTTAAATTACAAATTGAAGTACTTAACTTAGAAAATGTCATATATTTTTTTCTGTTATGCCTAGTTGCACAATGCAAGTTTCAAAGGCCTTGGTTTCTCCAGAGTGCCTTACAGGGAGAATGAAGTGTTTATAAGAGAAAAAGAATTTGTCTTTCCTTGATTTTTTCATGATTTCTTCAATTGAATTGGTCTAATGTTGCAAATACTTATGAATTGTCTTTGTTTCCTATCTATCCTGATGGAAACGGGCTATCCTTTAGGGAGGGACGTACGAGGGTGACACCCTAACTCTGGTCACATGAACTTACAGTAACAGGAGACTTGTATTGTATTTTTCTTTTCCATAAATTGAAGACTTGGCCAAGGATACTAAAGGCTTAAATTCAAATAACCTATTTTCTGTGGCTGCAGCTGTCTTCACAGAGAGCAACAGGCACAGCTTCCCAAGGATTTTTCTTGGGAAGGCAGTGAGAAGCACAGAGAAAAGAAGAGAAAACAATTCTTATCTCTGTTCACTGCTCCTATTGTTTTGCACATGTGGAATGGGTTTATGGAGATTATTTACCCAAAGTGATTTGTTAATTGGACACCAGTGAAGGTTGTTTTCATTCCTTGGCCAATCAGGTCAAAGCTGTGTCCTGGCTGTCTCAGACAGTCACGGGTTTTTCTTTAGTACAGTGTAGTATCTCTTTAGTATGTAATTTAACATAATATTAGTGTAATATAGCATAGTTTCAATAAAGCAATTGTTCAGCCTTCTGAATCATGGAGTCAGAGCACATTATTCCCTGCCTGGGGGATCGCCTGCATCGATAATTTTCTACTTCAGTTTTTGTGCATCTGTGAATGGCCACAGATCTTCAGAAACGTGTATCAGGAAAAATATTTTACAGCGGAATTTAGGGGAAAACTAAATGATCTGAGTCTGGGCCTAGAGTGTCTTTATCTCCATGTTACAAACTAATTAGTTGCAACACACATAATGAAACAGTGCCCAAAGGCATTCCATAAGGGATGTGGAGAAGGGAAGAGCAGAAGGGTTGTCCAGGCTCCTCCGTTTCCCCCATGCTGGGCTTTACCTGTATTTGTTGCAGCTTGCTGGTGAAATGCAATCAGTTCTGGGTGTTTCCTTGTGCCTATTTCTTACCAGGGTACAGCATGTGGGGCTGCAGAACTGCAAGCGCTCCAGTCAGTTCCATTTCACATATCAGAGTGATCATAATTTTGAATGTGAAATCATGGCAATGTTCTGAAATCACATGTGTACCTTGTCTTTCATTGCATCCTTTTAGGTTCAGAAACCTAGAGACAAATGAGATGGAAAAAGGCCTCTGTGACACAAGTCCCTGCTGGCCCTGACTGTACAAGCAGGAAGAGACCTAGACAGAAGGTAAGAAAATCTTGTTTTAATTTTTAACTGATGTAAAGCCTAATGAGGTGAGTTTAATTTATTTGGCTACTAGCAATGGTATTTAAATGAAGCGCATAATTTGTTAAATACTAACAAATATGCTTCAGGCTGTACAGCTAATGTAATTTTTTGCTTCACTGGTAGCCTTGGAGGCATTTGATTTCCCTTAGCCCAAACTTCAACTTCATCTGTAAGTAGACCATACCAGCAGGTTTGATCAAGCATTTTTGTTTGTCACATTTGTAAAATACAGCATTTTAATTTCTTCTTTAGCCTACTGGACCCTTCCAAAGCCCATGCTGCCTGTCCATCTGCCATTTCAGATGTTAGTCCATGCAGGAATGCTGAGTGAGCCATACTCTTTGCTCTGTTCTTGTTCCATTGAACGTCTTGTTGTGTATAATTCTGCTGCTTGGTTTGTTTCTCAATGGTGTTAAGATTAGGCAGTGGAGGAGTTTCTGACAACTGTAAAAACCACGTCTAATGGTTTTGTCAAACTGAAGGTTACAAATTTTAGTACCTTACTACAACTTTCATTGAATGTACTTAAATGCACCCTGAACCTGTAAATTTTCTTCATTATTTCTTGGCCTTGAGAATGATGTATGAAACTCCAGAGAGCTATTTTAAACATATGATAAATATAAAACTGGACTAAGAGGTACCTTGAATGAGACATTTTTTTTGGTGAAAATTCTTTTGATATCAAGCCACATAAATATTGAGAACTTCATAATGACTTTAGTTGCAGAGATTTTGATGGGCATTATAATATCAAAGTAAATTGCTATTAAAAGGAAAAATTAAATGCTTTCCAGCTATGAAACAATGAAATGGATATAAATTGTGGAGATATTGGGAATGGTTGTTGCACAGCAAGACCAGTCTTAAAAGAGGAAAGAAATCTTGATTGTAATAATTGTGTTTGTAAAACAAGAAAGACAACACAAAATTTTCAAGTAATATGCAGAGTTAGTAAAATGTTCTTGCAGGAACATTTTGCCCGGAAAAAAGGGAAATATTCTTCTATTCCAGATAGGGAGAGGAAAAGTATTACTTGACTCACAAATCATCTGGAAGAACATTTATGTTGTCTGTCAAATATATGTAAATTAAACCATATTTTAAATATTTTCATGGCCAGATAGAACATGTCTCAAGGGCAATCCAAGGAAGGAGAACATTTGATAAGCACATGTAGCTCTGGGCAAAGCTCTGTGCATTCCCGCACAGCTGTGGTGCCAGTGAGCTCTGCACCATGCCACATGTTTTTTTTCCTTCTCCTTAAGCTCTGAATCAAATCCTTTTGAAATCAGTAGAGTTCTGTCTATAGACTTCAAAGATGAAGCACTGTGGAGAAAGTGCAGGTCAGGATTCATTTCCTTTTGCTTTCCTTTTCCCTTAGTTTCCTTAATTTCAGAAAGGCATATGCTATATTGCATCTGTTCTCAAACAGTCCTGGGCCATGAGCCACCAGAGCCTGGCATCATGTCATTGGGCTGTCAAAACAGGGAAGGGCACAGTTCTCCTTCTCTTCTCCTGGCTCCTTTAGTGTCTGGCTCCTTCCACCAGAGCTTTTTTCCCTTCTCATGATATGGTGCAATAGAAGAAAGTAGGTGGCATCTTAATGATATTAGTTTTATGGTATTCTGGTTTTCAGCTGTGAGATGAACATCAGATGCTTACATGCTCTCTCTACCCACCCACAATGTGTGTGCATGCATATAAATTTATAATGTACCATTGCTGCTATAAATTTTTTCAGAATTTAGAAATTACCATGGGTGAGTATTTATGGGATAAAAGGAGAAATAGATGATGTCCCCATCTTGCTACGGGGATAATACTATAGCTTATCTTTTTTGCATCAAATGGAAGGACAAAGTGCTTCCTAGAAATGTGAAAACGTGATGAAATCTAGATCAATTTTGGAGGCTAAGTAATCCACTTAAATTTTTTTCCTTCCTTTCTCCTTTTCTCCCCAGTAGGGCCCAGACAAGTCTATGGCCATTTGAAAACCAGGGACCAAATATTATACCCTTTTCTCTCTCTGCTGCTGTCCTTCCTTGTGTCCCTTCCCTTTCCAATGCATTTTTTCAAGCAATTTCACAATTAGTGGTTGAATATATTTGTGAGACAAGTAGTATTGCTGAAAAGATAACTCTCCCTCCCCTTCTTCACCCCAGAGAAAGAGCAAAAAAAGCCCATCTTATACAAAGTATAAGATTCTCATAGTATACAGTGGATGTAGTCTGAAGTTGGAAAGAAGTTAAACCAGGGAAAATTCAAGTTAATCCTATAAACACCATTGCTTGTGGGCGATCCTCCCTGTCTCCTGCTACTCTCAGTGCTGTGTCCCAATATTTGAGCTCTTTTCCCTGGTCAGAGGAGAGCTCTGGATTCATGTACAGCCCAGCACTGGCACTGACAACCTGTGAAGGTGACCAGGCAGATGTTGATGTGGGAGAGGGCTGCTGGGGTCCCTCAGTAACAGCTGGCTAGACCTGATGAATCTAAAATTTATACTGAGTTTAGGTATGCAAGAAGAGTAGGAGATGTGCTTGTGTCCAGTGTGTGACCACTGCTGGGTTTTATTAACTATGAAAGGTTTTATACGTTTTGCCAAAGCAGAAAAGAGAGAAAGCAAACACTGTTCAGCTGAGCAGTGAAAGAAGCTGAGCTGGAGAAAACAAGCAACTACCTGTTGGAAGTTTACCCAACATATAACTGATGACTCAGTAAGTCTAGGTGGCAGACTACCAAGAAAAAATGGGACTGGCATTTTCCACCCCTGTGGTTCTATAGATCCTTGAAATAGAGGAGTTTGCTCACAAATTGCATTTTAAGCTAGAGATGTGGAGAGTTGGAAAACAGATCATCTATCCATGGAATTTGCTGTTCCTGCCCAGAGATCTGGAAGGGATAAAGTAGGGCTGCTGTATGAGCTTTGTGCCAGAGGAGTTTGACTCTGAGGACATATCTAGCAGGATCATGGCAGTTTTGTACACCAGGTTCTTTGCACTGAAGCTATAGTCATTGTGTCTCCCCCTTAAATATCTAGAGTGTGAGATTCTGGAAACACTAGCAAAAAATAATATTTTTTACAACACATCTTAGTGGAAGGAGGACACTGAACAAGTCATAGAAACAGATGCATTTACAACAATGCAAAAATACTTTCAAATGTGTTGAGATCTCACTGGGGAAAACAACATAAAGAATCATCAACTAAGAAGGGAAGAAAGCAAGTATACAGATTCCTTAGGTATATTTAATTTCATCAGCAGGTTTATATTCTTCTGCAGAGCTGTAATGCAAAGATTTTTTAAGCATCCATATCCGAAGACACTGGCCTGGAGTAATAATGTGATTGATAAGACAAAAGAAAGCTCCAAAAGAACTGGTATTCTCACTTTTCAGAAAGCAAAATTTTATGTTAATATGTAGGACAGGCCAGAAATAGGTACACAAAGCACATGATCTGACTGTTGCCTGCATCCGGTGTTCCTACTGGTACCTGCTGAGAGCAGCTCCCAGTATGTACATCACATTCAACTCCTATACTCAGAGTCTGTCTTCAATTAACTTGTGAGTAAAGCTTATAAAGCAGTGAGGAGGAGCAAATAAAGTGAGTTTATTATTTATTGCAAATTAACTACCCTAATTCAGAGTCTTAGTGCGATAGCCACTGTGAGACTGAAGGGTGCTCATACCTGCTTGTAAAAGGCCTTGTCTCCTTAGTGATTTCAGTGCAGCTGCCTCTCTTATAAAGCAGTGAGGAGGAGCAAATAAAGTGAGTTTATTATTTATTGCAAATTAACTATCCTAATTCAGAGTCTTAGTGCGATAGCCACTGTGAGACTGAAGGGTGCTCATATCTGCTTGTAAAAGGCCTTGTCTCCTTAGTGATTTCAGTGCAGCAGCCTCTCTCCTCATTCCCAGGAGAGAGGGGTGATGTAGGTCAATCTGTCAGAGGCCTGGAGTGCTCAGTCAGACTCTTCAGAGGAAATTCTCTGTAGCATTATGAAAAAAATTCCCTACACCATTAGGTAGTGACTGAGATAGGAGTGATTCCAGGAGCCCACCTGTCCCTTAGAATCCCTCTCCCTCCCCTTCACATGCTTTAGCTGCAGCTGGACCCATTGGCCTGTGCATACTCACCCCTCTCTGAATGCCAGCTCCCAGCAGACATCTCACATCTTTCTGGGATTGAAACCTTTAAAGAGTGTCATTGTTATTAGCTGGGAGGCAGAATTTTACATCTGGAATGTGTGTACAACTACATCTATAAATATATATATATGATATATATGTGTTCAGTTTGGATTACCATTGATAAAAACCTGTTAAGCTCTCTGCCAATAGATAGTTTAGGACTTGGGAATGAGAAAATAAAGAAGAAGTGTAGCATTCTGAATTTAAATAGAAACTTCTGCATAAAAGTGTAGAATATGCCTTATGAGTTGCACGTAGATGTGCATGTCATTTAATAAGTAAAATAGTGTATTTTTAATGTCAGTTCTCACTGTTGGTCCATCATGACAGGAGCAACAGCAATCTAAGGGAGTTTAATCGCAGTAAGGGCTTACTTTTTCCCCTGGCCAATGGAGTCCACTATCCTCTAAGTGCATTCCCTTATTCTGGTCTTCCCTGTTTGCCCTTACATTTGTGTCTGCTGGATAAAGAGCCAAAATGCTACAGAGATTTATCAACCAAATCTTCTTTAATCTATTTTTTTAAACAGCCATCATGTAAAAGTGTTTTTAACTGTCAGCTCTCCTTGCAAACAACATAATACAATTTGTTTTCATTCTCTTAGCTGATTTGGGCTGTCATAAATGCTAAGCCTTTCAGTAAATCAACTAATTTTTAATACTTTACCTAACTATCTGCAAGCAAAAGGTCTTGCTTTTATTTTAATGTTAATATATTCATTTTATACAGGTCTTTTAAATTATTCACACCATTTCTTAACAAGCCTCTTAGACAGAAAATAATAATAATAAAACAAACAGTATTCATGTATTCATTGATGGAGATTACCAGCTGTTTTCTATGAAAATGATGAAACAATGAAGAGCAACGAAAGATGTAAACCAAAAGGATTACGTAATTATCAGTGTGCATGTGAAATAATACCAGCAGATTTGTAGATGATGCAAACAAAACAGCCATTTTCTGCTTGTGTAGAGTTAGGTGGATATTGCAATTTACTTTTTATTATTTTAGCAAGGGCTGAATCAGAGCCATCTGCAGTTCTACTCTAAAGGCATGAGAGAGAGATTATAAGAGCTCTGTTTTCACATTCTTTTGATACAATAATGGAATTCTGATAGAAAAAATAAGGCAAAGAAAGAAATTATTCTGAGAGAAATGAGAAGGTTGATCAGGGAATTTGGTTAACATTTGGACAAGCAGTTTTGAATTCTGGATTTTCAGTAATAGGTAAAACTCCTGAGAACTTGAGAAAGCCCATTTGATGTGAGGCTTTTGTTAAAAACATTTGAGAAAAAAACACCCCAAAACAAACTGCGAGTATGTATCTGCAATAGAAGGGGAGGAAATGGAAGGATGATTTATCTCAACTGAAACAAACATTGTGCAGCAGCATTGATTAGTTCCCTAAAGAATTCCTGTCATTTGCTCACTTGCACTGTGCACATAAATGGCCAAAGGAGCATGAGTGAAGTTATAGATCTGTGCACTGCAAATGCGGTTGTGCCATTCAGTTGAGCCTGACTGTTTAATTCCCAGATTGTGGTGTTTTATATTTGGGAAAGAAAATACAATTCCGACCATGAGCTTTTTGAAAAAAGTTTTCTTTGTTTTTCTCTTTTTATTATTACTAGTTTATTTTTAAAGTTGTGAAAAAGACAGGCCCCAAAAACAGCAAGGACAGTGAAATGCCAAAGCAGCAGAAAAAGTTTTCTAAGCTGCAGCGCAGACGTGAGAAATACAACAATAAGCCTATGTGATTTGCTTTTCTAGGTTGCAAAACGTATATTCAAGTATTCATTTAGAAGGTTAAGTGTGAATAGAGCTCTGTGCTTTGTCTCTTATAAACGAACCATTGTATGAGAAAAATAGGCCGCTATTGTTTTAGCCACAGTTACATTTGCTTCATGCTGTTGGATAGAACTGCTGTCAATATATTTTTGCCCTATGTGATTGGCTGAAACTTAGACTGAGACTGTCCTATGCTATGTTGCAACATTACGTTTCTTTGGCATTCTGTTTGATCAGTGAGCTGTTAGCATCTTTCTTCTCCATTGTCATAACAATGTAATTAGACTGATGCTGAGAAAATAAAAGCTCTAGACGCTGATTTCAAGTGTCCCGTCATGTTCGTGGCGGCATATAAACTGCCAGCGAAGCATCAGGGACTCCAGGCTAAAGCTGGAGCTTTCCTGAAGTTCTACAGCTGTTACGTGTAGGAAGAATGCCTTTCTGAAACAATGACTCCTCTCAGGGTTTAAATCCAGAGATAATAAATGGCAGATAGAAGGGATTAGTGTCCTATATACCACAGCTGGTTTTCACAGCAACAGGCAGTGTTGTGACAGCATTTCTCAAGAACAAGTTGAGGGATAGAATGACAGGTAAATTGAGAATCCTGCATAATCAGAGGTATTTACAGAAGCTAGCAGGATTCACTGGTAGACTTTCTTCTGTGTGGGATGTGATAAAACTGTGTTTTTAAATCAGCAAGATATCCTCATGTAAAAAATGTGCACACTTTTCCTCCTGTAGTTCAGCTCAGTTATTCAGGATGATGTCAAACAACACACCTGCCAAAATTTATTCTAGAATATAAGGAGTTTCCATGGCATGCACCTAGTTTAACTGGGAATAATTCAGAAGTGATGATGTTCCAGCACATTCCTGTGTGTGGGGAGCTGTTTGTCATTTTCTGTTTCAATGCAGATGCTAGCAGAGCACAGACCAGGAGATAAGTGTTTTAAATAGGGCATCCAATAGGTCTGAACCAAAGCCTTCCATAAATATTCAAGAAAATGCTGCTTCCCTCGAAGCCTGAGGTTAAATCTGCCAAACCCTGTCGCTTCAGGAGAACTGTGCAGTTGAGCTCATTATGAACCTTGTGATTTTAAGTCTTCAAATCATCTGTTGCTATTAGGTAAAATCTGCAAATTACTTAAAGGAGTATTTTAATATTAAGCCATAATATTTTGTTAAGAAGATATGATTGAATTGATGTTATTGTTCCATATTTTGTTATGCCAGAAGAGAAAAAAGATGGATTTAAGAGAGAAATGGGGAACAGAGAAAGAAGGAACAAGAGTGGTACACCAGAACTGCAATGATTTAAATGGGTATGGGAAAAAACTAAAAGGAATTACTTGTTATTTTTTTGAGCAAAGATGATTTACCTTATTTGTTAGAAAAAATTTTCAAACTGCAAATTTCTAAATCATCTAAAATTCACACCTGTTCCATTCCCATTACAGAGAGAGAGGAGAGTGGAGTATCTGTTTGCATGATCTCCTTGTCTATTGTTCTCCAGTTGTGGGGTTTTCCTTGGAAGGATGTGGTGTGACTCATCAGGTGAATATTCAGCTAGAATGAAGGGGTTCACACAGTCTCTAATTCATCTACCATCTATATTTTTATCCTTGCTATTATTTAGTCTATTCAGTGGGAGAGCTGCACCATTATTTTCAGTTGCTCTATAAATACAGATGAGAAACAATTCTGTTGGTACATTCAAATAAGGTAAGCAGCAGAAGAAATTCAACTCAGAGTACATTGCCACATCAAACAGCTAAATCAGACTGCTGTAATGAAAAATGTGTGAACTGATGCAGCTTCTTGTTGTTCTTCCGGAAATACGCCAAAAATAGTAAAGGGGAAAGAGGGTGAAAAGAAAATAGTCAGATTTCCAGTATTTGAGCTCAAATTCTCTCAAGGCAGAGATCATTGAGACTACACCTGTGGGTTTTTTAACTTTAGTAATAAATCCTCTCTGGATGTGCCAGTCAAGGTAAGGACTTGTAGGAATTGTCATGTTAACATAAGCTCTCATCTTGGAAAGAAATATATGTGCTGGACCTCCCTTAGGTGCAAGCATCACCTGGGTATTTGCACATGGTAGATCTTGATGACAGATTGGCTACCGGAAACAAATTTTGACAACAGACTTTGAAGTAACTAATAAAAATAGCAAGTAAGAAAAGCTCAGTCTAGTAAGATAACCTTTCCAGCAGTCATATCACAAGAACTACTTTTATGTCCTTCTGCTGTAGTATTTATTTTGTGCCACTTACATTATTCATTGTTTGGAGGGCAAAATCTCTCTGAGGCTGGAAGACTAATTATGAATTACCAAATTGTTCAAATCAAGCAGCAACAAACACAACAGGAAATAAGCTTGAGGCATTGCAAAATATCTTCTGTTCACTTTTTGCTATTGTAATGTGGCTAAAATGATTTATGATGCTACAATGCCACCATTGTCCATGACACACAGTAAGCACCACCTGTGGGTCTGTACTCAGGTTTTACTGAGGTGAGTCTAGCTTGCTGCTGAGGCAAAAGGGTGTTTTTACAGTCAGATAATAATTGATGGAATACATTATTCACACTTTTTAAGATTGGTGTGTGTGGGAAGATGATTTCAGAGAACTTTAGAAGGAAGTGATAGTTATACCATCAATGTCTATCTATTTTTGTCCTACTTACAGCTCTTCCAAGTGTGTCTTTGAGAAAGCCAGATTGTTTGAGGGCACATGAACCTTTTGTGAGGGTGTGTGTTATTTTGTGTAATCTGAATCCTGCAAAAAGATTCATGTTGAACCTTCTGCCATATGATTAGACCATTTTGGTTCTGTTAGGACAATTAGAATGTACACTGAGGGATTTTTAAAGGGCTTTTCAAAATGCTTCACCTGGGAAATTATTATGTTGTATATTGACAGTAAATAACCAGATATCTTCATATGATATCCTTTATGCAGGGAAGATAGTTTCAATAAAGACAGTCAATGAAATCTGAAATTGATCTTGTGTTTAGCTTGATGTACACTTTGAGGCTGGCTTTCACGTTCAGTTCAGACCATAGTAGCACTCTCTTAAATTCTGTGCCCATAGCTGATGTCTATTAAATGAAATGTGAAATGCACTTAGACACCACACCAAACTTTATTGCTTCTTTTATAACAGCAACACTTCTACGGTAGTAAAAGAATTTATTCTCTTGTCCAGATTAATACTGTTCTACTTTATAGAAAAAACAGAGAAAATTATCTATTCAGAAAAGCAAAGCATTCTTAGAAGAAAATTCACCTTTAGATAAATAAATGCGTAGTCTGTGAAGATATTTAAAGTGCTTAAGTGGAACAAAAATACCCAATTCACAAGAAAATGAAAACCTGTGGAAAAGATTTGAAGGCAGAGAGAACATTAAAAATAAAAATGGAAATGTTGGTACAAGTGTAACAAGATTCGCAAAGGCAAATCAACCAAGGCTAATAATAACCACCATTTCCACGTAATTAATTTGGGAGCTCAGCTCAAGACTGGGCACTGCTTGATGCAAAGGTTGCTGGGACTATCATTAAATCATTCTTATTCACTTAAAGAACATGATTATTTTCTTGTGAGTATGAGGAAAAAAGTAGATTTTCTGTTTCTGAATGACAGTATATATGCTCTTATACATATTCCAGACTGCACTTTTAAACACTTGAAAGATAAGTTGGGCTGTTTGGAAGATTTTAGAGAAGTGAATGCATATATTCATATCTAGTTGAATTCTAGCTGCTTAAAAAAGGAGTACAGGGTAAGATTTGAAACTCTGATTTATTTTACAGAGACATCAAGACATTTCTGGCAGATAAAATGACTACTTCAAATAATAAGACAGTGCTAGATAAAATGTGTTGAAAATCATGCTTATAGCATAAACTTTCAATTGGCAATATTTTTTGAGAACTTTTAGAAGTCTTTGTGAGTGGGTAAGGAAATATGAACATTTACAGGAGGAATTAAAAAATCTACAACTACACAAAAAGAGTAAATATTAGCAGACACAAAGGAGTCCTCAAAAGTGAAGTAATGAAATAAAATGGTCAAATGTAGGATCATGGTGTGCTTTTGCAAATCTCTGCAAGGAGAAGCACTAGTACAATATAGCCCAAAAAGACTAAAGAAAAGTAGAGCAATTAATATGGAGGATCTGCACACAAAATGCTAGATTTTTTTTAAGGTGGAAAGATGTTTTTTATTTTTATTTAAGAAAATAAAGCTGTATGTTTCCCTGAAACATTTTAATAGATATTTTCAAATCTAAGAGCTCATCCAAAGGATGAAACAATATTTAGGAAAAAACACAGATAATTTGGAAAATTTGCAGAAGTTAGGAATCAAAGTCATGAAACTTAGGAAGTGCAGCTATAACTCATGGATGATAACTTGGCTGCTTGTACATGATTAACTCCTGATAAAGATCAGAGTGATCCAGATGTGCAAATGAAGATGATTTGAGGATGATGAATGACCTTTCTGTTGAGTAGGTCAGTGAGCAACTGAGTTTAGATTGGCAGCCTGCTTGGCTTCCTGTGTTGTGAAATGCCAGAGCACTAATGTGATGGATAGAGTCCAAAGTACTTTATGGTACTTTGTCTGTAAGGTCACCCAGCCTTTACATGCAGAGGGTAGGTATACATAGAATAACATCCCCATTTAAGATATTACTTAGTTTCTATTGCTTCTATTGCTGAACTATGAAACCTAACCAAGTATATTTTTTGGATAGCCTTACTCTGCTATCAAGACTAGGTTTAAGCAACAGTGAAAGGAAAAATTCCATTTTTCCAATGTATTTTAACAATGACATGGCAGCAGGTTTAGATAAACCAGCTCTTTTCAGCCTTTCTCAAGAATACCTTTGAAAATAGGACATCTGCTCCCACAAACTTCAGGTCATAATTTGTAATTGTCAGATATGGAGTTTGCTGTGTTTTTCTCCAGAAGAACCTTTGTGTTGTAGTTTTCTGTAAGAGATTTGCTCTAGAAGCTGAATCCAGGCAAATAAAAGAGCTGCTATCAAAGGTTGTCCTCAAAAGACTGTGCTAGTTATTTGTGGAGAGGTAGCATGCAGGGAAGAGAGCTAAAAGCAAACAGGGACACACCTTCCTTCAAGCCTCAGTGTTTGTATTTCTCTTTCAGGTCTGTCAGGCCTAACTGATTATAAACACTCTCACCTCTGGCTAAGCAAGGATTCACTTTATTTCCTCCAAGAGACAAAGTCTTCTTTCTTAGTCTCAAAGAAGACTAAGAAAGTCTTAGTCTTAGGTTTTTGTTTAGTCTAATGTTCTGTATAGAAGAAAGTCTGTGTATGGAGATACACAGACCTTCAGACCAATAAATTACTCCACAAGCAAGGGCTTTGAACACCTTGGGCAGAGGAACAGCTTCAAAGGTGTGGGTAATTTGGTGGAGTTTTGATTTTGAAAGGCATTGCCTGCCTTTTTGTGTATTTTTAGAGAGCTGATGCAGATTCCTAAATTCCTTTGAACGCTCTGAGCAAAAAAACCCATCATGATCAAATGAAAAAAATAGATTCTACTTGTGAAGTATAATGGGCATTTCCTGTGGTGGTTGCAGAAATGGGTTAAAAATACAAAGAATTATGGGGTTGGGGTTTTTGCGTTGTTGTTTACTTGTTTGTTGTTGGTTTTGTTTTTTTAATGCAACTTTCTTCTCTTTTCTTGCTGGCACACTGTATTTCTTTTTCTAGCCTAGCACAGACGCTAGCAGATTTTCTTGTTCTTTCTCCTTTGTCTTCATGGAAAAGTCTTGTATTGATTTAAAGATTGGTCAGTGAAGGTAAACAGAGTTCTATCATCTCAAGAAAGAACCAGCTAGAACATAAATCATTGCTACATGTCTTGTGCTCAAACATGCCAAAACACTGAGCAACAGCAGGACTACAAAACGCGTCAACTAAAGTTCAGGATATCCCAAAATAAAACCAGAAAAGTGACCACCACCACTGGTGTCACGTTTAGACACTCATTTTAATACTTCTGAAAGTTGTTCTAAAGCTACTTGTCTTAGCAGCAGCTTCTTACAAATAACGTATGCATTTGGAAAACCAATTAGCTGAGTTAAGTTGAGGTTTTAAGCTTTTAGAAATCCTGTTATCCCTTGAATGTGATAACTGTGAAATCATGTGTAAGTCACCAATTAAGCTCATCTGTGTTTTTTTAATGAGCAAGAAAAAGATCAGATATATTTGAATAACATTCAAGCCAATTACATTCCTTCCAAACAAATAAACTGAAGCTGTTAATGGATGTGACTTTTCCCTAGGCATTTAGTTACCAAATCCATCTTCCTTTGGTTGTTTCTCTGTATTATACCAAAGATATAATGTTTCCTTGTCACATTGCAGCTGATCTGCAGCCCCTAAACGTAATCAGCCTAGAAGTAAACAAATCCCTGGGCAAACAAAGATAGGTTGGATTCAAACCTACACAGAGACCCTCAGCCAATTTCATTCACCCCTAAATACAGATGTATCATTACCTCTGTACAGGCATTAAGTGTGTTAAGACAGCAGTGTTAAGACCTCAAGCAATCATGTGTAAGCACGAGACGTTTGAAGCCCCTATAAAAGGGGGAAAATATAATAAATAATATAATATTTATATATTAATAAACTCTTGGATGTCCTGTTGAGGACCACTTGGTAAGTCTGTGTCATTTCTGTCTCCAACCAATGAGCTTACTACTCTTATCACGTTTTCATGTGCTTTGGACCACACAGAAAAGATTACGTGGTTTTGTATAAATTTATATAAGTTTCACGAGAGGGTTGTAGTAAATAGGAAATCTTCTGCAGAGTCTTAAGTTTTCAGTGAAATCATTACAGAGAGAGATGCATACATAGCATACAATTGCAAAAATATTTGGTTTCAAAATGGCTGGATCTTATTCCATGAGTTAAATTTAATGGATGACGAATTACAGGAAGAAGCTGACATCTGTGGTATTCTTCTCAGTGAATGAAAGTTGTTACTATTGCCTGAATTGATACAAGGCCAAAGGTGTAGGAGGAAGGTAGTAAATGCAGAACTTCCTACTCTCCCCCCAAAGTCTGGAATTGATTCATAGTGATGTGTCATTTCAGATGAATTGGCAACGGTAACAGTTTGTTTCCTATTCCTCACTCAGACACATTTAAAACTGTTAGATCTTGATTTTCATTTCTTTATGGATGACCGAAAGCTCTCAAACACCAAGTAATGCTGCTTTAACTCCAGAAGTCTACAGTTCTCTCTTGATAGAACATTTGAGGCATTCTCAAATGTATTTTGTGTCTTTTCAAGAGTTCTTTGGAGGCAGATTTGCAGATTAAACTGTCATGCATGCCATCTTATTTATAAGTTCTGAAACTGAAAACATGATAAGCCAATTATGATATTTAATATGTTACTGTTGAAAGATTGCTCTGTAACTCCTGTTCTGTACTAGAAGCAGCACTTAGAGAGAAGTAGGTTGTATGTCAATAATCAAGTATTTCAGGTGAGTTAATCTAATGAACTATCAACAAATTAACTTTTCTTGTGTCTTCTTTTCACACAAGACAAAGGGACACTTCTTCCTGAATAAAGAACTCTGCTTACCAAGAGTACAGCATGAAGGCTAATTGATGGAAACAATGTGTAAACCATTTATTGATGTTAAATTTATGTAGGCAATTCAATGTTGAAAAAAATAATTTGCTGCTGAATCTTGTAATATTAAAATATTTCGGGAGCACCTGTAAATATTTCACATTTAGTCACATTTAGTCTTTGGCCAAACAATGTAATGTCTAATGCAGGACCAAATTTTGTCCTTTAATTTTCACATAAGCAAGTTTTGATAGTGTCTTAAGAGCAAAGTGGCTTGGAAACTAACTAAAGGATTGCAGCTGGACAAACCCAGAAGCAACTATTCTCAGACCTACCTGACAAAGTAGGAAATGAAATAATAATTACAAGCCAGTCTTCATGAAGAGGCACTTGGTTTCTGCCTCAGTGTTTAACTGTACTGAGTTACTTGCTTTGGACAGTCTACCACAAGTTTTATCTTCTGCTTTTGCTGTCAAAAAGCAATTAATTTCTTTTTAGGGAGAGTTTGAGCCACTGTATTCCATGTGTTTGTCATCTCCACAATTCACTTTTGTAATTCGTTCTCCCTGCCCAGGCTTACTTAAGCTCCAAATGTAAGCCATAATTCACGCATAGTGTGGTAAACCACATCCTCTGGCAGCAGCAGTGGAGAAAGCCTATTATACAGGTGCTTTATCACATCTGCTGTACTGGATTCTGAGAGGAAAAAACAATTCCTGTGATAGATTAAGTCTATCCCAATAAGGGCTTCATAAATCAGTGCTATAGAAAGCAGGAGTGGCTGTGGATGTCTGCTGAGATCCAGGAGAGGCTGTAGTCTGGCAGATAATTTACAAAAGAGGAGAAATGTCCTTAATGGAACTGAGAGAAAAGACCAATCAGGCTTAGGGAAATAGCTCATTGCTGTAGGACTCACTTATTCATTCTATCATCATGATATTCCTCTGATACCAAAAGCCAAAGGAAACCCTCCTCAGAGGAGGAGTTTGAGATTCCCCTGGGAGAGCTCACTGAGTTTGGGAAGAAGTCTCAAATCACTGTGAGCCAGTTAAAGGCACTTAGGAGAAGAGACATTGTTAGACAACTTTCAGAGTATTTTTGACCTTGGAGTTGATGTTTTCATGGAGATTTGGCAGTATTATTCCTTTGTTAGAATTGTTTTGTGAATAAGTGTATCCCTAAACTCGTATCTGCAGCCGGAAGGATGTACCTCCCTACTCATTGTTATTTTCGTGTAAAAATTTGCAACTCAGTGGGTGAATGATGCCATAACTTTTCAGACAAGGTTGGTAGCAGATTATCTGCCAAGATTGTGACAAGAAAGTGACTTTGCGTAGGATAGATAAATCAATCTTTGAGAAGGTTATGATGATACAACGCATATGCGTGAGTGAGAACAGGAACGTTAGAGAGCAATGAGGGTGTTTGGAATTCTTGGTGGGTGATCCCTCTTACGCCTTGGTTGAGTATTCCCTTCTCCTGGACTTGCCCCACTATTTTGGATGCCCTGGGTATGTTTAGAGCTAAAGGGTGTAACAGAATTCTGAGTAATACTGTCCTATGGAACAGATTATAAAACCAATTGCTATTTTAAACTCTACTGACCAATTTCTTTTCAGTAGGGAAGATATATATATATATATACATACTGCACTGTCAAAACATATTCTCATCTGAACCATGTACATGTTGGATAGTACTGCAGGAATAAGACATTGGATTTTCTCTGCATTAATCAGTGGTGAATAGATGAACTTTCTTCATTTAGTAGAATATGCATGAAGTTAGCAAAAAAATCCAAAATAAGAAAATCAGACACTGCTGGATTATGTGAAGTCAAGACATATCAGAAAGATAGGTGCCCTGTTGGCACCCACATTTTTAATCCCACGTGGCTGCTGCATTGAAGTGGTAATTAATTCCCTCTCTTTCTTTCTGACCTAAGAGATGCCAGAGAATTCTGGCGTGCCATCTCCACCACAAGTGTGACCTTAGTGTTTTGCTCCTCAGTTACCTATTTGAGTAGAACGGTGTGCAGTCTTACCTGACACAAGCCTTCTGAAGTTTAGCAAAGGCAAAAGGTTTGGGAAATGGGTTCACAGAAAAGGATCATGATGGATACCACGCTGACCATGAGCCAGCAATGGGCCCTTACAATGAAGAGGCCAAACAGCCTCCTGGGCTGCACTGGGAAGATAGCAGTCACCAGGCTGAGGAAGGGGATCCTTCCCCTCTCTTCAGCCTTGGTGAGCTCCAATCTGCAGTGCTGCATCCCACTGAGCCCCCCAATAAAAGAGACTTATCGCTGTTCTACAAAGAATCCAACAAATGAGTACAAAGATGATTAATAGATTGGAGCATTGATCAGATGAGCAGAGTCTGTGAGAGCTGGGATTGTCTCTTCAAGCAAGAGACTTGGATATAATCAGAAAAATCCTCTCTGTAAGCACCAACCCATAAAACTTTTATAATCAGAATGAAGTCAGAGCAAATAGTTTAAAGCCCTGTTTTTCACAAATAACCCACTCACTTTCTTCCTCTCTAAAAGGATCCCTGATTAAATTCTTGGTGATCGCAGGGGGCATACCCTGACAGGACTGGCTGTTCCTTTTGCTCTCAGAATTGTGCTATTAACCAAGAGACCTCTAACCTAATTTCTTGAGGTGCATTGCTCCCACTTCCTTGATAACTGTGGACAGGTTATTCATCATTCATGGGATGTACTTAAAGTGCTTGGCAGCCTGTCAGATTTGCCCCCTGAGATGGTAGACATCTAAAATACTCTGTTTATCCTAAAAATGAGTTATTTGTAAGTTGTCTTCTTTCGAAAAAGAGTGCTATTGCACCTGTACACAACTCTAAGATTTGCAAATTTATGAAGATCACTAAGGATGACCAGTGAATTAGAATGAAAATTTAGCATTTGTTGCTTGCTGTACAGTTGAACAATTAGCACCATCATTATTACAGAAGCACACCAATTCTTTGTTGGTGTTGTGTATTGACATTGGTCCATAAGTCTTTCTTTTTTAATGAAAATTTACTAAAGTGTCTTCTCTTTCTTCTGACTTTACATAATATTTGCCACTTCTCTGCCCTTTGGGTGCCTATGTATCCTGTGTTAGTATAATCAAACACATATAAAAGTTCCTTCTTCACTGAGATTATTTTTTAAACTATTTATTAGATCATCTCTATTAGATGAAGCTATTTATTTTAAACTATTTACCAGATCTATTAGATGATCTAGTAAATAGCTTAAAACATGGCTTTGATACTGAGCTGTCCTTTCATTTAGCTTGAGTATGATTTGGTACATGAAGTTGTAGATGAGAACTTGACTGGATTTTCAAAAGCAGAACTTGAAGCCTTGAGGTACAGACAAGCTTGGAGGACCTTGTCCAAAATTGCTTGCTTGCCCAGAATGTGTGGAAGCACTCCAAACTCCAGAATGCTCTGCTGACTTGTTAAATGACCTTATCATTTCCAAGGCCTAATTTTGACAAAGTTGCAATATAAAATGCTGTTGGCACAAACTGTGATCTGCGTGATCATTTGGCTTCTATTTTTTCATCCAATAAAATGACCAGACTGTCATTAGTAGCAAGCATGTATCTTCTAATAAAATAATTGGCTTTATAACTCTGGTAGAAGGCTTGCATGGATGTTAATCAGACCTCAAAATTATTTTGATTATGCCTTCAAATACCAAAACATCTTGGGTAAGACAAGTCATATATATTTCCTGTTTTAAGAATGAGCTTTATTTGGTGTAGAATTCTGGCTGAAATAATTGAAGGAGTCCAGTAGCACTGACTGTGGGAGGGCCATCTCCTACCTATGCTTTGGAACTAGGAGAAGTGGGCATCTTTGAACCAGCTCTGGTAATGTTTTTGCTGTGCAGGCATTTGTCTGTACTTACAGTGAATTCAGAGCATGCTTTCTCTGCCTGTCCAAACTGCTCCCTTGAGAGTTGACTGCAGGTACTGAGATGTAGTCCAGTAAGTTACCTCATCTCCCAGCCCTAAAGTAATATGGAGCAGGGATGAAACAACCCTAAAGTTGTAGAAAAATCCAGAAAGACTTCGAAATAGTTTTATAGTTTCCTTTTTTAGATCTACCACTGCTAAATATTTCTGGTTATGACTTGAGAAAGTAGTCCTGTGGACTGTCACTGTGTTCCCACTCTTCTAGGTAATTACTTACCTTAAGATGCTGCTGTAAAGAAAGGAAGAAATTCCAGTATTTTATTTCTATATACTGCAAAATTAACTCTTAGATTTCTCCTGAGCCTGTTACATTTCAAATGTCAAACTGCGAGAGAATGCTACAAATATTGTCTGAGTTACTCCCACTCTCTGAACTGCGATTATTGTGGTGAGACCCAGCCCTGCTGGAGCAAGATGCAGAGCTGTGTTGCTGGTGTTTCCATAATACCCAACTTCTAGGCTGTGGCTGCATTTCTCTTCATAGAGAAAAGCAAGGCCCAACTTCCCAAGCATATTTTCTCGGAATCGCAGCAATGAACCTTAGAGAAAGAAAAAACAATTCCTGTCTCATTTGCTGTGCCTGTGTTTGTGCCAAAGTAGAATGCAATATGGAGATTATTTACCCCAAGTAATGGTGTTTTGTTTCCTCGGCCTATCAGGGCCAAGGGCATGTGCAGACTGTTGATCAGCAGCCACAAGATTCTGGTCAGTTGAGTTGAGTGTGTGCGCAGATTCAGTTTAGATGTAGTGTAATATAGTATAGGATAATATAGTATAGGATAATATAGTATAATAAAGTAATTCATTAGCCTTCTGATATCAGTGGAGTCCACCTCATCATTTCTCCCTGCCTCATGGGTCTCTTGACTCCAATAGTAGGCTACTGGCATACTTGAATAAATTGATCTGGTTCATGCACAGATTTGCTTCTTAATGAAAAAAGTTGAATTAGGAAGATCTACTTTGAAGTCATTAAAGCTCCCATAATCTATTGTTGTAGGTTTATTAATATTAAAAAGCTTGTTTTGCACTTAAACCTGCAAACATGAATAGTGACGTATGAACCTTTGTTATGTTCACTCCTGTGACATCAAAAATGTGTAGAAGATATGAAACTTGGCCAGTTTTTATTTTGATGGAGTTAGCCTCCATCTTTGTTGTTTTTTTGTTGTTTTAATGACTGCAAGTTTTACCCAAAATGTAGAGAGGGGAAGAAAAGCTGAGAAAGTCAGCATTTTATGGAGCCCCATACTCACTTTCAATGCAGAATTAGGGAAAGGGGGATGCCTCTTGAGCTTGTATTGCCAAGTTTCTCCTGCATACACAGGTACAGCACAGTTTCAGTATTAATTGTTCATTATTTTTAGTGGCTGCTTTCCCGATTTTTTCCTCTTAATCAGGACAGTGCCACATTATCAGTTGGGGATTTCCTCTGTTATGTTTAGCACTTTCAGGCTCTGGCATGTCGTGTAGAGAAGTAATGTTTACAAGTAGAGATTAGGAAAAATCTGTTAGTGACAGACAGGTTGGGGGAATTGTAAAGTCTCCAAGAAGGAGTATCTGTGTGAACAGGTTAGAGCAGCATCTGTCTGGGAGCATTTCCATGCCATCACTCCTGGGCAGGGTGGTGACAGCCAGTAGATGACCTAATGCTCCTTTCCTGCTCTTCTTTCCTCTCATACTACATGTTATGCATTTTATGCACTAATGAGCTTCAGGTTTCATCCAAAATTTGAACGTTTCTGGGGTTTGTGCGTTTCTTTTTAAGTGTGGCTTTTACTAAAGTTGAGTTTACAATGTTGCCCATGTTTTTAATGGAGGTGGATAACTAAAGAAAAAATTAATCACATGCATGATTGCTGTAAATTTGCTTTCTTCCACTGATATCTAGACCAATAATCCAAATTTAATTCCTTTTAAGGATATGAACTAATATTTCATATGCACCAAAACATTCTTAAAGACAGTGATAATGGTAACTGGTTTTTCAGAGAGTAGGTAAGGGTGGTGGGTATTTCTGGAGGCTGACAGTGCTGTAGGAACAAAACTATTTGCCTGAAATTTTTAATGTGCTATCAAATAGGATCTGCATGGACACTTGGAACTTTTTTGAGGTGACAAATTATGACATTCTTAGAGATTAAATGTGATTTTTAAGAAAGCTCCTGAGTGTCAATAGATTTCTTCATTTGTCTTATATACCAGGTTTCATTCTAAAGCAATTCAGGAAAATAACAGAAGCTATAAACATTTTGTGAATATTAGGAAGAAGTTCCATAAGAACTAATGAGTATGTAATTGGAAACACAAATTTGCATATAAATTTGAGCATGATATTTCAAAGCTTGCAAACATCAAAGTGTATTAAAATGAAAAGCTGCCCATGATAATGTACAGTTTTTATTTTAAATTGGTAAAAGAATAAAACATAAAGGTTTTGCTTGTGAGATGGCTAATTATGTCAGATTGCTTTAGGCAATGGGCAACTTCAAGTCATCATGACATGCACTTGCTTGGGTTTTTTTGGTGTTGTTGTATGCAATTTCTGTGTCCCTTAGGGGCCAGAGAAGTGAAACACGTCAAGCATATTAATATAATAGAGAGTCACAGTTTTCCATCTAGAAAAGAATAGCTGCATCTTTTACTACAGCTTTGAACTCTAGGCAAATGCAGACGTAGTGATCATCTTCATTTGATTGGTGGGGCATAGCAGAAACTAGCTTGGTTTAGCTTTGCTAACCTGAAACTGCAGCAGCTGCCCTGGCCACGAGTGATAGTGTCTGCTGGCCCCATGATGTCTGCTGGTGGAGAGGTGCTGCGCAGAAGGGAAGCTGGACAAGCTGTCCCCTCTCTAACCACAACAGTGTGTACTGATGCTGCAGCACCACCTGGCCTCAGTCTGGCCAAGGGCCACCCACCGAGCTCCCTGACTCTTGTATTTGCCTACTGCAAGTGGAGAAATGGGGAGCCAGAAAGGATTCTGGGTTGTCCTCTTGCATTCATACACGCACGCTGAGCTGATGCTGCTGCTGCCCTCAGCTTGAATGAACTCCCTGGCTCCTGTCACACTCACTCAGGGTCTTCTGCACCATAGTTCACTACTGCCAGGAGGTAGTGCTTCTTTGGTATCTTCTGCTTTGCTTCAGGACTGGATTAAAGCCTTCATTAGCAGAATCTTCTCCTCCTACCTTCACTTGGGAGCTAGAACGGCTGTTCTGTCAGGCTAAGTAAATAATGCAAGTGATGAACAAAATGAGTAAGCAGTGGGATCTAGTTCTTGACTGTCACTTGGATGTGCAAAGTATTTGCCTGTGTGCTTGGAGAGTTTAAAAAGACAGCTTTTGCAGAAAAGTAAAGAATAGTGGTGAGCTTTTAAAGGCAGTGAAAAATGTTAGACAGATGCCTCGCCTCTACAGAGGACACCAGGTCATGGCAAGATTCTTATTAGTGGGTCAATTTTCTGCAATCTTTAAATGCAGCTGCACCTGAGAGTTCAGCATGTTTAGTGGTGTAACACATGGCAGCAACTTAGCAGAACTATAAGAAAAGCATGTATTTGTGCTCCTCTCTTGGCTTGAATTCCAAACAGAAATAGATCAGAGAAAATCAATACTGATACAGCAGGAATCTTACACACTGATTTTATCTACTTCCTGGCCTTCAGCACTCAGGCTCTGTGAAGTCTCATATATGTAACAAGGTGGCACTTAGTGCTGAGAAACAGCTCGACTGTGAAGGCTACCCAGGACCAGCTCTTTCTGTACCTACCTAGTGAGAGGCAATAGGATGAAAGTGAAAATGAGACCATAAAGCACTGCCACAAAACTCCCATTTCAGCAAAATGCAATAGGATCAAGTGAGTGTTGGCTCAAATTATATGGGTTTATAAGACTTTGCCTGCCTGGAAAGTTTGTTGATTTTGAACTGCCTCCATTCCTATCAATGACACGTGGGGTTTAGCTAGAGTAGAAGGTAGCTCCCTGTTGTTTTGCTCTGGCAGTCTTGCCAGGGGCTTTTGAAACTTGTAGGGCTTCAGGAAGCAAAATGTTAAATATAGGGTTAAGCTTAAGTTATTAAGTTACGTTAAGCTTAATATACCTAATTTTATCATAGAACTAGAGTCGATCTATGTATTTATGGTTCAAGTCAGGTGAGGATGGCTACTCAAGTCAAACCATGCTGTTTGTCCTTGACTTAGAGGAAACTAGTAGCAGGAATCATGTAAGGCAGTGTTTGTAGGCTAGGATTTAATATTGTTAAAAGATTTTCACAGGGCTATGCATAAATGAACAGTTTTGTTTGCTTTTTGTTAATATTTAATTTTCAATCAAGAAAAAACACAACAAAACCCCAAAATGAATATATGATTTTTTGACTTAAAAAACCCACAGATCTTGGTATAAGCAAGCAGCTGCTTATATTCTCAGATCATGCATGATGTGTTTCTCTTTATTCTGCTTCTGTACCTAAAGTATAAACTACTGTCTTGTAACATTCATGGAACTGTGTCCACCAGGGCACTGCTGACTACTATAGAATAGCAAGTACATGAGACTTCTGTTACTATTAAAAAAGAAGAAGAGGAAGGAAAAAAAACCCAAAAGCTGCTTAGCATGCAGGGCGTGGAATTTAGGAGAAAGCTTTGGCAGATTTTTCTCCTCAGGTTTTCTCAGCATACTACTTTCTGTAACAAGAAGTCACTAGGTGGCTGTAGAAGGTTGAGAGGTTCCCTCAGGGTGCTGCACACTCTGGGGAAGAGCAGTTCCCCCTAAAAAGCTGGGTACTGGTACAGAAGACGCAGTCTCAAGCTATGTCAGGGAAGGTATAGGTTGGATATTACGAGGAAATTTTTCACCGAAAGAATAATAAAGCACTGGAATGCTCTTCCCAGGGAGGTGGTAGGATCACCATCTCTGGAAGTGTTTAAAAAAGACTGGACATGGCACTTGGTGCTATAGTCTCGTTGAGGTGTTAGTACATAGCTTGGGCTTGATGATCTTAAAGGTCTCTTCCAACCTCATTATTCTGTGATTCTGTGATACTTGTCACACAATTAACAAGGTCTTCAAGATGCCATAATCCATCCCCTGCACAAATGTCATGGTTTGACACTGGTGCAATGCCAGTGCCCCCATGAAAATACATTCTCCCTGGTGTCTGCTGTGAGATGTGACCAGGAATAAGCAAAGCAGGCCCCCACATAGAAATCAAGAAGAGAAAACTTCATTAACTAAACTACAACTATATTTAAAAGAAACACATGGAAAAAAATGAAAACCTTCCAAAAACATTTCCTCCTCCCCCCACCAAATTTCCAATACATCCACCCCTCAGATCATCAACTCTCGGTCCATCACCAGCCTTTAGATAATCAATTCTCAGTTCATCAGGGGGTGAGGAATCACTCTTGTGCCACAGGCTTCCCCTGGAAACAGAGCTGAGACCTCTTGTGTTTCCTGTCACACCAAGTCCAGCCAAAGGCCACTCCATCACCTCCTGCCACCTAAGATTCTTCTCCACTCTTCCGACATCTTTCACCTGCACAAACTTTCATCACACTTGCCCATTTCCTCCTCCATTTCATCTCTGTCTCTCTTCTCATTCAGATCCAGGAGGATCAGTATTTGTAAGGTTTCCATTATTCAAGAACAGGGTTAAAAATCTCAGGCTTTGAACTGCCACAACTTCTCACCATACCCCCCCACTGCACTCCCTCCTTCTCCTTCTTGGCCAGGCTGTGCTGACAGCACATGACATCAAATTTCAAGGTGGCACAGGCGCTCTCTCTATCTCCTGGTGGGGGGAGGTGGCTGCCCAATGCCTCTTGGTGCTTCTCTACCCTTCCGACCTCGGGGCCTCTTCACCTCCCCTCTCTGTCCAAAGCCCGGGCCTACCTCACGCAGCCTCATGGCTTCCCCTCCCGCACCCAGCCCACAGCTGGGCAGGGGAGCTCTGACCTCCCTCAGGGACTGAACCTGTTGTTATCTTGTTATATTTCATATTTCTGTTGTTATTATATTCTTAAAGCCCATACCTTCTAGCTGGTTTTCTACCACATAGCTCTTCTCTGCAGCACAGTTCCTCATGGCTTCCACAGGAACCCTACCAGAGCTCTCGGCCCACCCCTTTTATCCCAGTTATCTTTACAAGCCACAGCTGCTGCCCAACTAAGGACTTCGCAGCTGTAGCTCATTTAGAATAACTGGGACCCACTTATCCAATACATAGGACTCTCACTACATGAACCAAAGAGACAGTTTCCCTGGGATTTCTCTGCTTTTAACCCCCTGTGTTCTCAGAGGCGTATCCATTCTTCAGTGGCCACACCAGGTGCCAATATTCAAATCTGAGCACCCACTGGTTTGACCACAGCATCCCAAAAAACTCACTTCCTCTCAAACCACGACAACAAATATCCCCAATGTTAGTGGCACAGAGCTGGAATAAATGGTTTTTTTTGCCATGAGCTATAGCAGAAGATGGCTGAGATGAAGAAGTGTACACTTAAGCTGAGCATCACCTGGCATCTGCAATGAAATATGCTGAGATAATTATTGAAAAGCATGGAAGTACCAATCTCCAGGATTAAAAAAAAAAGACTAGATAAAATACTGCAAAATATATAGGGAATAGAAATGTTGTTCTGTGTCTCAGTTTGGAAAGACAGGTGTCTGCTAAGTAAGGCAGGAGCCTCCCATGAAATGGAAAATGTAAATCCCTTCCCTCTGAATTGCTATAAATTTGAAATTTAGGAACTCTCAGGCAAAAATATGGGAGCAGGAATATCAGTTCTTTATTAGGGAAGAAAATAATAAAAAAAAACCCCCAAAACAATGCAGTAAATCTAAACAAGACTGACAGAGTCAGAACACAACCTGTCAGCCTGTTGGTGACAAATAACCGAATTTATTCCTTTTCATCTCCAAATTTCCAGGATAAAGCCTGTTATTTTCTGTGTTTAGCTTACTGTAGGTTCTCAAAGCTACACAGTCATTGCTTGTTTTACTCTGGTGAGTGGCAAGCTGAGTACTTTTCAGAACTCTCCCTGGACCCAGTGTTTTTTGGATAGGGGGGAGTTTCAGTAGCTGCTGCTGAATGGTTCAGCTGTGAAACATTTCATAAGTTCATAGGTGGATGTCTTCTTTTGCTTGAATTCTGCATATAAACTGACCGCTCTTTTCCTTAATCTTTTACCAAAGGTTTCCTGGAACTTTTAAGCGGAAAGAAAAGATTTGATGTGGGTTTGTGAGTTTTGTGGTTTTCTGTGTGATGTTCTTTTGTTCCTCCAAAGTAGGAAAGCATGGTCCTTGCACCAACTGCATGAGTCCCCTGCACCCACAGCAGGGCCACTGACCCTGCAGCTCCTACCCCCAATGCAGGGAAGCTGACGGGTTTTGTGTCACAAGAGATGGTACTTCCTCTTCACTGGCACAAAGCACATTCTGATAGCGAGGAACCTTGATATTTAGCCAGCTGGTGTAATCAAATGAGGTGAGTTTTCCTTCCAATTTTGAAAGTTTCTTTTCACTGAATGTCCCAGGTCTGGAAAGACTCATGTGTGAATGCCCCAAGTGTCTGCTGATCTGGGATACACATGGCCTGCCATTGACAATGAGTGCTGACAAACCAACTGGTCTCACAAGGAGACACAATATATATGTGTTCATTAGATTGCATCTCCCTATTGCTTCGTGGACTTACTTAGCAGATTATTATAAATAAAAAACCTCTCTGAGCCCTGCCCATTGCTTACCTGGGTCTCAGTGCATCACCAATTATAAGCTTGTTGGAAGTTTATTTTGTACCTAAGTTAATATTGATAACATTACCTATAGCCTGGTTTTTACTTTTTGTTATGAAACCATTGCTAGGATGTCTGATGGAGATTATTGTCTTCCTTTTCTGAGGATAACTACTATCACCTACTTAAAAAAAAAAGAAAGAGATAAAACCTTTTAAAATAACAACTATTAAAAAATGCAGGAGGTATCAGTAAACCAGTCACCTGTGAGGATCATTCAAAACAGATGGTGAAGAAACAGTTTAGTCAAAAAGTAAAAATCATGGCCTAATCAAGGAAAATATTGTTTGCTATTACAGTAGTTACGACCTCCCAGGTTATTTGTGCACTCATAGTTTTTTCTGCCTATTCATTATGCAGAGGTGCTTTATGGCACATGTGAGGGCAAAAGAAAGTTGCTACAACATGAATTAGTCCATAAGCCACTGACTTTCACTTTTACTGTGTTTGCCATCTTGCATACTCTGCATATAGAGTTATCTTCTACAGGGGAACAGATGCTGGCTGTTGGAACTGAATATATCCTGCTATAGCTTCAGGTACTGAGTTAGAGATATATGCATATACAAATCAATCAATTTGCAGTATTTACTTTAAAATATTCTCAGTATTTTTTCCCTATCTCAGTTTGGAGGACTAATGTAAGTCTCATGCTTCTCAGTATTTGCTCTAGGGAATCTAGAGAAGGGTAAGTAAAGGTGTTATTTCCCAGTCCAAGGCTAATGGTAACCATCTTAGTCTGGGTTTGGATATTTGTTAAACCTGGTTTTTTAGCACATCTTACAGAGCACATTTTCTTCCCACACTGAACAAGTCTTAAGGGGAAAGATGAACAACCTGTTTTCCACAAAAAGGATGCTTTATAGACCTGGTCTTTTTTCCCATGCAAAGTTTGATTTCTAACATGTTTCCCCTACTCTATCATCTACTTCCAGGGAAAGGTTTGTTTTCTTTTAATAAGGCATTTTCCAAAAAGTAACTAATACTTCAGAAAAACAGTTGTGGTCTTGTTGGCAGTGATCTGCACAATGAACATGAGTTGAAGGGGATCTGGGACCTCGACAAAATAATTCTTTTAAATCAGTTTCATGTTGGTATAATTTCAAAATGTCAGAGGAAAATGTTTTGGGTTTTTCATACTAGATCAACAGATGACTGATCAAAAAACCCCATTTGCAAGAGGTGCTACTCTTCTGGTTATTTTTGGGACATCTGATAAAATATTATGAGCACTTCAGGGCTCACCCAACAATAAAGCATCTTGTTAAGGGCTTGTCCTAATGATTCTCTAACACTGCCAGGCTTGGGGCATTGACAGCCTCTCAAGGAAGCCTGTTCTCGTGTCTGACCACCCTCTCTGCAGGGAAATGCTTCCTGATATCCAGTCTAAATCTCCTCTGGCACAACTTCCATCCGTTCCCATGTATCTCATGCATGCCAGAGAGAAGATCTCAGCACCTTCCTCTTCACATGCTCTCCTCAGGGAGCTGCAGAGAGCAATAAGGTTGTCCCTCAGCCTCCTCCTCTCCAAACTAGACCCACCCAAAGTCCTTAGCTGCTCCTATAAAATAAAATACTTAAACTTTTATTTCCATTGGAATAATAATAATCATGTATTGAGGAAATAACTATGGAAATGAAAGTGATAATGAAGAAGATAAAGCTATGGCTGAGAACATGTTACTGTTTAATGTGTACTGAATTACAAGTCCTTTGCCATACTGAGGCCTGATTGTCAAAGCTTAAAGAATAAACTCACAGGGATAAAATGCTGCAGGGGGGGGGGGGGTGTGAAAAGCAGGAAACTCTTTTAAAATGGCCTTTGTGCTGACAACCATGTCTACTTTCCTCTTTCAAGTTTTGCATTGTCTACAATCAGCAGACAACTTGTTGCACAATTCCTTGTCTGCAACAAAGTTCAAAACACCTCTTTGTGAGGCCCTATCAATCATATGCTTGTCAGATCATAGTGCTGAATTAGTGCTAGAAGTCTCCACTGCCAAATAAATGGTCAATGAATGCTGCCTATTAGCTAATCAAGTAGTATCATTCACACAGAAATAGCACTATCTCATTTATGGCCACCATCCCTTCCATTCAAGTTGCAACTAAAACAGAGCAGTTCAGACCTGCAATCTAGAGATAATAATGTGTAGCTGATTTGGCTATTAGAAATGGAGATAAATGTTCCATTGGTGTCGAGAGTAAAGAATTGGGGAAGAATAAATATGCCAAAAGGTTGTTTGTAGATAGACAAAAGTTGCAATAATAAAACTTAATGCAGAAGTTATACCTCCCAGACATCTTTTCTTCTCCTGCTCAGTGGTTTAAATAGTACTTAGATGCTTATATTACATAGAATAAGCTATTTCTTTTTACAGAGAGAGTTCTCACCCACTTTTTCTTTTACCCTTCTGACAAGCGACTAAGAACAGTGGTTTCTATTGATCCACATGGACCACCACTTAAGTAGTGGTGTTCACAGGGATGGATGCAGGTAAGTACCCGTGTCTCTACCTTAGGCATTCAAACAGGTGATTAGTGAGCAGTAGACAAACACAACACCTTTCAGCCATTGTGAAACATCCCGGTTTTAATGCATTTTTTAAAAAGTCAGCATTAGAACAACTTGGAGGCCTGTGAATCCACTGGAGAAAAGCAACTTCCATAGTTGGATCTCAATGACTTGTCTCCTGGACTCCACCCAACTGGAGACAAACAGGTCTAAGTTCACACCTGGCTTGTGTCATGGCCAAACAGCCTAGACCTTTCTTGATTTAACATTTTAAAATACGCACTGTGACAAGTATCCATTCACTTTCCAGGAAGATATTTGTTCTTGTCTGTGGAAAATAAAATCAGGAATATAAGTTTCAATTGCAGCTCTGCAACGTAAAAGTGAATGAAATGTTTTTAAAATGGCATCACCCAAGCAACAGTCCTTTCTGAACCCATGACTTTCTGGTACCAACATTAGTATTTGTTTCTGGGAAAGTGAAAACTGTGCTGTAACTTTTTGTTTCCAAAGTGGCATGAAATTATCACTGCTGTTTGAGGCAGAAATAGAAACCTGTTTTGTGGGTGAGTGAAATAGGCCTATTAAAATATTCTTGAAATAATTTCCTTTAATCCTGTGGCCCTTCTGGTTATTTAAGTATTTTTCACATGCGATTTCCCATATGTAGTTTAAAAACCAGTTTCAGCCCAAATTGGTATGCTTGTTTCCACAGGGAAACATTGCTGCTTGGGTGTACAAGCTGTTTTGCCTGTGAGGATGGTAGATTTTGGCCTTAGCTCTGATTAGTAAACACACTCCTGTTCTAGCATACCATAATTTTAACTTGCAGTAAAAACTTGATGCTCTAAAAGTAATATTTTTTAATTAATTACAAAGTAAAACAACACCTACTTTAAATGAATAGCAGCAGCTTACTTAGGGTGTATTATCATCTTATATTTCACCTTTATTTTATCTTAATGTTTTTTCTGTCCTAGGAAGTGTAATAAGCCACTCCATTTAAATAAGCTCTTTGCTAGAATATTGGAAAGAAAATTGACTAAAAAGTAATTTGAAAAGTCAAAGTTAGCAAAGTTCAGGCTTCCCCTTATATGTATCTGGCCTGAGATAATGAAACTGGATTCTTAGGAATTACATTCTAGTAAGAAAAGGGCGTGCTCTTTCTTTACAGAAGATTTTTACAAATGATCCAATTGTGACACTGCTACTCCATGACCTGCAGACTAACAATTCCAAGCAGGTAAGGAGCCGTGGTTAGGAATTTTCCATCCAAATTAGAAAATGGTGATCTGACTAAACCGAATCATGTGAATGCTGTTGTCACCTTTGACAGAGCACAGGTAAGAAGCAGGTTTACCTAAGCAGGTTCTTGTCCAATGGCAGCCTGGAAGGTAAGCAGTCTGGTTGGGACTTCCATGAGCAGCTGTAAATTTTCGGTGTCCTGGAGGGTGTTTTATGATTTCTGCAGTCCAGAGATAAACAGGCAAATCCCAATCTGGAAGATTTGCTTTCTGGTTCCTTCCTTACCTGGGAATTACAATTCCTCTTGTCTCTCTGTGCAGCAATGAAGATTGTTAATGTATTTCAGTTCAGCATGAAATTTTATGTTTACATCATTACTATTAAAAAACCTTTTCATAATGACAACTATTCCTTTAGAATGGAAATTCCAGTTTACCATGTCCACCTACTTCATGTTTCTTGAATTAGCAAAGTCAGTGCTTAAGCTAACCTCTCTTCAGGGAAGTATTCAATCAACAGGGACCAAATAGTTGAATGCCACAATAAAATTATCTAGTCAACTGAAAATGAAGGGATATTTTCCCTCTAGATTATGTTCGGGGTCACTTGTGGTAAAAGGAAGATGGAAAGGTTCTTTCTGAGCTGGATGTATTTTGCAGTGTGTGACTGAATGTTTCATATATGCCTGGAGGGATTTGTGTCAGTGCAGAGGGTTGTGAGTGAGCTGTGGAAATGCAGTCCTGGGAAAGCCTCTCAGGAAGTTTTTCCCTATGAAGGCTGGGCCTTTCAGCCAGCAATACCCATTTGGTGTTCTCCTGAACCTGCTAAGGAGCTCCAAACTGCTGCAGGTCTTCCACAGGAGAGAGTCAGTAGTCATTCCATAAGATCTTCTGCTAGTCATCCACAGACATATGCTTTAATAAATGAATTTTCAGCTGTTAAAGAAGTCCTTTACTTAGTGTCTTCAGCTTACTTCAATCTTGATTCATTCTCAGCCTCTGAGTAGGCTTCTCAATTGACTGATACTTTGATAGCATTTTCTAGAATAATTGTTTCTGGAAAATGATAGCAAGGTAGCTCAAGTTTAGTAGTTACAGATGCAGATTCCTGGAAAATCATCTCTCTAAGTCCCCCTCTCTAATTTTTGCAATCAGGCTAAATTTGATTGTGCTCCACTGATTACAAGCTAGACCAAGCTCCATGGTTATTAACATTCCAGTTGGGATACATACTGAGTGATGGTGTGGCTGAGAGGTATAGTTTTGAAGTAAAGTGAAACTGCTGGTTGTGTAGCAGATCTGATTTGTGTCCTTCACAATTATGAGTTTGAGTGTACACATGCAGTCTCAAATGTGCGTGCACATACAAAACCCACAGGTTCGAAAAGGAAAATGTCTAGTTTTTTTCAAATATGGACTCCAGGATGAATTTTTCTATCTGGCAGCTGGACTGGCAACTCAGCTTTTGAGGTTGACCTTTGCAGTATGGTGTGACAGAGCAGAGACTTCAAATTGGATCTCCTCCCTCTCTGATCACTTCTGAGCACAGCCACTACTTTGTACAAGTGACACAACAAATTGTAGAAACTGGTAGGTCTGTGCAAAAAACTGTCTTGGAAAAGAGTTCCAACACTCTAAAAATTATCACGAACTTTTACAAAAATCTCCCTTCGAAGATGAATTTAAACTGTTCCTTGTAAAAAGGGTTTAGAAGAAATATGATTCAGATTGGCTATTTTGCATTCTATCAGGGAGACAAATGGGAGCAAGGAAGTGTTTATGACTCAGAAAACATTTTGTTTATCAGCATGATCTCAGCTCTTTGGTCCAAAACCTTTCCTGTTTGACACAGCGTGTGTCCTGCCAGAGATTGCTCCACCAGACAGGGTATGGCAGTGGCTGTGAGGTCAATGAGAAAGGCTGGAAAAGCAAGAGGAGCCAGTGAGATGTGATGGCTATAGCTATTTCTGTTTTTATAGGAAAATTAAGAATAGGATTGCAAAGATGAAGTGATAAAAGGCATTAGAAGCATACAATCATGTACAATGAGTGTGAGGAGACAATGAAGCAACCCAGCTGATAAAGTCATAGAATAATTTACGTTGGAAGTGACATCATCTGGTCTGACTATCAAAGATCAAAGCAGGGTCAACTTCAAAGCTGGGTCACAGAATCACAGAATCACAGAATTTTCAAGACTGGAAGAGACCTATAAGATCATCTAGTCCAGCCGATGTTCTAACTGTTCAACTAGATCATGGCAGCAAGTGCCACATCCAGTCTTTTTTTGAATTCTTCAAGGGATGATGCCTCCACCACCTCACTGGGTAAATGATTCCAGTTTCTGACCACTCTTTCTGTGAAGTATTTCCTTCTTACTTCTAACTTACATCTAGCTTGACGCAACTTGAGACTGTGTCCTCTTGTTCTATCCGTTGTCGCCCGGAGAAAGAGGCCGACCCCCAACTCACTACAGCCACCCTTCAGGAAGCTGTAGAGAGTCATGAGGTCACCCCTTAGTCTCCTTTTCTCCAGGCTGAACAACCCCAGCTCCCTCAGTCGCTCTTCATATGGCTTGTGTTCCAAGCCCCTTATTAGTTTCGTTGCTCTCCTCTGGACACGCTCAAGTAACTCGACGTCCCTCCTAAAGTGAGGGGCCCAGAACTGGATGCAATACTCCAAGTGAGGCCTCACCAGTGCCGAGTACAGGGGAAGAATGACCTCTCTGTTCCTCCTGCCCACTCCATTTCTGATACTGGCCAGGATGGCATTGGCCCTCTTGGCTACCTGGGCACACTGCTGGCTCATATTCAATCGACTGTCAACCAGCACCCCCAGGTCCCTTTCCACCTGGGCACTATCCAGCCACTCCATCCCCAGCTTGTATCGGTACAGGGGATTATTATGGCCGAAGTGCAATACTCGGCACTTGGACTTATTGAAGTTCATCCCGTTTGATTCTGTCCATACGTCCAGCCGTTCCAAGTCTCTCTGAAGAGCCCTACACCCCTCTAGTTGATCTACACTTATTCCCAATTTGGTATCATCAGCGAAACTACTAATAAAAGACTCTAAGCCCTCATCCATATCGTCAATAAAAATATTGAACAAAGCTGGTCCCAACACAGACCCCTGAGGGACACCACTGGTGACTGGTCGCCAGCTAGATGTGACACCATTCACCAGCACTCTCTGGGCCCGGCCATCCAGCCAGTTCTGAACCCAGCAAAGGGTATTCCTATCCAGACCACGGCCAGCTAGCTTGTGTAGGAGTATGCTATGGGAAACAGTGTCGAAGGCCTTGCTGAAATCCAGAAAAACAACACCTACAGCCTTCCCTGCATCCACTAGCTGGGTTACCTGGTCATAAAAAGTGATCAGGTTAGTTAGACATGATCTACCCCTCCTAAATCCGTGCTGGCTGGGTCTGATACCCTGGCCATCCTGCAAATTTTGCATGATGGCACGTAATATGAACTGTTCCATTATTTTGCCAGGTATAGATGTCAGACTGACTGGTCTATGTAGGGGGTTGAGTAAATATATGTATTGTAAATATATGTATGGCAGTGAAAGATCTTTGTATTGTATTAGTGACCCTGCCCTGATTCTAGTTATTGTAAATGGGCTGCAGCTGTGATGTCCTTGATTGGGCAGCAGCTGTAGCCCATGGAGGTAACTGAGATAAAAGGGGGCGGGGTGGTCAGGGAGAGCTTGGGAGAGGAGCCCTGACCGAGAAGCAACAACACCACTGCTGTGAAGATCTGCCATGAGAAAACCACGCAAGAAGGTATGAGACTCAGGAAATATGATTATATAACAATATGAATACAACATCTGGTGACCCCGACGTGATAAAGATCTGCAGCCACAACGAACATCGAAAGAAGGTATGGAATCCCCTAGGACAGCCGAGAGCTGTGGCAGCCTGTGAGCTGGGACTATAGAAGATAGGACAGCTGAGAGCTGTGGCAGCCTGAGAGCTGGGACTAGACAGCTGAGAGCTGTGGCAGCCTGAGAGCTGGGACTCTAGAATATAGGAAGGCTTTAAATCAAGGAGCTGTAACAGCAGAAAGCTATAAGATTATGGCTTTTCAGAGAGCTGTAAGACTATGGCCTTTGAGGAGAAGAGCCTGGGAACATCTAGGGATTTGTGTGTATACAAGACAGCTGAGAGCTGTGGCAGCCTGAGAGCTGGGACTAGACAGCCGAGAGCTGTGGCAGCCTAAGAGCTGGGACTATAGAAGAAAAGACAGCTGAGAGCTGTGGCAGCCTGAGAGCTGGGACTAGACAGCTGAGAACTGTGGCAGCCTGAGAGCTGGGACTCTAGAATATAGTAAGGCCTTTAAATCAAGGAGCTGTAACAGCAGAAAGCTATAAGATTATGGCTTTTCAGAGAGCTGTAAGACTATGGCCTTTGAGGAGAAGAGCCTGGGAACATCTAGGGATTTGTGTGTGTGTTTAAAGACAGCCGAGAGCTGTGGCAGCCTGAGAGCTGGGACTCTAGAAGAAAAGACAGCCAAGAGCTGTGGCAGCCTGAGAGCTGGGACTCTAGAAGAAAAGACAGCCAAGAGCTGTGGCAGCCTGAGAGCTGGGACTCTAGAAGAAAAGACAGCCGAGAGCTGTGGCAGCCTGAGAGCTGGGACTCTAGAAGAAAAGACAGCCGAGAGCTGTGGCAGCCTGAGAGCTGGGACTCTAGAAGAAAAGACAGCTGAGAGCTGTGGCAGCCTGAGAACTGGGACAGATATGTATATTGTAATTGTAAAGTTGCTAAAAGAAAAGGGGGAAATGTAGGGGGTTGAGTAAATATATGTATTGTAAATATATGTATGGCAGTGAAAGATCTTTGTATTGTATTAGTGACCCTGCCCTGATTCTAGTTATTGTAAATGGGCTGCAGCTGTGATGTCCTTGATTGGGCAGCAGCTGTAGCCCATGGAGGTAACTGAGATAAAAGGGGGCGGGGTGGTCAGGGAGAGCCTGGGAGAGGAGCCCTGACCGAGAAGCAACAACACCACTGCTGTGAAGATCTGCCATGAGAAAACCACCAAGAAGCTATGAGACTCAGGAAATATAATTATGCAACAATATGAATACAACAGGTCTATAATTGCCAGGATCATCCTTTGCGCCCTTTTTGTGAATAGGTATCACATTGGCCAGCTTCCAGTCATCCGGAACCTCACCAGTAATCCATGACTGTTGGTAAATGATAGAGAGTGGCTTTGCAATCTCATTTGCCAGCTCTCTCATCACCCTGGGGTGGATCCCGTCTGGTCCCATAGATTTGTGAATGTCCAAGCATTTCAATAGTTCTATAACTGCCTCCTCCTGGATAATGTGGGGACCATTCTGTTCCCTAAAACCATCTACCAGTCCAGACGGACGGGAGTCTTGAGGGCAAGTCATCTTCTCATTAAAAACCGAGGCAAAATAGGCATTAAACACTTCTGCCTTCTCCTCATCTGTAAATACTAAATTCCCACCTTTGTCCAGTAAGGAACAAAGGCTGGTCCTACCTTTTTTCCTACTATTAATATATTTATAAGAACATTTTTTGTTATCCTTAACAGCGGTCGCTATCCTGAGTTCAAACTGGGCTTTGGCCTCCCTAATTTTTTCCTGCATACTCTAGCAGCCCTCTTGAATACATCCTTGGAGACCTGACCCTTTTTCCAACTCTGATACGTCCTCTTTTTATTCCTAAGCTCTTCCAAGATCTCCTTACCCAGCCAGGCTGGACGTTTGGCCCGTTGACTGATCTTTCGGGATACAGGAATGGTTTGTTCCTGCGCCTTCAAGATCTCTGCCTTGAAGTAAGCCCACCCTTCCTGAACTCCTTTATTTTTAAGGGTGGCTTCCCAAGGGACACTCTGAATTAATCTCTTAAACAGGCCAAAGTCCGCCCTCCGGAAGTCCAATGTACGAGTTTTACTCATGCTCCTCCTAATATCGCCAAGTATTGAAAACTCTATTATTTCATGATCACTCTGCCCTAAACGACCTCCAACCATCACATCCCCCACCAGCCCATCCCTGTTTGTAAATAACAAATCTAATGTAGTCCCTTCCCTGGTGGGTTCATCTACCAGCTGTAACAAAAAGTTATCTTCCATAGTTTCTAAGAATTTTCTTGATTGCCTCTTTACTGCTGTGTTAAATTCCCAGCAGATATCTGGTAGATTAAAGTCACCAACAAGAACAAGGGTTGATGATCTTGAAACATTGCACAACTGCTTATAGAATAAATCGTCTACTTCTTCTTCTTGATCAGGTCGATGATAACAGACTCCCAATATGATGCCGGCGTAGTTGGCCTTCCCCTTGATTCTTATCCATAAACATTTGACACCTTCTTCCTTTGTTTCAATTTCAATGGCATCGAAGGTTTGCTTAACATAAAGAGCTACGCCACCTCCTCTTCTTCCTTTTCTATCTCTCCTGAAGAGTCTGTATGGTCTATCCGTCTTGTACTCATGTGTCCACACTGTGCACTCCAAGCAGTGCAGTCCAGGATCTCAAATTGGTTCTTGCAGCTTCCAGTGTCTCTAAAGACCCAGTAGGATCTGGAGCAGTGGTACAGTTTCTGGGAAAAGAAGCTTATTGCAACTCAGGTTGTGTTGGTGATGTGAACTTTTCTGGCACGGCAGGTGGTGTAAAGGAATGCCACGGCACTTATTTACAAACGAACGGAGACGGGGCACTCTGGACCGGTGACATGAGCTGTTTATTCAGCACATCAGTCTCAGTACATTTTTAGGACAATGAAGACAGGATGTTAACAGCTCTCTGATCTACAGGAAATGCCAAGGGGGTGTTATATTACAGCATAGCATAAAACCATCTCAGCCTAGATTTCAGCCAATTACACATGGAGCAAAACATATTGACAAGAATTCTATCTAATCATATGAAACACACGTAATGGTAGTTAAAACAAAGACTTGTTCATGAGAGACAAAGCACAAAGATCTATTCATACTAACTTCCTAAAGATATACTTTAAATAACCTTGTTGCAATCAATAAAGCTAGTTCTACAGAGGTTTATTGTGCTATTTGTCACGTATGCTCTACTGCTTAGAAAACTTTTCACTGTATTTACAATATTAACAAAACTTCAGCCTGAAACCTGCTCTTTTTAACCATTTTCTCAAAACTTTCTAACTTTATGAATCCCAACAAGGAAGACTACAAGCCAGATTTCATCATTAGGACCTACTATTGGAATAACTACCAATATAGCTGGATGGGACGTGCCTGGGCTTGCTGCTCAACCAAAAGGCGGCAGCTGTGCTGGTTTGACCTCAGAGACACCTTTGGCTGGCTGGATGCTGCAGCTGGGCGCTTGGAGGCGAGTCCAGACATGCAGGAGCTCAGGTTTACCTTCGCAGAGAAGCTTTAAGGTGGTGGCGAAGGAAAGGAGATGGTTCTGTTTGAGGGTTTCAATGCAGAGCTTTGTTTCTGGCCCACAGGCCCCTGAATCCAGCAATAGCTCCAACAGAACTCCCAAACTCATGTGTGCTTGCCCTTTTAACCTGGGGCAGAGGGGGAACCAAGGACCACCAGACAGGTACTGAGTGGGCAGGCCTCAGGTGAAAGGGACGCCTGTATGGGCCAATGGCCCCCAGGGATGGAGAGCACCTTTTGAATGTACCCAATCACTCGATGCTCCTCTGGAATTTCTGGGTTGATAGACAGTGCCCAGCAGGGGTCAGGGTGGGGGAAAGGAGGGATGATTGACACACCTGGCAGGGAATTATCAGGGAGGAACTTGGGGTATCTGAGGCAAACCATGACATCACACCACAACAACCTACAAGTCACTTTCTTGTTCTAACTCAACCCCCAAGCTTCTGCTGACATGACTTCTCTCACTTTCCTTTCTTTCTGTTTTTTATTCTTCAAAGTCCTGTGGAGACTCTTGCATTATGTCACTGTGGTGCTCTCACCTTTGCATGTAGCACAGAGGGACACTTTTGCCAAAATACACTCTATTTTCCTTCTAAAGCTCTGGCAATGCACTGCAGCCATGAGCCGCCCTGACCCATAAGTTATGATGGGTTCATGAATGCTTTAGGCAGTGCTGGGATGCAGAGGGTACACAGAGGAATCCAGCAGCTCCCGTCCATACCGTCTCAGCCACTGAGTTCTTCCTGAGGCACACGCTCAGAGATTCATGCTCCTTTTGTTTGTACCTCACTATGTCATAGTAACTTCAAGGCAGTAAATTGAATTATGAGTGGGGGCAAGAGGCCAGAACAGATTGCATTTCACTTTCTTCCCCCCTAGGCATCTCCTTTTTAAAATTATTTAATTTATAATGGCATTAGAATTGTTCTTTAAGCTGCTTTTCTATCCATCTATGTATTTGTTTTTCAATTTTTTGCTGCCAATACATGATGTTTTCCTTCTAATCACTTGCTAGCATGGTGATTTTTCTTAAAACATATTCAGATCACAACAATTTTCTGGCAAAGAAAAGCATGAGATTCACTACCCTTGAAATCTGCATCCATATGGAGGAAAATAAACCCCTTCATATTTCACTGTCAGAAAAGAATAGTAGCCACAAAGTTATACTTAAATATTGAACCTTACAATATTCAAAAGAGAAGAAAACTAATATATAAAAGATACTGATTTCTCTGTCAATGATGAGGCATGTATATTATCTAACTGATCATGATCAGATAATAGTTTGTTATGAAAAAACACATGTGTTTCAGAATACTGTAAGAGGATGACACTGAACAGATTGTCATTACTGTCCATATGGTGGTGGTCTCAGGCTCCTGAGCAGAGTCTTCCAGTCATTTAGAAAGCTGGAGAAGAAGCTGATCAAATTTCCAAGTCCATCCCACTTTCTCTGTCCTGAATGCTAATCCTGGTTTAAGGTGGAAAACATCTTGAAATATTCCATAAGTAGAAATGCTTAGCACCTACATTGTATTTCTGTTCTTCTGTAATTTTCATATGTTACATGAAAGTGGCAGAAATTCAAAAACTTGTCAAAACAAGTCTGTGGGCATCAGACTTGTGAAGAGAATCTGTAGATCCTGTGGTTGTTGTTTGATTTACATACTTGGGAATAGCAGGTTAGAGCTCAGAGCTTGTTGATTTTTGTGAACAAGAACTGCAGGTTTTCTCTGCTGTCTCTTGACTTGGGGAATACAAACTTCATACGATCTGGGGAACAACTGTTCCTGAACAGAAAATGGACTGAGAACTAAATCTGTTTATTTCTATAAATGAGCTTTCTGAATGTTGAATCTTTGTAATTTTATTTAGTGTTATGAAATTGGGTCTGTTAGTATATTATTTCTTAACAGTATTACAATGTCAAGAGGAAATACTTAAGCCAGTTTCCTCATTCATAAATGGTAGAATCTGTGAGATTATCTTGTATTTTTTGTAATTAGTGGAATTTTTCAGTGCCTTACAAAAGCAAAATTGCCCCATTCACTGTTTTTATTTCTCTTTACCTAGTAAGGCTACTTGCATATAGTGACATTTTTATTTCTTTTTTAACTTGGTTTTTGCCTGTCATCCATATTCTTCATGGCAATTGTAACTGAAATGTTTTACTTTCCTAGAATTGCTTCCTTGTTCAAAACAGGTTCCCTTGGAGATGTCTCAGGGCATCCCAACACAAACTGGGCCCAGTGAACTCTTATTTGGAGGACGGAGGCCAGACAGGGCTATATCAGATATTTACTATTTCCCTTTTACTGTAGTCACTCACAAATTGTTTCTGTGTCCTTTTTTAGAATCCAGCATTACCAGAGTAGCCTTTTACCTGCCTCTCAAAAACTGATAGGTGCCAATTTCTTCTCCATCTGAATGTAAGGAATCTAGAAGAAAATCCTTTCAGCCAAAGTTGTTCATGAAATACATGACTTTATTGCTCTGCTGATGGACTCCTGCCACACTTTATAGCTCCTTGAGCTGAAAGGTGTGCAATCCCTAGGACAAAATTAAAATGTTGGCTACCTTATCTTCTACTGTTAAGTATACATTTTCCTCATCTTTTTCCCTTTAATTATTTAACTAGAAGATTGTCTGATTCATATTAAGCTGCCAAAGGGAGCTGTTCTCAGTGTATTATCTCATTGCTGATATATCTGAGGAAACTGGATGTTCTTGGAGAATACGTACATGTTGTCTGTGTCTTCTCTGCTGAGAATATTCCAATATTTTGTTCTATCTCTGAAGGATCCCTGTTCTTTTTTAAAATACACACCCTTTCTTGTGTAGGAACATGGGCCTAGTTTGTACAGTAATTGAGGGGATGATGATGCCCATCTTCTTTTGCTCTTTGTTTCACGGGGACCATGCAGACCCCAGGGTGGCTGTACTGTTTTATATGTCTCTAAAGTAAAAAAACATTGTGATTCTATTGACACTGCCAGTCTTCTGACTGTTTTTCTGTCACCATCAGCGATACCTCTCCTTCTGCAGTATCCTGCTGTCCAGGTTTAGTGCAAATTTGGGGAAGAATCCCCCAAAGGATCTCCGGTGGGAAAAACAGATCCAATCGGCCCCACCCCCAACTGGTCCGGGAGGGAAAAATACCTCCTTGGAGAAAGGTGAAAAAAACCTGTTTATTAAACAATAAAACCAAAACAATATCAAACAATGAGACCCCTTGCCACTCTAAAAGAGACGACAAACTGAGAAAACCCCGGGTTGAAGCTCAGCTCACTCAGTCTCTGATCAGTCCCTCCGGTGCTGGAATTGTCGCAGGCCAGGCCCGGCCTGGTGGGCCACAGGTGCAGCTGCCGGTGCTCTGCTGGGTGTTCAGTCCAGAGCAGTTTCAAGAGGTCCAAAGAAAAAGGAAAAAAAAACAGTCCAGGGAACTTCTTTGCCTCAGCTAGCTAAAACTAAATAAAAAGCAAAAGAAGAGCTCTGTCCCGCTGTCTGTTCATCCACAGACAACACAGTCCAGGAGCAGGAATGTGGAGGAGGAGTGCAGTGTCTGAAAACAAACTGCGCGCTTCTTCTCTGCCCCCCTTCACTCTCTGGAACACTCTTAAAGATACAAAACTTATTATTCAACATAAACAGAATGAGACGATTTGGGATAAAAGCATCATATAGTCAACCCGGGACACCTGCTATCACAGTGAAGATTTGGGCCCACTTCTCCATGTGGAGAGAGTGTTAGTCTTGGATAGCTTCTGTCTTGGTCACTTTGTGTACTGCATTTTAGCAGTCCTTTGTGTACTGCGTTTTAGCACACAGCATTAAGCAAGTGCCCTCAGGCACAGCAGTTTCCTCTTCCCCTTCTTTGCCATTACGTGCGCCCACCAGATTGATGTAAGTAGCATGTTAGCAGATGGCAGATATTATTTTCCTGTCAAACAGATAACCTGAAAAAATTGTCAGCTTTTATGAAAAAAGGGCTGGAAGCCCAGTCTTTGGCTGTAATTTATCAAAGTATATCTCATTTCTGTTTACACCAGGTATTCACATGGACCCCAATCTTTAATGGCCATGCCCTGCACATTCACTGTGTTATTGCAGGGCAGATGACAGGGTGACAGTTTCTTGGGCTGCTTTATTTTTCTTTGAAGAAAGGGAAAATCACCATCTATCTAAAGAAAGTCTGTGAGCCAGTGACGTGTCCACTGAATGTGCAAGCAGCTGCCCAGACAGCCTGTGTTTCTCTGATGTAAAGCTGTCTTGGTAGAGAGGGGAAAAGAGCCCAGAGGCACTAGAAAGGTCAAAACAGCTTTTGCTTTGAATGTGGTATAAGTTCTATTGTACTTGGATATTGGACACTGGGGAAATGCTTAAAAGATAAATGGAAAAGTAGGTGGTTTGTTATGATGTTTCAGACAGACAAGTCAATCCTGCTTTAGGTAAGCAGCAAATCTAATTGGCTGCATTCACTGCAACAGGAGCTGTATGACAGAAATACAATATGCACATTTGACTCTTCTTTCCTCTTTTATTTTTTTAAAAGATGTTTTAGTGCTTCACTGGCAAAGGCATAAATTTCAATGGCTTTATTTTGATTGTTGTCAGTTTAGACAAACGTGCCTGAAAAGTACTGTAAATACAGCATTTTACTTGAGGTATTTGTACAGGGATTTCCATTAAATGTGTACAGCCAGAGGATAAAATTAATCTGAAATTAATAATGTAGGGTTCTTCAAGAAGACTTAGTAAGTATGCCACAGAAATGGGATCCACAGATCTCACCCAACTAAATTTTTAACATTGTACTTAGAGTGTGGACTCAGAATGAGTGAGCAAACATTAGATATTCAAGAAATGTTTGCCAAGTCTGCTGCAAGAAGCATAGACAGCTAAAAGATGTCAACAGGGAATATTGTCATAGCACTAAGAATAATGTGTTATCTAGAGCTTAACACTGAACACCATGTAAACATTTAATCACAGAATAGAAACTACCAAATGCAAGCAGTAGCATGAGAGTTGCATTCACAGCCTTGCACTAATCAAGAAAGTTGTGTTTATTGCTTCTGATGAATAAATAATTTTAATTTTTTTTTTTTTGCATGATATGTCAGCATCCTATACACCTGCATCATTGTGGTGTTTGTGAGATCTTATTTCTACCTGAGACTGAATGCAAATGTTAATTTTTCTGTAGTGGGATGAGCCTTCTAAAGAGACAAGAATAATGAGAAATATGATTGCTAAACCTTAGGGTGCAGTCCTGGTGTTCATAATATATAGTCTCATATACACACATATAAAATAGTCATAATGCAAAGGCAGCCATTTTGCTTGACAACTTTATCACCATCTCCCACACTCAGTCTCTCAGTGACATGTGCTAAAGCTTCAGGTATTTCATAAAGAGCCAAGGCTTTATTGTTTTAGTTACGGTGCAAGAACTGATAGTGGGGGGTTTTCAGTGCCCAGGTGTTGTGGAAAGAACTCTTAGTGCATGAAACAGGATTCACAGTATGTCATCACACAAACACTGTGCATTTTGCACCATACCTATACCTGGCAGGTTAGGGGAGAATATTTTTTCTTGATGGGCAAGAATGGTATCTTTATCAGAGCTGGGGTTGCCAGTTGTTTCACCTTATGCACAAACTGTCATCCTTCCAAGTGACCTCTTACTCCATCCATGGAAATGAAGTGTGTCATAAATTATTTTAATCAGAGCAGGACTCTCTCATTGCTGTAAACGAATAAAAAGTGACCTGTTTTGTGTGCAAAGGACTATCCTCTAAACTTCTGAGATCAAAGCAGCTCTCAGATAGAGAAGCAAGTTTGAGTATTCTCTGAAAATCTTACCTAAAGAGACAGATATTTTAATTATTATTTCCTTTGTTACGGAAATGTTATCTTTCTGCTGGTGTTAAATAGCTTAACAATAAGGTATTATCTTTTAGCTCTGGGCAAAAGTTGTTTCCATGTTAATATATGTCTCATCATAAAAGTTAATATATAGTTATCTTACACACATTTGGAACTCAAAGGGAAGTTGAACCTATCTTCATTTCACCTAAAATTTTCTCAAAGACATGAAAGATTAATCTGTTATTAACATTCGCCTGCAGCTATTTCTAAAATGCATTAGTTGGTTTCTGGGAAGTTAATTAATTTTGAAGGAATGATCAAGTGTTCTTAGCTTTGTGGGTTTTACATAGGATTAGATACTTACCAAAAGTCATGGTATTTCAACAGTAAAGCATTAAAATGGGCAAGTTCAGAGCAATGCAACTTCACCTTTTCATCTTCCCAGCCCTGTAGAACTCCTAAAAAACTAATTTTCGTAAGTCATAAAGTGCCTATTACACCATAAAGAGCCGCAGTAACTGTGCTAATATTTTTGTTATTTAAACTGGTTTCTTATGTTAAAAAGATACACTTAGAAAGACAGAGAAGTCTACATAATAATTGAATATCTAGGGAGTCAGGCCAGTATGCAGGCCTCTTTTGTGCCTATTCTGGTTCAACATTCTCTAGTCAGTCATGTCTATCCCTGACTTTCCTGCAAAGACAAGTTTTTAATACATTTCTGTTGAGACCTCACCCTTCAGACCTCTTCAGAATTACAGACTGTTGCTTTAGAGACACTGAAGTCTCTACCCCAATTTGTATTGTAAATCCCTTTTCATGGTGTTAGAGTCATTATTCATCACTGTCTGTAGCATTCCTGTTGCATTCGATAGGAGAGCTTCACTGAGGCTGGGATCTCTAGGGGAGCCTGAGGGGAGAGGAGGGATGGGGCATTGCTGCTGGGCTCTGATGCTTTTTGTAGACTTCAGACTCTGGTAATGTGAATTAAAGACCTCTAGTAATGGCTTTGAGCGCTAACACAGAAGGGATGAAGGTTCATCGCTCCCTGAACAGGGCTGTGACATGAAGTACAACACATAACAAAGGAATGGAGGAAGTGTGTGAAGAAAAACTGAGAACCTGCAAAATAGGTGAAGGAGATGGGATGTGCTGCAATAGGAAACACTCAAACAAGCTTCAGTCCCTAAATCAAAATAATTAATAACCCAAATAGCTGTTATTCTATATATCTGAAGATGTTAAATGGCTCAACTGAATGAAACTCAACAATATCCTGTCATTAAGAAAAAGGCAAGTGTCCCAGTGAGAGTGACAGCAGCAAGAGCTACCAAGGACATCAAAAACATGACTTGTGGGGACAGAGTTGAGGAACGGGCCTTTAGAGAAGGAGAAAATGGAGGGGAGACATGAAATCAGTTTTTAGCTCTCTGTGTGATAGCTGCAAAGAGAAAGTCTATCTTCTACAACTCTTCTGCTACTGGGATATAGTAAAAGAGGTTTAGCAGGTGAGATATGGGATTAGAAGGCAGGAAAACTTGCTAATGACTGGAATGAGTAAAGGCCGAAGCAGGATTTTGGGGTTGTTGCTTTTTGTCTTTTCTGAACCAGCAGAACAGATCATCAGAAATTGGTTCAGGAATGAGTGATCCTACCTTTTGGCCAGAATATGTCTGACATGACCTCCCTGAGGTCAGTTCCAGAAGTACTGTCTATAGTATTATGAATTTCATAAGATGAGAAGGATGAAGTCTGTGCTACCAACTCCGTGTTAGTGGAGAAAGACGGACATGTGCATGTATTTGGGGTGTCTCAGTCATTAGAGCTACACAAGGGCAGGTAATTCAGCTTTCCCTGTGATTATTGCCTGCCTTGCTGCCTGGAGAGATTTGCTGGTCACCCAGAGAATCCTGCACCGGAATTTACAGTCAGATTCTGGCCCGGGGTTTACATTAAAATCATGGACTTTGCCTGACATGTAGCTAATGCTGAAGGCTTTTCAGCTTTCTCCCACACCTGATGAATTATTTCCTGTGCTCTTGCAGGATCTGTGATTTGAAGCTAATTTCATAATTTACACCATATCAGCTATATAGCAGGAATAGTCTTTTGTTCTGCATTTGCACCATAGAGCTTCACAGTAGCACAAGAAATGTAATAATGGCACGGAGGGACTTGCTTCATCACTAAGGAGGCTTTTCTATAGTTTCCTTGTGCTTCTGTACATCTCACATACAATTACAGTGGAGAGAAAGAGCAACCTCTAAGCAAGCCCATCACACTGACAGCTTCTTACTTCTATTCACTGCAGTGCAGCCACATGCCATGTATTAAAAAGAGTGCTTTAGAAATACCAAAATGAGCAATAACATCTGTAAGGCAAAAAGCAAAGGCAGTAAACAAACCAAAACAAAGCGGAACACATGAAGGGTGGTAGATTTTAGTGTCTGTTCCCCTTAAGGTATAGAACATTTCATAGATGATTGGCACATAGGATTGAATTAAAATGAAAAGCTTATTTATTTGCATACTTTGAGAACTGCTGGCCATATGTAAGCCAGGGGACATTACATAACCAGAGTCACCCAGAGTTGTACATTCAAGTAGTTTTCAAGTAAGTTTAGCAAAATGATGTTTCTTAATGTTCTTGTAAGTACTTCACAATGCTATAAGGTGACAAGCCTCTGGATACTTCAGGAGCACAAATGTTTACCTCTGAAGTATACACACACCAACCTGAATACCTAAGAAACAAGTCGCAGTTAATTTTCTTGTAGTTCAATTCTTGTGGTTTTTTTTTTTTTTTTTTCTCTCCTCTGCTACCTTTTATTTCATTTTACTATCAATTTGTTTCAATTTCTTCACGCATCTTATCATCTTAAATGTCTTAATTTCAGTTCATTTTAACTTCCCCTATTTTGGGTTGCTCATATATATATATATTTCAGACTGACTTTTTCTAGTGAGTGTTTAGTGATATGGAGACTGTGGGCCCTAAGGGACCAAGGCAATATCCAGATATCCAGGAAGTCTAGATGTCACCTCTCCCTCTGTTCCCTTTGGAATCTCAGTCTCAGGATTATTTTGTATTTAAAAGCCCTTCAGTCTTTTTGGGAGGGTATCCCATGGAGAATTTACATTTGTAGATCTGGTTGCTGTTTTGGGCAATGCTTGCTTTATTTTCAGGGCTTCTTTACATCTAACAGATGAATGCTGGATGAATTTTCAAATGGGGAAAAATGTACTGTTTCAAGTGAGCAAAAACAAACAAGACACATACCTTTGAGCTAGCCTGTCAAGTTTCAGCTAAACATTTCTTGCATCTAACAATTTTATGTTGTACAAGCAGAGTTTGTGAAGAGCAAAGACAGGCAATTTGGTAAATCTATTGTCTGTAAAATACAGTTTGTGTGACTAATGCAAGAAATATGCTTTAATCTAATAACTATTTTTTTTCTGTATAAAGACCATTCCAAAACTTAGTTTCAAAACTTTTGGGTTAGTTATATCAAATTGTATTACAAAAAAAGTTATTTGAACTTCATCTATTTCCTCACTCTTATGTGTCTACTCTGGTATAATTAAATGACAAGTTATCTAAGTTTTAAGTGGGGGGAGTAACTGTAATGGCAGTTGAATTTAAAAAGTAGTGCAAAGAAATGAAGTTGTATGTCAAATCTCTTTAGATCTTAAGCTACTATTATTGAAAATCCTGTAGGTCACGTTTATTTTTATAAAATTACTATGTAAAAACATCAGTAGGCAAAATACAATCTGCATAATTGAAGCAAGTTAAATGATATGAAGAATGCCTTGAACAAACAGCTATGAGGGACATGTACTTATACATAACCATTAGGGTAACTCTGTAAGTCTACTTAGACTTAATTACAGTGCTGCAGAACTCCGCACAGAAGCTGTGAGATGTGAAAAGAGACATTTTGCATATTGCTGTAGGGATCATTGTATTTATGCAAGACACTGACATGGCTTTACTCTGAAGGGCTAATTGAAACAATTGGGTTTGACTACGCTGGCAATATGGAAACCAAGGAAGCAGAACAATGGCAAGTGCCACAGGACTGCTCAGCAATCAGAGCTGTTATCTGGTCTGACTTGCACATGACGTATCAAAAGCATTCTGGCATCTTACTCCAAGCTTTTAATTTGATGAAACACACACACACACCCAACAGCAATTCTCATCCGAATATTTTAATTTTGCCACAAATAAGACATTGCACAATCCTGTCAGCAAGCCTGGAAAAAAGCAATGATAAACTGTTGCTACCCCAAGACACCTAGATGGGAAAGAGTTAAAGTTTGACATTGATATCAGTTATCACTACACTGAGCTGGAAATTTACATTATACTGGATACCTGATATTTTGTAGAGAGGGGGAAGCAAAGTACTGGTTTATTTTTTCCACTGCATCATGATAGGAATTCTGACTTTTCAGTCTGAAGGAATACTAGTGATTTGGAAGGAGAGCATTCTGGGAGAGCACTGAGATGGAGTTCTAAAAGCTAAGGTCAAGTTTCCTTAATCTAGAAAGAATCAAGAACAGTTGAAGAAGAAATTAAAGCCTTTTGTGTTGGACAACCACATCTGAAATATTTTAAAAGACATTTTAAACAAATGTTCTCCGCTGCCTGCTATAAATCCTCTGTCTGGATGGATTGTAAAATCTTCCTATGATTGCTGGATTGGAAAATAATATGAATAATGCCAAGACACTAAGTGATGCCAAATTTTAATCATAAACCAATATCAGCCTCGTAATAAATTTTAGAAGGATGATATTCGATTACTATGTCTTATTTCATTGTACTACTATAAGAAATGATGTTATTTAATGAGAAGAACTTTATGAAGAGTATGGATTCAGCACTATAAATTCTGTAGTGCCAGCATTGTATTGGAGCGCATCACCACATCATGCAGATAGATGTTCCACAGGCAAGGCCCAGTTTTTGTGTCAAGCTTCTCCCAAATATAGTGAGGAGAGGCCATGCCTCAAAGAATTTTGTGTAACAGAGGCAAAGCTGAAAGAGGTAGTGAAGTGTATTGCTAACAAAAGATGCTGTCAAATATAATTTCTTCATGCATGGCCAGGTGTACATTGTGTAGTAATATTTCTGGGGTTTCTGACTGGGGAATTTGAAATGCTCCTGGTTTTTGGTAGTACTTGTCATGGTCCCAAGCCTGAATGCTTAATCTTTCCAGGTATTTTTAGGACCTTTCAAGTATTAATCCATGTTTTTCTGCCATGTGTGTTTTCAGGAAGTGCGCTTAGTGCTTGCAGGATTTTTACGAAGTTTTCGAAAGATTATTTACACAATGAACCACAAGTTTTATAGGCTCCTAATTAGATGTCACATATGTTTGCAATCTGGGAGGCTGCAAATGGCTACTGGGAAGTCCTGGCTGCTGTTTCTTTCTTTTAAGTTATAGGAACCAAATTCATTCAGGAATAAATTCCGTGGATTTTAGGAGACTTGAAAAAGTATCATAATTTATTTATGATACTTTTCAGACATTTATGCAATGTGAAATCAGATCAGTGTGGTGGATGTCAGATCTGGATTGCTCTAGGTATGCAGTTATTTGCTCTACACATACAACCAAAGCATTCAGTACAGCACTGACTGTAGGAGCAGACAAAACTGATCAGACTTGATTTTATCTGTGGCTCTATAAAAGAAGTATTCCCAGGCTGTGTGTCTGCAGATAAAATCATATTTCAAGTTAAGGTATGCATCCAGCTTTTTACAGTAACCCTAAATTCTGCACCTCATTCTGGTCATTGCAGTGATCTGCAGAGGTTTCCCCAGTGGTACTCAGTATATCAGAACCCACTGGAACTGGAAACTTGGTGCTTTATGGGGCTGTAGCAACCCCAGGAAAAGTTTTGTTTGAAGCACTTGAGGGTTTCTCATTGTTCAGAGTGAAGTAACATACAGATATATAGAAAAAGAGAATTTTTCAACCTTTCTTGATTCTAACCAGAGAAAGTTGTTTTGTGAAATGTTACAAGTCAAGCTCTTCTATTTTACAGAGAATCATTAATATATATGTTTACTATTTTTTTCAAAAAAGCTTTGATTTATTTCTCCAGATAGAGTTTAATAGGATGAATAGAGATTTTCATCAATATGTTTTCTGTAACAACTCAACCCAATCACTCCTCCAAAAATATGTAATTGCTCTTTTATACTAAGATAAAGGATATTATTTGCTCACAGTTACACTAAAGATCATCAGTAACTGATGCCATAGAGGTTCAATTAAGATGTAAATGTAATGTGTCACTAGCAAAAGTCACAGACTAATCTTTATGGGACACTCTAGCATTTCAAAGTTCTAAAACAATACTTCAGAATATGAGTCACTCAGCTTACCCTGAACCCCCATCCTGCTAAAGTACATGGGGATGTTTAAAAATCTGACTTAGCCATGGCCCTGAGCATCCTGCTTTGAGCAGGGTGGCTGGGTTTGCCAATTTCCGCGGGTGCCTTCCGATGTCAGCTACTCTTTGATTCTGCAGATTCTCAAAACTTGCCCTTCTGGTGCCATTCTCTCCTTGTAAGAAAGGTCTCATGGTAAGTTATATAAATTTGAATGACAGGAAAGCCTGTATTTGACCTATTTTCAGCAAATTACTTGAACTGAATTTTAAGTTTCTTTTTGAGGGAGGATATGCTATAGCTACCTATGTAGTGGTTTTGTTAATTAAAAAAAGTAATCTTCCATGAAGGTTCTTGAACTGCAGTCATCTTAAAGGGAATATTATATATGCAGTAGCACCCAAGTGATCTTGCCAAAGCTAGACAGCAATTTCTCTTGCTGATGGAGCACTCCATCATGAAAACAAGGAGACAGATTCTGCACTGTTTTGCAGCTAGCAGAACTCCATTGACTTCATTAGGTGGCTTTATCTTGAGTGTTGTAGATTTTCAGATGTTATAGGAATATGACACAGATGTGAAAAATTAAAATACAAAAAGCTACTAGCTCTGGCCCTCTAAAAAAAGTGATAATTTTGAGGATTTATATTCTAAATGTAGGAGGCTGAATTTACTAAATTAACCCCAAGCTTGGATTTGGATAGTAAGAATTTTGGAATACTTTTTGGAGTGACAATAGTTTTGAAATTACTTGCAACAAGGAGTTTTTAAATTACATTTTGAGCAAGTACATTTTATCTCCTATCCGAGACGATACTAATTTATTGTACTTTTTTTCAGTTTCCCAGTAGACCCAAAAGGAAATCGAATAAAACCTAGGGTAGAAAGTTTGAACTACTTTCTTGACCTCTGCATAACTTGAATTGCCTCAGCACCATGTGCTCTGCTTGACAGGCTGTCAGCATCTTCAGCAGGACAACGTGCTTTTGGAAGTTCCAGCGCTTGTCTGCTGGGTGCTGGTGCCAGCAGCCAGGCCTGGGGAGTAGCTGAAGTGCTGGTTCTTTGTGATATCTGTCACAACGTGATATGTGTCCACAAGTAAATGATCCTCAAATGTCCTTCCTTCCACTTTGAAAGTGAAGGGAAAGAGACAAAGTAGGAATGAGGGAAGAATAGACTCGCAGGGGAAAACAGCAGATGCAGAGTAAAAAGTAGGGAAAAAAGTCGAATTGTTATCCAGAGAAGAAATAGAGACCTGTAAAGAGCCTAAGGAAAACGGACTTGTAAAGAATTTTTGTTTTAGGATATTTTTACATGTTTATTGTTAGTCTAGTTTTCCCACAGAGAAGTGGTGTATCTTTTCACACTACGTGCATACATCCCCTCTCCCTGTAAGAACTGTTGAATTACTTGAACAGTGTACAGATGCAATCCATGTAGGTTTCATCACTGTGAATGACAGTGCTAGAGAGAAAAATCTCTTTCTTTTTGGGAGTGGAGGGGAAGATGTAGCACAAACACATTCTATGTTACACTGCTGAAAGAAAGGTGCTGACTACCTAAACTGATAGCAGCTCTCTGGCCAGAGAGAGAAACAGACAACTTTCCCAGGCATCATTCAGGGAAAAGTGTGTGGGAAAATCAGAGAAAAGAATGAGAAACAGTTTTTATCTTAACTTGATGCACCTGGCATTGTGAACATGTGGAATGTGTTATAGAGATCTGTTTACCAAAGGGTGGTTTCTTAATTACCCAGCAGTGATGGTGTTTAAGTAAAGTACCAATCAAGTCCACCTGTAGTGAACTAGGGTATAAAAAAGCACTGGGTTTCTTAGTAGAATAATGATCAGCCTTCTGTAAATGCATGGGGTGTAATTTATTGCCCAATCCCAGACAGGGAGCATTGCACTGACACCTAAACCTTAGAAAAGCTTCAGAAAGGGCTTACCCAACAGCCTAAGAACTATGAGATTCAGGTATGTAGAAAACAAGGTTTTGTTGGTTCTGAAAGCTTTGGATTGCCATAGGTGGTTTCTTTTAGATAAAAATTGACTGGTGAAAGTGATAGACTGTAAGGACTGGTTTACTAACTAAAAGCTATTTTCAATTAACTTTAGCTGTGTTAAATTTAGAACTGGGCTTCCAAATGGCTCTCTGATGGGGTGAACAAAAGAACTGAAATTAATAGACAGCTAGAGCACTGAGTCTTCCCTACGAGAAAACTTAGCAAAATTCCAGGACTAGTTATGTAAGTAAATCTTGGCGTTTCTTATCACTAAATAGTTCTAGTACAGGATAATAATAACAGAAGTCAAAGTTGATGCATTGAAGGAGAACGACACCTACACTTAGAGGAAATTACCCAGGGCTGACCCAGCCTGGAACTTGGACATACAGGGATAGGACAAGGGGAAGGGCTTTTAAGCGCCAGAGGGCTGGTTCAGGTTAGATATTGGGAAGAAACTCCTTACTCTGAGGGTGATGAAGCTCTGGCACAGATTGCCCAGTGAATTTGTGGATGCCCCATCCCTGGATGTGCTCAAGCCCAGGCTGGATGGGGCTTTGAGTCACCTGGGTCTAGTGGAAGTTATCCATTGCTGGGGCAGTAGGATTGGAACCGTGTGATCTTTATCGTCCTTTTCAAACCAAACCATTCTATGATTCTGTGAAATATAGAAAGGTAGGTTTTAAGATCACTCTAAGGAAAAAGGAAAGAAAGAAGAACTAAAAAAAAATAGGATTCTCTAAGTAGATTGTTCCAAAACACAAATGTGTGCTTCTGAAGGGTTTGGGGTCTATGCACGGAAAAAGTGCAACTTTCTTGGAGAACGGAATTTTACTGCCTTATTCACCTTCCACCAAGGATTTTTTTAAACTCACAGTTTCCATGAGAAATCTGATGTTTTGAAGCACTGCTTCAAAATCTTCTATTTTTAACACCCAAGACATTTTGTGAATATAGCCTCTGTTCTCTAGTTGAATTGCTTTGTAAAAATAGCATCTTCCTTTCCTAGCCAAATAACTTGAAATTATTTTCAACTTTTAAGGCATACAGACTGAGCCTTACATAAATGATTGATGACCATCACCTCCCACTATTTTCTAGAAATATATTTTCCATTTAAGTTAATTTTGATTGTCATATTCATTTTAATGTCAAGGCTCATATAATCATGTATTCCTTATCTTACATTTGACTGACAGTGGACAAAGAGAGAAAGCATCCAGACCAGACTAAATACAATTTCTTACATATTTTTCTAATAGGGTCCAATTGTCCTCAGCTTGTTCACGCCTGGCATAGCCATATTGACCTCAGTGGAACTGGGTATATTGAGCCAAAGAGAAAATCTAGTCCATTAAATTCCTTCTTTTTCTCTCTTGTTTTTTGTCTCAAGCATCTCATCTTATTATTTTTAGATTTTTTTAGATTAGTACTTGCAACACTAAAACCTTTCACCTTATTAGGTCAATATAAGGAATAAATATTATCCAATAGCCCTCTTTTTTTATACTTCATAGGCTATTTGAAATACTTGACAAAGTGTTTATAACCACTGTCTAGGTCCACCATAACTTTATGGACTATATTGTGTGAAAAATATGTTCTTATTAAGATTTGATCATCTAATGGCAAACCTGACTGGAATTTATAGTATGTCTCATGGCTATTTAAAATGGAAAACCAGAAATATTTTGTTTCATGTGATGTGGGTCTTCATGTAAAAAGTTTGTTTAAACAGAAGTAATTTAGAATTCACTGTAAAACCAGTTTTTTCACAATAGCCAGCATTCCAAAACCAAATACACTGCAGTTCTAGAAAATTACTTTATATTTTATTTTGCTTCATACATCATTGACAAAATTGCCTGTTTGTCTCTTCTACTAGACTCCACATTGTGTGTGCTAACTTTAAGAACAAGAGAAGAGTGCAAGCCTAAAGATTAGAAGAACTGTGTTTTGACTGTTATGCTGAGTATCCTTGATATCTCCATTAAGAAAGTAATAATTGAATCAAATTTTCTTCTGAGGCATTTTGTCAAGGGAGCAACAATGTAAAAAAAAATATTAAGTTAGATAATTTTAGAGCTCTGTTCACATTCCTCCCTTAGCAATCTTAAATTCTGACCCTGTGCATGATAGAAGTGAATTGGTACTGAAGAAGGTGATAAAGGATAGAGATTATAAACTTCATTCATTTTTTAATTATTGCAGCAGAAGAAAGTAGATGTAATCACTGTGCACTACAGCAGATCCTCAGAACATCACAGTACCTTGACTCTATGCTTTAGAATATTGCCCATAAAAGAAGACCAAGTAGAAAGCAGAACATTTCACAAGACATAAAAAACAGTTGAAGAGTATTTTTTCACTTAGTTACGAGTATGTGTGGCATTCCAGCTGACTGAAAAAATTGTCAGAATGTAATTTGTTATCTCTACGCCCTTAGTTTAAGCCACAGTGACAGTGCTTTATTTTGGAAACTGGGAATAATACCCTCTTTGATTAAACTACATTTTTATTACAGCAAACTTTAGATATATGATAGTTGAGGCTGAACTGATTTCAACTTACTTGAACAGTTTATGTTGCTATTCATTGTTGTATTAGTTTTAGACTGGGACTTTCAAACAGACCTAAGGGAGTTGTGTGTCTAAATCTGACTGAAACTTAGTGGGAAATGGAGATTTAGTTACCTTGGACTCTATAGAAATTCCTGGCTATAAACTTGCCAGCTTCCTCAGTTTTTATTACTCATAAATACAGGTGATATTTGTCGATGTTTAAGGCAGAAAAGGATGGTTCACTGCCCTCCCTCCACAGAGGACCATAAACCAGCTGGATCAAATTTGTTACTGCTGCTGGGACCATGTGGGCACGTACTCAACTGCCCTCCCTGGCGTGAAAGGAAAGTCAGTGCATATTCTGAGACATTCCGAATGTATCTAACCATTCCTGCAAACCTGAAACAAGCCCATTTGCTGTCAGTTCCTTGTGGTGAAGCCCTGGCACAGAAGAGTAACTGAAGGGAAGCATCTGCAGGGTGTCAGATGGTCTGCACCCTTATGCAGGGATAGCTGAAAATCCAGTGGCCAGGCAGCCTCTCCTGCCTCATCCTCACCTTGTGTGGGAGCATAAAGTGGTGTTAGTGGCTCTGCAAGAGTCACTAGTGCATCTCACAGAGGGCTGCAGTTGGTTCTGGAGTGGTTGTGAGAAGAGCAGATGCATGGGATGTGGGATTAAGTGGCTGGAGGGCATGTTGTGGTTGTCTCAAGTGTTTGGTGAATGCTGTCCCTCCCAGAGAGTGTCACCAGCTGCCTGCAGTTTGAGCAGTCTAAGGGTGTCCCCTTACTAACGGGCAAAGCTGTGAATGGGTGTCATCTTGAGCTAAAGGTGCTAATCTAGGGGAGAATTGTGATGAATAAGAAGCTTGACTAGGCCAATATTCAAGCAGCAATCAATTTATTATTTAATATGGTAAAGTATGAGCAATACAGCGCTGGGTACAGTGGGGGAAGTTTTCCCTCCAACTGCACACCAATAATTGATGGTTACAGGTATTTATAGGGGTACTCATCAGTTTTTTTTTCAACAGTTTCTATTTCCAATTTTTACTCACCAGCAATTTTTATTCCAAATTATTACATCACAATTCTATACACTATTGTGATTTTAATTTCTCAGGATGTATCTCAAAGGAGTATCCCCACATGGTGACGGTCCAGTTTCCAAAGAAGAAAGAGGAATCCCATCTGGAGGGGTCCAGCTCCCCAGATGTGTGTCCACCTTTTAATTGCAGAGACTCTAAATCTCATAACAGTGATGTCCAGCTTCCCTTTGGTCGAAACCATAAGCCCTTGAGGTGATGTTCATCTTCCTTTCTCAAACTGTTTTTCTCTGCTTCAATAAGGTGTGAGATAAGCATATTTCCTTTATATATATTCCAAAACTATAGTTTCAAGGATACAAGTAATATTCTAAAATTATACTTCAAAAGGTTATTATTGCAGAGCTTTTTTATGGATTAAATGCAAGCATAAAGCAGCATCTTTCACACCTTAATGCCAATGCTCCTAAATCAACCAGGGTTAATTGCAAACAAAAGATAGGTTCAAAGGCCTTTTTCCATGCTTTATTTTCCTCAGTTATTATTAGAATTTGCAACTATCCCATTGTCGGTGTCCACACATTTTGCATTCGCAAGTACACACGTCACCTGTTTGTACCTGACACCAAACACAGCTTTGCATCTCACAGAATGCAATGAGGACCAGGACCCTCGAGAATGTGCCGGCATCATTATTTGTGAGTACTTGTAGTGGTGTTTTCTCTTGTTAATGATGTTGGTATTGGTTCCAGGTTGCTTGTCTGTCTAGTTTACAAATAAGAATCATAAAAATTACAATTATAAATGTCAGAGGCTGAGCTACCTGCTAGAGGAACAAAGCTACTGGCAGAGGATTCATTCTAGAAGTCTGATTTCTTGGTCTTTGAAATCAGTACGTATGTTTAAACATTTCACAAACTACTTCATTGTCAGAATGTTCTGTAGACCGACCATGTTAATGTGTTTAAGAGTAACTTGTTAAGTAGCTTTTATGAATCAAGATTCTCAGGTTTTGTGCTGGTAAATTAACCCTCTAGAAAACTCCAAATATTATCCTGCTTTGAATGATAACCTAGATTATTTTTTTCTGGCTACATGAGACTGTTTTCGTCCCTAATAATCCCATTGTCTGAGTACCTGATACCCTGGCAGATTTCCTACTTCATTTTCTGAAATATAAATTGTGAGTGTGCAGGGCAGTGGGTTGGAGACAAAGAGACCACTCACTCTGATATTCATGGGGCAACAGGGAGTGCTTATTCTCAAGCCCTACTTTATAAAGGGCATTTGCAAAACCCAGTCTAGATATTTCATTCTTCTGGTCTTGAAGCCCCCCAGATCCTGGACAGTGAGATGACTGTAGCTTAGGAAAGATGAGATTGGGCAAAGCCTCTGTCAGTCAACCCAGGGACTGGTTAATTTGGCTAGTACAAACTAGCTTGTACTGTGATATGTGGCAACATCTCACCGTTCTGTCTTCATAAATTTACAACCCTCTCTCTCTCTCACCCATCTGCAAAAGTCATTTGAAAATGGGGTGACAGGAGACAGCATGGGTTTAATTTGCATCACTGGAGCTGCAGCATTCACCTCTAGGATCTCTTAGGTGAGAATTTTGGCCAACATGTCACATGCTTAATGCTTAGGGGTTACAAGTTACTGCTTAACTTTTAAAACTCCTAACGAAAAACTCAACTATTAGAAAAAAAATTATCTGTAAATAGAAAAACAGTTTATAAACAGGAAAAGAAAATTTTAAACAAATCAAGTACTTCTATGAACTGTCACTTCACGAGTCCTAGATTTCCATGAGGAAGGTCATGAATTATTCCAACACGTTCCAGCGTCCAATGAAATGCACCTTGGGTTTAGGCAGCTGAACATCCTAGGAATATTGCACTGCTATATGATTGATTGAAATACATGAGAATGTGATATTACCTTAAAGGAGGGGTGTACATTCACCCCAACCTTTTTTCCTGTTTTCTTTGTATTAATAACTAAAAATAGGAACGAAACAGCATTAATAATGTACTATTACCTAGGGGGTTGTTGAGGGGTTTCTTTTTCGCTATGAGGACCTGAAAGAAACTCTTCTGGACAAGGATTTCTTGTTTATCTCAAAGGAAAAAGGGTTTATCTTTTGCAAAGATTGTATATTAATATGTTTTTCTTTACCAGCCAGGTTCATGGCTTGGTCAGGGCCATGAAATTGCTTAAGAGAGGTTTTCTGTATTTATATTTTAAAACCAAGATTTCATTAATATTTAGTTTAGTGCAAAATTTTTTTAACAAGAAAATCTTACAAATAATTAAAGAAATATAGGTATTTCAAATTTTTAGTTATTATGGTAACAGTGTAAGCAACATACTTCTTTTTTGTTAGAAGTTAGAAATTTGTTATTGATTTTAATAGGTGACTTTTAGGTTTTTAAAATGATGACAGGTGGTAAATTCTCAGTTAAGAGACATTTTAACTGAAATTTCTTTATGACATTACTGAATTAATGTTTTTATGTATGCTTTAGCAGATCTAGAATGTTAAAATGAGTAAAGTCTTTGAGTTGTATAGGTCAATCTAGTAGTATTGTAAGTAATAATGATAGAAGTGTTATGAATAAGCTTAGTAACATACATTCTAGGATATTTTTAATACACAGTAGCTCATACTTGAGACAGAAACAATACTTTCTTAGTAGCTGTAACAGAATCAGCTACCAGAGACATTAATTTTGATTTTAGCAAATGTAAACAACAATAATAAATAATACACTGAAATTTCTAGGACATATTTAGTAAACAGTTGTGCAATTTTGGAACCCTTGTGTGACACCCTTTCTATATTTTTATACTTAGCATATATTACTAGTGTATTAGTTTGTGGAATATGAGAACTTTTGTATAGTTGAAGTATTAGAAGGTGGGGTGGCATTGAAGCTTTGTAGAGGTTTGAGGGGTAGGAACTTGGCGCTGTTTTTGTTGGTATTGTTTTGGTTGGAGTGGTTAGATTTTTAGTTTGTTTTTTCACTGCCCATATGTAGGGAGCTGCTGGGCTTGGTGTGAGGGTGGCCTGCTCTTAGCTGCTGTGAGAAAGCTGTGCCATGTGGCCGGTGCCATCTTTTTGTGATGGCTTGATTGCTCTTACTCTCATGGCACCACACCCTGCACACCTCTTACTGCTGCCTTTTGCTGGGTTGACTCCCTGTAGGGGCTTTTTCCACACCCTGCTTCTGGATTTGATGCCTGTAGTGGCCTGTAGGCCACTTGGACTGGCGATACGATAGCCTGTGGCAGCTGGATAGTGACTCAGCTTGGCACAGCAGTCTGGAGTGGGCACAGAGAATATCGGCACTGCCAGAGCTGCACAGATCATTGGAGCCATGGTGACCACCATGGCTCCACGTGCTGGAATGTGTAATCCGTTCTGCTGTCTCTCTGGGCATTGTCGGCAGCTGTGGCTTAGGCAGCCCTCTGATTGTCTCTGTTAGCTGGGATTCCGCCACTCCTTGGGGCTGTGCTGCTCCCCATGATTGGCCTGCAGCGGTCAGCTGCTGTTCCACTTCAGTGGGAGGCATTTTCACAGTGGCTGGGGCCGGCCAGCACCAGGGCAGGGGAGCACAGTGAAGTGGCTGTGCTGCCACTCAGTGTAGCTTGGCAATGCAGTGTTTCACTGCTGTTGGGATACATAAAATTAGAGGGTTTTGAGAAAGTAGTTAAAAGGGCAGGCCTCAGACAGCAAACTTGTGAACATTGCTAATACAGCGAAAAGTTTTCTAAGCAGTAGAGCAGATGTGAGAAATAGAACAATAAGCCCTTGTGACTTGCCCTTATAGGTTGCAACAAGTTTATTTAATGTATATCTTTAGAAGGTTAGTATGAATGAGTCTCTGTGCTTTGTCTCTCATAAACGAGCCATTGTGTTAGAAAATAAGTCCCTATTGTGTTAACTACCATTATGTGTGTTTCATATGATTGGATAGAATTATTGTCAACATGTTTTGCTCTATGTGTGATTGGCTGAAACCTAGGTTGAGATGGCTTTATGCTACCCTGTAACGTGACGCTTCCTTAGCATTCCATTTGAATCAGAGAGCTGTGAACATACTGTCTCCGTTGTCCTAACAATGTACTGAGACTGATGTGTGAAATGAACAGCTCACGACACTGATTCGGATTGTCCCGTTCTGTTCGTGTCTGTAAATAGTTGCCGGCCTGGCACACTGCCACCTTGCCCAGCGGGGGAATGCCGTGCCAGCAGCAAGTCCTAGTGTGTGTTGGAGGCTCTGCGCAGTGGGAGAATGCCCAGTCAGCATATCATCCCCACCTGGAGCATCTTCCTGGCTCTGCACGGAGGTTTCATGGCCTTCTGTGGCTGCTCTGCCCATCCTCTTTCGCTGCTCATAATTTAATTGTTTTAACAAATCCAGGATGATTCTCCATATAATATTGATATTGATGACTGTGTCATTGCCAGTGGAGGCTGCTGCAAGTAAACATTGTCCAGCCTTCTCCCAAATTGATAAGTTTAATCGTGTTCCTTTAGACACATCCAGTTTATGGGTCTCACACTATGTGAGGCATGCAGAGCCCACTCATTGTATTAATATTTTTAAGAAACAAAGTGCTTACCTTCAGAATGCAGTTTTCTGGTGCTGAAGTCCAGGGTCCCAAAGTCCTGATGGTGATTCCAAGCAACAAAAACAGGGTTGGAAATTACACAGCACTCTCTACTCTCTGCCAAAGGGGATTTTCCCGCAGCTTTCCACTGCCCATGGTAGTTTCACTGCAATACCACTGTCTACCCAGCACTTCTGGCTCTGATATTGCTGTATTCCCTCTATAACATTGAAATCCTGGTCTGACACTGAAGCCTTGGTTCTGATGCTGAATTCCCAGCTATTATGCAGAAGTGCCTGCTATTATCCTGCTTGTCCCAGTTCTGACACCGAATTCTCAGTTCTGATACCAAATTCCTGGCTCTACATTGCTCATCCTGGTTCTGACACCGTATTCCCAGCTATCACACTGAAGTCCCACCTATTATGCTGTTTGATTCCCTTGCTCCTTGTGCAGAATACAGCTGGATCAGATCACATTGGGGTCACCACGTGAGCAAAGGGGAGTGTGGGTTGGAGACAGAGACCACTCACCCAATGTTCATGGAGTAACAGAGAGTATTTATTCTCAAGCCTTTCTTTACAAAGGGCATTAGACAAACCTGGTCTACATATTTCATTGGTCTGATCTTTAAGCCCCCCAGATCCTGGACCAGTAAGACGACTGTAGCTTAGGAAAGATGAGATTGGGCAAAGGCCCTGTCAGTCAACCCAGGGGGTGGTTAATTTGCCTTGTACAAACTAGCTTGTACTGTGATATGTGGCAGCAATAAATGGGGGTATGAATTATGTCAAGATTTATTATATTGTTCATGGTCTGTGTTGGAGGTATCAGGTAATCAGATGAAAAGATGGTGGCTTTTTCAGGTCGTTGCTCATATGTTTAAAAGTTCTTCTGAATGTTACTTCCTCGCCCACTTCCCCTCCGCTTGAGATTTTTTTGCAGGAAAATGGACATATGCAACATTTGCACAATCCAGCCTTCATAGAAACTGAGTAATGTCACCATGCCCTTGAAGGACACAAAAGGAGAGAGAAGAACACGCTCAAAAGTAGACAGTTCAGGATGCAAAGGCAGACAAGAAAACCGCAGTGAGACACATGAAAAAGGAAGACTGACTAAAATTAACTGAAATATTAAAATGCATGTGTAAAAAGGTTTTAACCGATCATGTATTAGCTTGAGGCATGAACAATAGAGAACAGCTTAAAAATGGCTTGCTTTCTCTAATAAATTGGCTTCACTTGATCATATTGGTCATGGCATGATGTCCTGTTAATGATCCTCCAGCCCGCCCCCCCCCCCCCCAAAAAAAAAAAAGTCGTTGTCCTTCAAAATAACACAATCTGGTCACGTTTTCAGTGAGAGAAAAATTATATTAAATATCAATTTTTTTGGCATTTTGATATGTTGTGTCAGGGTGTATCAGTCATGTCCTGGGCACACACAGCAGTGTGATTGACAGGACTGGAGAACACAGCAGTTCCAGCCATTCTCTTTCTGAGTAAGATATATTCAAAGAGATGGGATGCTCCTGCTTCTCATGTTTTTAAATGAGGCTCTTACCCCTCCATGCATAACCCACACTTTCAAGTCTTGCTCAGGTCCTTGGCTGTCACTAAAGCCATTCAGCCACATCCATTCCCTAATCATACCATTTCCAGCGATAGACAGGACTCCTTTAATATATGAAACACAGAACTCCTTTAACATAAGTGCTTTAGTAAAAGTGTAGACTAATAAAAGTTGGGTGTTGGCTGCTATGCTTGACCACAACTGCTTTTGCAAGACAAGAAGCCTAGCCCTGGAAGGGGCTATGATGATAAATGAATAGGAGATGCTATGCCTAATGCTAGCTGCTCTTGAAAGAACAAATCCAAGTGGACCAGAATGATAAGGGAATGGAATGTGAGCTCGTGGGTTTTGCTAACCACCTGTCTGCAGAGCAAGGGCCTAGCCCCTATGGGCTAAGTGATGAGGAGGAAGACACATGCTAACTGCCATTTTAATGGCAAATGGAAGAACTGTTACAAAAGGGTAGAAGAATGTAATAGGCAAATAAGAATATAATCAATAAACAATTATAAATGAAGTATAGCTAATATAGTAAAAAAGTATGTAATAGTAGAATTAGGTGTGTCTTAGCAAAACAGATGTGATAAATGTATTAAGAATAGTGTGTTGTGTTTGTAACCCTAAGATAAGGAAACTGCAAGTCATGCAAGAACCCTTAAGACTGTGATTTCAGATAAGTGACCAAAACAAGGGTGGATGACAAACTTGTAAACATATAATAATGAACTTGTAAATGTATAATGACAAATTTGCACAGGTATAAAAAAAATCATTAAAAATTACCATGGTGTTAATTTTTACATTTACATTTACCACATTAAAAAAAAAATACCATGGTGGTAAAAAACACATGGGGGTGTTAACCCCTGCGTACTCCAGGCCTGGTCAATAAAGGCATGCTTTACAGTACATTATTGTGGAGTAGATTCCTTTGAATCACCAGATACACAGGAGCTAATCACTTGGAATCTTGTTGTCCATGGATGGGATGGTTACTGAAGAAATTTGCCATTGCAGGTTGATATTGGGTCAAAATATCCCAACTCAGCCAGCCAAGAGGGCTGGAGTGAAGAAACAGCCAACCTGTGCATCCATCTGCACTTTGGTGTAGTAAATGGGATGGTTTTGCTCTCCACTTTTGGGGTCCATGATACTTGCAGTACCAGTTACACTGGGGTGTGACTGGAGGAGAGGTGCTCCCCTGACTTAAACTTGCCCCTGCTAGCTGCTCCATACACTTTCTTGAAATGTGAACTGGAGACAAAGTCCTAAAAAATGAGGGAGTAGCCTCATGGGGCAGATTTTGTCAAGTTTAACAGGCATCTGGACTTACCACCCTCTGCAAGGCACCTTCCCTTTTCCTCCCACAAGTGAGAAGATTCAAAGTATGTCCTGACCCTCAGGGTTTTCAGGCTTTTCTAGAGTTGCTTTTGTTTGTGACTCAGTTTCTGCCCATTTTGCACCTTGTTTAACACAGGGAGGGGAAGTGGTGTGTTCTGGGCGAGCTCGGACTCACAGTGGGACCATTCAGTCTCTGCCACCACACCTGCAGGGCTTTGTTGTAGATGAGAAGATTGAGAAGAAGGAATTTAGCAACAGCTTTTGGTGGGGGAAAATGGTGGTTGCCAGTGTGTGGGGCTGGGCTAGTGTTCCTGTGTGGGAAAATGGCAGCTGCTGGTGTGTGGGGTTGGGCTGCAGGGCCTCTGGGGGCTCAGCCTCTGGTACAGAGAAAAGGAGAAAGGGTATTTGGTTTGCTGGAAAGCAGGTTGCCTGGAAAACTGCTACTATGTGTTAAGAATTTGAGCTCGTTTCTTTGACTTTTGTGAAAGGAGATTTTTTTGCCCCCTCTTTTTCTCCCCCCCCCACTGCCTTATTTTCCCTCAGCCGTGCAGCTTTAAAAGGTTGAAATTCTGTATGCTATAGCAAATCCACTATAATATGCTGAGTTTGAGTTATATTCAAATGAACTTCCTGACTTTTCAGGCAGAATTTGAAGATAAGGGGTCTGGAAAAGTCAAACACATGGATGCAGGCTGTAGGTGGTATTTGGAGAGAGGAAAAGGCCAATTTCTGAATGGTCTTTGTTGATTGAAATGGAGCTGTAGTGATTTGTATCCACTGAGGACTTGGCCTGATGTGGTGAAAGGTAAAACACATGCTTAATTTGAAATTCCTCTGAACTATTCTCCCTTCCCTATTCAATTTTCTTGCAACCATTTTTTTGGTCCATAAAAAGAAGTCACTTCTGAAAAGCTCTCTTTCAAATGTACACCTCTCCATGGCGTAGATGTTATGTAATATCTTTAGTATCTTGGCAGTTTCACATTGTATAGAATACTGAAGACCAAATGAACAGCAACAAAGAAGAAAAAAACGTAAATGAATGTATTACTTTCTACTAATCAAACTTACTTGGAGTGACTGATCAATGGGGTATTGGCACAAGTCATTGAGAGAGAAGAAGTGGGATTCAGATGTTGTGCTTCAGTGCAATGGGAAGGAAAAACACTCTAAATTCAATTTTTCCTTACAATTATCTTGTAATTTGTTTAACAGTGTAGAAGATATTTGGTTGGGATGAATGGCACTTGTCAGCTGAATTTTTCATCTAGACACTTTTAAATTAAGCCAGTGTTCAGGGTTTTGAGTTGTACTTTGCACATCTTATGAAATACTGCCGCTCATACCACCTATAATAAAAAAATCTCATAGAGCGGTATAATTGTTCTCTGCTTATTCTAACCATTAACTGTCACGGCGCAGGGAAACTCGGGACACTCAATATGAGAATCAGCAAGCTTCGTTTATTGATAAGAGCATCAGATATTTATGCACAAGAAGTAATAAGCTCATGCATATTCTGTAAACCAAGCAGTCTATTGGTTATACTATAGATATCAGCTCTTCCTCATTCCTTAGGAGTTACATCTGTTTTTTCTCATGTCTCTTTCTCAATTACAGGACTTTGTTATTGTAATACAGCTATGCTTCAAGGCTACAGTGTCCTTGCAGGTGCAGGGACCCAGATTAGCTGGGTCTGGCACCCTCCTAATTCTTGGCCAGCTATCTAAAATTCCTCCACAATTAACCATTTATGGTTTTTACAAAATGATGATGAAATGCTAGTGTTTCTTCTTGATTATAGGCAAGGATCAGTGAGTGCTTTGCAGCAGTCATGTAAGGTACTGAGATTTGGGTTATATTGGCATATCCACAGTGGTAGCACTCTAAATCCTTTTCTGTGTTCTTCCACTGAAATCCTGGGATTTAAAATCAAGTTCAGGATTGCTCTGAAGATCTGGCAACTAAATGTGCTGGTTTAGGCAATCTCTAAGACACAATTAGAGAGTTGTAAGACCAACTTAATGAAATTACTTTGGCAGTTGGTTAAATTGAGGCTCTTTGGAATGATTCAAAACTAGGTTAAAGCCAATAGTGCTTTCAAACACTAATTCAACAGAACGTCACAATGTTCTTAAGCTTGTGTAGCAAAGCAGCTTTTGTTAATTCTAAATGAATTAAGATGCAACAGGTAAAAAAACCTCTTATAAGTGATGTTATAAATGATCAAATCTGTAGCCAAATTTATGAAAAATTTCACAAAGATTTATTAGATCGATAACAAAAAATAGAAATTTCGAAACAGAAAAGAAACCAACCACTGCCAAGACAGCGTCTGCCCTGGACACAGATGCTGGGTGACCTAGGGTTCCTGCTGACAGAGCGACAGTGTTTCCCCAAAGGTACACCCCAAGTGCTCTCATCAGCCAGCTTATATACAGTTTATTCTGCCTGAGGCAGGGATCACCACATATTCCTTTGTGTCCCTTTGCATGTAAAGTTGGATCCACACATGTGTAGAAACAGACAAAGACGAAGTCCAAACCCAGACGAATGTCAGAGTGCCCCGGCAGAAGTTGTATTCACATGGAATAGGTGATGCCAGCTCCTGAGTACCGCAGATTTAATCATTTCCAGATGCCTGGTCTTGTGAGCTCTCCTCAGGACATTCCATTCCAGGAAGATCCAGATGGTATCTTCTAAGTGCATGGTGCCACAGGAAACCTCCGATGGCCCAAGCCACTTCCATTCATACGGTAACTGATCTGGTATTGTCCCGGTGAAGTCCAGGGAGTGGCAACAATGTGCATAACTCTGTTCTCAGTCAGAGGGACTGCAGGCTTAGCTCATGGCCCACACCTCCCCATTCACACGGTAACAAGTTTGATATTATCTTTGATATTATCTTTGATATTATCTTTTTGATATTATCTTATTATTTTTTATTGTCTGGTGTTGCAGTGTGCTGCAATTTCCCGTTTTAAACTTCCCAGCCCCTTCCCAGGGGCAATACCTCTCTCCCTTCCCCCTCGCCCCCTTGCTGAGTGAGCTCTGTCAATCAGGCTTAACATTCCAGCAAGGCCTCGTGTGGTTGGTCAAGTTCAAAGGATGCAATTCAGGCCTGGGGGTCATTGGCCTGTCTATGTGTCCCTTGTCCCTTGAGACCCTGCCCCTCCCACCTGGTTGGTGCTCACCTGTCCCTTCCCCTCCCCCTGTCCCGGAGCTTAAATTGACAAGGACCATGTGGTGAGTATTCTGTTGGAGCTGTTACCTAAAGATTCAGATGACTGTGACCATGGAATAAAACTCTGGATATAAACCCTCCGACAGAATCCACTCTCTTTTCCTCTCCACCCTCGCCTGAAGCCTTCCCACCTGAGGTAAACTGAGTTTCTACAAGCCTGGATTTGTTTCAGTGCCCAGCTGCAACCTCCGGCCAGCCAAAGGTGCCTCTGAGGTGAAACACCACAGCTGCCGCCTTTGGCCTGGCAGCAAGGGTCAGACCAGCCCAGGCACATTCTACCTGGAAATATTGGGATCATATTCCAATAGTCTGGGAACTGGTTATAACGTGATTAGAAATGCTGTTCCCGGCCAAAATAGTTACAAGCATAGGTTTGGTTTCTTCTAATATTTTATACAAACATATATCTATTTCTACAGCACGAATTATCTCTTCTATATATAACAAGACTCAGAGACCAAGACTCAGAGACTGTCTGGGTAAGAGATGCAATGCACATTTACATGTTGAAATCTTCCTTGTTTGCAAAGAAGTGCAGAGTGAAAAACTACAGCAAGAAACCTAAGTTCTTAAATAGTGGTCACTGTCTTTACAGTGTGTCTGTGAAGCTCCATCCCCCTACTTCCCTTCAGGATAACAGCAGATTTGAGGTTCTTCTAAGTGGTTTTTGTCTCTTGTGAACATAACCGGACTTAGTCCCCTTGCTCAGGAAATGTTGGTTATGTGACTGCATTCTGCTCTGTTTGTCTTTTCAGGTGAGAAGAGAGCTCCATTCTCCCTGCACTTCCAGCCTGAGCCCTGTCCTGTGAACTGGAGAGGTGTTGCGAACATGGCTACCAGGTTGTGGAGGCATTTTGCAGTTATCTGTAGAAGTAACCTGCTTAACGACAGCTGCTACCAGATGGATTTGGCAGTGCATGTTGACATGTAACATATAAGAGCCATTTTGTCCTTCAACGGTGAGAAATATCAGCTGATCCTCTTTTCTTGTAGAGAACAGTAAAAGTCAGATCACAACTGGATTGATTTAGGCTCTGGCTTATCAAAGTTTGAGGAAAAATAGCAAAGAATTAAGACGCTTGTACACAAAAAAAATCAGTGAGAGAAATCTTTATGGGAAAGGCAATTCCTGTACAGAGCCAGATCTCACAAGTTAGCAAATCTGACCCACACAACCTTTGTGCAATGGTCAGGAACCATTTTTGTCCTCTGTGAAGAATAATTTTTCCATTGAGGAAACCACGAGGTTTCCATTCCTCAAATTCAATCTTTGTATCAGTTTTCACACTCAAGATGAGTGAATTTTTTTTTTTTTTTTTTTTTTTTTTTTTTTTTTTAAAACATCTACTTTATATAGAATCCCAGTGGAGGTAAAGAAAGAGCTCTCAAGTTCATGGGATAAATCTCCTGTAGAAATACAAGCAATGGTCTCCTCCAGCCACACTGAAGTAAGAACTATGTATATTCAATCTTCGACAAGATATGTGCTGGGAATTAGCTTTATCCTTAAAGGATCAGCTGGTGAATGTGAAAGCTGTACTTCTGAGACTGGGTTTTTGTCCATTCCTTTGGAGATGTGTTTGCTTGTACAAGGCAATTCAGGGAGAACTAACAGAAACCTCGTCTCAGAAGGAGTACAGCTTCTACATTCCAAATGAATATCTGCATTACTGTCAGCTCCATTGTGCTTTGGCTGTTCTCCACATTGTCATTATTTGCTCAAAACTCCCACTGCATCACATGAGTATCACATACTATGAACAGGAATGCTGGATTTCTGGCATCAAAAGCAAATGTGAAATGAGCTCACGTATGTGGAGGCTGTCATGATTAATTTCCTGTACGTGATGCAAAAACATCAACATGCTTGATAAAACAACAAATGAAGTAATTTTATTTTTCTCACATCTGCAGTAATTTTCTAAAGGATGCTTTTTATGTAATTTTTTTTTTTTATAAGTTTGGGCCTTGACCTTCCAAATATTTATGCTTGTTGAACAACTGTTTATCTAGATGACTTTAGTGGAAAAAATTACCATAAGATCAAGTATTTTTTTAGAAAACAATCTCTTGTGTACTTCACAGTTTAAAAGTAAGGCTTTGTGATGCAAAATACCATTTAGTATCATACTCTCTATCTTAGAAATTCTTAACTACAGATAGTTCAGTATGAAAGAAAACAACTTCCAAGTGTATCTTCTACCTCAGGAAATAAAGAACTTTTGAAATAATTGTTTTGAATTTTCTGAGTTTATTTCACCCTTGGTTCTTCCATGGTTTTAGGTAAACTGTCCTTTTTACTGGCATAGAAACTTTCTCATTTTGGTTTGTTTGAAAAAATAAATCTGTGTTTGGTAACAAATGATGTTACTTGAGAGATAGAAGAGAACTAGATTAGAAATAGGAATTATTTTATATCTCTCTACTTGAAAGCTTTTAAAGTAAAAGGAAACGATCTGAAGAGAATTCATAGTTGGATATCCAAGCCTGAGAATTATTGGATATTGGACAGAAGTGAAGTAGACTGAGATGATTGTTTAACAGGCAAAGGATGCCTTATCTTTTGTGGTTTAAGGGCTTTGAAAGCATGGAACTAAGAGAAATGCATGAGAGAATAATTTTTGGCGTAATTTTTTTCCCTTTTTTTTTTTTTTTTCCTTTTCTGGACTGTAATTGCAAATGTAATCTCATGAGTTTTTGAAACAATTTTAGTAACTTTTGTTTTAAAAGTTTTGAAGGCCAGAGCCTTCACTGGACAATCCTGGCCCAACTATGGTACAATATTTTCTAGGTGTGCCTGCAGAATAGTCTGGGTAGAATAATCTCAGGGGAAATGCAGATCATTGTCCTTATAAACTTCTCAGATTATCTGCTCAAGCAATGCCTCAGCTGTCAGCAAGGTACCCCTTGTCTGTAAGAATGGAATAGAAAACTGCCACCCATAACAAGGCATGGCAAAGTAACAGACGATATATGGATTTACTGAATGTAAATCCTGAAAATCAGTTTCTTAGGAGACTGCAGGAGCTGATAATGCAGAGCAGTTTTGAGAACCTTTTCATGCTGCTAATTACAGACCATCCTGATTTAAGCTGGACTCCTGATTTAACCTGATCATATGTTCTAGAATTTTTAATTTTCTTGCTTTCAGACATTTCCTTCTTCCTCCCAGGAGGTGCTCTCCCATCACCTCTTGAAGCCTGTATATTACCTATGTTTCTGAAAGGTGCTGCTCAATTTCTATTATCTCTTTTTCAAATAGTTCAGGAGTATGGAGACAACAGCCAAAATTCCTAATAAATAAAATATGCATGATTTTGAATAATGCAATAAAAAGGTGCAGACCAACCTACTTGATCACATTGTGCCTTTGGCAAAAGTATTTGTGAGACTAAACCCACAAAAGTTATTTAACTAATCTCCAAACTGTTATTTAACAGTTCTCTAATCTGTCAGTCCCGCAATGCCAAGAAGTAACAGTGTTTTACTGCACTACTCACACTTGCTGATTTCAAAGCTGGTATTGCAGAGCTCAGTAGAGAGAAAAAATTATTGCAGTGATGTGCAGTAACCTGAGAGGTTAATTGTCACATATCAAGGAATGGGAGGATCCAAATTCTTTTAATTTAACCCCCAATTCTACCTTCTTACTGGAGGCAAAGCAAAGTTCCTCTGTCAACAGAATGTTTGTCAAAAGCCAAAATGATTTATTATAGATTTTACTCTTCCTTTCTACTCAGTCGAACTTGTTTGGTGGTAAATCTTTCTGGGAGAAACATTTAAGCTAATGCTTAGAAAACTTTAATTCCAAACTTTTTCACTGAGAAGTCATTTAAAATAATATTATGAAATCTAATTGTCATTTTTTTATTTCCTAGGAAGAATTATACAGTATTTAATTCTGAACTTTTAAAGAATAGGTTGTTTAATTAAAATCTCATGTTGTCTTGCCCTCATCACCTGCCTGCAATTTCCCTACATATATGTGCTGAAGATCAGGGAATCTCATTGTTTCTGAAATGAAACAATATTTGTATTTCTGCAAGCTCTGCTCATCTGAGTGAAGAAAACAGAACATGACAATGAAAAATCTGTTAACTGCTTTGTTTCAATCACAGCTTCCATCTCCAAATAACAATACTTAATTTTTAACCAGGTTCTAAACAAAGTTCTGTATAAATTGAACCTCATGGAGCTGGGACTTATTTGTTCCCTTTAATTTGATTTACTCTGTTGGTTGGAGAGAGAGATTGAAGCAGTTACCACATACTTACTAAGGAACATGGAAAAGACCGTGCCTGAAATGGAGAATTCTGTTGTTTTATGGGATTGCTGTTCTTTGAACTCTATTCTGCCCTTTAAAATATACTAGTTAAGCAAAAACTATTACTAACAATGCATATGAGCACAATCATTAAGATACAAGAAAATACCTCTGCCACTCAGTTTATTTTAGTAACATTTATTGTACTTGAAGGTTTTTTAATCTTGTTTATTATCTCAAATAATAAACAGCATCCTTCTGGGCTGTTGCTGGCTTTTGGGGTTTTAGATGGTGGGTGCACTGGCACTGGAATTTGCAGGCTCTGTCAATTCTGACAGGATCTGAGCTGGCTACTGAGTAGACTCTGGCGGCGCTGTTCAATATAGCTGAGGACTTGGGGTTTCAGAAAAGGGACACAATACAAGGAAATAATTTGGGGGTTTTACCTCAAAGAACATTCATTTGAAGCAACAGCTGCATGAATGTGTAGTAATGTGCCTGTATCTTGTTTTAGGTGAAGTGCCTTGCTTCCCATGGCTTGCAAATAGAAAATGAGTTTTTTCTTGATCCCAAGCATAAATACTTAAAAAAATGGGGGTAGGTCAGGTGGAGTGGAGGTCTGACAGACTTTATCTAAAGTCTAGAAAGGTGTTCTGTAGTGAAGGTCTGTTAAAAGGCATTGATTGTAAGAAGTGGCAAAATATTTATTGGGGTTTTTCAACTGTCTTTTCAGGGGTTGTACTCATGCCTTTCTGCTATCCAGCATTTGTTCAGATTAAAATTGCCATGAACAATATTATTTTAGAAAAAATATTTTTTACTGGACAAAAAGTGTATTCAAGTCACAGTTTCTAGTAATATCTTTCAGATCTTGGCCTTACTGTGGATGTTCAGTGAGCTCAGATGATTTAATTTGTTCCCTGCTGATTGTCTTATTGTGCTGATTTTGTGTATTACATTGTGCTCTACACAGAGGAAAGCTGTCTTTTTTAAAAAAGAAATCTTAACTTTTCGTACACACAATAATCATCAAAATATTAATTCTGTTCATGACAAAATAATGCCAAGCCCTGAAAACACGATTTTAGTTCACTCATGGATAGCTTCTGAACACCTATACATTCTCTATCTTGATGTCTTGTTAACATTGTTTCTGAAGTTCTAATTGGGACACTAAACAATTGGTGATGATGGTATTAAATAAACTTTCAAAGTGGCTGGCAAGTGATTGGACTGATAAAATATGGATTGGATTCACAATAACCTGATAGAAATGTCTTTTATTTTCTGACACATTTAAGTTTATGAAGATGTTATGTCACATTGTATCTTATCACATTATGTCAATTTAGCACTGTGTAAGATTTTGATGTGATGTGCTTTCCCTCATTAGAATGTTTCCAGCTTCAGAGAAGTTTGTTACCAAGAGGCACAAGACTTTGGTAAAATTTGATAAAATTTGACACTAATGGAGTGGCAACATTTTAAAGGCTACCTAAGTAAAATGCAGTGCGTGTGTTTGTGTGTGTGTGTGTGTGTATACACAACTATATAGTTTGAAAAGTAATTGTAGGAATGGACTTTATGCTTCCCAGTAAGAAAGTCACTGTCTATTCTGGTTTCCAGACTGGACCTTAAAACCACTGGTAGATCTTGCCAGACTTCCACAGAAGAGGAAGAGTCAGCTGCTTTGTTTTTCAAGTTTAAGGTAATTTATTCTTTTTTCATGTCCTCAGTGAACATATTTTTTGTTTGAGTCATTGGCAACCAGAATTACTTCATATGAAATTGACAGGCATCTTGCAGGAGTGGCCTTGGGACCCAGTCCTTATTTGTTTAGTTTTAGCTAATAGCCATGAGTATGCACAGTTTAAGAAAAACAACAGTAATTTAAGTGACAGAAAAAGGGAATTAATTCAGAGCCTGAAGCAAGAATAGTCCTTTCTTTTGATTACAGTTCTGGTGTCTAAATCTGAATCCAGCATGCCCTGCATCTTTCTCTATTAGAGTGCTGTCGGATATCTCAGGGTGAAATTTATCTCCCTTCTTGTTGCAGTGCCAGAAAAAAGCAGAGCTGGGATAGAGATACTTTGTAAAAAAGGAATTATTCTATCCTTTTTAGTATAAACCCAGCTCTCTCCTCTTCTTTCTCCAAAAATCTCCCCCCCTCCTCCTGCATTTTCTGTTGTTATGTTTTTCCTACCTGTAATCCCTCTTGAGACATGAGCAGTTGTGTTCCCACATGCAGCAGTCTGGAGTGTGGAGCTGCATGCATTAGACACACACTGCAAAAAGCAGAAAATCTTGCAACAAAAGAGCAGATTTTTGGGAGACACTATTCAGAAGCAAGGTTATTTTGTCATGTGCTGAGCAACACCATTGTATGAATCAAAGAAAAATAGGTCCTGTAGCACAGAGACAGTGTTTCCATGGATAAGAGGCACATAATTTATACTTCCTTTCAGGAACCCAGAAAGGCACTTCATAGCACTTAACTAAAAAGTTGAAAGGTGAATAAGTAAAAGAGACTTGCTTTCAAAATAGCACCAGTGGAACTTGGATTGGACTGACATTGTGAAACCATTTGTGCAGAGCAAAATCTCTTAATGGAGGTTGCTTGTATTTTGACAGTTGTAATCGACTGCTATGGACTAAAGAACAGCTTTGCTGTCTTGCCTGCAGACCGTAGAATTACTGGGAGGGAAAAGCTGTACAGGTTGCAAAGTAAATTTTAATGGTTACAGGTGAGCAGGTGAATAGGACTGTAATGAAAGGATAAAATCTATTGGTCAGAAAAGAGAACTGTGTGTACAGCCGGCAGAGGTTCCCTTTTTGTGAGATTTAGGCACTTCAGCCAACCAACAGCAGTGTGTGTGTCTTCTCTGACAATGGCAGAAGTCTTTAGCCAGTCTTTAACCCAAATGAGGGTTGTGTTAATTAACACACTAGTGTCCATCTGGTGGAAGTGGCTGAACTGAATCTGTCCAGCAAGACTTGAAGATACGCAAGTATGTGTTTTTTATGATCTATGTGCTTTCTGAAAGCAGTATCTTATACAATCATTGGTATAATGGGATGTTTCCCAAGAAGCTTGCAATATTATATCAAGAAAATAGAAGCTAAAATAATTAGAATTGTTGTAAAATTAATGTTTCCTGTTATCACCATAGATACAGATCCCTTGAACATTAACATAATCAGTTTTAGAACTTTTCCCTTCCTATCACCATGTGTTCTTCATGCTCATCATCTTGCTAATCCCAGATATTTTCCTTCAGCCTTTAGAGAAAATGAGGGTAAGGACTATTTTGCTGGCTTTTTTCTTTCGTTATGCTGTCTTTTTCAGTTTGTTCATATCATTATTTTCTCCCTAACTTGATCTCTGTGAGACAGCTGAGCTCAGAGGATACTCAAAGTGCACAATTAGTGGCAAATTATTGGTCTGCACAAGTGAGTGTGGAGTCAGCAATAACCGGGGGAAGAAGAAACTTGGTATCTACAGGTAAACAGAAGTTTTTTACTGCTCAATTGCTGGTCAATGCCAAGAGCAGCCAGTAAAAGGGGATATTAAAATTTTTATTGAATTTATTTTTAAAAAATTTTTAAATATTCAATTTAATTTTTAATTTAAAATTTATTAAAATATAATCCAAATTAGGCCATAGCATTTACAAGAGAAAATAAGGCAATCTAACTATTGTTTTTTAGGTCAATAATAGTAGTTCTTTATCTCTGTATATATAGGGTTGAACTTGGAAAATTACACACTTGGTTGATGAGATGGTAATAAGCATTAAAAATAAAATTTATGGTAGATCTAAAGTTCCTCACGGAATGTAGCATTTGAAGAACATAATGCTAGTGGTCCAAGTTTGCCTCTCTGTTCATGATCTTGCTTTCTCCTTACAATACCTTATACTTGATGCTTCTAACATGAGCCTGAAAACTTCACTACAAAGACAGGGATGCTGAAACAGAGAGGGATTTGTGTCATATGTTATGCCTAAGTTGTTTCACTGTCATTTTAACTAATTCCTGTCTTGTCAGATTTTGGGTTTTATTAGTTCATACTTTCTGTCCCTTTACGTAAATGTATTTTCTGCCTTTTTGAAAAGGGCGGGACTGGTCTTTTGTTCCAGTTTGGGACTGACCTCTGGGGAAACTACGCCCTGGATAGATGCACTTTCTGCTCTCTGTACTTGGCAATGTTTCATACTAGAGGTCACAGCTGCAGCCAGGTTGTTGGTCACCAAGAGGATGTTTCCATTTTGTGCAAGCAGCACTGTCAATATTGGTTTAAAGTGTTACTGTAATGTGAGACCCTGATTTCAACTCTAAGTCCAAGAGCTCCTTTTCTCAATGAATTTGTGTCATGAAAACAGAACGCATTGCTGAGGTGAATTCCATGTTCTGCTATCTAAAAGAACCTTCTTTTTTTCACCTGAATCCAGCTTCTCTTAACTTGCCCACACAGTTAAGTGTCTTGTTAACATATGGTCCTATGGGTCATATTTCTCTAATGGACTTACACCTGTCTTAGAAAGTCACTCCTGGCTCCTGTGAACCTTTTAGAGTGGGCATTAACTTGATTAATGGTGTCAAAAGGTTTGTGAGGTCTGGAAGGGTGAGAGTGGTGCTTGCTTATCATCTGTTGAATGTGAGGAGGCCATCTGGTAATCCTTTCTCTGCCCAGAGCCTGGCCTGAATCCAGGCTTCAGGACAGTACACTGGATTTAGCTGTGAGCCCTTCATTAGCTCTTAGCTTGTTTTTCAATGACCTTTAATCAAAATTGTATTAAGTAGCAGTTTGACTGTGACCCATGTATTCTTGTTGCTTTTTATGAAGGAAAACTCTCACTTCTTGGAAATATGTTTTTGAAGGATGAAAGTAAAATTTCCTCTCCAAGTCAGGCATTTGCAGTTGTGAAGAGCTAGAAGGGAAAGGCAGCTATTGTCTTGTTAGGTGCACACTCTGACTCCAGTGCTGTGGATTTAGGACCTTTCTGAGCCTCAAGTGCTGTCTTGAATTTTTCCCACTGGATTTTTCCAGTTCTTTTTGAGCCACTGTACATCTACAAGCATTTCCACAGTAGAACTCTATATTCAGGAAATAACTTTGTTCCTGCTAATTTTACACCACTCTTGGTTCTTATTTTGGAACAGAGAACAATAATTTCCTCTCATGTTCTGTGCATTATTCAACACTTCAGTTCACAAATTGAAAATGTTTTTACTGTTGTCTCTGAAGTTTTCTATTGATAAAGAAGAATTAGGGTCTCATGTAATCCACACCCTTTGCATTTTGTATGATCAAAGAAAGGCAATATTATGTCTTATTTTTGGTGTAGATGATGATAGGTGAAAAAGCTCTGCTGGCAGAATAAAGCAACTTATCAAAGGTTTTTTATGTCAAGCCTTAAAAATGTCTTTGCTTGTTCTGGCCTTGTTATATTCCATACCTCTTCATAAAAGCAGTTTGTTTTAGTCATGGGAGTTATTCTGCATTCCAAACCTCTGTAATCCTGTGAAGGTGGTTCAGCTTTACCTAGCTATCCAATTGGGAGCCTAGTGGGAGCGGCTCTAGCAAGGCATCCACACAGAACTGGGAGGACATCTGAATTTCTGTGTGGAATGGTTGTTCTCTTTCAGAAATGATGAGGAAGACACTGTAATTTTCCAAAAAAAGAAAATTCTTAAAAGATCTGGTATTTCATCTTGGCATTCTTTCATCCAACCTCCTCATAATGTTCCACCAGCTGACTTTTTTTTCAAGTGTACAAATGTGTAATTAATTTTCTTGAAGGCGCTCCCCCACCCTTCCAAGCATGCCCTAAACACAGACTCCTGTTTTTCATGCAGACTGGAGATTGCTACAGTTATCTCAGCGAACAGGGGATTAATTTCACTTTACATAGATGATTCAAAAATGCTACATCCTCATAATGAGCACTGATCTCTTGCTCAACAGCTGCCCTGTGAACTTAGAACAAAAGCTTAGCTTTTGCATTTTAAAGTGGGCATGAAAAGAAACCTGAACACAAATATTTATTCAAGAAAATTAAGTGATAGTGAGCAGCTCTTTATGTAGCCAAAGACACTGAGAACTTCCTGTACAACACAACAGTTTTACATGGTAAAACCAGAGCCCCGTGTTGCGTGATATACAAGGATAGTGCAATATGAGTTTCCAGAAATTGAAAAAGGAACCACAGAATTCACTTACTCACTTTTCAGCTGTAGTTACTGAACCCTTGCAGTTCAAACAGCTAAATTTGGCAAGTCCCTGTATTTTGCATTTTACTTCCTCTGCTTTTTTTTCCAGTGAAAACACCAAGGGAAAAATTGACTTAAAGCAATTGAGGGTGACCCCTATAAACTTTTTCTACTGTGCAAGTTTCAAAAATGTTTGCTTGACATACTGAGATGACTCCTTTCTTTCATACACTGAGTAAAGAAAAAAAGGAGGAATATCAGGGAGACAGTATTTTCTTTCTTTTCTGAAACTTCAGTGAGAGGAAACAAGTCAATATATAGGAAGTATTTTGCAGGTTGTATTTTCACTTCAAACTGCAGTGCAAATATAGTTGTTAATGTTTTTTTTTTTAACCTGGCATTTGTGCTAGAGTTGCATTTATTGCAATTTATGAAAATGTTAAATAATATACTGTGGTGAAAACCTTTCTTCAAGAGAGTCTGAGTTTTTAAAGAAAGATTTACTTAAATTTTAATACTTAGGAGTGTCTCTCTCTAAAATTGATTTAGATAGAGTGAAAATTTGGTTTAACAAAAGCTTATCTGAGCTGCAAAAACCTGTTGGAGATCTGAGTGCTCAATAAACCCTCTGAATTAATTAAGTCACTCTAGTAAAGATTTTGAAATTAAATTTGCTTTCTATATTCAGTTTTTTTCTTATTCAGCCTGTTTAACAGAACCTTTTGACACATTTATTTTTATATGAATTCAGCAGAGAGAGAATATAAAATGCAGCATGAGATCCTTTACCTCAGAGACCCTGATACAGACTGGGTATGGCAGGTGTGAGTTTGTGATTGCAGCTTCCCAGAGAGGCAAAGAGGAGCTTTGTTTCAGGACACAAGAAAACCTGCATGCAGTGGCTCCTGCACTGAAATTATGGGCTAATGGGAATATTGGCTGCATTTTTCCAGAATTGAGACTCCAGCTGTAACAAAATTTGATGGGATAAGGATGGCTTGTTTTGCAATGTGAGGTCAAATGATCCCTGTCGTGTCTGGTGGGAGAGTGCCCAAAGCATGGCCTTCTTTCAGTCTGTGCTTCATATACTCAAAGGATTGCAGACAAGACTATAGAGACGATGGAAAATCTTGTCTAAAGTCATGTTGAATCAAATACCTGCCAGGTCTTATGTGTCGTGCTTTTTTCCTCCCTTTTCTTCCTGTTCTTTTTCCCTCGCTCTTTTTGTAAGATTTTGTTCATGTTTTAAAATTTAGCAATTCATTCAAATCCTTGAGGGGAAAAAAAGGCCAAACAGACTTTGAAAAGTCATGGAAGAGATTAGATCATATTTAATTCTTTTTATATAGTAGACCAAAGGATCAAAAATCCTCTTTTTCTACATCAAAGTTGCTCTGTGCTCCTGTGGATTTTACTTGTTTCAAAAGCTACAATAATTCTTGGTTGGGGATTTTTTTAATGGCAACAAAAAATGTTCTCTCAGTATGATGATGGTGTACTAGACCTATCAGAAGGGAAGTATAAAACTCTTTGTCAGGGCAAATTCTTCTAATACCATCTGAAGTTTGATTTTTTGCACTCCAGAGAGTAATAAATTACTACCTTTTTATTGGGGCAGGTGTTCTTAGGAAGATGATCATCACACTTCAGGCAATGAGAAGGGATATTTACGTGATGTGTGCCACATTGCCAGCCAACCATATTTTGTTAGAGTGTGCCCAGTCTCACAGCTTTCCCTGTTAATGTTTAATAGGAAAAGCAGCAGGACCCAGCACATTAGTGCTCCAGCGTTGCAAAATGAGTTTGGAAACTGCACTAGGATTGCTAGCAAATTTTTTTCAAATACCTGGCTAATTGCTGTTAATAAGTCGGTACTAAGAAGGCACCGGACGGTTGAATCAAACGAGCATGTGGCAGTTGTAGTGATAGTGGAGCCCTGAAAAAAGTTAAAGATAGAATCTAAAATGTTAAGCTTTGTGTTTTCCCAGATCAACTGCACCTGCGTAAGCAGAATGATAAATTATATAATTGTTAGATGTGATGATTGTTTAGTAATTAAATATAATTATTATATAACCATAAGAAGAATAATGAGAAACTATGTTGGAAATTCAGAGGGGGGCTAAATCAATGTATACAATAAGTTTAATAATTAACATGAAAGCTATATAACGATAGAGTATACAAACATGATCGTTTCGGATGTATGGTCAGAATCAGATTTGGGTAATATCCCGATTCCCAGGACTCTTTAATAAAAATCACCGCATATAATCCCTACGTGATTATGTGTTTTTGAACACTAGCAGTAGGAAAACAAAGTGTTATTATACTATGAATATTTGGGTAGGGAGCAGTTGTGCAGTCGTAGTCAAACTCTTCTTCTGCAAAACAAAGGAAGATTTGATGCCTTAAGTTTTAGCTTTCATAATTTTCAGATTCTGTACTGTTTTATTGTGTAACTCTGTACTTTGTATTAAGCATTAGTAAGTTCTCTTTGCAGGGTAGTTAGACAAAACAATCCTTTTCCAGCTTGAGAACCAAGGACAACCATTACAGCCTCAGGCCCAAAAAGCATAAACAGTGGTGAATTGAAGAAAGCAGACAGGAGGATGGAACTTAGTAACCTGAAGCTGTAACTTTTACAATTAAACCCAATGTGTAAATGGACCAAAATTTATGAAAGTGTGAAAACTCATGACCATCATTCATCTCATTACCATCTTGGGTCCATCCTGGGTGTAGCCCTGTGCAAACTCTTGTACTGCCCAAGATGCATCCTTTTAAAGCCTTTTAATAAATACCTACTTAATTCTCTTAACTCTGTCTAGTGTCTGTTCCAGATCAGCCTCTCTAGGCATCAGTTCGAGTCCTCTTCCTCCTGACATTGCTCCTCATGGTCTTATCTTGACGTTTGTTTGTGTGTCTGTTAGAACTTGTGTGCTAAAGTGCTGCTAATTTAGGTCAAGTTTTGGCGCTCCTAGAGATGAGAATAGTGTAAAATGGGCATAGCCAGAGAACGGGGGAAAGCTACTTTTCCAAGGTTTGTTTCCAGCAATTGCAGACTTCTGCTGCTTGGAGTAGTTCATGAGCTGGTGTTACCTGGTCTTATTCCAGGGCAGCAAAACTTGAGTCAGATTAGCTTATCAGTATAGTGCAGTATAGTCTTAAAATAAGTCTTTTCATGGGGGTGGCTTTTTCCCAAGATAGCCACTGAAATATTCATCCAATACAGTAATGTCAGTTTGCTTGTTTTTCTGCTATCACTGCTCTTACTGATGTGAAGAAGGGCATTGCTATGCCATTTACAGTACCTGAATTAATTTTTTTGCAGTCTAGGACTATTTCGTTGGCTTGAATTCTCTTCTTTCTCAGTGAGTCCTACTCTGCCCTGTTTAGTAGAATACCTTAAATATCTATACAATTTGTGATACATTTCCCTTTGTTAAAAAAAACAAGGGCCACCTTTATGTTCCTAAGTGCACGGTAGCTGAAGGGGACAAAAGTCATCAGCTCTTCTGCTGAAATTGATGCCATTGACTCAGCCTGCTTCAATCATCCAGTGTGTATTCAGCATGTGTCATGTGCAAATAATGAAATGTGAGCTGGGAAGCTGTCCCCATGAAATATGCCTTGGAGCTTATGGAATGCAACTGCCAGCTCTTGCTCAATCAGTGATTCTGTGTGCTTTAATAACAGCTGCCAGTGGACACACTGGTAGATGTAAAATGCCATCGTGTACCATTCAAGTTTCACCACAACAAGTAGTCTGGCTTACAAGATCATTTCCAGAAAATCCTGAAGGAAAGGAACAGAACACTTTAAATGTCATTTCTTTTCAGTGTTTTGCCACTATCTGATGACAAAACTAATTATTATTGGAAACTGTTGTTTATTTAAACAGTAATTCTTTAATACCTCATGTCGAGAATATTCTCAATGGGATCAAATAATTCCTTATAATACTAATCAGTGTGTGTGATGGTGTTCACAGGGGTCTTAGGATGAGGGAAGAGATGAGGATTTGACTGAATGTTTCAGAAGGCTTGATTTATTATTTTATCATATATATTCTATTAAAACTATACAAAAAGCATAGAAGAAAGGACTTCATCAGAAGGCTAGCTAAGAATATAAAAAGAAAGAATGAAAACAAAAGCTTCTGTCTTGGACAGAGAGTCTGAGCCAGCTGACTGTGATTGGCCATTAATTAGAAACAACCACATGAGCCCAATCACAGATGCACCTGTTGCATTCCACAGCAGCAGATAACCATTGTTTTCATTTTGTTCCTGAAGCCTCTCAGCTTCTCAGGAGAAAAAAATCGTAAGGAAAGGATTTTTCAAAAAAGATGTCTGTGACAAGTGAGGAGAATGAAATCATCCTCAAGAGCATAATTATTGGTGCCGCAACTAGTATGCAGCAGAAATTATTGTCAGGTACAGACAGGTATGGATGTCTTCAAAGGGCATCCTTAAAGGCAGCAGATGAAGCTGAAATTTATGATCTTGGTATAGTGACTTTGAACAGAAAATGGTGAAGTCACTGAGCAAGTTGAAAATCATCCATGAATTTATGAATCCCAGGTCCCTCTCTCACCGAAATCTAGTTCTGTGGAAGAGACCCAAATATTGTCTGTTTTTCTGCTCCACTGCAAAAGCAACTCACTAATCAGGAGTTGCAGTGCTCTTCACCATCCAGAGGTCTTGACATGGTCAGTGAAAGGAAGGGACAAGGTACAGAGGGCAGTTGTTTTGGGTTCAGACAAATTCTGCCCTGCATGAGAGGGGTGGAATTGGGAAGAGGGTGTTTGAGAGGGAAAATCCAGCTCAGGCCCTCTGCATAAACATGAAATGCAGGCGTTCCTGCTTTTTCTCACTGCAGTCATCACCTGAAGTGCTAATGATTCTGCTTTTCAGAGCGGTAACTAAGGCAGTTTCTTCTGTCTCTAAATTAATAAATTTAGTAAATCATATTCAGCATGATCTTTAGTGGAAAGTTTCACAATTTGTACTGGTACTTACAAGCCCAATAAGTTCTCTGCTTACAGTACAGTAACAGGGATGTGTGCTCTCTACTTACAGTACAGTAAAGCTTTCCTTGGCAATTTAAAAATCTGTCCAGACAAAAAAGTTCTTTGCTCAGTATTAAACTGTTAGTTTTTTAATAGGAAGAAAAGACTCCAGCTGCACCAGGCTTATTGTAGAAATTATTGTATACTTTTATGACTTGTATTGTTCAGCAAGCCTGACAAGATGCTACTTATGCTCTTTTCTGTTCATAAATTCTGTAAGATGCTTAGATACCACATGGTTATATGCTGGCATAAATATGCTGATGGATACAGTTGTAATTAATTTTTAGACATTTCTTGTAATTTTTCCAGTGATGGATGTCTATATTTGTCCATAATCTACTAGAGAAAATGTCCCACTCTATTACTGCTTTTTGTAAAATTTAATGGCTGCAGAGTGTGAAGCTGTGGTTCTGCTGTTGCATTTTTGTTCTACAAGTGTACTTGTGGATCCCCTAAAATTACAAGCTGGACTGCACACTAAAGTATGGAGTTAGGTCCTAGGCATTGTAGTCTCGTACGATGCCTGGTGCTTGAGAAGGGCTCTCTGGAAGGGCACACTGGTGGGGCTGCTGGTTTTGTTAGATCACGGATCTGAAGTGCTCCAGGTGGAAACAGCAGATGGGTGAAGAGGTAGATATTAAATTTTGAGGCTGAGCATTGTTTCCTGAAGGTCTGTTTCAGAATTTTGGGAGGATACACAACTTCTTTTGTCCTCACTGAGAAGTTGTTTGTGCTGCTGTTCTACACTAGGTTTTAACTACCAGTGCATCTCAGTGGTTTTCAAAGGAAGGAGTAGTGACCTCATGACAAGTTTGTGTTGGCCTACATATTTTTTTTAGTTGCAAGAAATATGGTGTAGACATTTTATGCCGGGCTGTCAAAAATTTCTTTGGAGATGCAAGAGATAAAAGTTGGTCAACTTACTTACATATTTTCATCTTGCTGTGGCTCTTGACAAAAGCAAAGATATCATCAAGGCAGCAGCACTTCACTTGCTTTTCATTTGCTTTGATGCATTTTGTAAGTGCCAACAGCTTTTAGAAATAGGACTGTTTCAGCCGGAGCATTAGGAAAAGGCAAGTATGTGGAGCCTCTAGGAGGATTTCTACCAGGTACTGCTGTTCTACCTGAGAAAGGAAGTAAAGAAAGAAGATGATGGTGGTGAACTTCATCCATGCAGAATGGAATCAAACCTTGTATAATTTAAACTACTACTGGACTGAATGAATGAAGTTCAGAGAATAAATATGGACCATGTCCTTTTATATATTTTCCCTCCAGAGAGAACAACATGAAATACAGGTGGAAGAGATCAGCCATCTGACAGCCTTTGACCCATATGGCTTTTTACCATATATATCTTGGCAGTCTGATACTCTTTCGGTCTATCTGATTGCCACATAGTGAATAAAGTGTTTCCATTTTTTTAAAGCATGGAAAAGATGTCAATATTCTATGAAAGGATGAAAGGAATTTTACATAAGCATCACTGTTTCCTTAGCAAAGAATGCATCTTTCATTTCTCTTCAACAAAAAGGACTTGAAATTTGCCACTTCAAATGAAAATTTGAATACTGACGCATTAAGTTGATGGAGGTTAGCAAAGCAGTAAATGTTACCAAATTATGTACTCTTCAGTGTGCACTCTTTGTCAAAGCTTTCTCTGTCAATAAAATGCTGTGTCCAAAGATGCACTTACCTTGGAATTTAGAAAAAAATACTGATTTTTGCATTTGAACAGCTGGTAAGCCTTAGAGAAAAACACTTGCTCATCTTTCTTTCTGATGCTTACTTTCATAGGGTGTATATTTATAACCTTACTGTTCTAATAATCTTGAACAACTAGCCCTGAAAATAACTGAAGCGCGACTTTGTTGCAATTTATCCTTCTTGCTGAAAGGGATTAAATAATATAAATCAAGGGTTAGTGGAAGCATTGCCTTGGATTTTAGATGCTTTTCAGGGCCTATTTTAGAAGGCTCTCTTTGCATTTCTTTGTTAAAAATGCTCTGTAGGAGGAAAAATATCGCTTGGGATCTATCTCTTATTTCATGAATGTTTTGCTAATAACAACAGGATACAATGGGTGTCAAAAGAGCCAGGTGCAAGAATTGCTGTCTAGGTGCACAGAAACACTCTGTGCACACGAGTTCAGGTCCATGTGCTCTTTGGTGCCTGGTGAGACTGGTGCTGGTGACAGCGTTGGTCATATATGACATGAGGACTGGAGAGAAGGCCTGAACTTCTCTGCCATCTCTCACCCTTTCTAACTATCTAAAAAAGGAAAGAGGATAAAAGAACATGATCTGAAAAATTCTCACTCTTGTTGACAATCTGTAGATATGCTAATAATTTTTAAATTTGGTTCTAATTTTTGTTGCTTGTTATTATGGTTTGATGCTGGTGCAATGCCAGTGCCCCCATGAAAATATATTTCCCCTAGTGTCTGCTGTGAGCTGTGACCAGGAATAGAGCAAAGCAGGCTCCAACTTAGGAATAAAGAAAAAAAACTTTATTAACCTACAACTATACGAGAAAAAGAAACACACAGAACTCAGAATGAAAACCTTCCAAAAACCTTCCTCCTCCCCCCACCAAATTCCAACACATCACAGTAAGACAAAACCTTGGATTCTCAATTCAGTTACCACCCCTCAGATCGCCAACTCTCAGTCCACCACCACCTTTCAGATAATCAATTCTCAGTTCATCAAGGAGAGAGGAGTCCCTCTTGTACCATAGGCTTCCCCTGGAAAGTTGAGACCAGTTGAAACCTCGTGTGTTTCCATGTCACACATGGCACCACCCGGAGAACATTTGCCATCATGACATCTTCCTTCCATGTCCAGTGCTCTCACCACTGCACATGGACCATCACTTCACTCTCTTGGCTCCAAGCCATTGCTGCCCCCTAAATGCAGTCTCTGTGTCACAGGAAAAATGGTTCTGTCCATGGTTAATACAGGAAGTCCAGCCAAAGGTCCCTCCATCATCTCCTCCCACCTAGGATTCTTCTCAACTCTTGGATGGATTTTCATCACATTGGCCATTTCCTCCTACTTCATCTCTATTTCTCTTCTCATTCAGATCCAGGAGAATCAGTATTTGTAAGGTTTCCATCATCCGAGAAAAGGGTTAAAAATCTCAGGCTCTGCCTGTCCAGAGCTCCCACGCTGCCCTGCCGGGCACCTTCTCGCCACTGCACCCCCACCTTCTCCTTTGGCCGTGCTGCCAGCACCTGCTATCAAATTTTAAGGTGGCACAGGCACAGACACCAGCTCCCTCTCTCTCTCTCTCTCTCTCTCTTGTGGGGGGCTGCCCGATGGCTCTCCAATATTCCTCCACCTTTCCATCCTGCAGGGGCCTTCACCTCCCCTCTCTGTCCAAGGCCTGGCTCACCTCGCCCAGCCCCATGGCTTCCCCTCCCGCACCCAGCCCGCAGCCGGGCAGGGCAGCTCTGACCTCCCTCAGGGACTGAACCCAAGAGAGCTTCCCCCTGGAAGTTCTCTGCTTTTAACCCGCTGTGTTCTCAGAGGCGTATGCATGTCTGAGATTTTTTTTCTCCTTGATGTGCAGAAGCAAAAATTGCTCCTGAGAATGTATCTATTGATACATGTATGTGTTTGAACCGTGCAAATGACTGATATTGAGTTATGTCAGTTTGCCATATCTGCAGGCTATTTAAGCCTCGAGGGTTAACCCCTGTTGCTATTGCTGGTGTGGTAAATTTTTGGCAATCTGGACATGATTGAACAATTCCTTTTGCCTGATTCTGGGAGATGATAAACATTCTTACTAAGGCAGGTGCATTTTGATGATAGAAAGCATGGCTCATTCTGGCTTGTTCGATAATATTGAGAAGTGTATTCTGTATTGACATGGCTAACAAATCAGCCATGGCATTGCCTTCTGCTAAGAAACCTGGAAGTGAAGAATGTGAACAAATGTGCATTACGAAGGAAGGTTCCTGTCAAATAGAAAGAATGAAGATTAATTTTTTTAGGCAACTGTATAGTTGGTCATTGGAAACCTCTTTTAGCAGAGATCCTTCTGCTCTCTCCACTACACCTGCAACATAGAATGAATCAGTTACTAAATTAAAAGGAAACATGAATTTTGAAAAGACCCATACGACTGCCATTAACTCCATTAATTTGTGAAGAACCGTCTACTTCCTCAATATCTGATTCCCATTGTTTGGTTTCTGGATTTTGCCAAGCAATCACAGATTCTTTTTACTTCCTTGAACTGTCTGTAAAAAATGTGATTGCATCTAGGGGTGCATGACTTCTTAAGGGCTTATGAATTAATTTTAAATATGGATTTAGTAGCTCATGTTTGGGACAATTGAAATTTTTCCTGTACAAACTGAAATTTTTCCTGTACAATTTTCTAAGGCAAATTGCATGACCTCCAAATTTTGAATTAACCATTCCAAATAGATGAATGTGACAAGCAAAAAGATTTCTGCAAAATCCTTTCCTGAAAGGGAAAACATTCAGGATTTAGCCTTTATAATCAATTGCAATATAATTTCAGGGCAAGTTGTTATAGTTTTACCCACCTGACAAGATAGGAAAACCTACTCTTGAGATTATCAGGTGGTCCTTCCTTAGATCCCACTGGAATATTAGACCATGAAGCTGTGGACTCTCCCCTAAAACTGCAAACAAAAAAGACAAGTGAGGATTATATCAATGAGTCTGGAGTGATTGAATGGCTCGCATCACTTTATCTAAAGCATTTTGGGCTTCTTTGTTGAATTCTTGTGGCGAGTTTAAAGTTGTGTCTCTTTTTAATAGATCAGACAAAGGGTTTAAATCCTGGTTTGAAATGCCTAGCAGTGGACGAAGCCAGTTCAGAGTCCCCACTAGCTGCTGCACTTCATTCAATGTTTTTGAATTTTTCCTTAGTTGGAGTGGTTGTGGAGTTACAGTTTGCTCTGTGATTCTGTGTCCTAAATATTTCCAGGGAGGAAGTGTCTGTATTTTTTCCTTCGCTGCTGTGAGTCCTGCTTTCTCCACTGCTGAGATGATCTGATCTTTTGTCTCCTGCATTGATGCTTGGTCCTTTGCTGCTACTAAAATATCGTATAATGCAAGATGAGGGAATTTGGGTACTCTACATGAACTGAGGAAAGTACTTTTGCTACAAACCACTGGCACATACTCGGAGAATTACGCATACCTTGAGGAAGTAGGAGCCAATGGTATCTTTTTAAAGGGCCTGTTAGCATTCAGAAACACGTAATCATGGAATGGTTATATGCAGGTGCTTTTATTGAAGAGGTCTGGGTGTCAGGGGTACAGACCCAAATCTGAGTCCAACATGGGTTCGGGATGAACATGTTTTTATACACTTATCATTATATAACTTGCATATTAATTATTAAACTTGTATTGTTCTATTATATACATTGATTTAATCCAAGCATGAATTTTTTAAATTTCCATCAAACCCCCCAACATCGTTTCTCATTATTCTTGTTACAATTAAAAAATAATTATATCAAATTACCAAACAACCATTGAATTTAACAATCATATCATTTATCATAGTCATGAAAAGATTATACAGGTGCAGCCTAACATTTTCCCAGTGCCTACCAGGCCTATGCTTTCTTTCTAACTCCCCTGAATATTCCATGATTTTATAAATATTTTATTCATATATTATCAGGGCCTGCTGATTTATTGATGGGATGGAAAAGGCAAATTGTGGTGCGTCATCTGGATGCAAATGAATATTGAAAAAGCAGTCTTTTAAGTCAATAGCCATTAACTTCCAGTCTTTTGGAATCATAACAGAAGGTAAACCTGTTGGTAAAAAACCCATTTCTTGAATCACTTCATTAACCCTTCTGAGATCCTGCAATAACCTCCATTTCCCACTGTTTGGCTTTTTAATTACGAAAACTGTAGTGTTCCAGGGGCTGGTAGTTGGAGTTAGGTGACTGTACCAACTGCTCTAATACAGCAAGGTTCTCTTCTGGTAAGGGCCATTGGCTGACCCAGACAGATGTGTTAGATGTCCATGTGAGTTTTAGTGTGCTATGTCCATCAACAGCTTTTGTTAAAAATCAGTTTCTATTCTCAGTTCTCACTGGGAGAGAATGTCCCTTCCCCAAAGAACCATATCAGCTCTTTTTATAAACGCTTTTGTGGTGGCAACACAACCTCGAGGTCCCTCAAATGTGACAAAGTGCAAGCTACGGTAGCTTTCACAGTGACCACTAATAGTTGGTCCAGTCCTGTGACCTTTTCAATTTTCATATCAGAGTGACGTCTGCTCCGGTATCTATCAGGCCAGCAAGGGTGATGGCTCGTTCCCCAAGATGCTTTAGGGCACAGGAGAGGTGAGGCCACCTTTGGCTGATGCGCCTGGTCCAAGCGATGAGGGATGTGTTGCTCCATGACTCTGGTAGGAGAAAAGCTTGTTCTATGATTAGTCCTCTAGGCAGGAAACATGGAGGGTCCGGACATAAAGCTAATACAATGATTTCTTGTGAGCAACTGACAAATAACACAGTTGGAATGATACACAAACCTTCTGCACAAGATCTGTTCACTCCCACTATTAAGACTGACGTGGCTATGGTTCAGGGCTCAGCTCTCCTGTGGATATTGTGTGAGCAATGGGCAATGGCACTTGTTAGCATCACTGGCTGGGCTGTAGACTGCTCCAGTCTGCTACCTGGGAACACTGTGCTCCATAGTCCTGCAAAGATCTGCTGCAGCTCTGTACTTGGTGGCCTGTGGTGGTCTCTGGCCTTTGGAACAGTGGTTCTTGTGTCATGGCACGCCACTGAGCCGTGCTTGGCTGCAGGTTTCCTGGAAGATGGCAGAGACAACCCTGTGCTGGGTGAAAACTGTTAGTATTTTGAAAAAGACGTCTATATCCACTGTTTTTTGGAGGTGGCCCCCTTCATAGTTTAGGACATTGTCTCTTCAAGTGCCCTCTTTGACCACAGGAATAGCATGTATCCTTTGGCATCTGTTGGTTTTCAATTGCCCCTTAAAATGGTGTTAGAGGCTCTGCTAGGGTTTGTGTCTGAATTTCTACAGCTTTTTCCTTCTGCTTTATGGTGTTTTTTGCAGTTGTGACGGCATTAGCTAATACCTCTGCCTGCATGGCTGCTATGTGTTTACAGGTACCCAGGTGATTGCAAGCATCCACTGGCTGTGTCAGGGTGGGCTTGGGGTCTTGGGACAATGCACGTAATATTCTTTTGCAGCTTGGATTTGCATTAGAAATTGCAAGCCATTTTAATAACTGTTGCCTGGCATGATCTATAGGAATTTGCTTATCCAATGCCAATTTTAAACGGTCCAAAAACTTAATATACGGCTCATCCATCCCTTGTTTAATTTCTGTGAAGTCTAGTTATGTTTTATTCCCGTCAGGCACCTGGAGCAGGGCAGTCTTTGCTGCTTCCTTAACATTCTGAAGGATTTATCTATTGAGTATCCTTGCCTGTCTTTGTGGGTCTGTGTAGGCTCCCCCCCCAGCAAGCTGATCTAGTGTTATATTTGCAGTGGCTGAAGTTCTTGCATAATATATTAAAAGGTTATTTAGTAAACCTTTCCATGCCAGTTCCCAGAGACAATACTCTTGGAGACAGCAAAGATGTACAAAGCTGCCTTAGATCATGAGGCGTGAATACATTTGCTGAAAAGGTGGCTTGTAATAGACCTCTGAAGTATGCTGATTCTCTTCCATATGAACGAAATGCTTTGTGTGAAAAACGCCAATCACTTGTTTTTAAAACTTTAAAAGTTTAATAGTAATAAAATGGTTATAAAATAGCAATAAAATTAGAGTAATAATAATTTGGATGATTTGAATTAGGACAATATGAGACAACAAATACAAAGAGTTATGGACGTCCAGGTACTTTTTTCTGGTGAGCACGAGCCCGAAAAAGGACACCTGTTAACAAAGGATTAACCCTTAAAAGCAATAGCCTGTTGCATAGTCGTACACTTCATACATGATGCATAAATTCCACTCAAATACAGGATTCTGTATGGTCATCGTCAACTTCTTCCTCCGAATCCTGACAGCGCCTTCGCAGCAGGAAGAAGTTTGTTTCTTCTGATAAGAAGGCAATAAATTCTTTTTCTCTGAAAGATTTAGGTGTCCTGTGGCTGCTATCTCGCCGTGAGTCCTTTCTTTTAAACAAAGTATATTACATAGCATAGTTTCTATTTTAACAATTTTTTTAATCTAAAACTATATTTAACACAGTATTTAACAGAGCACTTAAGAGAATTAATACAGCATTACTTTCTAACACAACACATATAATATTCATTTTAATATTTGCGAAAAGTCAATCATAAAATACATGCATTTTTCACACTTTGCATATTTCTTTTATTTCTGCAAAGCTTATCTGTTCCCACTGGGGTCCTTTCCCCCCCACCAACATTATACCAGACTGGAAATACTGTTAACTTCGATGCAATTTCCCATTCCCCTTCCTGGACTGCATCCTTTCTTATCCTTGTGAAATACAAAGTTGTGTTTTGTGTCAGGTACAAACAGGCGATGTGTGTAGTTGTGAACGTGAAATGTGTGGACCCCGACAATGGGAGAGCTGTGAATTCTAATAATAACTGAGGAGAATAAAGCATGGAAAAAGGCTACTGAACCTATCTGTTGTTTGCAAATTAATCCTTGTTGATTTAGGAGCATTTTGGAATGAAAGTGTTAAAGATGTTGATTTTGCCTGCGTTTAATCCATAAAGAGTTCTGCAATAATAACCTTTTGAAGTATAATTTTAGAATATTACTTGTATCCTTGAAACTATAGCTTTGGAATATATATAAAGGAATTATGCTTATCTCACACCTTATTGAAGCCGAGAAAAGCAGCTTGAAAAAGGAAGATGAACATCACCTCAAGGGTTTATGGTTTCGACCAAAGGGAAGCTGGACATCACTGTTATGAGATTTAGAGTCTCTGCAATTAAAAGGTGGACACACATCTGGGGAGCTGGACCCCTCCAGATGGGATTTGTCTTTCTTCTTTTGGAAACAGGACGACCATCACCATCTGGAGATACTCCTTTGAGATACATCCTGAGAAATTAAAATCACAATAGTGTATATAATTGGGATGTAATAATTTGGAATATAAATTGCTGATAAGTAAAAAAATTAGAAATAGAAAATAGAAACTGCTGAAGAAAATAGAAATAAGAAATAGAAACTGCTGAAAAAGCTGATGAGTACCCCTATAAATACCTGTAACCATCAATTATCGGTGTGCAGTTGGAGGGAAAACTTCCCCCACTGTACCCAGCGCTGTATTGCTCATACTTTACCATATTAAATAATAAATTGATTGCTACTTGAATATTGGCCTAGTCAAGCTTCTTATTCATAACATCCTTTGCCAGGTATCTGTGCCTCCTGATGTATAAAACTCGTCCTCAGATGTAAGGGGGCTGCTCTGAAGGGTGTGGGAATATCTTTTGTTTTGGATCGGCGCTTCTCCTGAGCTGGGCGCCGCCGTTTTGGATAGGGTCGTTTCTGGGAGGTCGCAGAATGGAGGCACGCTGTCCTGGGGTTTGGACAGGAATTATGAGCTGGGAGATCGACCAGGTTTGGCCCACGAAAGGGGAGTTTGCCACATCTGATGGGCAGGAGCTTAGGGATGAATCGGAAAGGGAATGCTGGGAGCCCAAGGGGGATGGAACAGGCTCATGAAGGGCAGACCTCGGCAGCTCTGAAACATGGCACCAGCCATGTGTGTTATTATCCTCACAGAGCGTGGATTCGGATTTGCTTTTTTTGACTGTGCTGCCAAAATTCACCAATTTAGTGCATCTGAGGTTGCTTTTGAGAGGAAACCAAGGGGAATTTGTTGGGGTAGGTGGTTTAGGAGAGGTGGGTTGCAGACTGGTCTGGTCACGATGAGTCTTTTTCCCTTCCTTCAGAGGCGGAGGAGGAACAGGATCGGGAGCGGCTGGCCATGCCAACTCCCGCCTGCCCTCCTGGGGTCGGGGTGCTTCAAGGGGGTCAGGGACAGGATTGGGGAATCTCTGTTTCCCCTCCTTTCTGCTGTAGCCTGCAGTCTGCACTCTCTCTGCTCTGTGATGTTCTGTGGCTGTCTAGCTTGCTTTTCTCTTTGCAAGGTTACAAACTGCAATACCATCCAGAATATTGGATGTAGCTTTAGGCTGGACTTATTCTTTTCCATATTATATAATCTAAGTCCCACAGCATCCCAGAACTTTAGTGTAAGCATGTCAGATGTAATAGGGTTGGGAATTCTGTGAAAACCCATCTGTTGAGTTTTATAGCTGTTTCTTCTCAAACTTTACATCTTGAATTTCCAATTTATAGTTCAAATAAAAATAAAGATCCTGCTCAGCTACAGACAGCTTGTTCCCCATTCTAACTCACCCAACGATGGTTTTCAGAGAAGCTATCCTTCTTGGTCTGACTCCCCGGGTCTGGAAGCACAGCGATGTCTCAGCCTTGGCTCAGCCAATTGCAGCTCTCTGAAGAGGTCTTTAGGACTTTGCAGCGCATTCTCCAGCCTGTCCTGGTTTCAGCACCTTCTCACTGGCCTGAGCTTCAATCTGTGACCCCCCTCTAATGGCCTCAGATCCTCCTTTATGTGGGTTTTTTCTGTGGTGCCACAAACACCCAGTTGAGGGCCTGCACACTCCAAAAATGCAAGACCAAGGAAAAAATGTCCTATTTTGATCGAGAGCTTATCAAAAATTCCCAAACTGTGTCTCTCAATATGAGAAATCACCAGTTCGGGTGCCAGGTGATACAAGGGTCTCCTCTACCCAGGTCTTATTAGCTCCTGGGGATCTATATCACACCCACGATAGCTCAGCCCCCTCAGATGGCATAAAATCAACAGGATGGCTTCTGCGGCAGTGTCCGAAACAGAAAGGTTTTAATAAAAGGCAAAATAACAAAGCTCTTTACAGAGAAAAAACGAGCCAGGGGCAAAAGGCTCTTGTTCCTGGTAAAACACGTCATAAAAGCAATTGGTTTCTTTTGTTCTCTTCATTTTTAGTAAATTGCTTAGGTGGCACCTTTTGGCTTCTATCCAATTGGCTGTCCTTAAGTTTGAGGTGAAGTTCCCAAGGTCCTATGAGGTGTCTTTTTACCTAATTGAGGATCGAAACTTCTGGGCTTTTTTCCTTTTTAAGGAGACAAAAGATAACTTTGTCACTCCGTCAATAGGAGGCACATTCCTACAGCCATCAACAACTGTCTCTGTTGGACAAGACAATATTGAAAAAATTGTGACATTTACTTGGAAAGCACCATCATTTACAACTTGCTCTATCTTCTGATTCTCCTGAGGCTGACTGTGCTCTCTGTTCAGTGCACTTGTGCTGGAGGTGAGCCAGAGTGTTGGTTGAAGAAGGCTACTCCATTGTTTATTGGAAGTTCTGGTGAACAGCAAACTTTGGTCTCTCTGGGTTGCCCATGCAGCTGGCTCCTGGAGCTGCAGCTGGTACTTTTCCCTGTTAGACCATCCTTAAAGTTTATAACAAGGTCCTTCTGGTGGTGGTCAGGTCAGGAATCTGATCACTCTGTCTCTGGTACCAGGCTTCCCTCATGGGTGGAAGACCTGACAAAATTACAAAACTCTATAATTTGAAACAAAGGAAAATTTGGTGGTGGGGGTTTTTTGGTTGGTTGGTTGGTTGATTTTTTTGTGGGGTTTTGTTGTTGGTTCTTTGTACATGGTTGTTTTTAGGGTTTTGGTTTTTTTTGTTTGTTTGTTTTTTTTTGCTTAGCTGCTGGCTTTAAAATAGATATCTGAGCAATTGTGGAGATAAGATTTAATGTAAACCATCTTAAAAAGACAGATACCACCAACCTTAAAAATCTGTCTTAATCAAAATCTGTTTTCAACGTCTGTTTGAAGGATTTTCTAAAATTGCAAAATAAACTGCATCAGGTATTTATGGATTCCCCACACAGCTAAATGTATTGTCACTACTGGAGATCTTAATCCATACCACAGCTTTCTGCCTGGTGAGGCCGCCTAATTTATCATTGTGCCAGCGGAGCACTCTTCCTGCCCGGCTGGCGTGGCAGTGTCAGGGGAAGAGTCCCCTCTGTGTCTGTGATGCCTCAGAGGCGCTGCTGCTGTCTGATTCCTCCTTGATGATTGGGAAAAGGTACCCAGAGTGGCAAAGCACCCTGGGCATGGGGCTCAGGTCTGACAGCAGCTCCCCAGTGCCAGGCTGTAGGACAGTCATGTCTGATGTTGTTTGCACCAGAAGGGTGGATGAGTCTAGTCACACCTCAGGGTTTACCTTGCCTTTGGCCTTTTCAGGCTCACCTGCACCTCTCAATCCCCAAAGGAGAAGCATTTACCCATTGTATTTTATGTGCATAAAATGCCATGTTTCTTTCAAATCAGGATCTTGAGGGCTGCCTTGTAACTTGCTATAACCGTACTCCAAAAGCCTGACTTGAGGCCAGAATCTGGAGATCTTTTTTGTTGCCAGGCTTACAAGGGTTCCTCAGGGGTGAAGAGATAGACAAGAATCTTGACTCCATGATCAGAAGGCTGGATTTATTAATTTATGATATATATGTTACATTAAGACTATGCTAATAGGAATAGAGAGAAAAGTTCAGAAGCTGCCAAGCTAAGAATAGAATAGGAATGAATCAACAAAGGAGCTCTCTCCAATTCTCTCAGAGAGAGCTTGGTCTTTGATTGGCCCTTAATTGTACACATGCAACATGTGCCAATCCCAGGTGCACCTGTTGCATTTCACAGCAGCAGATAACCATTGTTTGCATTCTTTCTCTGGGGCCTCAGCTTCCCAGAAGACGGAAAAATCCTAAAGAAAGGATTTTTCACAAAAGATGTCTGTGACACTTGTTAGGCACACTGTCATACTTGCCTCCCAGTCCAGCTTGTTTTTAAACAGAAGAATGCTGTAAACCAGTTATTCTTTACAGTTTTCAAAGCTTAGAGTGTATTGTTAGCTCCCTGCTGGAGGGCTTTTTTCAGTTCCCAAGTTTATCAGGTTTTTGTGTTGAGTCTCTGTGTTCTTGTATCGGTTCAGGCAAGAACAGTCCCACTCATGTACTGCATTGCTTCCTTCATGTCCCTGCTTCACACTAGAATACAGAATTACTCAGAAAGCCAGGGGGTTTTTCAAGACCTGCCTGTTAATTATTTCTTCTCCATAGAAACAAACATTTTTCTGTAGTTACTCACACAGGCTCTGCACACAGAGGCGGAAATGAAGGACTCAGGTACCTGTTGCTTTTGACACGTTGCCAGGATTTGAGGCTTCCATAGTTTGCATCTGTCACGATTCCTTTCATTCCCTCTGGAAATGAGGGGAAGAGCTCAGAGATGTGAAGGTAGACTGTGTTTCAGATGAGTCTTGTACAGTGACTTTTTTGTTGTTTATTGTCCAGTTACTTATATAATTCTAATTACTCTTGCTAAAACGTAAAATAAATGTTTTCTAAAGTTTGACATCAAGCTGACTCATGCTCTTTTGCCAGTCATTCCATATTTCAGTGATTGAAAACTTTTTTTCTTGGTGAAAAGTACTTTATTAAAAATAAAGGTTGTGTACGTTTTTCATTTGTCACATCTTGAAACTTGAATTTGAGCTGGTAGAAGAAAAAATGTTGTTTTTATGGGATAAAATAGTTGTCTTTTTCATGTACTTTTTTCTCAGTAAAGGAATGTGGTCTGGTTGGTTTCAAAAAATGCATTGTCCTAAATGTACACATATGTAGGAATCTGCCTCCCTCCTGGACAGAGAAAAGGCTCCAGAACTCATGGATGAAATGTTAGAATCTGTAGGTGTGAGTGTAAGGCATGAACCAGATTTCTTTGCCCAGACCCACCTGCTTACAAAGGTTTACAGGTGTGCAGCCAGGGTTGTTTAGGTTGGTGATTACCTCAGTCAAAGTCATCCATGTTTCCATGTGCAGAGAGAAATCACTGGAAGCGAGCTCAGAGTGAGAAGCAACCATGTGATGGTTCAGATACACTGGATGTCCTGTGCTCCACTGCCTTCAGGCTTGCCTGACAGAGACAGCGGATGATCTCTGCAGAGGCTTGCAGGATTTAATCCTCTTTGTTGATTTCTTGTGGGTCATGCCATAAAAATATGCCTGAAATAATTGCTGGTTTCCAAACTGCCCTGGAGGGCCATGAGCAACTACAGTTCAAAGGAATGAGCCAATGTCTGTTGAAAATTACTCTGATTATCAGGTCCTGCACAGGAGGACTGGCTTGTAGTAGAAGGATCTTTAATACCGCGTCCAGAAATGTGGAGAAGGTACACGATATGAGAGTCTGACACTGAGAAGCTCAAGCTCTTGCGCCCTGCTGCAAGTAGTTTTAGTTTCTCTTGATGCCAGTGGGATTGTTTGGGTGCTGGTGCTGTAATTGTTACCCATTTAATTGTCCTAAGGAATGATGAAGGACATCTTCCCTTAGTAATTCTGCATGGGATGGAGCTGGGTCTGAAACCTGGGCTAAACTTTCTTACACGAGTGAACTGCTTAAAGAGGGTGTACAAGGGGTGTCAATAACCAGAACAGTGCTGGGATGGTGTGGGGGGCAGGGGCTTTGTGCTTGGTATATTGTGTTGTGGTCCAGAAACTTCCTCTATGAATTCACTTCCTTTATATTGCCTAGATCTTAGATTTACTAGGGCTGAGGCTAGAGAATAAAATGTACCCCATTAAATTCTCTGGTTTGGTCAGTGCAAACTGCAGAGCTGTAAATTATATATAATCATTAATTATTAAATATTCAGATGTGAAATGTGAGCTTACATCTTTGCAATTATCTAGTAAGGTACAAGAAAGTAAGTTTAATTAAACAAATGTATCTTGGAAACATAAAATAACAATTCCAGGTTGGTACTAATTTCAGAATGTGTTTGAAGTACATTGCAGTAGAAGGATATTTGACTACCCTACAGAAATCATCAACTTGTATAAAACAAACCTCAGACCATTCCCTTTGTGCTGTTCTGATCAGCAAGCTAAGCTGTTTTTCCCAAGATGTAGATGTCTCTAGCAGATGTCCAAGGCAGAGAAGTATGTTCCAATGTTGTGTGATGTGTGGAGTGTGCACTTGAGATACCACTTCATGGAATCTGGAAGTGGTAGGAGAGTGCCTTAATTTTAATACTGTAACTTGAAGCTGATTTGTTCTGGGGTGCTGAGAGCTGGTCAGAAGGAGCATTGCCTGACAAAAGAGCAATCACTTGCTCTCTACTGAAGACTTGGGATTTCTGTGGCATGATTTGACCAGAGTCAAGACAAAAAAGCTTATTCTGCATGCACTGAGCTCTCTTCTTGAGCTGAAGGGCTTGAAGTTGTGGCTTTCAACTCGGGAAGGAGAGAAAAGGGATGTTTAAATAATCAAGTCACCAATTCTGGGTATATTTGTGAAGTGTCACAAATTATAAGGCTTGTAAAAAAACCCAATCAAATCAAGCCTTGTAGTGCTATACAGCAAATTCTTATGCGCACAGTTCTGGACAGGCTTTCCTGCTCGAACAGAAAAGCTTAGAAATCAAGGTTTTATGAAAACCGATTAAAAATAACGATGTGACTATAGTACAACTTTCTGCAGGAACAATTTCCAGTGCTTAATCAGAAACGTTAATTGCAGGCTTGCAGTTTCCTTTTTGTTTCTTCTCCATGGTCTCCATTAGTCTTTCCCAGAATTGCACAGGTTAGTGGATCCTGTGCTGGCAAAGCCCTCAGCATCCCACTGTGGTGACTGAGAGGGTGGCACTGGTGGGACTGGTCCTCAACTGTGTCAGACCACCAGTGTGTGCAAGAGAAATTCAAGCCAGTCCATAAGCTTAACAGTATTCCCCTGCCTTAAATGGCAAAAAGTTTGCACATTTCTTAACTTCAATAAGTTTCAAGAAAACAAACATTTGATTGTCAAAAAAAGTGCTTTTTAATTTTTATAAAGTAGGCAATTTTTAACAGAGAAGCTGTTCCAAGTATCAGACACTGGTTCTCTACTTGCAAGTCAGGATTTCTGTGCAGTGGCTTGGCATGTAATATATGAGATTAACTCCATCTAACCTGGATGTCATCTTTTCAAAATGTGCAATAATTATATTCAGCAGAAACTGAGCAAGGATGTCTGCAACTGGAGCTGTAGAAAATAGTCTACATCATTTATCATCTTGGTCTCCAAACAAGAAGCAGAAAAGTTCTCAAGAATCTTTAAAAGAATACTTTCAAACTAAAATTCCTTTCATATAATCTTAGAGTGCTGCTTTTTTTCTTCAACAGAAGTGTCAACATGTGGAACTCCAAGTTGTTTGAAAATAGCTGCCTATAGCTGAGAAGCTTGATAGTTTCTTAGGCAACTTCACAACTATTTCTTTTGTTAAAACTATTTCTTTGGAATATTTGCCTGTCGTAAAGATTGTACAACACCTCTGCAATTCAAAACAGAAGACAATTTTTTCCCCACAATTTGGTGTACTTTAGCTCTGGACATTGTTACATTAATTTGCAAATACATTATATTGTCAGTCTATTGTCAATGAAGAAACAGTTCTCTTGGCCTGAAAAAAGTATGTTTTGGAATTTTTTGTTTATGGGCCATAAAGTTGAAATAGTATGTTTTTTACTTTATGCAGAGAGAAAGTTTTATAAGGGTATTTGTTAATGTCCTGTAATTAGGAATTTGATCAGCACATATTTTTTTGGAAACTTTGTATGCACATGCAGATCTGTTCCTAAATATAGAACAAATGGGAGTTCAAAAGCCCTGGGCTTATAGGTTTGATCCTCTATTAGTCTTATTATTAGTCTATATTAACTATATTCTATTAGTCTGTACTATTTAGCGTGTATTGCTTGAGAAGCAATTACATGGTTTATCCCTTTCTGTCCATGACTACTCTGCATGGCCAACGAACAAGTTCTGACATTTTAAAATTTGAGATGCATTTTTTCCCATCTCTGCATGTAAACATCTGATATGCAGATGACGTTTAGAAAAAGGTTATATGCATAAGGCTAGATTAAAGAGCAAAATAGCTAATAGGTTGTTGAGTGGTAATTTTTCAGATAATGTTGTAAAACCAGTGATTTTGTGTACTCCTTAGATATGAGTGCCGTAGGCTTCTAAACTGTCTCAACTAAAAGATCAGTATTTTGATATTGTTCATATTTGCTTAATTTCTTCGTGTACTTTCCATCACTTTGCTTTTTGAAGAGGCAGAAGACAAATCTCTCAGCTATATCCTTCTAATTATGTGTTACTTCAAATGTAGGCTTAATAATCTAGTTTCAGTAAATGTCTTTTTAACCATTTAACACTTTTCTATGGCTTTAAACCATATTTCAGTTACAAAATCAAGTTGTTATTTTTCAGTAAAAAATAAATGGAATGCACATTCTGCCTTGTAAGTAACGAGATTGGGAAGGGAAGGAAATGTCCAGAGCAATAAAGTCTGTTCCTCATTAGGACCATTATCTGCCTTAATGTAATCATGTTCAAGTCCAAACATCCCTTAATCAATGCAGTCTGGACAGATAACACAACTCCTCAGAAGGTACAGATAACACCAGTGTCAGTAGTCTGACTTGGACAGAGGCTTAAATATGCACCCAGAAAGCAATGAAACCAAGAGATAAGAGACAGCTCTGAACCATGTCTCTGATGACACAAGTCATATACTTCAAGTAGTAATTTTTTGATAGTTGAGTGTACTTTTTTCATCAATAAAGGCAGTATGACCAGAATGAATAATACTTGCTGCAAGGGCAAAGCTGAAATCTCTTTTGGAGAGAGGTAGTGGAGCAATCTCAGTAGCCTTGTTTAAAAGCCAACATTTTGAACACTCCAGCAAATGAAAAGTCAATGTTTTTTGTTTTTTTTTCTTTTCCTCCTTCCTCCAACTTTTCATATTTATTAACGTGGTTTTCCCAGGGACCCAAGCTTCTGGCCAACTAGTTTGCTGTCTGTTCTGAAGGAGTTCTCTTAACAACACTGAGGAATCAGGAGGCTAGGGTTTAAATGCTTTTGTATTTTAAAGTGTATAAATGAAAGAAGGCCCAGGAATGTTGGTGTGACCAACAAATGGCTCTTAACTTTGGGACTGCCCACATGACTTACACCCCCTGATTATGTGACCCATGAGGAGAATGGGGAAGCTTGCCTAGTGTATGAGTGACAGGAGATTCTGCAGTGTTTGGGCTTAGGTGTTGATTTGTTTTGTTTTTGTTTGGTTTTTTAAGTCAGAAATTGGGCCAATTGCACTCAAGGGAGCAAGAAGGGTTCTGTAAGTGCAGGGGATCTCGTTCATGTGCAGCTCCGAGGGTAATGGCTTGCAAGGGGAACCTTTAAAGGATAGAACAGATCCCTGAGAAAACTGCAGGTGTTCAGGAAAAGATCTCGTTAACACTGCCCCAAAATTAAAAAGTTTAATTGGAAGAAATAGAACTAAATGATGCAGGAGAGAGGTTAAAATGGGAGAGTCTCTTCGAGTTAGCAGAACCACCAGCTGTTGATTTGGGAATCCTTCCTGCCAACTCTCTAAGAGGAAGCACGGGACACCTGTCCTTGTACTGCTCCTGTCGGATGTGCTCTGAAAAGCCCTGAAGCCCTTATTCCTACTTCTTGTGGTGGAGTTTGGAGAATTTAAATAGTGCATGTGAGATTAAGGTTGTTGAAACAGATGTTGCCTTCTGTGCCCAGCTCTCTTAACACTAGTCTTGCGAATTTCTATCCTGTGGAATAGGACAAGTGCCTAGGTCAGCATTTCTAATTGAGTCAAGGGGTTGAGCTAGCAATGCAGCTAAGATAGTGAATACTATATATATTTTTTAATTAAGAGCTTAAATGAATTAAGGGGTTAAGTTAGAAATACAGTTAGTAAAGATCATATACCGTGATTAGAGCTTACCAAGGAAACTAATTGATACCAAGTGGGATAACTGAAACAAGGTTGGGAATGACAGGTGATATATGAAGTATTGTAAGAATGCAGGAACCATAAATAGCACAGACTTCTAAGAATGAAAGGAGGTTTGGACTGTGACCAGCAGGCCAAGAAGCCCTGCCAACCTGACATGGTTGAAGAGTTTACCATGAGGAAGGTGTCTTACTTCCTCTTCAGAAGCCCACCAACCCAATTAAAGAGGAAAATTACACAGATGTAAGGCACATTCAGTTTTGTTATTATATTTATTATTATTATAATATGAGTTGAGAGCTAATGTTTATGTAATAGGTGCTGTACAAACCATCCTGAAAACCATCTGAATATGTAAAACATTTTTGGATAAATAGAGAGCAGGAGATTGTAACTTTTTTACACGTCTTTGGGAGGTTACTCTCTGTCGAAGGAAGGAGACCAGGACACCAGATAGTTCATCACAGGTGCAGTTTATTGAAGAAAGCATCAAACACTTATACAGCAAATAATAAGCTTATGAATATTCTGTAAGCCAAGCAATCTATTGGTTAAACTATACCATTAACTCACCCTCATTCCTTTGGGCCTACGTTCTCTACTTCTCACGTCTCGTTGTCCATTTCTTTGTCATACTCCACTAGGCCCAAGGACGCGTTATCTTTGCTGGTGCAAGATTTGGAATTAACCATGGTCTTGTACTTTTCCATTCTCTAGTCAGCTACATTCCCAACAGACACCCTGCCTGCAAAAAGGCCTCTGCCCTAGTTAGGACATCTTTACCAAATTAATTCGGCTGCGTCCTCTCTCCTCAAGCCACTCTTTGACAAAACTCTCCACAACTCTCCATGTGGCCAGCACTGTAATAAATACACCCTCTTTTCAACTCTTATTAGTTGAAGAGTTGTCTGTCCATGCTTCATAATCATAGTAATGAGACTGGTCACATACAAAATCCTGCAGGGTTACAAGCAAAACCCTGGATATATTGCATCTGAAATGGTGGTGAGACTGCCTTCTGCAGTTATTTATTCTTGGTTTTCCCTGCCTCATCAAGGCAGAAAATGGCTATAGAGTAGTTATTACTTCAGCTTTTCCCTTTCTTCTTGTTATCCCTTGTTACATCTCTAGATCAGTGGGATTGGTTAAGAGGCTGTTGTTTTGTATAGGATATGGGTTCCCATTACAGTTTTTCCTCCTTGAGCATTCTAGAGGAGTAACACTTTGAAGCATAATTTTTAGTTAGAATAAAAGAAGAGTTCTAATTTCTTGAATAGAATGAACAGTTTCTTCCATGTCCTAATAGACCCAAGGCAATGAATGAATGCTTTCTCCTTTTACAGATGGAAAATATAGAAGTCCTGTGCAATAAATATATTTACCATTTGTACAAGACTTGTCTCTTGTCCTAACACCAGTGGTGAAAAAAATAAAAAGAACCTTTTGACTGACTTATTTTATTCTTTATCTTGATAATAATTCTACTGGAATGAAGATTTTGTATGAGAATGTGGCAAGAGAGGTCTGTCATTTCCCTCTACTGATTTTTTCTGTCTTTTCTCTGAATCCCCTACCCCCCACCCCAAGAAATTGCTAATGTAATCCCTGACAACCCTGCTTGTTTCTCATCTTTAAACTAGAGAAAGCATTGAGCAGGGCCAAGGCAATGGCTGTGGAAGAAAGATACTTAACTGCACCCCCTGATAATTGAATGATCTCTCAGAGTGGTTGTTGCTGTGCAGGTTTAATGCCCGCCTTGTGAGAAATCATTCCTGCCTGGTTCTTCCTCGAGCTTTTACCCAAGTAGGATTGGAGGGCTTGGTCCTTTGGATCCTGTTGCTTTTCTGTGCCTGACATGATTTGTTTAGGGTAGGAAAGAAACTGGCTTCACGAAGTAGGAGTTGCACTGTGAATTTCAATAGCTTATCTTCTGGCATTTTCTAGCTGCAAAAGGATGATAAAAACATTGCCTCAAGAATTCTTCACCACTGACTCCTGTGGGGGTCTTCTGGAAGAAGTTCAGGATTTTCAGCCTTCTTTCCTTAAGGAAAGAGGGTTGACTTGGCTAAATTTAAAGGTACAGTACCACTAAGTGAGCAAGGGCAAAGAGATTAATGTGGTCTTTTTCTTATTACCTTTTCCAACTGCTGTTAACCAGAGGCATGTAGGTAGTACATTGTATTTTATGAATTTACTGGAGAGCAGAGGGGTGATGTTTAATTAAGCCTTTGTGATTATAGGCACTGCCCTCAAGCACAAACAAAGCTGCAGCTGTTTGGGATGATGTGGGTTGTGTGATCTCTGCTGCACAGACCATACTCGCTGCCAGAGGAGAATGAAGGGGACAAAATAAATCACTGCCAGAGCATGATGCACCTTGCATGGACCTGGAGAGGAAAGCAGTTCACTTCCACAGCTCTCATTCTAGTGCTTTGTAACATCCAGGTTTGGAAGAATGCGCACAGGAAGTTGAGATGTAGGCACTGAACCAAGCTCTTGGGGTTTTTTGCTTATTTAGATGTTGGTTTTTATCTTCACCTTCTTTGTCTTCTTCTTCTGTTGTAATTGCTTTTTCATGTAGTATGCTAAGTTATTAAGGAGGCAGCCTACTTGTTTGATGCATTCCAGAAAAGCATTTAATTGTGATTAAGCCCTAACTTTAAAGGGTGATCAGTGTGAGCATGGATTGGATAGCCTAAGATGTCAATGGATTTTGAGAGTTTAGGATGAGAGGAAGTAAGTTGGAACAGATCAAGGGCATCTTGTAACAGAGAGGAAACAGACTGGACGAATGAATTTCAAGTACCAACTCAGTAGAAATATTAAGGAAACATTATAGCAAATGGAATTTGTTAAGAAGTTGCTAAAGAAAGTAGAATTAATGGGGTAAGCTGAAATAGCTATCATAGTGATACCAGTATGAAGGCATTGATTTATTTCCATATAACAATCTCTTTATAAGCTGTAATTTTGTCTTTATTTAAAATAAATATTTTCTGGTACTATATAAAGATAAGATGTACTTGACAAGTTGGAAAAGAAAATGGTCTTGATGAAGTTCTCCAACTTCTCATTCTATCTACAAAATTGAAAAGGCAATACTGTTACTAGTACATCCCAGTAAAAATAAATCTGGTAGGTAAGTTGGAGCAAGGCTAGGGGTTCAATTCTTGGTTAATGTGTATGGCTAAGAACTGGGACTTTGGTGTTTCTGTGGTTTTATTTACTTCACTGTAAGATTGGTATACTTGCTTAGTTTCTCTGTGCCTTTGTTTACCCTTTACTTAATGAAGGGAAGATTCATGCTGTAAAAAAAATAAAAAAATAAAACAAAACCAAAGAGAAAAAAGATTATGGAATTCAGGAGTGTTTTAGCTTTTGATGGTTTTGTGCCACAAAGGTCTGTGTTAGCTTAAAGGTATACTTTCAAACTATTTTCTCTTAGGAAAATTGCTTTAATATCTTTAAAGATTCTTAAAACCATAACATTAGAAATTCAAGGACTTATGATCTTTCAGGATTGCCTACTTTCATTTTAAGTATGCAAGGAAGCAGTTTTAGATTTATGTGCATTAGCTAAAAAATAGTGCTCCAGAGATCAGCATTATCTTGGTGCTTTATCACAGAGGTAGTTTACTCTGTGAAAGTCACTCCTGCCTCTGTTTTCCCTGTGTTATATGGGATCATTTGTCTTTGGGGTCATGCTGTCCTCAAACCTTCTGCCCTAGTGAGAGACACTCTAATATTCCAGGGACAGAAAATGGAAAGACTGATGCAGGTAATGCCATGAGTTAAGGTTTGGTTCCCACTTCCCATAAATATTCAACCAGCTGAGACAGTAACTTAATGTCAGAGACTTCTATGGAGATCTGCTCAAGTGTGCTTGATTGAATTTCACTCAGGTTTGGAATAACAGCAGCTGAACACAGATTGACTGAGGACTTAGCAATGCATCTGGAAATGGCAAGACGGACTAGGAGTCAGATCAAGACCTGAACTGATCAAAAAATATCCTTTCACATTCTCAACTCTCTGTCTTGCCCAGAGTGTTGGTTCTAGTGGAGGGATCATCAAAACATATGGCAATATTTCTTCGAAGTGTTTATTGGCTTTGGTGCTTTCCAATTATTTTTTTTTTAACGCAATGAGCATTCCCCCATATATGTGCAAAGAAGATTGTCTTCTTTTCTTATTTGGCAAGACACTGAGGAACTGTGAAGATGGCATTTCGGAGGACAGCATAACACAAGAAATTTTTTCCCAAAAATATTATTTTTTTCTAGCTAGTAATAGGAAATGAAATTTTGAGAGGTAACTGGAAAAAAAAAAACAACAAGCGAAACATTAAGAGGAAAGTTTATATTTCCTTGCTGATTCCTGACTTTCACAGTCAGAAAGCAAGGGAAAAGAAACATAGTTGGTCTGGGATGACCTAGGAAAATGGATGCAAGGAATAAAGCTTTCGTGTGTGTGTTTTTCCCACATTATCAAAAAGTGAAGTATGTTTTGGAAATCTCCTATGAAGAAGCACCTGGCAAATGCTTTAAAATTAACAAAGCAAAATTTATTTCCACATGCTCCCACAGCTTAGAAAACAACTGAGAATATGCTAAGCCTGTAATTGTTTGTGTCTGAATAGGAAAGCCTCTGTCATTTTAGTAGGGCTTCTTTTAATTTTATATATTACTGCACTCAGATCCTGTCTTTTATTATAGTAAAGCATTAAAACATGACTGGTAACTATGCTTTAGCAGTAAACCTTCTCATAACCCAAAAAGTAAGACATTTTTATAGTGTTTTTCATCATTCCTTATTAATACTATAAATGAAGACTATAAATTTCTTTCTTCTACAATATATGTAATAAAATACTTAATGGATTGTGAATGGCATAAAACTTGGCATTAAGTACTGCAATTTATATTTAAATGCATCTCAGGCATAAATAAATGCTCAACAAACAGAAAAGTATCTGAATTCAAAATACATATAGCCACTCATTTAGATGTAGCATTTTGGATGTTGAAATCATTAGACAGTAATTTATTTCTGCAGAAACACGCATTTGCTGTATTTTGAAGGGAGATCCTGCACTGCCCTGAGTAAACACTTATAAGTAGAGAAGGAGTTTACAAAAACTAGACTATTGTATGTATTCCTAGTGGAATTTTGGTAACCTATAAACAGAATCCATAATTTCAAAAGCACTGAACTGGCATAGCTGCTGCAAGCTAAACAATAATCATGGAGAACTTCTTCTAGGAGAAACCAGAGGAATCAGAGGAAGAGCAAACAGTTTCACAAACCTTAGTGAGGGCTAGGGACCAGTATGTTAAACTGCTCATTCAGCCAAGAAGTGAGAGCTGAAGGATCTTCTGGACAAACATGGATGAAAGTGGCCTTATGCTTTGTTTGCTAAATGCAGAGGAATTAAACAGGACTTGGAAAAAGGCCACTTAGTGAGTCCATTCCAGATCACTCCCATCAGGATTTTCAAGTGAAATCAGACTAAGTATTTGCATGGGTACAGATCCAAGCACTTACTGTAAGGGAGATTAGTAGACATACCTGCAGCCATACCACCCATGCAGAATATCAGCAGCACAGCTCAGACATGAACAAACCAAATCTTTTACTTGCCCTCCTGCCCTCACTCTCTGCTGCCTCCCCATGCCAGCTATGGGCTGGGGCAGTATCCTACTACCTCTTCTGCAAAAGCTAAGCAGCAGTGCTTGTAAATCAGTGTTAGTGTGGAGTGAAAATCAGAAACTAAATGGGCTCTTCTACTGGCTATTTCTGTACCACTGAAATATACCATCCTGCAGAGTGTGGGTGCAGTATGCAGAGATAGGGTGTGAGCTCTTGGGCACCTGGAAGATCTATTTTGTGAGATAGGAGGTTTCCTCCCGTCTTGGTTTGAAAAGACAGGCGTCTGCTAAGGAATGCAGGGGCCTCCCTTGAAATAGAGAACATAAAACCCCTCCCTCCGAATTGTTATAATTTTGAAATTAAGGCGCTCTCGGGCAAAGATATATGAATAACAGTTCTTTGTTACGTTACTCATGGGGGGGTTGAGGGACAAGGAGACAAAGGCAACTCACCTCCAGATGATCATGTGGCAACAGAGGAGTTTATTCTGTAGGCTACCCCTTATAAAGACTTTTGAAAGATCTGATCTGGATATTCTAATTGGTCTGAACTCCATGCCCCCTCGGATCTGGCCAGTGAAATGCTGGCATCTTTATACGAGATCTGATTTGGAGATGCCCCTGTCAGTCAATCTTAGGGCTTGATAGCTAGCTATCTGGTGACGGTTCTTTACTAGGAAAATTAAGAGTACAAAAGCAATAATACAAAAAAACAACTGACAGAGTCAGAATACGACCTGACACGCTGTGGGTAATGGTGTTGGTAGCATTCTGATTAAATGGTGGCTGCAGTCCTCCTGCAGTGACAGGTGTGATTCTATTGAAGCAGTGGTCCTGTAGAAGGGTGTAGTTTTCTTCTGAAGGTCCAGTGGTGGTGTAGATGGGTCTGGTCTTCCTCTGGGAATCCAGTGGGAAAAGGCTGCCTGTGGTGTTCCAAATCTCTGATTATATCCAGGTAGGAATGCTTGGCTCCTCCCCCTGGGTGGAGCTTCTCCCAATGGAATGATGTAATTTTGTCAGCCATGCAGGAACACTCACTGGTCCATTAGCAGAAGATATTTCCTGGAGGGAGGATTGGTTGTGGAAGAGATAAAGAAAACTGGCCAATTAACAGAAGATAACTGTCCCACCTCTATCAGATGGCAATAGAATACACACCTCCAGCCACATCCTGCATTTCCAGCCTAAGGCACCTCCCTTGTCCAACTTGTTTTCTCAAATACTAAATTTACCAGCATCAGCAGTGTAAAAGAACACATGGAAACTATTGGGTGATTCCCTAGAGTTAAAGAAAAAAATAAACCCAAAACTAAACCAAACCAAACCCCCAAAACAACAGCAAAAAACCAAAACCAACACCAAACCAAAACAAAAAGAAAACCAACACCAAAACCCCAGATGCTGCTGCACAGGTGGTGTTGGGGTTTAATCCATACAAACTTCCATCTGTATCTCAAGTGGGTTGAAATTCACTGAAAATGCAGTGAGGAAGAGGGAGTTATATATGATGTATGATGGAGTGAATGCATATCCTTATTTCCTTGAGAAAATGTTTTTTCATTTCTTTTATGAGAAATTACTTGTTAAGGTTAGTAATTAATAGTTGCTAGGTTTGACTCTGAAATGGGTTACTCTACTGCTCCAACAGAAATGACAGGCTATTACTATAACAGTGCTGCAGTCCATCAGGGAACCTGTACTAAGTAAAATTAAAAGAGAGGGGGCTACGACTGGGCTGGCAGTAATTTATAGGGTGAGAGGGGGAAGTGGGTTTCCCCTGCTTTTTTTCCTCACTTTGACATAATTGTACTTCTGCTGAAAAGGGGAGAATAACCAAGGAGTTGCTGTGGAGTCAGGGGTCAAGGCTGAGTCTCTGTACGTACCAGGACATCACTATTTCATGGTTGCCGTCTCTGTATCACTGCAGTGTGCTTGCTGAGGTGGCAAAGCCCACTTCTGTCTCTGTCCTGTGAAGGAAAGTTAGAGGGGAGGTGATCTGTCTAGGTTGTGGAGCTAACTCCTCATTACATAAGCCTGTTGTGCAGATTTAGCCTGCAATACTGCTGAACACTAAACCCACTGGTATTGACTCTACCACTGCAAAGGTATTGAAAGGTGTAAAGGGTTTGTGTACTTTCATTTTAATCAAATTGCAAGTACGTTTCTTGAGCATCAGTAATAATGTCTTTTTGAAAGTGCTCTGTAGAAGGCGAAAGTCTGTGAATTTTTACTTTAGTATATTATAGACCTATATTTCCTTGTTACAATTACTTCAATTTTTATAAACTGAAGATTTCTCTTGAGCACAGAGTTTGATGTTAAAGTTTTGGATCCTGCAGGTCTTCTGATGTCTGAAACTTTCATAATAAAAATTATGTCCTTTGGATTACTGGACATAACCCTCCAGATTTCTACATAGAAGATTGAGTCTGTATGGCACCTACTATTTTAAATTCTCCTGGTAACACTGAGATATACCAAAGAAGTTATCTCAAAGTCCTTTATTTTTCAGTATCATAAGATATCATTCAGTACCCAGCAATGTCTATGAGGAGTATCGGTATCCTCATAGTCAACTGGAAGATCACAGTCCAGACCATGAGTAGGTTGATCTAGTTCTGTTAAAGTTTCAAATGTTTTTTTACAGGACTCATGGAAGGCTTGGCCTATATTTTTAAAGTTTGGTTGGTTTGACTTGGTCCAAAGCTGTCATGCTCTTAAGAGGACAAGGGTAAAAGTGGCTGGCTGATTTTCAGTGTAAAAGTAGATCTTGCTAACATCTTCAGCAGAATTTCTGTACTGTTTCCTTCAGTGGAGGAGGCTTTGAGAGAGAATGTGCTGTTCAGCTGATGGAAGGGTACTTGAAGAGGAATGGTTGCTGCCCTTTCTTTCTGTATCTTTTCTCACATGCTCTGTTTGTGTTCCCTGATTCTGTTAGTCTGTAGGGCTGATAAATACAGTTATTTATTAGATAGTCTTGTGGGCTGTAAGGTAACAGAAAGGTTGGTTTCTCTTTCCTGTAGGGGGAAGGAGAGAAACCAAGTAGGCACTCCTAGTTGCAGCCTTCATTGCTCAAGAGGTGCACAAACACCAGAACTGAATTACCTTCAAATAACCCATCTTAAGGTCAAAACAAAAACTTGTCAAAACAAACCAAAAAGCAAGTAGTTTTCCTTTCATTAATGCTGCATTTCTCCTGCTTGAAGCTGGTTCATTAAACTGAAAACTGCTCAAAACAAACGTCTCTGTAAAGAATGCTTGGAGCAAAATTAATTAGTTTTCCTAGGTTAGTAATGCATCTTGCTTCTAAAATTGAAATTATTTTTTCCAATAAAGTCACAACACTTGTTATCAGATTTGTCATTAATTGTAGGAAATAGGAGTGTGAGGGAAGAATTTGTCAAATCTAATAAAATATTTAATCTGACCGTGCTTATGTTTGCTGTTCCTTTTTTTAAATGACAATTTATGTCCTTTTAAAGTTGCAGTACAGTTTGGAGAAGAGCTTTATTTCATATAAACTGTGTTTGCAAGTGGAGATCCACTGAGAAATTAGCAGGGAATAAATAGCATTTTAATTCTGCAGCTGTTTCTTTGGTACTCTAAGTGGTTGGGTTTAATGCTTTGCAGTGGCTAAGACAAAACACAACTGCAAGGTCAGAAAAGTAAATCTTGTGAAGAATTGTGATCTGTTCCTACCCTCAGATAGGAACAAATACCCTCAGAAAACTGAGTGCCGCAAAATTGCCCATCACAGAAACTAGGTTACAGGCAAGCTCATGGAGACAACACCCTGCTAGGTATTTAAAGCAGTTCATAAGTTGCCAGCTGGTGCACTGAGAATTTTGGTTGGAAATGCCAAATAGATTCACTTAATGATCAGCGCTTGCTTCTAGTAGCATCCCTAAGTATTTTTTTTTTAATGAAGAATGAGGATATATAGAACATATAATGTGTAATAACATCACATTGATATATTCTCATGGGATGAGACTAAATTTCAGATGCTGGCTGCAGTTCAGCCTTATCCTGGTAGTCTGGTTCCCTCTGTGAATAATTGAAATGTTGCTGTTGCAGTGCCAACAGAAACAGCATGATTCAGGTTTTGACGGGAGGGGTTATTTTTGCTTTTCTTGAAAACAATTTTTAAGGATTTCTTCCCACTAACAGTGCTTTTGTTATCTTGGCGTCCTGACTGTGTCTGCTGTGTCTGTCTGGCTTTTTTTTTTTTTAATCTCCTCCTTATGTGTAGATCTTGGTGCTGAATTATGCTTTCCTTGCATTACATTCTGCCAAAACTTATAAATGTGGGAATATTAGGGACAGTAAGTATCCAAAGTATTTATCATTATGGACATTTTTATTTCTGCTGGAGTCCCAAATTTCCTTTTTTCCCCCTTCCACTGTTAATCCCTTTTTGTGTTGATTGTTATATTCTTTATACTATGTTGAGGGTTTTCCCCTCCTTTTTTTCTTCCTGCATAGAGAGCATTTCTGCTGTAATATCTTAGTTTTATGCTGTTGATCAGCTCATTATCTCTCTCAATAACAAACTTATTTTTAATGTATTTAAATTTCTTTAATGATACCAAATCCGTGAAAGGGAGAGACGCTGCTTCCTCGGCCCACTTTTATCATCATGCTTTTGAAAATATTCATCCTGTTGAAAGTATTGGACTCATAACTTGAAAATCACGTTCTGTGTCTAGGTTTAGATGTCACATCACTCTGGCAAGATATTCCTCTTCATGGGAGACCTGATGAGCTCAGAGATACAGCCTGAGCCATATCTGCACAGCCTGCACTTTGTGGGAAAAATGTTTTTCCTGTGTTTTCCTTCCACGAATGTGGAAGATCAACTGTCTCTGCATGCCTGTGTAGTCACACAGTAACTAAAGGGTTACAAGCAGCATGAAAACAGAAATGTTCTGAAGGGTTTCTAGTGACTGCTATTCCCTTTGCTTTCTCCTGCTTGCCAGAACTGCATGCATGGAATTGAACACTTGTTTTAGCGTGATAGGAGACCCATCACAGGGTTTATGCGCTGCATTAAAGCCTCCTATCTGAGCTTAGGGTAGCAGTAATGCAAATAAGGGAACAGTAGGTCTGGCTATGAGGGCTGGCTGGAGGAAGGGGCAGTACTCTGTGAGCAGTTATTTTGGGAGGAAGGATGAACTGATTTCTGATTTAAAGACATTGAAAAATCTCTTTTCTCATTTAAATGAGAACAAATGAAAGGGTGCAATAGTTATGCATTTTTTTTGTTTTTGCTGGCAATTGTATTTACTATCTCTGACGGTAATTTTCAGTATTAGTTTTCCTGAAATGAAATTTAATTTAGTGGTTATGAAGGTATGTGGACAAGACCCTCCTACATCTCAATCAAGTTACTTCTTATTTTGTCTAAACATTTTACAACAGTATTCTCAGCCGATCTGTCCAGTTGCTGTAGTGCCAGCACCTTGCCTCATGGTGCAGCAGGTGTTTCATAAGCCAGACAGGGATTTCCACTTGTTCACACTTCACACTATGACTGTGACAGCCCTACTCCTTCTTTGTCACTGCAGGCTCTCTTCTCTCCAATGGATACAATAATTGATGTATCCATCCAAATAATAGCTTTGGGAGTGTATTGGGGTCCATAAAAGATGATAGGGAATAGGGATCCGAGTGGGGAACGCTGTGTTGGCGCTCCTTTGCTCTTGTCCCACTTGCTGTTTGTTTTAAAGGGATTCTAATTGATGCTAATTTAGGGCCCTTGGCACAGGATTTGAAAAGGTAGTACATCCACTTGGCAAATGCTAGTTCTTGGAAATCTTGCTGCAGAGGAACAGAAGCAGTAACTCTGAAAAAAACTCTCAATTTACTTGACACAAACTGCCTCCAAAGGAATTTCCTTAATACATCCTCTTCAGTGAATGCCTTTTTGTTTGTTTTATAGTACTTTGTCTTTGAAAGGCTTAGTGTTTTTTTTAGAAGTGTTTTGTGTTTAGAACTTGACAGAGGTTAATCCTGAAGGAAGATTTCAGGTCTGCTTTTCCTGTGAGGTGGGGAGGCAACAGAAAAGAGAAAAGAATGAAAAGCCTTTAAGAACAAGATAAAATAAAACAAGATAAATAAAATAAAATAAAATAAAATAAAATAAAATAAAATAAAATAAAATAAAATAAAATAAAATAAAATAAAATAAAATAGTTGGGTTAAACTGAAATCTGGGCAACATCAGAAACTATGATCCCTTTCATTATATGGATCAGAAATGTAGGACATTTTTATCAAATCCGATTTAATGATATTAGACTTTTTAGTATTACTTTGATAATGAAAGTTAATAAATTGCTTATGACTCATTACTTGCTTGCCAGGAAATGTACTGACCTTTGAAAACACTCTAAGTAATGAGTGAGGGGATTTTTGAAAATGTTATCATGTTGGAGGTGATTGATTTCCTTCAAAAAAAGACTTTTTAAATGGACTTTTGCAATTGGAGTATTAAGTGGGAAACTCACATATACTTCTACTAAACTGTAATTGATTTATAACATGTAAAACATGTGCTCCCAATACAAAACAAGAATAATAGCAAAGCAGAAGTTACCACAACTAACTAGCTCTGTGCTAGAGGGAGGAGTGGTAAAAAGGTTAACAAACACTTGCAAATGAAGTTTTGCCTTCACAGAGGGAACTGAGCAACACTGCTTGGCAACTGGTGAGATTCCAGCTGCTCCTATTGGAAAAAGATCTGTATGCAGACTAACAAAAAAAAAATCATAGCTGTCAATAGCTGATTCTGAGCTTCTGGTGTGACTTGAACTATTGCCGACTGCTGTAGGCAGAGGATATTAATCATTGCTCACAAATGGTATTCAAATGTCTCAAAGGGATAACGAAACTCAGTGACAACTTAGCATGTCCAAGAAGATGTAATAGAGGTGGTGTTGGTGGTGATACAAAAGAGTAAAACTTAATGAAATTTGTACAGGACGCTAGCAGTTTGACAGCATCCAGGAAAGCATGTTTGTGTGCACCAATACACTGCTGAACGCAGTAGCTTTGAGAATCTGTTGGGGTGTTTATTTACAAAATTCAATATGTGTCTGTTATTTTTTAACCTTGGCAGGTGTTGTTTTAAGCATGTGGTAATGCACTGTCTACTCTGCATCAGATATCTTGGAAGCTTAGCAGAAACCACTCAGCATTTCTCAGGCAGGAAAGTGAGAAAGTGCAGAGGGGCATCTCGGCTCCAGCAGCTGTCAGTTGCTCTTTGTTCTGGGCATCCTTCTCACATCCTTCTTGCACTGGGTTTTCCTCAGGCTTCTCTGTGCAGAAAGGTCTCTGTGCAGCAGCACAGCCTGGGCTAGTAAGCACATTCCTTACAATACTGAGCAAACCTGTCAGCTTCCATCAAATCACAGTAACCTGATTGCTTTGGGTTTGCACTCTCTTTTGGCATAAAGAGGACTCCATTAAACTATTTTTTCACATAGATTGTTGTTGCAGCTGAAGTGCCAGGGAAAATGACTATTTACTCTGCTGTCTGTCAAATAAAGGGAAAAGAAAGCATAGATCCACGTTCCTCTGCAGAACATTATTCCTCTGTAGTGCTGATTAGGGATGTCATTTTACTGTGTACTGATAATAGTTAAAGTCAAGAACCAAATACTTAATGAATGTTTAATTACAGTAGTTAGTTATTTAAACATTTCTGGGACACAATATTATAATTAATTGCAGTTATTATTTCTAGGGCTCAGTCCTTGTCTTTGAAAGCTCGTGCTGCTGTGGTCTCCAGACCTTCTCTGTCAGCCTGTGAGTTCTGGAGTTTTAGAGACTCCAGACATCCCTGTCACAAACACCATCTCTGTACTGCCCTTTATGACTGCTTTCTGCTGAGGCTTCCAGTTCCCAGGCTGGTGTGTGCAACTCGTGAGGACAGGAGGGTGGATGGGACAGGAGCTGAAAGGGCTTCCTTGCCCTCCAAGGTGAGTTGGATGACCAGGGTAAGGCAGAAATAATGCACATCTATCAAGTTTACATGGCTGTTCCAGCACATGGAAGCTCTTGGGAAGCTTTAATGAAAAGTGCTAAGACCACCAAGCAAACTGTTTTCTACTCTATTTTTAGAGTGCACAATCCTTGTGACATTCCCTTTGGAGCCCAGTTGTAACACTACTGTAATCTGTAACATAAAGAGTATTAAATGTGCCAGAATGTCTTTTTCATCTCTCTTGATATTTCACAATCTAGGTATGTTAAAGTCTTGCTAAATCCTTATGGAGTCCATTTATGAATTGTAAGGATATTCTGCTTCCTATGAGGTATTTTCAATGTTTGTTAGCTTACAATCGAGTAGTTCTTTCTATGCAGTAAAATTGACTCCTGGAAACTTGAGCTTAACCCTAGTAGCATTTCTTGAAATGAGCAAATTTTCAAGATCTCTGTTCAAAACTATCTTTTGTAAATCATTTATACTTCTAAAAAAAAAAAAAAACAACAACAAAACAAAACCAAAAAACCATATTGAGTTACTTTGACAGAAGTATTCTTATTACTTTCTTATTACATCATCCAATCACTGTAATTTTTGATACAGAATTTTTTTGATTAATTTTTTTTCTGGACAAAAAATAATTTTCAAACACACATTTTATAGTTTCGTCAAATCTAACCTTATTTCCCAAGATTTTAAGCTTCCTCATTTTTTGGAGGGTGAGAAAGTTTGAGCAGGAGATCAGAGCATATCTGTGTCTTTGTGGAGATGGACTCAGTGGCTGGAATGAGGTTTTTTCCCATCTCTGTAGGAAGCTGCACATAAATAGCACAGTCAGAAAAACCCACTGGAGCTGACCAGCTGATGTTGCAGGTTGGTTTTAGCACACTCCTCCCTATCCCCACAGATCAGGCACCTGACTGCATGAATGACAAGTTGTGTAGGAGCAAGGGACACTTATTCCTTGCTTAAAGGCCACAGTGGGAAAAGTGGGGTAATGGCAATTAGCATTATGCTAATAGAACATCCCATATTTGGTCAAGTTCTTGTTCTCAGTTGGCTCATGCCTAGTTCAAATAAGGTCATGTTCCAAGTTCATGTTCATAATTAGACCTTTGCCCCTATACCTGGCTGCATTTGCCATGCCCGTGGGTCTTTGGTTCTAGTCCCCATACTCTACGGTTTCCACAAATGTTATATTTGTTATTAAAGTTTTTATTTTCCGGACTAAACCATCGTTCCTGTCCTTTATTTTGCCAGCTCCTTCTGGCCAAGCCGAGCAAGGGGATCACAGACAACTCTAAGGTGTAATGATCCCAAATATGGGAATGAGCTATTTACTCGCAGAGGTCCGCAGTGCTTATTGAGAGCCCTACAAACCCATAGACACCAATTATTTAAAAAAAAAAGTAATTCCCATTGTATTTTGCAGAAAATTAATTTTGATTGACAATTTTAAGAAGGTCACATTCATTTAATTAGAAGTTGTATTCACTCCTTCTACTGTTGTTTTGTAAAGATTACTCAGATTTCTGTGCAATTTTAATCTTTCTGTTTTCTCAGAAAACTTAGGATGCTGCAAAAAGAAAGAGCCAATTATCTATCAAGCACTTGCATAATCCTAAAATATACCTCTCTGTAAGTATATAATGACAGTGTGCACTTTTAAATAAATTCTTCCAGCACTAACAAAGCTGGGGATTTGATAAGTCTCACAGGCCAATTTCAAGGGAGCAGAAAGAGACAATTTGTCACAGTAAAATGATCTTAGGACCTGCTGTCTTTATTTTCTTAAAACATGAAGTATAAAAATTTAATGCTGTAATTTTATGGATATGTTCCTAACTCAATTCATAGGGATTTAAATACAGTAAAGTAGCAGTATATAATAATTTTTGTGAAAAGAGTTTTGAAGTCAAACTGCCTACACTGAAGTAACTACCAGTCCTTGGAAGTTAGAGGAAAATGGTAAGTACATTAAAAAAATCTCCAGTTATTTTATACATATGAGCTCAAAATTCTTGGGATCCCCCCTTTCCCCCCCCCCTTTCTCTCTACAAAGTGGACTCTGGGTTTCACCTGATTTACACATAAGAGTAATTTAAACACCTAAGAGTTTGGGCTGCAGAGGATGATTCTGGCTCTCTGTCAGACTTCTGTACTTGCTTTTTCCAGTCTCCAGCCTCATTTGTATACTTTACAGAAGGACACAAAGCATGGTCTGAGCGGGATATTGGACAGAATTAATGAACATGGTTGTACTGCTCTTTATGCCTCTTACACAGCGGAAATGTTCTGCATCTGCTAAGCCAGTATAAATAATGCCAGCAGTAAATAAATTACACAAAAAGATTTTTGAGTAAATATAGTGATATGATTAACCTTTTATCTTTGCTGATACACACTGTGAAAATGAGCAAATTGAATTGGGAGCAAACCTGTGCTCCCCTGCCAGATGCCTCATCTTCCTGAGGCCACAATTTGGAGGGACACCTGCACCACTCACCTGCTGGCACCTACATAAATCCCTTGGCCCTACAGCCCCAGCAAGCCTTTGTGACAGTCACATTCTTCTTTTCAGTGGCCTTGAAATGAGTCACAGCATGTACAACCTGATGTCAGGGGGATATGTGTGCTGTCTTCTATTTGTGTGTTCATTTTCATGGATGAAAGGAAAGTTTGTTCTGTAGAAGTAATTTGACATGAATAGAAAGCACAAAGTTTCTACTTATATGTGATTTATTTCTCCTGCTGTTGCTGTACTCAGGTTAAGATTTTGTCCTAAGCTTTTAACTGCAATTTCTAGCAAGAAAAGTGACTTCTTATTTTCCCGTAATTCTTCCAGTCCATGCATGCTGACAAGTGAGCCATGACACCCATATATCCTAAGCAATTAGTGTAGCACTTCCAATAAAAGCCCTCCAAAAACTGGATGATGATCATTCCACCCAACGTTTTACAATACTCTGTACTTTCTGTGCCTAGGTAAGTATTCAAATGTTGTCTTTCTAAGTGGTTGTTTGACTGTAAAAGCTGGTGTGGAAAACACTATTAGGACCTAGCTGTGCTGTTTTGCCAGTTCCTTGTTATCAGTTGAGTATCTTAGAAGGGATATTTACAGCAGTGAGCATTAGCAGGTTGACTTTTTTGGAATGATTTAGCATTACTGTATAATACTGTGCAATATCTTTATCTGGTTCAAGTAAGAAAATATTAGTTTGAGTGAAGCTTCTAGATTTAATACTGTAGAAAAATGTCAACAATTTCAGTGCAGTGTAATGTCATTTGTTTGGCATAATGGCGTTGCACTGATGACTCACCTATTACCTGCAGCTATTTAGAGCTAAAAGAGAAAGGACTCATAATGTCTTTTCATTATATAATGAGAGAAAAGGTGAGTCTTGTGTCACACTGTTGACTTTCCTCAAAGAAATTAGGTGTGCAGAAATCCAACACAAGATGATGAAGGACAAAATGGTCTGCAGGAGAATAAAAAAGTTAAAGTAAGCTGAAATTGTCCTTAAACTGGGTGAAATGGAAGAAGATTGTTTGGTGTGAATTTATTTAGCTTTTATTTAAAATAACAAAGAAAGGTCTTTTTCACCCTCCGATCAGAGCAGCACAACAGTAATATTGCAGTGAGTAGTCTGATAATTATGGCTTTTCTAGTGGGCAAACTATGCACATCCTATTGCTTTTACGTAGTCAATTCTATTGTAGTTTATGAAGAAAAGAAACTATCTTGGGAATCAGAAATGGATAATTAGTGTCAGCAACAAATGCAATTATCCTTGCAAAATTAGACTATTTGGAGTAGATTGGGGGTTTTAAGTCATGGAATGATTTCAACCAGAAGAGGGCTACAGAATGCTGATTCCAATCTCATCTTAGTTTTGCTTTTCCTGACTTCCCAAAACTATTGATACTAGCTGCAAAATTTAGATACATACTTAAAACTCTTGCCTTGCAGAGCCATGTCTCCATCTAGAAAGGAAATCTGGCTCCTTTTCTGTGTTAAAATACTGACTAAATATGGAAAGAAATTTATTGAGTTAATCCATGACAATCCTTTTGTTTAGTTCTTTTCTGTTTCCACATGTTATTGTTCCTGAAAGCTTTTCACCTCCTTTATTACTCTATTACAGATACCTGCAACTCCCTACTATGTGATGTCTTCCACCAAATGCCTATTTCCAGATCACCACTGGAAATATTAATTAGCACTGGATGCAGATGGGGCTGCACCCAAGGTGCCCTTGATTAACACCTGCAGACTGTAGGCTTCCTGCTGGATGTGTGCTGCTGCATTCTTAGGGTGGCATTGGTGATGTCCCTTTGCATTTATGTGAACATAATATTAGAGTGACACTGAGGAGCAGGGAGGAGAGGGGTACTTCCAGCTGGGTGCCAGAGAACGGAGAACTCCTTCCAGGAAGAAAAGTAAGAATTATTTGATGCTATATGGCTGCTTATTTGTAGTTGCCTTACAGCATTGTGCAAATGCCTGCAACTTCAAAATACTCTGGAAAGTTAAGTTTACTTATTTTATTTATTTTGGGGTTGGGGTGGCAAAGTTAGGGGATTAAAGATTCAGAGAAAGTTTCATTTAGCATTTTATGTGGTGTACAGTAGCTTAAGAGAAGGACCATCTGGTGACTTAGACAAAAATGATTTAGGCATGTATTCTTCAATTGATTCTTCTTGTGTGGGTGAATAAAGCAAACTAATTAGACCCTGGCCTTCCATTGCTGTGTGTCTTTATCCCTGATCCAGCATAGCATTTTAACTATCCCTCTTAAATATCTCTGAAGTTTGAGATGTTTTATCCTGCTGGAGGTGACCATGTAGCTGACTGCAAGCCTTGCACACTGCTGACAGTCCCAGGATTGTGAAGGGTCTTAGGTTTGAAAACAAAATCTTTGTTTTAGCTACGGTAGGGACAGTTGTGCCCTAAGGGTGAATCACTGCTTTGGAGGCCAGACAATGTTTATTATATTATTTCCTCAAGAGTTACCTGAGAGTCTATTTACTCTAGATTCAGAGGAGCTCCTTTATTAGATGATGCCTGTGAATGTGCCCTGCAGTCTGAAATGGATGCTGCTGCTTGGGAAAGCTGACAAATTGTTTAAAATAGCTAGGACAGAAATAATAAAAATCTTTGGAATGTCTCATGTATTCTAAATATTGTTAAATACTTTTAGTTGCAAAACTGGAAGAGGAAACCAGGCAGGCTTTTGCCTCCAGCAAGGTAATTTGCTGATAGGAAAAGTACTAATGTAATGATCAGTCAGCTCATGTATGAGCCTGTTGCTTAGCAACCAAACAAGTGAAGTTTCACTTCTCACTACATTTTCCAGATCTCATTAGATTCAACAAATAAAATTAACTTTATCTTCAAAATACAGAAGAAAACCTTGCAGTACAGAAAATGTAGTCTTCCTGTTATGATATATATTTATACTTACATCTAAGGAACAACAGGTATAGCAGAAACGAATGTGTAATCTTCATGCAAACTGCTAGGATAAAGGCAGTTCACATCAGTAAATATTAGCTATCTGTGTTTTCTAAACTAGCATATTCAGATGTAAAAGCACTTACTCCTTGTCCTGGTTTCAGCCCAGCAACCAGATCAGCCCCACATGGCTGCTCATTCATTCCTTCCCAGTAGGATGGGGTAGAATTGGAGGCATAAGAGTGAGAACTCGGGGGCTGAGATGCAGACAGTTTAATAGGAAAATAGAATAAGTAATTAATTCCCCACTTCCTATGCACTGGCAGGTGTCTCAATGTCCCCACTTCCCTTCCCTCTCCTCCCCCCAGCTCTGGGTGCTGAGCACGGCCCCACATGGGCTGGGAAATCCCTTGGGTCACTTGGGCTCAGCTGTCCTGGCTTCTGTCCCCTCCCAGCTCCTTGGAGAACACTTTATGACTAAGCTAGAGAGATTTCTCCAGGTGGTGATAAGAACATTCCTAAATAACATTTTTAAAACCAAGATTTATACAGTGAAGCTTCCACTGTAAACTTTTTTCCCCCTGAACTTAAAGAACAAGTCTTAGACTGGTCTGGAAATACCTGTTTCACACAGAAACAGAATGCAATAAATGTTCAATAAATGTTCAGAAAGTATCTAAAAGATACATAGAAATTGTTAGTGTTCTACTCTAAAAGTGTTTGAAGCATTTTGAAGAACAAAATGCAGTGCACTCCTATTTGAGGTTTATAGAACTGACACAGAAACAGTGATGCCTGACACACTGTAAGAAATTATGTCCAAAATCAAACAGGTTTTGCAAGCCAGGATCATCAGATATGGTTAAGGTCAATAGTATGTTTCTATGCAGACAGCTGTTAAATTGGTTGAATTTAACTGGTGGAAATTAATTTGTTTCACTTGGCTTGGACAGATATGGCTTGTGTTTGGAAAGTCCAGGTTGAAAATCAGATCTTCTCAAAGCAAACATCCAATAGTACTTAACATCTGGTACAACTGGAGAGGCCTAAGGTAAGCTCTTGATGTGTAGCAGAGAGAGGCTGGTGACCTTGAGAGATCCTCAGTGGTGGCTTGATGATTTCCTCCCCCTTAATGGGTCTATTTCTTTTATCTTCTTAGGGAAGGTAGAGCCACTGTGGCTGTTTGTGCATCTCTTCCATGGGGAAGATGCTATGGAGCGACAGCACTTGAGCTAAATTTATAGGTCCCGCATTTTACACTTCAGTGGCTTTAATCTTAAAATTAGGCAACTCATTAGAGAACAATTACATTGTCCAGAATAGCCATTTGCTAGAACATTTACCAACATTTGCACAGGGTACAGTTTACAAACACTTCCTTCAGGGAATGTTTTTAGGCTATTCTTCAAGTAATTTTCAGGTTGTGCACTCAAAGGGAATTATTTCACCTAGATCCTGCGTCCTGAGATGCTGTAATATTACAAAGGGAAGTGGCTTGAATTGCTGAGACTTAGCAGCTACTTAAACTCAAGTAAGACTGCCATGTCTTGATATCTTTTCTACCTTTTCTTTCACCTTTGTTGTGTTGTAATCTTCACAGCAGTGTTGTTGTTGCTTCTCTGCCAGGACTCCTCTCCAGCCCTCTCTGAATGCCTCACCCCCTTTTATCCCAGCTTTTATCTCCACAGGCTACAGCTGCTGCCCAATCAAGGACATCACAGCTGCAGCCCATTTACAATAACTAGGATCAGGGCAGGGTCACTTCTACAATACAGAGATCTTTTACTGCCATACATATGTTTACAATACATATATTTACTCAGGACCCCCCCATTTCCCCCTTTTCTTTTAACAATTATACAATTACAATACACATATCTGTCCCAGCTCTCAGGCTGCCACAACTCTCGGCTGTCTTGAATACGTACAAATCCCTAGATGTTCCCTGGCTGTTTTCCCCAAAGGCCCTATTCTCACAGCTCTCAGCTGTTACAGCTCCTTGATTCAAAGGCCATATTATATTCCAAAGTCACAGCTCTCAGGCTGCCACAGCTCTCGGCTGTCCTATCTTCTATCATGTCAGGAAGTCCCATACCTTCTCTTGGTGTTTTCTTATGGCTGCATGTTCTTCATCACGTTGGGGTCACCAGCTGTTATAATCTTAACTGCAGCATTGTTGCTTCTCTGCCAGAACTCCTCTCCAGCCCTCTCTGAATGCCTCACCCCCTGTTATCCCAGCTACCTCCGCGGGCTACAGCTGCTGCCCAATTAAGCACATCACAGCTGCAGGCCATTTACAATAACTAGGATCAGGGCAGGGTCGCTTCTACAATACAGAGATCTTTTACTGCCATACATATGTTTGCAATACATACATTTACTCAGGGCCCCCACATTGTTGTAATTTTAACCCAGATAGATGGAATCCTGGTGTGATTGGGGGTAGCTGCAGAGTTATTCTGTTGCATGACATGACTGGGCAATGCGCTGCATCTACTGGGATGCTATGGGTCGTGTAGCTGCTCATAAGGAACTGGGCTGAGCTGAGCCTGAACCTGAGGGTGTATTTGAATCCATGCATACAGGAATGTCTGCCCTATGCTTGCCTCTCTCCTCTGGTGTCCGAGAGACAGAGCCATCAGGCATGGGCTTAAACAGCAGGGAAAACGGGTCATGTGGAGAGCTGTCACACACTGGCAGCCAGCAGTGGCTTGATGGGAGTGATTCCATCTTAAGAAGCTGTGGTTTGAGCCACTTTTAATGCTCATCCCTGAGTGGACAGGCTTAGTGAGTTTTAGGTGAATCCAGTGGTGATGTGTGATAGAAAAATTTTAATCCTTCCCTTTGCTCCAAACTAATGCCGCATACAGCAGAGATTCCATTTTGTTTCCATGGAAGGTTTTCATAGCTCTTTCTGCTCAGATTATTTACTTCATTTTTACAATAAATACAGGAAAATACAGTAGATGCTTCTCAGCAAGGCAGGCCTGGTGGGGTGTTATTACTTCTACTGAGACTTGGGCGTCTGAGTGCAAAGCAGTAGGAAGACAAAAAGCAGAAAAAATAATTACCTAATAACATCTCTGACTCATGGGGACAGAATCCTGAAAACATCATCCAGGCTTTGCAGTTCCTGCATCTGCCTCTTCTTAGCAATCAAATCCAACTATCAGTATTTGGTGTGCTCATGTTTCTACAGATAATTGCATTTAACAGCTTTAATTTATGCAAGCCTCAAGGAAGAACTTCGTTGCATTTGAGTTATTTCTTTTTCCTATTTGTCTGAAACCAATCAGGCAGATAGGACTGTGCTTTTGTTAATTTCCAGCCTAATTTATCTTCACTATTTTTTATCTTCACCAGTTTCAGTTTATTTTTTTTTTCTTGGCTACAGAGGACTGTGATGAACTTGCAGTGAAAAATCTGAAACCAAAGATAGCGTTTAATCAAAATATTTGTACGTTGAACTTCATTTCCCTGATTTATTTATTTCTTTAGATACCTGATATTGGAGTTTAAGTGGTGGAAATAAATATTAGTGAAAGCAAATGATCACAGGGAAAATTCTACTGATTCTCATAGCTCTTGTCTTGGGTTGATAGTATTTCATTAATTTCATTTGAGATCCTATGTGACAAGCATAATTATGATATAATAAGACTTAGCTAGGTGGTGTAAAATTATCTGCCAGTAAAGCCTCAAAGACAAGGTCACATAGAGTACGAGCGTCTTCAAAATTATGTTTCTGGAACTAAGTGTTCTAGCAACAGAAAAAACAAAACATACATAAAAGTAACATTTTAATTTTTGGCACCACTTCTAGCAGCTGCAAAGCAGTTCACCAAAATGGTTTTTCTAAAGCATTTTAAAAAGCTGTTAATGTTAATTTAGAGTTCATTTTTGTTTATACAGGACAATATTAAAAATTGGCTTTGTGGAAATGAAGCTGGGAGTTAAGAAAGCAGTAAACAGTTCTTCAATCATCTATTACATTTGGTAGGGCAGTTTTACACGTCCTGCTCCTGAAAAACAAAACAATGCTCTGATCATTTTTATGAGATCAATATACATAGCTACTTAGCACAGGTGCCTGTAGCTAGTAATATATTTTCTGTGAGCTTTGCTCTGTCTAGATTGTACCCCAGAATATTTTCTTTACTTATTTAGTCCTATATGTAATTAGGATAGCCCTAATATTGCTTCTGTGTATGGCCACCCTATCAATCCCTGTATTAACAGAGCTCCTGATATAAAGACTGTTTTTTTTATTCATCCCCATTATGCAGAAAGGAAGAAATTCCCCCTTAGAACTTCATGACCATTAAGGGCTTGATTAAGGGTGCCTTTTTATGAGGTGTCTGAAGATCCCTGGATGATTTCTGCAACTTCACAAAAGATTTGATGTTGATGCTTCTAGAAAATTAAATAATTAAAAAAATAGTTATAACAGGGATTTTTGAAATTATAATAAATATTTGTGCCTGTTTTCTGACACAAGGTGAGTCCTTGTATCTCCTTCCTTCTTGCAGGAGATAATGACTTTAATTTTGATTGAGATTAATTTTGATAATATCTACCTAGATTACCTTGTATATATCTCTGTCTTTATATCTCTGTGCGTGTATACATATATGTTTATTATGTGTTTTATAGCATCAACTGTACTAACTCCAGAAGTAGGTGATTTCTAAGGGTTTGTTTTTTTATTAGGTTTTTTATTTGATGCTGCTTTAAAAACAATCCCTGTCACTGTTCTATAGCAGCAATGTATTCTTTTTCCCTTTGCGTTTTTTTTGGGTTTTTTTGCATCTTCTTTCAAAATCTAACTTGCTTTCAATTCTATATAACTACTTTTACCTTTGGGTGCAGTGTTTCTTTAGTCTCTGCACTTTGACACTTCCCATGTGAACCAGCACCCTGCTCCTGCCTTATTTGAAATGAAAGGTAAAGACATACCAGAGGTAACTCCAAGTTCTTTGCTGATGGGGAAACACTGACAATTAAATGCTTTAGATGGCTCTTCATCAACAAGTCCTTCACCACAATTAAGAGTGAATATTTCTCTGGTGTGATGGTGCCATTGTTTCTTGTTGCCCTGGAGAAAGCCATCAGGGCACAAGTGGACATGACAGTTTGAAAGAGGTAATGGTTTCTCTTTTTGAACTTTCTGATTTTTGTTTTTGTTCTTATATTTTTGGCCTTGAGCTTGACTCTGCACTTTACTGAGAAATTGGAATATAATTATATGCAATTCGTTAATTAAATCATTGTGTAATATTCGATTGTTCTAGTTAATAATGACTTTGAAATAGAAAAAGACTGTCTTCCTGTAAATAATGAAGAATTCAAGGCAAGGAAACAACCTCTTTTCCATTCTGCACCAGAGCAGTGAATAAGACCTCTTTCCTGATCCTGAACTGGCAAGAATTTTGTGTAGAGAAGGAAAAAGTTAGAGAGTGGGGATCATTTAGTGTTACCATAGCAATGTCTTCCTGTAAAAGGCAAAAACATTCCATAAAATGGCACCTGGTTTAGCTGTGATTTAGTTCTACAAATGGCTCGTCTAGTGTAAGATTTGGGACATAACCAGTCTTTTCAATATTAACTTTTACCTTTTGAAATGTGCGGATTGCCTAGAGTTGATGTAGAAAAATAGAAGAGTTTGAACACAACTCCTACCCCTTCCATGACCTCACAAACCCTACAAAACAAACAATCACCACCTTCTCCCAGATGTTCAGGCAGTGTAAGACACAATCTGTTGAAAGAGAGAAGGTGTCTTTTCTCATTAATGTCACAGGAGCAGGGTACTGATTTCTTCTGCTTTAAGTTTTTTTTCTATGCTATATGGCCAGCTCTATGTTCAATTATTATTTGTTTTAATTTCTTTTTATAAAGACCTCTAAATAACAAGAAAAGACTGGTAATAAAGAGAGTTGGTTTACTTGTGCCTTCTCCTCTTTGTCTGTGATCTTTGTGTTCTAATTATGTTCTCAGCTTTACTTGTGAATCCTAGTTTAGTGATACTATATCCTTTTACCTTATTTGTGTCCAAATTGCACTCTAACAAGTAGCAAGGTTTTCACACTCTGCATTTTTAAAATAATGTTTATTTTAAAAATTTAATGCCAGAATGCTTTTCCCCCCACAAGATTTGGATCAATACAGTAAGGATCTGGTCTCTGATGGACTCCAATACATTTCAACAGGAGGAGAACAAGAAATGAACTCAGAGCTCGGTTTATGTGTAAATGTCAGGGAAGCAATACTTTTATGCCATCTCGGTTTAAATTTAGCTCAGTGTGATTTAGGGCCATTGTGATTCAGGGTTGATGCTGGCAAGATGACTGCTGATCCTGGTCCCACATTGATTGTAAGGACTCAGCACAGCCCTGAGGAATACAGCAATCAGTGTCCCCCAAGGAAAATCTGAGGGCTTGGTGTGATTTCTGGTCTGGACTTGTACATTGCCAGCTCAGTGCTTATAATGCTGGAAGAAAAGGCTTGTCCCTCATGGGTCAAAACAAGATTGATTTTGCTCAGTGTCCTATTGGCCACAGTGTCTATAAGTAGATATTCAAGAAAGAGTGAAAGCACAGCAAGCAAGTACCTATTTCCCACCTTCAGCTACATTCATCTCTGTGACTCTCCTGAGCTGGATGTGATTTCAACCTCTTTGCTAACTCATAGCAGGAATATTTCCCGTAAATGTGAGCCTTTGTAAGCTTCTAGATCTACCAACTATTGTCTCAGCATGTAATATATTTTTATGCATGTTGTGCCCAGCCATGACCTTCTTGGTTCTAATCTGTGTCACTACCTGTTTTTACTAATTTTTTTAGTAGCTGCTAAGATCATAATACCCTTGGTTTTTTCCCAGCTCCTATTTTTCTATGCAATATAAAGAGCTCCCACCTTCTGGTCCTTACCAGAGTGATTAAAGCATGTGACAACCTGCACAGCAGATCTAATTTTCTATGTCACTTGACTACTCAGGTGAAGTGGGTTTAATGCTAGTGGGTTTGTTGTTCATTTTTTCTACTTACTGTACTTCTGATCCTGCAGTTTCTTGAATTCCAAATGTATCTTTCCAATTTCTTTCACAGTGAACAATATTGAAAAGAAATGGATCATTTCCCCAGTGGCAGCCCTGTTCTTTGAGTGTTCTTTGTGCCCTGGATGTTGGGTATCTAATGAGCCTTTGGTGCTTCCAATGAAGAAGGATTTCATTTAAGTTTTGATTCCATTTTGCTTGGCTGAGCTTTTGCCAGTCTTGGTATGGTTTTGCATTTGATGTACCATTTAATTTTCCTCATTTCAATGCAACTTCAGCTTTTAAAGTCTGTCGTCTTGCTTCTAAAAACCCCACACTGTGCTGATCAGCTGCTTTGGTTTCCTGCTTCTTCTCCAGCTCCTCACCATGGCAGCCTTCACTGGCCCAGCAACTCCAGCAAGATGCCCTTCAGCAGTCTTCACCACTGTCTCTTAGTATTCAAGTCTTTAAAATGTTATTTTTATCTGCCTTTTAGTAAGTTTCCTAATTTTTATGTAATCTGCCTCCCTGAAATTGAGTGCCACCAAAGGATTGGTTTTCCTTTTAATTTTTTTATCGTTACTCTTGCAGGAGATATCACTAGCTACTTTGTGGTCAATTCTGCACTGATTGTTGCTAGTTCTGTGATTCTGATTGACCAGTCCTGACTCAGGACCAATTAGGATCTTGCCTCCTGCTCATGAGCTCACAGGGAGCTGCTTCACACCATTACTGTAGCATCTGAGCAAATGATCTTTGCCCAGTTTGTGAACAGTAACTGAAGCTTCCCTGTTGGCTATTTGTTTATTACACTTTCTGATCTCACCTGGCATCCTGTGGTTAGTGTGGTCCTCCTGTTCAGCTAAAGGGTAATACTGCAATCGTTTGTTGCTGCTTTAAGCTAGACATCGCAAGTGTCATGGGTTCTGTGGTGCTTGCTGAGATGTTTCCACCCTTACATCTCCTTAGCATACAATATCGCTGTACAGGTCACTCATTTTCCTGTCTTCTCTGGTTTTGAGTGTTTGGAGGAGTTTTTTTCCCTTTCATGATTTTTTTTTTTTTTTGTTACTGATAATAAAATGCCTTACTCACTTCCTTCCCCCAAATTCCTCATACACTTTGTCGGTGCCTTCACTTTAGTACTAGACATTGCAGTTCCTCAGATGCATATTTAAGATATGAGAATCTTTATTAAATTGGACATTTTGTGAAGCAGCTCAAAGTTAGGTCATTTGATATTGTTTTCATTGTGCATTGAAAATATTTGTGCTGCTTGTGCATAGACTCATAAGCTGAGTCTGTGTCCTCTACTACTCCAAAGAAGCTCATAGCTATTGCTCTTTTAATTTGACACTTGGGCTCGTTCTTTATCCTCTGACTCTGCACTCAGGCACTCAAAAGAGTGCAAAGACTTTTTTTTTTTTGACTTCTCTAACTTTACAGAATACTGTGTTTGATTTTAATTGATCTATGGTGTTATTGTTAGGTTGGATGTGACATACACTGTGATTAGGGTCTAAGAAGAAAAAAGTTTTTTGTTCTGCGTGTTCTCCAGCTTATATACTCTTAACAAAGTGTGACCTTAAGTCATTAACTACATCACAAGAACTTATTGTATTCATTTGTACAAAGAATTAGCATCAATATAATTGGCAAATGTTTACAGAAATTTAATAAGGCACATGTACACATCTACTTATGCATGTAGTCTAGCTTAGAGAAATTTTCATGTATCTTTTCTAATCTTCAAGCCCTCTCATAATGTGGAAATTTAAGATTTAGAGCCCAGACCTGCGTTCATGGGCTCTAAAATCCATAGACATGTCAAAAGTATTGGCATGTTTCCATTACTGAGTAGCTCTCAGCAGCCAGTGCTGTGCTTCTGGCAGGAAAGGCTACACAAGCAGCTGCTTTCTCCAGAGTTTATCCCCTGTTCTTCCCTCTAACCTTCAAGAAATATGTTTATATCTAATATCAAAAGGTACAAAAGAGGTAGATTAATGGTCGTGGTAATTTACCACACACTTTCATATATTTTACCTGTTCACTTTTAATTCCAGTAAAGGATATATATATATAGAAACCCTATTATGCTAATCTAGTTTCTTCAGTGTTTTATATCTTGGTACAAATATATTTTAAAGTACAAAATGTAACGATATTTGCCATGAGTAAAATTCCAAAGACCATATACATAGGTGGCACTGGTTGTGGAATGATTTGTCAAGTTGACTCCTTTCAACACCTTTCATGTTTTAATGGGATATCTTCAGAATATATTCCCATTTTAAAGCTGAATTGTTGTTTTTCAGTTCTTTATAACTGAATGGAAAGTCATTTTGTATCTGTGAATTTAGGTTATTGTCTGTAGTAATGGAACTGTCTTTTTTTCAATTTAGCAAAATACCATTAAGAATTAATTTATGATCCAGCTACATTATTGATTCATAGAGGTATGGAGGAGTTTTACAGTCTGGGTATTCTTTTCAACAAAGTTCTAAAGATAATTTTTAAAGCACACTATGCTCTTTCATTGCACTGTAACTCATATATATATAAATGCAATTCAGGGAATGTGTTTTTACTGGAGGTGGAGGTAGCAAAATGTAAAATTACCAATAACAATGTGACACTGTGTACTGGATGCAATTTTATATTTCAGAAGCAGGAAATGGAGAAAAGGATGATTAATTTAAAGTAGTATAAGTAAAATCCTACCATCCCTTAGTACAAATGTCAAATCCTGGGAGGTAATTCTGTTTGTAGATTCAAAGTAGGTAACAGAGACCAAAACAAATATGTAAGGTCCACATGGTACAGTGATGGACTATGTTGGAAAGGTTTCATTTGTGAAGGAAAAAGTGTTGTTTAGTGGTCATGTTACATCTCTTTAAGTTCCTTATTTTGTCTTTCACTTCATCAACATTTAAATGGGAAGTGGGAGTTCCTTCAGGAGTTCCAGCAGGTGTCTCACAGCTGAGGAGGCAGTGCCTCCCTCCCTCTGCACTGCTGCTTTTAGAGAAAGGAGAACCCTCAGCCCCTTTATCTTCAAAAGCTTTTTTGTCTCTTCTGTCTACTTTGTCTGTCTGTGAAATTACCCCACTCTTCTACTGAGAAGGAAAAATTCCTTGATTCCAGTCAATCGCTGTTCTCTTTGTTATCTGCCCTGAGACTTCGGATTTCATGCATGCAAGGTGTGTGTAAAGTGCTGCATAGTGGCAATAGTAGCGCTTTACCCAGATGTGTGAACTGTTCCATGGATGTCAGGCAATGCCTTTCACTATATTTGACCCAAGAGTAGTTTATAATGGCAGGATTTCTGCCTCGTACCTACTGGCTCCTGATGCCCAAAAAACTGGGCTGATTTATGTTCAGTACCTGCCCCATGCTGCTGTTTCAAATCCTTTTTGCCGTGGATTGTGATCTGGATGTTAATTTATCAAAACTGGGATTCACAGGTTGCAGTGTTATAGCCAAGCTAAGAGAGTGTCATAAAGAAGGGTCCATTCATCTTGTGAGACTGCATGTAAATATTGTGTTCTATAGCTTTAGCTAGGTGACTGTATTATCTCATTAATCATTTTGTGAGGACTTCTGTGTTGTTGTTGTTGTGTCTTCTCAAGGATAGACAGACATTTACCGCTTCCGTGATCAATAAATGAATTATTGGGAAATAGTGGCTATAAACTGGGGTAGCAGCATTGTTGTCTGCTGCTTTTGTTGGCTGCCTTCTGCAAGATCTGCAGGTGGAAACAAAAGGCCAGGGTGAAAGAGCTGGCTGAGTAACCTGCTGCATTTGAGATATCTAATTTCAAAAATAAATTGAGTTTGGACTTTATGTCTTACTGGCTCTAAGGAGTGATTTTCTATCCTTTCTCTTAACCTCTCCAGGTATTGATTTTTTTCGCAGTACCATATTTAACATTTGCTGTGCAGAGGCATCCAGCCCTTGCAGCTGTGGAGCCCTGCCCAGCATTCCTGCCCTGGCATTCCTGCCCTGCTTAGCACCTTTACCCATGCTTTAAATTAACCAAGTGGAAGTTCCTATATAGCAATTTAATTTTCCTCATGTGCGATCTTTTCTTACTAAGTGCTGTATGGTTGAGCGTAGCCAGATAGATAGGCGTCTTTCACATAATTTGTCTCTCCTTACAAATTTTAAGGAAAACACAAACTGTCAAAATAACCTCACAGATCTCAGAAAATGCTGATGAATTTTTTCTCATAAAAACAACAGAGGAAATCAGAGTTCCAAAATAAATGCCACCCAGAGATCCTTAATATCCTCAAATATGAAAAGAACACTTATACTGACAAAGGAAAAATGTTACAATCAAGTTTGAGTAAACTGATATATAATGAATACAGAGAAAAACCTTGGGAGATGTCTGAGAAATAACTGACAACATGTAGCAGCTCCTTTTCCTCTAATGTAAGTTTAAAACATTTCTGACATAGATGGCTTTTTTCTACTGAAAATTCACTGTTCTGGGACAATGATTTTTGGTAATGGTAGTGGATGTTTAGTGTAGCTTTTCAAAATGGACAATATGTGCTTTATTTGTTGAGCTGAGGAGATGCGTTTTGTGCTGCTGCTTTACTTATTTATTTATTTTTTAAGTAGTATGGAAAGCCTGGATTATATGTGGAATATAACAGTGATAAAGTTGTCTAGTTGTCTGCATTCTTTATGCTGGGGGACTTTGTTTGTTTGGGGGATTTCTTTTTGTGAGTTGATGGGGGTTTTATATGAGGTTTGGAATTTTTTCTTCTTTTTTCCATAGCAGTTTATATAAATCAGATCAGAAGAGTAAGTTGCTGGAGAAGTTGCCCCACTTGGCTACCCCAGGAGGAGGTTAATTGCATCCACACAAAATAAAACCTGAAGAATAAATGCCTCGTGTTTGTAGGGCACCCATTTGTAGGCACTAAATTATTCCTACTCTGAAATCAGATCCCTGGGTTGATAACCAAAGCTGAATGAAAAGGAAAGTATTTCTCTTTTCAGACATTTCTGGCCACAGCGATGGCTCCAGCTTGTACAGCTGCTCAGGTCAAGTGGTGCCCTCAGTGGCTGTGATGATCAGTCATGTGGAGATGAGACTTATTTTGATTTATCTTTCCTGGGTAATTTTATCTTGAACAGTGTGTCTGCAACATGGGTTCTTCTAGTTCCATGCCTGCAGCTGAGGAGGCAGAGGGCGATTTGGTGAGTCAGCCACTTTCTGCAAAGTGTTTTTTAGAGGTAGGTTTCAGATTTATCAAATGCCCTTTTTTTTCCATGTACTTTTGAAGGCCATATTGTCTGAATTAGGGAAATCACAGGGTACTGGAATGAGAAATGAGCTGAAAAAGAATTGATCAGCAATTAGGAAGGTTAATCCACTCACGGCAGAGAGCCTGAGATTTATCCTGATGTACTACTATTCAGTTAGTGTAGGTATAAGTAAAGCAAGTTGGGAAAACAATCTCAAGTCCTAGTTACCATGACACGGATTGGGAACATTAGGATTTTCCACAGGAATAGATATTTAGCAGAATACAAGTTCTATTTTTTATATAAATTCTCTAATTCGACTTCTTACTCATTTTTCAGCTATGGAGTATCTCCTGTCGGAGGTGTATCCACATCTTCCTGACCATAACCCCATAAAAACTCATCTGAAAGAGCTAAAAAAAGGAGGGAGAGGATATCAAAGACATTCACTTTCCCTTTGCCTTGTTGAGGAACTATCTCCATAGCAGAGATTAGATTTCAAGCAGAAATGCAGGCATAAGTTTTTTAATAATTATTTTCTACAGTTTGGCATGCAAAATATAAATGTAGAGATGCATTATGACAAGAACATTTCTCATAAGTATGTCAGAAGTGTATGGTTCTGTATGTGAAATTAAAGTAGCCTTTGGCAAACTGTCTGCATGGCTGTGATAAGGAAACACGTGGAAATCTGAGCTGGGTTTACAGACAGTATGGTCAGACAGTATGGTTTTCCTTATTCTTTACCAGCCTCTTTGTTTTCTGACAAAACCTAGGGAATAGGTTTCTTTAGGTCCTCTGTTTATCCTCAGTCCAGAAATAGATTTTATACTCAGGGTCAGGAACTGTTAGGAGATTTCTGTCCTGTTCTTTCCTTGCTTTGTGTCACATTTCATCTGCAGTTATGCTTGAGTAAACTTCAGGTTACTGAGCAATAAATAGAAGTTGGAAAATGCTGACAAATTTTAGTTAGAAAATTATTCTAAACTTCAATACTTATTTGAGCAAAATTATATCGTGGCCTTGCCAAACCTCATAGATGGAGAGAGGAAGGGGAGGAAGAGGAGAAGGCATAACAAAAAACCAAAGGGATTTTGAACTCAAACATACAGTCTCAAAGTCTTGGCCTGAAAAGTTTTAAGTGCAGAAGGGTTTTTACTGCCTAATACATGTTTTATGAAGTAAGTATACTTTCTCTTTTAAGATTTTCAGAAGATATTTAAGTTTTTCCTTTCTGCTATGATCCTATTATCTTAAGTTGCTTTGGACAGCTAGATATTAGCCATGATGTGGTATGTCTAATTTGGTAATAGTGATTCTTTTACATCTCCTAAAGGATGTAATAGAATGAAGTATGCTAATTGGAAACCAGAATAACATGTCCATAAAAATTTCATTTTACTTGTGTGTAGACAAGACTCTAAGACAGGGTCAAAACTGGCATAATACAGAATTTTTGTAGTCTAGGTTCCATGGAAACATGGAACTATGGGGCTATGAAAAATGGGGCTATGATCTAAGTGCTCATTCCCAGAGGTGCAGCCCTGGTGGAGGACAAGCAGGAGATGCGCTGTGTTTCCTCAGAGGCACAAAAGCATCAGCACCTTGGCAGAGCTCTTTGGGGTGAGGCATTTTGCAAAGCCACCAGGAAGGAAAGGGAGGATGCCCAGGGTGGCTCCCTGGTTACCACCCCTTGTTGTGGATTTTATTTCTAGAGGGGCAGGTGACTGGGCCCAGAAGTCTTTGATCCCAGAGAGCCCCAGGAGTGCTGAGTGATTTACCCCTATCCAGCAGCTCAGGGCCACATGGCTGCTTGCTCACTCCTCCCCTCTGGGATGAGGGAGAGAACTGGAAGAGTAACAGTGAGAAAACTCAGGGCTGAGATACAGACAGTTTAATAGGTAAAGCAACAACTGTACGTAGAATGAACACAGAACAAGGAATTCATCTCCTACTGCCCATGGACTGGCAGGTGTCCAAATGTCCCCACTTCCTTCTCCTCCCCCAGCTCTGTGTATTGAGCATGGCCCCACATGGGCTTGGAAATCCCTTGGGTCACTTGGGCCTGGCTGTCCTGGCTCTGTCCCCTCCCAGCCCTCACTGGTGGGGCTGGGTGAGGGCCAGAGGAGGCCTTGGCTCTGTGTGAGCTCTGCTCAGCAATGCCCAAAACATCCCTGTGCTGCCAATGCCCAAAACATCCCTGTGCCACCAATGCCCAAAACATCCCTGTGCTACCAACACTGATTCCAGCACAAATCCAAAGCATAGCCCAGACTATTACTGTGGCGAAAACTAACCTTACCCCAAATGAGCATGTGTGTATGTATATAATGCTTTTTCTGTGGTGGTCTCAGCTGAGAAGAGATCTAAAAGGATCATCGATGAAATCTGTATACACACAGTGATCAGCAGGCCAGAAGGTGGGGCATAAAGGAACTGGGAGATAATGCCTGTACTTGGAGAGAAACCACTGAAGAAAAAGAATATATTCTCAAGCCCAGCAGATTAGCACCCACAGGAAAATTGCGTGTTTGCCAGGTAGTTTGGAAGGATAGAGGGCTCGCCAGGGACCAGCTCGATAAAGGGGCAACATAACCTGGCAGTCACATCTGTAATCCATGCCAGGGATGTGAGTAATGGTGATCCCAGTCCCTTCAAAGAGAACTCTAGTACAAAAATCTCTCTAGCACAGGCTGGATTATTCCTCACAGCCACTCCTCCATCCTCCTGAACTACCTGAACTCTTGAGTAAAATAACTACATGCAAAAAGGATGCACAGATTCCATATGGAGACAAAACAAAGGATAGACCTTCAGGTGAAGTGGACTGCATGGAAAACACATGGAGCATTGAAGGGGAGGCTGCCACATCTCCACAGGTGTCAGGAGGCAGGAGGATATGCTAGAAAATGACAGTGCTGGCAAAACCATTGTGAGGGGCACGCCAGCCCTCTGAGCAAAAAGAATAACAAGAACACAGTCCTCAGTGGGATCAAGTTAGTGACTATAAACACTTAAGGTGAGCCTGGAATGCCTTCTCTCATCCTTGTCAGAAGTCCATAAATGTTAATGGGACAGTATTGTTGCTCTCAATTAAATTTGTTATTTGTGCTCTGCGCAGTCTGCAATGATATCACCTTGATGGGAAAAGACTAAAGCTGGTGTAAAGAGAGACAAGACTGTCACTCTGTTTTTTTAAGACTTTCTAAGCCTTCTGATGTTGACATTCTTGTAGTGAACTTTCTCACACACTTTCTGTAAATAACTCATTGTTTTGCATCCCTTTATGGAGGAGGAAAGAGTTGATGGATTGTTGGTTTGACCATTGTCATTGGAGAGGTGTCACTGTCACCCTCCAATCCGCTGTCACTTTTGGAAAACTATAAATTTTGGAGTCAGAAAATAAAATTACTTTTTTTCTTCACCTTGAGAACAGCGGTGTGAGCTTCTGTTCTTTCGTGTCCTATAGTGACACAAGACTGCAATTTTTTATCACTTAAGAAGCCTCAAAGGAGACAGAAAAAAAGCAGGAAAACAGAAAGGTGGAATTTTCTGTTTAAAAAATATTTTACACCAAAATGAAGAAATTCAAATTAATGCTTCTGCTCATTTACCCCACTGATACCAAAAAATACAGGAAATATAAGAGTAAGGAATTGTTCTAGCAGCATAACTTGAACATTTGTGGAAACCTTAGGCTTTGGGATGTTGGTACTATCAGTTTCTCTAAATAGATGTGAAACCTGAAGCTGAAACCATGGAGGGGAGAATTCAAGCCTAGTCTTCCAGTGACTTTGCATAGACTGAAGTGACCCCTGAAAGCTAAAAATTGCAGTAGGAATAAGTGTAGTCATTTTGTGTGGTGGGATGTGTGCTGGCAGCATTGAATGGCGGAAACTGAACCAGTTTAGCCACAGGATCAGAGTTAACAGGCCAGGCAGACACTCAGGTTCAGGGAGCTGTCATGGTTTGATGAAAGCCTGGTTTTCAGTTGTACGGGCTGGTTTCCTGTGGGGACCTGCTGGAACCAAGGAACTAGCTAGTCCTGAACTCAGCTAGCTCAGATTGACACCTGGTTAGACCACTTAAAATAGTTCAGCACACCCCTATGGAAAAGCACATTTAAAAACAAAGGAAGCCCAGGAAATCACTCTGTTGCTTCTGGCTTTTGGAGAGAGAAGTTCCCCCTCCCCTCCCAGCATGGTGTCCGGGCAGGAGAGGGGAGGCCGCAGGGCCGAGGCCACGCTGGGCCGCGCCATGGCTGCCGACATCTTGCTATTACTAAACCCTGCCCTGTTGCCAGTCCAGGCCGAGCTGGGATCCACTGGGCCCGGGAGCACCATGGCTGCCGACATCTTGCTGTTACTAAACCCTGCCCTGTTGCCAGTCCAGGCCGAGCTGGGATCCACTGGGCCTGGGAGCGCCATGGCTGCCGACATCTTGCTGTTACTAAACCCTGCCCTGTTGCCAGTCCAGGCCGAGCTGGGATCCACTGGGCCCGGGAGCGCCATGGCTGCCGACATCTTGCTGTTACTAAACCCTGCCCTGTTGCCAGTCCAGGCCGAGATGGGATCCACCGGGCCCGGGAGCACTCCAGGGCTGGGCCAGCTCAGCCAATATCCTACCACTGTTGAGATTTGTCTGCAGCTACCAGAACTGCTGCCGAGTTCTGACTTGGCTGCTGAGATCTTAGCTGCTCCCCCTCCAGCACAGCCTCTACCACAAGCAGCTCCAGCCACAGCCCAACAGGGATCACCATCTATCTGCAAGTCTTGGGTGAGATCTGAACTCTTTCAGTGCCCAAATCAAGCTTGTAAACCTTCAATCTTCCCTTGAATGAGAGAAAATGACAAAGTAAGAACAAGTAAAGGAACAACATGAAAACACATGAAAAAACAATCAGTGAAAAAAAGAGTAAAATCTCAGATGGGGAAGATGAAAAGATGCCTTAATCTTAGGGCTGAAATCCTCCTATAAACATATAGAGAAAGATGTAATTGATACATCAGACTCTTTTTCCCTATAACTCATTGAAATAGTATGGGGAGATAAAGTGTTCAAATTGTAAATATCAGCAAAGCCTTCCGTGCTAAAGTAAACAGATGTTGCTTCAGATGTAAACAGATGTATAATCCCATGAGAAGTTTGAACAGAAAGAGAGAGAAGAGTGATGAAGACTCTCTGCCCCAGGGAAAGAAGAAGATCTCTGTTCTCAAAGATAAATATGATCTCAGAAATAGATTAGGAGAACCTTTGCTCTTATACAGTTTATCTTTAAAATAGTACTCCATAAGTTAACATGGCCCATAAGCACAGCTGTGGGAAAAGCTGTAAAAATGGGAAGGACTTCATGATTGCAGATTTTCCAGGCAGCTGCTATTTGTGAAAATTAAAAGCCATGAGAGAACTGTTTTCTTATGGAAAAGTCTCCATAAATTGACAAGAGGGACTCCTCTCCCTAAATGAAGACAAACCATTCTAGAAGTGATAAACTGACTGAACTGTTTCTGTACATTGTGCGTGGGAAAGAAAAGGTTGTAGGAGGGAGGAGAAGGGTTCTAAAGGTTTTATTCTGATTCTTATTTTTCTTTCTTTTAGTTACTGTTAATAAAGCTTTCTTTATACCCTTTTAAAGTTTTGAGCCTGCTTAACCTTTCTCTTAATCCTATCACTGCAGAAAATATGTATGTTATAATGAGTGCACTAGCATTTAGCCAGGACTAGACCCGCCACATTAATTAGTGCATTTAGCCAGGAAATCTCAAATTGGTGAACCAAAACCACTACACAAGCAATTAAAGGAAAAAGGTTTCCAAGGTTTAATATAAATAAATAAATACATAAATCAGCCCTTGAGTGTAATGGCAAGCTAAATACCACTCAGTACTTATAAGTCACAGTCAGTGCTTTTAAATGCCACCTCAAGACTGAGTCAAGAGCAGGAAGATGAAGAAAGGTCTCAATAAATTCCCTCAATAACCAGTTCAAAAGACTTTTGTTTGCAGGACATGTATTCATTTTGCACAGTAGATAAGCTGATTTGATTTGCATCACAGTGCGGTGTTAATACAGCATAAGACAAATATGAATTCTTAATTAATACAGCATAAGACAAATATGAGAAAAAGGAGAGAAGTTCACAGCATTTAAATGCTAGAGGGATCTTTCATGTGGTGTCTTCTTTTTAAAACTTAAATAAAATAAAAATCTTAGATTGGTCTTGACTCCTTCTTCCTATCACCCTCACCCACTGCTGCTGTTTGGGGTCTAGGAACTGATTCAGCTCAGGTGGGCCCTGTGCAGGTGTGGAGGAACAGCACTGCTTTGATTTCAGTCTCTGTCCATAACCTAGGAGAGGGCAAGGAATGCCTTCAGGTACATTGGCAGCTTCTCCAAAACTCAGTGCTTAGGGCAGAGAAATGTGATGCCTAATTTCCTCTTACTAGGCTGTGAGATCAGGTGAAGGCAGAAGAAATTACTGCTTTTGAAGCAAATATCATACATAAACTACTTTATTTAGTAGTTTATGTATGATATTTAGAATTTAGTTGGGATGAATATATTAATACAAGTGCACAGAGCTGTGGTTTGTTGTTTTGTAGCTGGACCACTGCCAGAAAGTTTCTTAATTCTTTTGGGGCAGAGGAAGTAAAAAGCATTTTAGAAATGATGAAACTCAGTCTTTCAAAAAAAAAAATTTCCACAGGACCTGCTCCTCCTTGATGAAATGGATGCTGTGTTTTGGAACGCAGGTTTGTAGACTTAGAAAGTTCCAAAATAAGTCCTTCAGCTTAGGAAAAGCAGCATTTCAGACCCACTTTGCAAGTTCCCTGTGAGAGGAAAGGGTGCTGTGTTGCATCCTCTGGGAAGTCTTCACTTCTCTGCTGAGACTTGCCACTAACTGGCTTTCATCATGGAGAGGTAATTGCAGGTAATTTATATGAAATTCTGCATAGGTGAATAATAATGAATCAGTCTACTCTATCAAAAGGACAGTAATGGACATTTTATATTCCCGTATATTGTAGAAAACAGTAGACAAAGCTGGAACTGCAGTAAACTGACTGACCGAACTGGTTTATATTAGTAGCTGGATCTGCTGAAAACTGGATTTTTCTTTGACTTCTCCTTTTCAATGAACATTATATGTTTTCTTTATCAGAAATGTGCTAGCATACCATAAAGTTGAATGAAGTAATGACTGGAACAGTTATGACAAATGTAATTTGCCTGATAATAACTCTCATGGTGAAGAGACACAGAAGGCATCATTGGCTTAAAAAATTGGCATTATGAGACTGTAAATTGTTCACTTGCAGTCAGTGTAGCCCAACAGAAAATATATTTGAGAAACCTGGCCTGCCTTTTTGGCTCTGCCCATTACTTGCTGGTTATCCATCTCATTTCTGCTTCCTTATCTAAAATAAGCCCCCAGCCTCAGCCTGCTGCAGAGTAGCTGGATGCTTATATTGCAGAGTATTTTGGGCACTATTTTAGAGATCAGATGGCCTCATCTTCATGGGGTGGAGGTTTGGTGAGTCTGGAGAGGGAAAAGAAACAGCCCCTGCTGTGTTCCAGTTTAGGGGTGTTGCCAGCCCTTGGTGCTGACACTGCCTTGAGCTGGCCAGCTAGCAACCTTCCTAGGAGCAATGTGTCTCTTCATCTCCATCTTTCAAAAGTGGCAGGCAAAGTAAGGAATGCACAAACTGTGAGCTATTTGTAGCCTAACTACACCAGTTAATAGGACTGTTGATGAAGTATTTGATATTCTCAGATGTTTCAGCCAACTTCAGGGTGCTGCAATTAAGGGTCAGATCAGACTAGACTTCAGAGGTTGTGCTAGTGTAACTGAGCTGGAATCTCCTGCATCTTTTCTCAGTTAACATTTCTTTCCATTTTGAATAAATTTACTCTTTCATTTCACCTCAGCTTGTGTGCAAGCCTGTCCTTCAAATAACTGTTGGCCAATGATTTTGGGTTCTGCACCAGTTGCCTGCAGCAAAGATTGCCTCATGACTGTCACCTGGTGTTAGTAGCACACCATGAGCAAAGAGGTACATTTTGTAGGACTGCATTACAAAAGCTAGGGAAATGACAGGAGCCTCCAAGAAATCTAACTGAGAAAAGGAGAATGAAAATAAAAAGTAAAACTCGTGAGGGAACCTTTATCTACTGACCATATTGATAGGATTGTATCAGAAATTACAGCAGTTCTGTTCTCTCCATTACATTTATGTCCGTGTCATCATTTAGGCAGTTAACCCATATTTTCTGGACTTCCTAGAAAAATTCACACTGAGGTGGAATTTGCTGCACATATTCTAAACTGTGGTGTACTAGGACTCTTATAAAAACTGAAAAAAAATTTCTATTAATCTTTTCTAAAGTTTTTGGAGAAGAATGAAGATTTTATGAGTTGTGTGTTGTCATGCTAAAAGCAGCTGAGTTATCCATTGCAGACTCACCTTTGCTCACTAGTTCAGCACCATTACTTACGTGCCTGCTGTGAGCTGTGCATCAGAGCATCTTTGTAGCAGTGTGCCTTACTGCAGTCTCTATGAAAAGAAATGATGAAAACCACAGTGTGTTTTTGAGAAGAAGATCTTGTTGATCTCACCACCTTCTGTAAGTGGAATGATGGGAATTTTCTACTGTCTGTAAGAGTCTCATTTATGCCCTACGTTACATGAAGGCAGGCAGCTGCAGTAAAAGCCTGATGCAGAGCTCCTGGGGGTATTCAGCAGCTGTGTTGGCCGTCATGATCTTGGTGCTGGGCCCAGGACTAGGTCAATTACTGGAAGTGGGGCATTTTGGGAAAGACAGTTTAAGTGTGCTGGGGAAGAGGTTTAAGTGTGCAGGTATTTGTCATCCTGGCCCCAGGGTAAACTGATGTGGGAATCCACAAAATCAGAGGGTTTGGGGAAAGCTGCAAAAGGCAGGCCTCAGAGACAGCAGAACTGTGATTGGAGCTAAGCAGTAGCCATGAGATAGGTCAGCAGAAAAATTATTTAAAAAGTAGAAAAGCAAGGACAAATAGAACAATGGTCTGTGTATTAATGCTTGTCTAGAATAAGTCCCTAAACTACAGAAAAGTTTATCTAGCAAGATGTTAGGAAGTTTGAAGCTTAATAAAGGAGCTCTGTGTATTATGTTTGAAGGCTTACAAGTAGGTATAGTATTAGAAATAAGCAAGCATTGTTTTAACCAAAGGTACATGCGCTTGGATAGAACTATTGCCAATGTGCTTTTGCTTTGTGTGATTGGGCAAAAAACTTACAAAGTAAGTTGTAACATTGAGTTTTTGGTCTGCTGCCTGGGATGTGAGCTGCTGGCTTCTTCCCATTGTCATAACCATGGGATGAGATTGATGCTGGAAAATACAACAGCTCAAGGCACGTTCCAGAGCAGTCTTGTCCCGTTTGTAATTTGTACATACACCCCTGGCTGGCGATAAGCTGATAGAAAATATGGCAAAGTAAAGTTATTAAGAAAGAAAGTATTTGTTAAACTAGCCTTCATGTCAATAGTTTGTAAAGATTTGACTCCAGTGCTAAAAGCATATGGAGAATGGAGGGGAAAAAAATTAACAATTCAGCATACATTTACAGAGAAGTACTTTGGAAGATTCTGGATTGCAACAAGTAAGAAAGCAAAATTAAAAGCAGTAGATCAATATGTTGGGTCAAGCATGTACTGATGGCTGTGGATGGAAGTGATAATCGTGCTTTATTTTGTCATTCAAACAATTGGTGGCAAAATCCAAAGCTGTGCAACACTTGGCATTTCTGTTTTGTAGAAAAATGATAAATTTCAGCATTTTTCCTTCCTAAATTGCATCAATTAGTTAAAATATTTAAAAACCTGATTTGGGAAAAATGAAAGTGTTGACTTCTTTGGCTGCACTTATGGCTAAATTTGAGCTCCTTCAGCTAAGCTGCCAGCGGTGCTAGCAGCAGTGTTGGTGAACTCTGTCCCTGCTTGTTGACTGATCCCATCTCTCATGACACAGAGTGATGGCTAGGCAAGAAGAAGAAGTACTGTGGGAAGTTTTTGGTCAGATCTAGGAGTTGATCCTATGTATGTGATAGGAGGACATGGCAGTTCCATTCTGCAGCTTGTAAAAAGCAGGAGTTCACAGCTGAATTCAAAGCAGAATTTCTTGCTGGCATCCCACCCAGCAATTATATTTGATCCAAACTAATTGAAACAAGATAATTTGGTCTCCCATAAATACACATTATTAAAACTAGTATTTCCCTAAAGCTGTATTTTTTATGTAGAAATGAATTTTGATGCCTTTTGAGGACTACCTAAAAACAGAGGCCAGACAAAATTAAGGGACTAAAAAGCAGTTATATTTATTGGAAGGTCTTCGGGTACATTTAGGGCAGACAAAGACCCCTCAGGGGCTACACTCAAAAATGGACAACAGATCACAACTTTTCACACTTTTGTAAGTTTGGTCCATTTGCATATTGGAGGTTAATCTTCCAATTACAGCTTCAGGTAATGAAGTAATTTACCCCAAGTTTGCTCCCCTCAACTCACTTTTGTTCACACTTCTCAGGGCCTGAGACAGTGAGGTTGATTTCCAGGCATAGAGAGGAATTGTTTTTTCTGATCAAAGTGAGAAAGCAGTAGCTATTAGCACTGTATGTGGAGTTTAGAACTATACACTAAAGAATTATAGGATTACAAACATATGAAAAATATAAAAGCTAAAATCTGAAGATATCAATTTGGTAGTTGCAAAACCATGAAATAATTGTGTCTTGGTTGAGGCTTGCTATTCTGCTACCTTCTGCTCCTGTGTGTTAATTCTCCAAATGTTATAGTCTTACCTTCAAATGTGTAAAGATAATTTAATTAGCAGCAAAGGCTTCTCCTATCTAGGAAAATCCCATGCAATTTTATTAAGGTAGAAAATGGAGAAGGATAAAGATCAAGACTATAATTTTTAATTCAGTATCACACTCTCCAGTGTCTCATTATACTCCTTGTAAATGATTCATTGCCAATAATTGTCTGTGAAGAACAAATGACTCCCCTGTTCCCAAATCTCCCACACTTCTCCTTGAGATACCTTTGTTTTGGATTAAGACTTTCCCCTACTAAATCTGCACAAATGTCTCTTTCTCCTTGACTGTTACAAGGCAGAAGAGATGAAGCAGCTGAGGATGTTACCTCTGCTCCTTTCCTCAGGCTGGGGGAAACCCTCAGGCAAGGTTTTCACTCAACAAAGTCCTTGAGAAGCCACCAAGATCAACAAAGGAGCAGATGCTAAAGCACTGTGACCATCAGGGCTGGTCTTCTGTTTTAACACTTGTGAAAATCAAATGGCGAGGTGAGCTCTTAAACTCAGCCAGAAAAGACATGCTGTGCTTGGCACTTCTCTCCCATGCAGGGTCATAGAGGAAATCAGCCCACTGTACACTTGACATCTTGAAAAAGGCTTTTTTTGGAGCATGAAGGATCTTTCTTCTGTTTTTTCTGGTCCTCTCCTGGCCCATGTATGCATAAAATAAATCCTGCTCCTTAATCCTTCAGACATTGTGAGGTAAATTTGCTGTGTCCTGGCTCAGCAAGAGTTGATGAAGATTTGTAGTGCAAGAACAGATAGGAGCCCTTCCCTAAATCCAACTAGAAGACCTAATGAAGAGCCTTTTAGTCTGTGCCAGGGCTGTCTGTGTCCTGCTTGTTACAAATCACTGTGGACATGAGCTGCTGCTGGGTGTTGCTCACCTGACACAGCTTTTCTCACAGGTGGATGCTTAAAGGAGGGTGAGGTACGTCTCCAGTTTCTTCAGCAAGACATTGTAGGGAATCTGGTGGCATGAGGAGCTGTCTGCTCTTAAAATTACTTTGGAAAGTGTCAGCACAGGAACTGTAGCCACTCTGCAGCGCTACTCTGCTGCCTCAGTCAGTGCTTTTTTGGTCCCCTCACATGCTCCAACCCTCTGAGATGGGTTCGCTGCATGATGAATTGCACATTATAAATATTTCTCTCAGTTTGGCATCTCACTGAAAACTTTATTTCATGCTCTCTTTTCGACATGGATACCAGTTCCTCCTCATCCTAACACATCCTAACGCTGGTTTCATCCAACTTTTAGTCTCTCCTCCTGAGAAATTGTCTCCTTGCTTGTTCAGGGATCCTGATTTTTACCCTCATATATAGTTACATTAGACAGACAGATAGATAGATAGATAGATAGATAGATAGATAGATAGATAGATAGATAGATAGATAGATAGATAGATAGATAGATGATGGATAGATGTGCACACATACATACATATATGTATTTTGTATTATATTTTCTGTATATTTCTTTGGAGTTACACTGTTCTGTGCTTTGGGTTCAATGGTCTAACACAGTGACCAAGGGCACTGCCGAGCCAGAGTGGACTCATATGACCCTGGGAGAGAAAGAGGTGCTGCATGGGCTCCCATTCCTCTTCCTTTGGAGTGCCATGGCTGTGGTAATTCTGTGGATGCCCTGCTCTTCCCACCTGTGAGTACTGAGATGCACTGTTCAGGTTGGCCTTCAAAGCTCTTACTTACAGTCTCCTTTGTTGCTGTGCAAATTTGAGGTTGCAGCTGAAAAGCAGCACAGGAAAAGTGATAAATGTATTTTCTAGGGATGACAGGGACCAAGATGTTGGTAAAAATCTTTAAGAGCTCCTGTAGGTCTCCTAGAGTAGAAGGCAAATTACTGCCTCAGACAAATGTCTGGACTGCTCAATAATTCTTTGTTGAACAGGTAGGTCTGAATGGATGGTGCTATCTTAGGTATACGGTGAAGTTTTCCCTTCTTAAAACATTGCTATTCTGTTAAACTTTTGGAGTCTCTTTCCTTCTGTTGCTCAAGACCATGTCCTGTTCTTTTCTTATTGGAAGTTGCAATGAACTTATGTTTTCCCTATAGATAGGAAACACACTCAAATTATCTTAAATTAGACTTTTCTTAGTAGAGGGGGGAAAAGGGGGTTGTAGAAAGGGTCTATGTGCAGAGGTAGACAAGAAATTGATTGACTTTGCTGCAACTTGCAAATTAACACTCTGGCATAGGTCGCAATCCCTTAGGATAACATTACTGTGTATTGGTTACGAGGATTCTCAGGAAAGGTGTATGTGAATTAATAGGATTTCCACTGAAAATTTTCATCTCCAAGTAAGAGTCCCATTTAAAATTAATCTGAGTTTCCAAATGGATATATGGTTGCTCAGTGTGTGACCTGGAGTCTGTTGTACGCAGTGTAGGTCACCCATACAGGGTTAACACTCTCTCTCTCTCTCTCTCAGGGCAGTGAATGAAAAAATTTCAATTACAACTCCATTTCTTTCCAGAAGGAATCATAAATGTATTTTAAGTCAATCTGCACTGTTCATGCTTAGCATACTGAACTGCTCCTCAATTGATCAGTTTATTTTACTTGGAGATCCTCAAAGAATTTTATCAGTGGCCATGGGGAAATACACTGCATTTGAAGTTTCACTTGGAAGATTTACGTGATAGAATAAGGTTGTAGAAGAGAAATTCATGCACTTAAGTGCATCTCCCCTGAACAAGTGTTATCCATGAGTGCACACCTGACTCCATGGAACCAGGAAACTGCTGCAATAAGAAAACTGCTTTGGTGACTCAACAGGTTGTTGGACACCAAAACAAATATCTTCAGGATGATCCATGAGTTGTCTTGGTTTTTTTGTAATGCCCTAATTATAGTGAGTCTAGACCTGGATCCCCTATCCTCCTGGACAACTTTGCCTGGTGACTGATAGCTCGTCAGTATTACTCACTTAGCTCTGTTAACAGGCCACTCAGAATGTCCAGTGAAGAGGTCCAGGAACAGAATGACCTCAATTAACAGATGAAAGGTGTAACAGTGCTAAGGTCTTCCTGGCTTTGCAACTGAAATAATCTTAAAAGCAAAAATTTGCATCCTGTAATTACTGACCAAAACTGTAATTCCATAATTAGTGATGCAGCTCATTCTTCAAGATTATTTGTGTCAGCTCCATGTCTCTGAGCGCTCATCCAGGTCACTTCCTGCACTGGCTTTGGTGTTCCAGGAGCTCCTGCAGCATCTCCCTGTAGCTGCAGGACTCTCACTTCAAAAGCATCTCAGAAAAAGGTGAGAAGGTGTGGCAGTAGCCTGATGCTTTGCACTCGCTGAATCGCCTTTTGTTCCTGATCAGTGTGTGGTTTCTAGTTTCAAATTTATAGCACGCATTGCAAAATTAATTCATTTTTAAACAGAAGTGCAAGCTTTACTAGACAACAGTTAAAAGCTGCTGCAAATGGACTAATTAGAGATTATTGAGAATGTTGGATATAGGTTTTTCACGTCAATATTTCTGTTTTAATTATAATAAGATTGTGATTATAAATTTATCACATTTGTCAGACATGGTGACTTTTAATTGTGCCTCATAAAATACCATTTTGGTTTATTAAAAGATGTTTGGAACTAGATAATGTATTAATAGCAACATTCTAACCATTAATTCTTTAAATATATAATTGTAAGTGGGCACAACATAAAGAACACATATTGCCACATTTCACAGTACAAGCTGGCTTGTACTAGGCAAATTAACCAGCCCCTAGTACTGGGCAAATTAACCAGGTTGAGTAGCAGGGGCTTCGTCCAATCACATCTTTCCTAAGGCTGCAGGCATATCACTGGTACAAGATTTGGGGGGCATAAAGATCAGAGCAATAGGCTATCCAGACTGGGCTTTCTGAATGCCCTTTATAAGGAAGAGCTGGACTATAAATGATATCTGTTGCCACTTGAACATCAGGTGAGTGGTGTCTGTTGCCAACCCACTCCCCCATGCACTCACATGTGGTGACCCCGACATGATCCGGCACACAGAGCAAGGGAAACAAATGGTGTAATAGCTGGGAATACGGTGTCAGAACCAGGATAAATGGTGTGGAGACAGGAATTCAGTATTAGAACTGGGAATTCAGTGTCAGAACTGGGACAAACAGTGTAGAGCTGGGAATTCAGTGTCAAAACTGGAACAAACAGCATAATAGGCAGGACTTCAGCATAATAGCTGAGACTTTGGTGTCAGAACTGGAACTTTGGTGTTAGAGCCAGAATACACAGCATCAGAGCCAGAAATGCTGGGTAAATAATGGTATTGCAGTGGAACTACTGCAGTGGAAAGCTGCAGTGAAATTCCCCTCAGCTGAAAGCAGAGTGCAGCGGAGTTTCCAACCCTGTTTTTGTTGATTGTAATTGTCATCAGGACTATGGGGACCTGGACTTCAGCACCTGAAGACTCCATTCTTAGGTATGGACTTCCTTTCTTAAAAAAAGAGTGATTCATTACAATGAGCGGGCTCTGCAAGCCCTGCTCACATGGTGCAAGAGCCATGAAATTGATGCGTCCAAAGGAACATCATTACACTTATTGATTTGGCATCAGGCTGGATGACGTATGTTATAGGTAAAAGTTAAGTTAAAATAGGATATAGTTAAATTATATTGTATTAATTATGTTCTATTATTTGTATTATGTTGAAGGGGAGGGGCTTATAAGAATGTGCTAGAAGGGTCCAGGGTTTGGTGAAACAGGGGTCTGATGGGGCAAGGCAAGGTCAAAGAGAGATTGGATGAAACATCTGACCAATCATTCGAAGCCCTGCAGAAACGATTGGTCCAGAATGAACAGCGGTAAAGACCAATGAGAAGCCTGGAAATGGACCAATCATCATGAGGATCCAAAATGCACCAATCCTGGACTCGAGGGGGACTATAAATGTGGGGAGTTCATTTGGGTCGGGGTTCTTCTTCTTTTGGGGTACTTGTTGTTTGGGAGAACCCAGTGCACTTGGGGTGAGCCCACTGTTTTCGTTTTTGGCTCGCTGTGTGGGTGCCTGGGCTTATCCTGGGCAGTCCGTTCCTTGTAGCTATTTTAATAAACAAGAACCTCTTTCTCTGGAGAAAGTTTGGCCTCGTTCACATCCGTAACAATGTATGTGTGCAGCAGCTTCCACTGGCAATGACACAGCCATCAATGTTATAAAGCCATGGAGAATCGTCCTGGATTTGTTAAAACAGATAAATTATGAGGGCAAAAAAGGATGGGCAGAGCATCCACCGAGGGTCATGAAACCTCCGTGCAGAGCAAGGAAGCTGCACGGGGCAGGGATGATATGCCGATTTGGGAATTCTCCCACTGTGCTAAGCCACAGGGCCAGCACACACCAGAACGCTCTTCTTGCAGGACAATCCCCCTCAGGGCAAGGTGGCAGTGAAACACAGCATTGCCAAGCTACAGTGGCAGCACAGCCACTTCACTGTGCCCCCCTGCACTGGTGCTGGCCGGCCTTGTCCACTGTGAAAACGCCCCTACTGAAGTGAAACTGCGGCTGACCGCTGCAGGGCAATCATGGGGAGCAGCACAGCCCCAGGGAGTGGGGGAATCCCAGCAAACAGAGACAATCAGAGGGCTGCCTAAGCCACAGCTGCTGACAATGCCCAGAGAGACAGCAGAATGGATTACACAATCCAGCATGTGGAGCCATGGTGACCAACATGGCTCCAATGATCTGTGCAGCTCTGGCAGCGCCGAGATTCTCTGTGCCCACTCCAGACTGCTGTGCCAAGCTGAGTCACTATCCAGCTGCCACGGGCTGTCGTATCGCCAGTCCAAGTGGGTACACCATGCCGCCTTGCTCTGGAGGACCAGACCTTGTGGCAGCCAGTCCAATCGCTCCCTGCACCACCAAGCTAGGTGAGAATCCCACAGCCATGGTGCCACGCCATGTGGTCACTGGGACTGCTCCCTCACCTTCCTTGTCGGGGCTTCCCACACTTCCCATCGCCATGGAAATGCCAAGGCCACCTCCTCCTAAGGCTGGGTTCTGCACAGGAAATGGACTCCTTGCCTGGCCTTCTCTGGTGAGCTCCTCAACAATGGTGAGATCAGTGACTTGACACAAAATTTCTCATAAGCTTTTTGCTAAACCACTTTCACTTTCTGGACACTCGTAACCATGACACAAACCAGGGCCATGTTTGCTTTAAAAATGCTGAGTTTCTAATGCTCTGGGGAGAGAATGATTGTATGTGCCTCAGATGATTCCCATTCTTAAGACTGCTGTCCTGAAGGTGCAGTCAATTTGAGGAGAAATTGGAAAAGAAAGCTCAAGTGCAGTAGGCATGGAATATATTTTTCCAGTCTAGGAACAGCTGCAGTACTTAAGATAATGCTGCCTTTCCCCTCACTTTCTTATCAGCTTCTTATTTTCCATATGCTAAAAGCTGTGTCATCTCATCCTTGTGGAATTCATCATGCAGTGATCTTTTCTGCTTCATTGCAAAGTCAGCTAAGTCAAATTAAACAGCCTTTATGTTAAAGAGCCACAAATTAACTCACATGACTTTGCACTGAAGCTGGTGAAGAGCAATTGTGTAAAAGAGTACTCTTTGCAAAAATTATTTTGGATGGTTATCTTCAATTCTACGGTGAAAAGCACACAGAAGAAACTAAGACTTCCAGAGCAAGATTTAAAATGTACAGAATTAGTAAGCAAAACAAACAAAAAATTGACTGAATTCCTCATTAGTTGAATCCAGCTTAATCTCTGTAAAGGATGTCAAGGATGAAGTAGACTCAGATGAGACTCAGGATGGCCCAGTTGTATTGATCAAGACTGTACCATAAATCACCTGCGTTAGGGGACTGAACTGGTGTTGTTTGTAATCTCAGTCCTGGTCTTTCAAAAAGGGTTTAGTTTGCGCCTTTACGATATTTTAAAACAGCTGATAACCTACGTCATGAAGTCGACACTATTTATAAAAGTAACACTAAAATTTCAGGTGTTCAGTCTTCAAGAAGTATCATCTGTCCCTTAGCTCCTTGGTTAACACAGTGTGCTAATGTGTCTGGTGCCAAGGAGGGGATTATTCTAGGCTTGGGTGTATCCAGTTTGTTAAATTGGAAATTTGTTAAAGCTCTTTTATATGTGGAGCTCTGAGGTGAAAGCCTCTTCTCTTCCAGTGAAAACCCTGTGGTCTCTTGACAGGTAAATGTCAAAATCTCTCTTATTACTTAAGCTGGGCAAACCAATGGAGTTCACAAACATCCATAAAAGCAGTCAGGCAGCAGTCAACTCTCTTGTTAGCAAATTTGTCAAGAGGATCAAAGCTTAAACCAGTACAGGCATTCTCTGCTTCTGCAGAGCACTGGCGTCTAGACTGGGTTTGAACTGTGTAGGGTGTTTGCAATACTGCTGGAAACCGTGTACATAAAGGGAGATTTTAATTCTGGTATTCTCTGTTTAAAACTGCTTTTTTCTTACATTGCAAAGAGACCTCTATGCAATAATAATTCTAATACATTGAGAAACAGATCAAAGCACATTCCTGTTGCAGTGAAAAATCAGCACACACGTTTCACATTTTTGTTGGAAAGCGTTGTCCACAATGAGTACAATATTAGTCACTTCTGTGTACAGTTCCTAAACAGGGTTTGACAGGGCAGGTGTTGGTGTTTCAAGCTGATGCTTCAGTGACAAGTTTTTCATCATGTTCTGCTGTACAAAGCTCATTTCTTTTCCTTGTCCTCCTCTTTTTTTTTTTTTTTTTCCTTCTTGCCCCTTGCCCCCATGCCATCAGTTTATGTTTAAGATTTAATCTCAGCCAGCCTGTGGGTATTAATATTTTGTTAATGTTTTTTGCAAGTACAACCCTCCCAAACTCACATGAACTTAAGCCAGGTTCAAGTACAAGTAGATATAATGCACAGATTTTAATCAGTTTGCAGTAGGTGCATAAAGGCATGGCACAATGTTGGTAATTTATGGGAAGTGCTCAAGAACTGTCTTGGAGCATGGCAGCCCTACCTGCTTTCCTTGGGGGCTGGTGTCTTGGTTCATTTTTATTGGCTCTCACACAGGGAATTAGATGTTCACTCAGAAAATGCTTTTATTCCCTTGTTAAACAGTAGTAATATACTCAACTATGAAAATCACTTTTGAGTCTGAAACAAGAGAACACTTTTAGCCTTTCAGATGCTGTTGCATTTGAAAAATATTCATTTTGATACAGCAATAGGCAGCTGTATTTTGGAGGGGTTTTTGTAGGCTTTTTAAATAGCAAGAAATGAAAAAAAGGATGTATGGTTTCCTGTCTGTTACAGTTTTTGGTCATTTACCTCTTTCATTACCAGGATATTGCATGTGAAGAATGTGGCCATTTTCTGTTTTGAATTTGGAAAGGTTTTATTGTAAAGATGTGTTTCCTCCTGTGATTATTGCTATATGCACAAAGACATGTGAATATATAGTTGCTCCCATTCCTGTGGCTACAATAAATCAAAGTGGGAGAACTCTCACTGTGCCAGTCAAGTAATAGAAAGAAAGATGGCAAAGTTAAGTTTAAGCAAGTTGGAGAGCCCAAGGCAAAAGGAGTTCCCTCTGCTTTTGGAAAAGAGAGGGAGTTTTCGTTGGTCCTCTGGTTAACTATGATGATTTTGTGCAGTAGTGCTGTGTTCATCCTGATCAAATGGCCTTCACACACATATCCCCTATCACTGTGAATTTTAAAGACTGACTGATCAAGCAACTCTTCTGAATGCTACATTTCTTGGAAATCTGTTTACATCCTCTTGGTTCAGGTAAGTTCCATGTCCTGGAGAAACGAAAAACCTACTTTATATTTTTCAGACACTGGCTTTTAAAAACATACTTTATTTCTACCTTAGCTGTTGTTTAGAATGTTGTTTAGTTTATCCTAAGGACTGTGAAACCTGGCAGGGTTTGGTGCTGAAGTAAATTCCCTGGAGCCAAAGCCCACCCTAGTTAGCAGGAAGGTGGGTCCTTTCTGGGCAGAGCTGGGGGAACCTGGCTCTGTGGGTTATGGGTGTCCTGTTGTGTGTTTGCCCGTTGGGTTGAATACAACAGCCCAGGAGCCTGTGTCCTATCCAATTGTAGCATCCCCCAGTAGACATGCAATGCCTGCTCAGTCTTTCCCTTGATATCTTATTCTTCAGTGGCACGCCAGGTAATCCAGTAACATCAAAGCCTCATTCCTGTTAAGGTCTGATGTATATTTCTCATTAATCACCTCTTAGGAATATTACACCTGCTACAAAGGCTTCTTTTATGTATGAAATAATTGGGTCAGGGGTTTTATTTTTTTTTTTCTTCACTCAAGATAGATAAATGAAATGGAAGCTAGTTAATTGAACTTGAAGCTTTTCTTAGCTGTTCTGTTCAAAGAAGTAACTCCAGCCATTATCAGCATAGCCCAGCAGCTGAGTCTACAGGGTGACCTGTGGGGAGGTAAGATCAGTGTGGGTCAAAATCCTGCTGTTCTTGGAGTGCAGACTTGACTCAGCTTTCCTCACTTCAAAAACAGACCCAGCCTTCAGGTTCCTCTTCTCTTTGTCTGCAGAAGATGTGTGTATAAACAAATATGTGGGTGTTTATACATAATGGAACAGTTCCAGTGGGAAAGGTGGATGAATCAGAAGATCTGAATTTTGCAAATCAATACCCAGACATATATATTTGTTGGAGGCAGTTACCCTGCCTGTTAAAACATACCCTGTAGCTTCTGTTACACATACCTTCTCATCTGAAGTTGGAAGATGGTGTGTCCCACCCCTGCCCCCTCTGATTAGGACTCAGAAAGACCTGCCTTCCATACATTATGGCTGCTGTGTCTAGGGAAAAGGGAGTTTGCTCATTTGTATCCAGAGGAGAATTGTTCCAAACTTTTGTCGTGATGCAAAATTTTTAATATATTTAAAAAAATTTTTCAAAATATTGACTAATTGTGTTTTGGTAAGTGTCATGAGGAAATTCAGTACACATGAAGGACTAGGCATAGCTAATGGTTCTCATGCTCTAATGTTCTCTGTGTGTTATTCAAATACCACTTTCCAGGAGAAGAGTAGTTTGGGTTATATGTGCCACTCTAACTTCAGTTCATGTCTGGTCAGTACTTGGAAGGCTTCAGGGCAGTGTATTTAATGAAGGTCAATGAAATGTGAAATCAGAAAATGAGCTACTTCAGCTCCTCAGCTGGGGTGGTGGGGAGTGATTTATTTTTTTCAATTCTCTACCTGTTTTCTACGTGGCTCTGAAGTGACCAAGGCAGATGCTTGTGCTGACCCCAAAGACCAGACCAGTGTGGGAAGGAACCATGTGACAGACCTGGATAAGGATGGGGGTGGTGAATGGTTTTTGGTGAGAATTGTGACAGCATATCTCTAGAGAGACTGTGAAAAGCTTTGCTTCTGGCCCCCAGCAATGCCCTCCCTCAGCAGGCACTGATGTCTGTGTTGAGGTCAGCCTGGCCTTAGCTCCCAAGCCAGCCGCAGAGGATGGACTTCCACAATCCATGTCTGCCTCCCCTTTTTTCATGGCTGGATGAAAACAAAAGCCCATCAAGCTTGGATTCTCCTCCTAAACCACTCATAGGCTGCATGTTTTCTACCTTTATTAGTCTCATTTAAATAACAGAAAGATTATTCCTGGCAGTGAGCACAGTTTATAGTAAATGGCTTTTGCTTTAATGCTTTGTTGAACAAGAAACAACGTAATTATTTGCTTATAGAGCGATGTGCATATGTGCTGTATTGAATCACTCCTTGTGCTGGTGATGGGTGCAGGTTCATAGCCCATAGTTAGTTCTCTGAATACTGATGAAACAGGCAAGTACGTACAAGAAACAAAATTCCTATGTGGGTTTTGGTAATTTGTTGCATAAAGGCATGACTGAAAAAAAATTGGCAAAAAGCTTTTAAGAATTACTGCTTTATCCTTTTTATGAAAGAATGGATTAAAGCTTTCAAATTAAAAATCATTAAATATTAATAAAGAAGAGAGGCAACAGGAATCATTTTAATTTCCTTCGTTACCATAGTTAATGATAGCCTTAGGGCAGAATGAGAAAAACATAGAATGTACTAATGGAAATGTATCCATTAGAACTGTACTATTTTTGCTTCCCTTGACATGAATACATAGCTAACCAAAATACTGTTGCAGTACAATTGCTCACTCTGTAAATAATTCAACTATCAGCTGTCATCATGTACAAACCAGTAAATGGCTCTTGGAGGGGTTCTCCTTCCTTGACATCCAGAGGATTTCTAACTCCTTGAACACGGTTTTCATTTGGATCTTAAACACCTGCACCAAGCTCATCCCTGTGAGGGTGGCAGGAATGGATTTGGCTCCCTGAGCTGATGCCAACATGGAACAGGATTCTTGGACCCCTATACACAAAGGAGAGGGCGAAGGGGGTGTAGCTCTGCAGCAGAGGAGCCCCTGTTCCAGGGCAGGGTCAGAGCCTGCTTTGCAATGCTTTGGTATTGCTACATTTTACTGCACAGAGACAAGCACGGGTTCAGACCCGCGGGTGGAAGGAGAAGCAGAGCCAAAGGACTGGTGCCTTTGTCTGTAATGGAATCCACTGTGCAAGTGAGAAGTGATGCCAAGGTGGTGGTGCCGATAAACAGTTACAGTGCTGAGCCCTCTCCTCACCGACAGCTCTCTCTGTTTGGTAGACTAAAGGCCTTTACACATATTTACACTGAAAACCCCTTTATTTCCTCGATGTAGGTCATGTATTCTGTTTTCTCTGAAGGTGCTTACTTGCAGTCAGCTAATTGCATGATTCAGTCATTAGCGTTTATGACACTGAGTAGCTGTAATGCTCCCAGGGCCGTGCTCATGACTGTTTGTACATGTATTTCCTAGCCTCTGTCACAATATATCCGAGTTTATGATTGCTAATACTCACAGAAGGCCAATTTGCAAAGCAGAGCAGATGGACACATAATCAGTCTAATGACTTAATGTCACAAATGAACTGCCCTTGCAGTTACCTTTTATTTATTCCTGCCAAGAATGTTTCTGAAACCTTAATACAGACTCCAAAGTCTGCTGCTTCCCTCCTTGCAGCAAATGCTGCAGCTCTACCACCGCAGTCACAGTGCTGAATGTTGGATCTCTACCTGTACCTGCTCCTGCACCCTACTGTATTCCACGCTACTGTTTGGTATTATCGGTATGCCACACAGGTGATCACTTTTTTCCTTGGAAATTTAAAACCTTTCCTGAACGCCTCAGTGTCAGGTAGCTTCTCTGTGTGTGCCATGTGTTCTTGCATTTTTTATTTTTAATCTAACACCTATACTCCTTCTCAAACACCCTTGTGCACAAAAATCATGGTCTTTTCCCTTTCCCCTTTAAACCTTTGACTGAATCTTCAGCAAGTCAGTAGGACTTAGAGATATGTTTAACTTTCATGTTGTGATGGATTAATTTGTTAAATTAGGGGCTCAGAAACTACCATGACCTTACTCATTCCTTCTGAGTTACCAATTTTTTTTTTTTAATTTTTTAAAATCCCTCTAAGTGTCTTATTATTAAAATAGTTAATTCTGTGTAGCTTTTCAAAAAAGCATACTCAGATGTGCCTCTTGGTGTGCAGGGAGAAGACAGGTCTCAGTTCCTATGGTGCTTTCCAATGGACTTGTAAGAATGCACTGGAGGGCCTCAGTCACTGTGGCCTTAGGAGTGTTTGCTGATGTTTGTAAAAAATAATGGGTTTTCAGCTGATAACCTCACACCTATGGACCTCTGCCATTTCTGCATGGCAAACATTTTCCTATTTTCCCTGTTCAAAAGAATCAGTCATCAGAAGAAGTAATTGCTTATTAGGGCAGAGGGGAGTGGGGTAATCATGTGGCATCAAATTACTTAATGAGTTGCTGGTGTATAAATGTTGTCCTTAGTACGTGCATTGCTGAAAGACATGAGGCACTTAAACTCCTTCTAGTCTCTACTTTGTCTTTGCACTTTTCCAGAAAGTTATAAATTAGATTGTTAACTAACTGATTTATGGGATATGCTTATTAAGCCAGTAATTTTCTGCAGCAGTTGTAAATTACCTTCTTTTATTTTGCCATCTGCATAATTATATTTTACCCTTTTGCCTGTGTGCATAATTTGTTACCCTGACAACCTTTATCATTCCAACTTTTTTGTGGTTTTGTCAATTTTTCTCATATGAATGGGATACAGAAAAATAGATATATACCCCAATGATACAAACTTTTAGGTGACATGACTGCCAAAGGCTGAAATTAATTAACATGCCTGATTGAAATAAATAGAAAAACTGTTTTGTAACTTCACAAAACGATGTTACAAAAGTAGCCTTTTTGTAAATTGGAGTTAATATCGAAAAATTGGCACTAGTTGATTGTACAATTTTTTCCAATATATTTACCCACTTCAATTTGTCTCACTCACAGAAGTGTGGGCAGCTGTAGTCCTTGCAGCAATAAGTAGTTGAAGACTAATAGTCCCACTGATTATTTCCTCTTAAAAATTGCTTTATAAAAATAGCTATCTCTGATTTATCCATCCCTGGGAATTTATGGTACAGGGCGGCTTTTCAAAACAAGTTTCAGACATCAATTTGCATTTTCTTTAAGAAGCTGTTTTCTGCACAGCTACTGTATAGTAAAGGTGAAAGGATAGAAATTTGTCTCTTTTGTATATCAATAGATATCCCTTGCTTTGTCTCTATCTATCTCTGTGCATAGTGAGAAGATAAAATGAAACCAAGGCAGAACCAAAAGTGTGTCTCTACTCCGGAGTAGATGATAGAGCTTTTCTGGTATTAAGCCTAAATTACAGGTAAAGGGCTTTATTTGCAATTTTACCTTATAAATGGTGTGCCACATCAGGCATTGCCACATAGAACCTCCATTGATATGATGTAATGAAATAGGCAGTGATAATGTCTTAGAGCAAAAATGAGAAGATGCTATCTAAAACCTGATGTGTTATGCAGAATTATCTTTTTCAGCATGAAGTTACACCACCAGAGAAAGAAGTTAGGATGTATAAGCGGACTCATCAATCTGTGATAAGAATGTGGAAGGCGTATTTAACTCCAAGATTTTGGTTCATCGGATAATAACTCATTTTCCAAATATCTAGATGTTGTCACAGGAAAAATTAAATTGTTGAATTTTTAAATTGGGATGTGTAACTAAACACTGCAATTTCTACAGATTGATGCTTGTGAATTCAGCAGATCAGTGGTTTTGTTGAGTGTTTTAATTGGTTTTGAGGGACAACTTTGCAGTTAGACTTTTAGATTTCTCTTAGATATTGCTTTGGTTCAGCTTGTGAACAGCTCTCTTTTGTTAAGCAGTGGTTTGTGGTTAAGAGCTCATCTCTGTTTCGGTGCTTGT